>NC_090447.1:156034969-156659969 GCF_031143425.1 Pleurodeles waltl
TCCGGGAGGCGACGGGAGCCATAGGGACGTGACCGCCAACAGAAGACCGCCAACAGAAGACCGCCACACAGAAATGTGGGTCGTAATTCTGGGGGCGGTGTTCTGCTGGCGTGGCGGTGGAGGTTGACCAGTCTCCACTTTCCCGCCGACCGCCAGTGTGGCTGCTGGCGGTATTCCGGCGTAACGCTCCCAGCGGTCGGAATACGCGCAGCGGCATACCGCCGCGGTCGGCGGTCTTTACCGCGGCGGTAACTCGGCGGTCTTGCGAAAAGACCGCCAAGGTCAGAATGAGGGCCATTTTGTCTAAACGCTTTGTGGCTTAGTTGCCCAACATGACCTGACTCACAAAAGTGTTCCTAGGTGTTGTTGTGTCTGATTCCTGTCTTAGGTATAATGTACACACATGTATCCATGCCTGAGTCACAAAGCACTTCCTATGACCCATTTGACTCACTTTAGTCTTAGGTGTAACTTACTCCTAAGTTTACAGGAGTAAGACATGCCTATTCATTCAAACAATATTTGTGACTCACAGTTTCACTTTCTCTTTCCCCAAGTACAAACAAATATTTTGTCCAAATTTGAAATCGTACATTGTTTTGATTCTCCAAGTAAAAAAACACATCCCAAATAACAATGTAACTTTTCTTGTGGCTCTTCCTATGATGGAGTTTGTACGTGTGCTTAGTTTATTTCTTGAGAAGTGGTAATGGCTGGAAGTATTTAGTACTGGCTATTGCTCTGTGCGCGATGGCATACCATGGGCATTTTTTCCTTAAGGTTGAGTAGACACCTGCTGAGGAAAGTTACTCAGAATTACACTTATAAAAGCAAAAATTGCCAATTATGCAACATTAGAATCATTGTGTTCCCATTTTCATATAAGAGCGGAATCAAATGGAATTATGCGAACTTCATATATTTATGTAATATTTTTTTCAGAGCTTTTGCAAGAAATACTCATACGGTTATTTGACACCGTTAGTAGATTACAGAATTGCCAGGTCAGGAATAATAAAAAATAGACCAAATTGAACATACGTGGAAACTGAACATCAAGTGGAGCAAACAGGAGAGACATCGAGGATAACATGATGCTTGCCAACATAAACAGTTGTGTTAAGTTTAGTAAAACATTTAAATCTTTCCCTTACCATGTCCAACATGGAAAAGCGAATACTGCAATGAGCACCCAAAAATGAGCCACGTGATCACCAAACACCTGCTTCGCACATCTACAGTGAGATGCTGCACAAGAAGACCTTCTCAAAAGTTGCTGGCTACACCAACATTTGTAATGGGTCCTCTCTATCTGATATTGCAGATGGCTGGCCCCACCCACTGTTCTGCAGCATGAATGTAACCACTCTCTTTATCTGCACATATGCCCTACCCTACACAGACCTCCAACTGAACTCCTTAGTAGGCACACAGACCCTGCTAGTGAGTCATGGGTGTCAGTGTCCTCGGTCTGCAACCCGTCTCTGAGATTTCTTGATGAGGAAAGACCTGCAAATAGCAAAGATCTACTTTGCTTCTCTGATCCAATGTTAAGCTCATGTGTGTCCCACTGTTCATCCATACAATCTGCCAATACCCTCCTGACTCCTTTAGCCAGGCCCCAGTAATAACATTATTCTAAATTTACAAAAAGCAGCAGAGGATATAAACAGAGCAGTACACAGCTAGTTTTACAACTATTGTTATGTGGTGCAAAACCAACAGAGCCCAGCTACAAATGAGTTCTAATGTGTAATGGTGCCACTGGGCAGCATAAGACGTGCATATCATATTCACATACCCACTGAGTTGCTCCACATTATGTATCACCGAAATATATTTAGGGTCCTTGTTTTTAATGGCTCTTATATGTTCTTGTATCCAGACCTTTAATTGTCTAATGGCACTGCCATTACGTGGAACTGTGCTTTGGTCAACCAAGACTATTGGAATGTGATTTCGAATTATGTGACATTTCTTATGAATATTTTTAATTAAATTGGATATTACTCTTAAAATTGCAGACCGTATTATCACAGTAGACAATGTATATAAATAGTAATTATATCGCTAAAATAAAGGCATATGTTTGTATTCAATCGGAACTTTAGATAAAATGGCCTGTTCATATGTTATATTGGCAGAAGAAGAATATAGGAATATTGAACATGTTTGTATACAATGTGTTTTAATTGTAAATATTGATAATGAAGAAGTTCCTGATTTAATGGAACAAAACGTGTTGATGATCTGGATTTTTCATAAAATACAGACAAGAAAGAGTCATCTTGCAATAGCATACCGATGTGGGATTTTGTGTGTATGGACTGAAGTCAGATACATCTTTTGATACAATACGAATGGAACCTTCATTTATATACGTGGACTTTAATTAAAAAGTTCCTTTTTATTACGTTATTGAAGTAGGACCCAACCTTCTGATACTATAGAAGTAAGATAATAATTTGTGAGTTCATCCCTGATTATGATCTCCTCACCTTAAAATTGGCTGACTCCTCTGGACTAGGTATCCTCCCTTCCTCTGGGAAAGATGTAGCCGGTGCTACATTTGACCTATGCAAGAATGCTGAGTTTTATTGTATGTTCCTTGGTGGGGTCCTACAAGGGCAGAAATTAGAAAATATCTAAGATGCCGTGATGTTATGTCAGAGGAAGTGAGAGCACCTGGGCAATGATATGAAGCAGAATAAGGGCAGAACAAAGAATTATCACTTTATTCAGCTTCAAACTTTGTCCAATATATCAGGTGCTCGTGGGACATAATTAAATCCACGGGCAGGAAACCACATTCGACTCTCTGACATTAACTGCAATACTGTGCAAATATCATTCCACACAAACCATGCATTGACGGAAAAATGATGTAATATTGTACAGTCATTGCACCGTGCCAGGACTGGCACAACTCTGGGAGGCTTGCTTGAAACTACCTTCCCCTCCTTCAGCTCTATCATGCCCACATTTGTAGAAGTTACTTTCCTTTCAACAGTACGTGGTGTCCACAATGGTGGAGGATGTGTCTGCAGGCAGGTGAGAGCAGGTCAGTGTTGCAGATGTCCCTCTCACATCAGATTGATGCTGTCCCACTTCAGCAACAAGTGATACCCATCAGGACCCCTTGTGGACACAAATGACTCCAGAGTAGCGATACACACACTGGAATGCCTTGGACACTGAATCTTCTCTATTTCGTATTGTAAAGTAAGCGATAAATTCTCCTGCCTCAAACCTCACACTTAGAGGGGTTCATGCTAGAATCAGACATACCCTTTGGCTGCCAAGCCAATCTCCTTTCTAAAATGTTTCTTTATGTATCTGCCATGCTTCTAGGACATATGGACTAGCCTATGCCAGCCAGACACTCTCACCCTTGCTTTATTCACCGCTAGCCTCTAGTCCAACCCCGTTGAGGGAAGCAGGTCTTGGACTTGAGCAGGTGCTGGCTGCAAGGGTTCATGTCCAACTAGGGATGCCTTTCATTCATTAACAGATTTTTGTAGGGTTCCCTAGTTCGAGGATCCCTTTGTTTGCATGTTTCCTGCGTATTTGAGAATATTTTCTCATGAAATGTGAGTCATGCTTCTAACAACTTCAGGTTTACTTCGCTTCTGCTGCTTGCTTGTTTTGCATCTGCCTCAAAAATGAATGTGCATGCTTTCCTAACAACAACATGCCCTTGGGCATTAACTACTGTCCTTCTGCTTCAATCTAATTCCAATCTATGGCAAAATAACCAGAGTAACTATAGTAGCAAATGAGCCTTGACTACTGTCACAGCACGTCCAGGAACCACTGAAATGCCAAATCAAACACAAGGAAGCTCTGATTGCCGCTTAATAGCCTAGAATAGCTGCAGACAGCCCCTTGGACACTGTATACTGGTTGTTTATTCTCGCAGATTGCGAGGTTTGTACTTAAAACACGTCTTAATGATTTGCCTTTACTATCTGAAGCGGCCGCTGTACCAAGGTTAAGTGGAAAGACAGAGGGCCTGATTTATACTTTTTTAGCGCCGCATTTGCATCATTTTTGATTAATGCAATAATTCGCGTATACAGTGTTGTTTTGACGCTCTGCATTACAGAAGCCAGTGGTGCTTTGGTGTTCTTCATTGTAGGTTCTGCTGTTTCTATTAATGGTGCTTTGATCACTCACTAGGAGGCAGCTTTAGTCAGGCACTTCCGTGCACCGGAAGTGCATGGAACTTGGTATGACATTTATTTCAAATGGCTCCAAATACGAATCGGAAACGTATGAAAAAGAACAGTAAGGCCCGTATTTATACTTTTTTTAGGGCACAAGTTATAGTTACTCGAAATAACTCTAACAACTGAATTTCTATTGTTTTGAGTGTGTAAATTCAGAACCTACCTATAACGTCCCTGTAACCTTTCTTTTTTTCAGTGAATTTCTAAGGTTTTTTAAAAATGTTGATTCCTAACTATAATGTACCTTTAACCGTTAACCGCTTCCGCCAAGTCCCAGATTTTTTTTTAAAATTAACAAAAACTGGCCGAGGTACGGACACCTTGACCCCTTAGCTCTGGTGGTGGGGTCTAAGGCTAAAAAGCACTATAAAAAAATGTTGCCACAAATTCATGACGGGGTTGTGAATGCAGGCAAATTTTTTAAAAAAAAATAAGCGCGGGCTCCCACACTTGTTTTCTATCAAGCTCTCGGGTGGGCCAGGTCCCATAGGCATTTAGTATTTTAGTGCAGGGGCTGTCCTGTCCTCCCTGCAGCCCCAGGGACCACCACCTCCATGGGGCATTGTGAAAATTGAGTGCAGGGTGGGGCGTGCGGCCCCCCAGCAGCCCTGGCGACCAATACCTCCCAGGGGCATAGTCAAAATTTATTGTGGTGGGCCCGCACAGACCCCCACAATCCCCGGTGACCACCACCTCCTCAGAGCTGGTCGTTGAGCCAATGATAGCCCTGGGGACCACCACCCCCTGGGCTGGCTCCTGCTATGTCCCGGGTTCCCAACCCCGAGCATAGCTGTTTGCTGTGGCTTGACAGCTGCTGCTGAGCCACAGCAAACACTCTGCTTGCAGCTGTCAAACAGCTATCCCTTGGTGCGAGCAGATACAGACAGGGAGATAAAGGAAACAAGTGCTCTCACAGAGAGGAAGTTGCTGTACCAGCTCCCTCTGTGACAGCAATGCTGGCTCCCACAGGAGGTCGGGAGCCAGCTGGGACTGTGGGGGCCTTCCGGCTCTACCCACGGTCCTCATCATTGTGACTGGCTGCCCTCAAGGGCATCCAGCTCACATGGCCGGGCCCCATGGGATGGAGCCCCTGGCCTGGGGAGGGGAGCAATGCACCCCTCGCCAAAACAAATTAAATGTTTAGGCCAGGCTCTGGGGAGTGGGGTCCCTGGGCCAAGATCGACCTGGGGAGAGGGGCCTCGCTTCCCATCTCCCCCAAAAAGTTAAATGTTTAGGCTGGGCCCCGGAGGATGTGATCACCGGGGCCAAGTTTGGCCTGAGGGGGCCGCGTGGCCCCCACCCCCATAATAAAAAAATATTTAGGCTGGGCCCCCGAGGGATGGGTTCCCCTAGGCTGGGATTGGCCTGGTGAGGGGGGGGGGGCTGTGTGGGGTTGAGTTGCTATGGGTCAGCGCCTTGTGCATGACTGGGTGACTTTGTTGTATATCAAAGTTGTCTTTTCTTGATTTAATAGGTTTCCTCCCTATTCTTGTGTTTGTCCTGCACAGTGCAGGGAAGCATGCCATTCTCATAGTGTTCTGATTGGTTGACTTATATTCTCTATGTTTTGATATTGTTTGCATTCAGGGAATTACTTTTTTCTTCTCCTTTATGCACTCTATAAAAGTGCATAGTGCATGGAGAGTGCTTTGCCTTTTACTTTGTCCACCCCTCACTCTTTGTATCTCTTTACTATCTCAGCTCCTCCAATACTCCCCCAACCCACTTATGACC
Organism: Pleurodeles waltl; assembly: GCF_031143425.1. NCBI lineage: Eukaryota > Metazoa > Chordata > Amphibia > Caudata > Salamandridae > Pleurodeles > Pleurodeles waltl. The sequence goes on from NC_090447.1 coordinate 156,040,933, forward strand.
CCATTTCTCCTCCCCCTCACATTTCATTTTTGCGTTCCTTTCTTTTTTTGTCAATGCACCAAAACAGTTGCTTTCAATATACAAAAAGTTTGGTGTACGTCTGCCGTCTGGTTTACCAGACATATACCAAACTCTTAAAAAGAAATATTTTAAAAAACAAACTCCCAAAGTGGGAGATTGTTATTGAAAAACAGAAATGAATTATCCCCAAACCTAGGAGTTTTCTCTCATAGTCTGGGGGTCATTCATATTTTTTCCAGTCCCTCACTGCCAGGATTTACCTGCTGGTGATAGATAGTAAAAAAATAAAATAATATATCACACTGTACGCCCTTAAAAGGGTACTGTCAGAGAAAGATTTCCGTCGACAGACCCGATGAGTGCTCCTTTGACAGGAATCTGGTGGTCTAACTGACTCTGGATGAAGCAGGTGCCTGATGGTTTGGTGGACAGGTTACTCTGCTACATTTTCAACAGAATAACCTGTCTGCCAAACTCTAAATCAGGCTCATAACCATACTCACTGCTATTGCTTTAATGTTAATGTCCTCCTGTATATTTATATCACATTGTGCGCTGATATATTTTGTATATCGTTTTTATGTTAATGTGAAGTGTTCATTAGTCTCAAAATGCAAGCTAAGTTTCAAGACTAATTTCATTTTATTTTATTAGAGGTAGTGAAATTGCACATTTCTGACCTGTCACAGTTAAGTGTAGCCTTGTTTTCAACATTTGCAACCAGAAGCGTGATTTTTATGAAATTAATGAATTCAACAGGATTTTCATTAATATGTATTCTAGTTATTTATTATAGATTTATTTAGGGCCTCATTATGAGACTGTCAGTCAGAAGACCACCAGCCTGGTGGTGACGGGCGACCACCAAGGCTGTGGCACTCTGACGGCCACATTAAGAGTTTGGCAGGCGGACCCACCAACAGACCACCGTCTCCACCAGGATCCATGATCCTGATAGGGTGAAGGCGGTCCTGGTTGTAATCAGCCAGGGAGACGCTGAACTCAGCTGCCCTGCTGATTACAACCGTGTTCTCAGCCAGCCTTTTAATGGCAGTTTCCCCGCCATGAAGAGACTGGTGGAGTACAAGTACAGGGGGGCACCCATGGGGGCCCTGCACTGCCCATGACCATGGCAATATCTTTTAAGTGACACTTTAAAGCACCACTAGTCAAACAAGATAGCTCGTCGTCACTATTCAACTCCCAAACAATCCCAAATGTATAGATCCCTCTACTGTCCCTCCCAAATAACTTTTTTGCAACATATATTCTGGACTACAAAACAGTTGAAAAAAGTAGTGAAAACCTGGGAGTAACTCCGTAATTTATTCCAGTCAAATCCAAAGTGAGATGAATCACTCCAATGGAGCTGAAAAAGACAACACAGAGGTATTATTTTCTCAAAATAGATTCGATTCAATATTAGTTAAATTTTCAAACAAGGAAAGTGTCCTTGCCTATGTACCATACAGTACAACAGGGGTAATATTAGCTACATACAACTTTGAAAGTGATTGCACATCTCTCCTCTCGTGCATTGAAAAACTGCAAAAGACCGATTCTAATAGTCTTTGATTTAGGAAACTTTGATGTATCTTGTGGCACCCATCACAAGTTGCTGGAGATGCTCACTCCTAAATATGTATATTCTTTTACCACCTTTAGCTCTCCCCCAAAAACAAGACCTGTGAGACTTAATACCTCTGTCCTCCGTTATCATGACTTTAGGTTTCCTCTCATTAAAGGAAAGACTACTACAAATGAGACTAAAATGTTGAGTTGCTTCTGCGAACCAACTGGAGTAAGTGACATAAACGCCAAATCATTTGCATGCAACAGAGTTGAAACCTCACTGGATCCAAATTTCAGAGGATCTGTATCTTAGTTTCAAGGACGTCTTGCATTTTTCTGTGTGAGATGATCCTGCCACCTGTTCATTAAGGAAGTTTAGCTGAAGTAACAAGTTTCTGTCACAGGCTTACGCTCCATAGGCTTGTATGGCGTAAAATGTGTTTACAAAATATCCAAAAGTGCATGCATTTTAGAATTACATTGTCCAATTTACTTTTGTTTAGGTGAGAACTGGGTGAAATGACAATTGTCTCCTGATTGTTCATGGTACTGCTTGTTTTTTTTTTTATTAAATGCATGTTACACTTTTGGGCTTCCTGACATGTTCTTTATTTTCACACTGTTCATAACCATCTCAATTTCAACCCTGTCTTCAACCATAACTGCCTTGCTTACCTATAGGTGAAGTACCCCCAGCACCCTCTGCCTTCCAGGCTCTTTGGCACTATCTGTTGGTATAAACTGCTGATGTAGCAGGTAGCCACTGATCAAAGAGCACCTTCCCTGCATTTGCATTTCTTTATCTACTTAGTCACACTGTTGAGCACTCTTTCATTTAAGACTTTCCTAGTGACATTAAAGGCCACTGTAGCTCTCACAATCAGTGAACAACTATTTTCCTGGCCAACTGTACATATTATTCTCTAAGAATCGGACCACAACATTCACAGAAGGCATTCTGATATTTACCACAAATCCTGCTAAGTAACTATGATTGGATCCAGTTCTTCTTTCTTTGCTGTAAGAAACTAGTTTATTAGTTGAGATGAAAGCCGCACTCAAGAAATAACCATAAACCTTCTCAGGGTAAACTGCAAAAGTCAGTAAATAAATCTGTGCTTAACCCTCTGATACCTTGGCACAGAAGAAGTCAGGCTCAACTTGAGGCAATGTTTACAGTATTTGTGCAGCACTCAAACAGTAATAAACTGAAAACACAACACAAGACAAATCCCAAACCAATTTAGAAAAATAGAGTACATTTTCATTAATAAAGTGGCACCAAAACAACACTCAATAAATCAAACTGAAGCAATGAATTTCTAAAGTTTTAGGTAAAGAAAAAGCACCTAAAAGCAGCAAACACCAATCATCTTTATCAGGTCAGTGGGCACTGGGTCAAAATCAAAATTTGAGGGCAACCATGATGGGTGGGATACAGTGACCAACTTCATCTGGGTGGAAAGTATACCTTCTAAATAAGTCCATTAAGTCCATAAGTCCATAAGTGTTATTTAAGTGTGAATGATAGAAACCTTTTGGCTCCTGATAGGCTGTGTAGAATGATGATGTGAGTGTTAGAACATGGTGAAGTGAATGCAGATTTAGAATATTGAGTTTGCAGTTATACGGACAAATAATGATACATAGCTCTGTGTGTGGTGTATTTATTGGCGAGTAACCAAGCAGAGGAGGATGCTACAGCTGGATATGAGATAGGGGATAAGTAACTTGAAGATCAACAGTGTTCTTCCAGAGAGTTTGCCGTGGTCCAAGCAATCTGCTTGTGCGTGCCACGTGTGCCTCCGTTGAAGTGCAGAATCAACATATGGCATATGTGGAGTCAAAGCGCAACTCCAGCCGTTCTGAATCCTTTGAAGATAAAGAAAGCTTCACTGAGATGTCTATGCATCGTTGACCAAGAAACTACCAACAAGGCCATATTGAAAGGTACTGCACCACTATGCAATATAAAGCTATACAGTATATGGAGTGCTACTGCTGAAGGCGGATACAACCAGGTTTGGAATGTGCAGCAAATAGTGACAACAAATTACACAATAACACTGCGGTCAAAAGTGCTGTGACACAGTGACCAAACAGGAGTCAAAAGTGCAAAAGAACAACAAGTAATGTAGCATTTCCAATACATCGATAAATCCAAAACGTCATCTGCTTACCAGAACCGATTAAAGAGAGTCATCATACTGCTGCTGGAGGAGACCCAAGAAGAAGCATAGGTGTTGTGCTTACTAAGCTGTCCTATATATGAAGCTGCACATCACCAAAACTGTCAGGTGGTGGCTCAGCATAATTCCAGAAGTCTCCAAAATGTGAAGGGCTCCAATAGAAACCAAGAAAGAGGTGCCAGTTCCACAGACTATCCAAGATGACCCACAGGCCAGCATGTCACAGGGCCAGGCTGATGGTATGAATGGAATAGATCCCGATAGACAGCAGATGCGGTCGGAGAGAGCGCCAGTCACAACGTCAACCAATCCAGTGAACAGTTATAATGCTGCTGCCTTCCTAAAACCACCACTATCCTTCAATAGCGCCAAGGAGCAAAATATTGGCGACAGATGGACTGCTTGGATAGAGACATTTAATGATTTCATTGATGCGCTAGAAGAAACAGATAACAAAAAGATTATCCAATACCTGAAGAGTCTTGCTGGTGATGGTGTAAAATAAATCACAAATAAAATGGAGCGAGCTGATGAAGTTACATACTGTAAAATTAAAGTAGCCTTAAATCTCAAATTCAATACAATGCCAAATGTACATGTCGAAAGATACATTTTCAGTCAAGAAGACAAAAAGATAGACACATTTTTTGAGACTGCATATGCTCATCAAACACTCCAGATTCAATGAATTTAATGATCAATAAGCAATACATCTCAGAGTTACTGAAGGATTCTTGTCAGATTCATTCAGATGACGAATGCTGAGAAATTCTTAGTCTGGAGCGAGTTCTCATGGATGCCAGAGCTGAAGAGCATTCTTATCGGCAAGCTACTGACATGGAGGCCAGAGGTGCTCAAAGAGAGTCAGTCATGAACGTGAAAAGCAAGTTGAACCACAAAGCTGATGGACACAGGGTGATGTCTTCACAGAAAAAGAAGTTGTGTTTCAGATGTGTATTATCATTTGCACACAAAGGATAATGCCCTGCAGTTGGACAGATATGCAAAGGCAGTGTTAAAGAGAACCATTTTGTAACGGCTTGCAAGGCGAAGGAAAAAGTAAGTGAGTCACGGCAAGAAGACAAAATGGCCGACAGAACATTCCAGAAGTGACTCGACGCACATCCACAAGGCCACGCAACATATCAATTGAAACAAATCAACACGAAACAAAGTTGATCGACATCTTAATTATCGTTGAAAAGTTTGTCAGTATCAAGTGAAAGTGAAGAAGATGCAATGGCGATGTTTACCTCAGAAAAATGTGCACATGTTGGATTGGCCGAATGTAAAGAAAATACCAGTCAAAGAAAAGTTGGCATGAAAAAGCACCTAAGTCATTCAAATATTGTCCAAAGATTACTCAGAAGATAAACAGTTGTTCAATAATTTTTATGATCGACAGTGGTACGTCGACAAACATTATGCCTGAGGAGAAACATGATGAACTATCACCATTGTCACGAATTACACCATTGAAAATGAAAGTCTACATATCGGGTGAAAAGTAAAGGTTCATTCGTAGCAACTAAAAACCTACGAAAACAAAAGTACAAGTGCCCATTTACGTGCTTCAAGGTACAGCGTTAAGAACCTATTTAGCACAGCTGCTGATATGGGACTGATGTAAGTGAACTACAATATGGATGCTCTTTACGAAATAGTAAGTCATTTCCCTTCATTGTTTCATGGATTAGGCAAATTTAACACTATGAAAGTAAAACTGCATATTAATAAGGATGTCCATTCTGTTGCTCAAAGACACAGAAGAAGTGCCTTTTATTTACAAGAAGCTATTGAAAAGTAACTCAAACCATTACTTAAGCATGACATCATTGAACGTTCTACTGGTCCGACACCATGGGTTTCTTCCATAGTGGTAGTGCCCAAAAAGGACAGTGAAGGAGCTATTCACACTTCTATGGATATGCGACAAGCGAAGAAGAACATCGAAAGAGAACGACATCCAGGTCAGCACATTGCTGACATGATAACAAAATTGAATGGTGCAAAAGTCTTCTCTCGACTTGCTTTCATCAAAGGATATCATCAGTAGGAACTCGAGAAAAATTGCATGTACATTACGACCTTTTCTACACATACTGGTCTGTTTTGATGCAAAATACTAAGGACCTGATTTAGATATTAGCAGATGAGTTACTTCATCAAAATGGTGATGGAGATCCCGTCCCCAAAATCAAAAACTCATAGGATATCATGGGATTTACATTTTGGCGGATAGGATATCCATCACCATTGTGATGAAGTAACTTGCCTGCCAATATCTAAATAAGGCCCTAAGTTTTGATGTGCCATCAGCTGCAGAGATTTTTCAAGATGCCATTAGACGTATCATACACTGTGTTGTGAATGCTTTCAACTATAGCAATGATATTTGTTTTTGGAGCTACACAGAAGGAGCCCAATAAAGCTCTCAGACAAGTGTGTTGTTTCCTCACTGATGCAGGTTTCACGCAGTAGCAGTCACTGCTCAAGTAATCATAATGTGGGTAGTCTAAGCAATAAATAGTATTGTGTACAATGGATGCTATTGAAACCTGAGAAGTTAACAGACCCTTTTCTTTCCTTCAGTCTTTTTCTTGCCAAAATGTGTATTTGTCTTTGTTGGACTTTTGCTTATGCAGGGTCATCCCCTGTCTTTTTGCCTCCTGCCTCCTATTTTTTTCTGACCTGTTGCTGTTGGCTTTTCAACTCTGAGCACTTTACCACTGCTAACCAGTGCTAAAGTGCCTATGCTCTCCGTGTAAAATGTGTACGTAATTGGTTCTCCATGATTGGCATATTTGTTTTACTGTTAAGTCCCTAGTAAAATGCACTAGAGGTGCCCAGGGCCTGTAAATCAAATGTTACTAGTGGGCCTGCAGCACTGGTTGTGCCACCCACACAAGTAACCCTGTAATCATGTCTCAGACCTGCCACTGCAGTGTCTGTAAGTGTATTTTTACACTGTAAATTCGACTTGGCAAGTGTACCCACTTGCCAGGCCTAAACCTTCCCTTTTCTTACATGTAAGGCACCCCTAACGTAGACCCTAGGTAGCCCCAAGGGCAGGGTGCAGTGTATGGATAAAGTGGGACATATAGTAATGTGGTTTATATGTCCTGACAGTGAAATACTGCCAATTTCGTTTTTCACTGTTGCAAGGCCTGTCTCTCTCATAGGATAACATGGGGGCTACCTTTAAATATGATTAAAGTGTAGATTCCCCTAGAGAGTAGATGGATATGTGGAGTTTGGGGTCCCTGAACTCACAATTTAAAAATACATCTTTTAGTAAAGTTGATTTTAAGATTGTGCGTTTGAAAAGGCCACTTTTAGAAAGTGAGCATTTTCTTGCTTAAACCATTCTGTGACTCTGCCTTTGTTTGTGGATTCCCTGTCTGGGTCAGTTTTACAGTTGGGTTGTTTTTCACCTCGCAACAGACAGTGACACAAAGGGGGCTGGGGTGTAACCTGCATTTCCTGATTAGCCATCTCTGCTAGGAGGGAGGGGTGAAGTGGTCACTCTCATCTGAAAGGACTGTGCCTGCCTCTGACAATGCCGGCTCCAACCCCCTACTGTGTGTCTGATGCCTTGCCTGGGCAAGGCAGGATTTCACAAGTAGGTGTGAGTCCCCTTTGAAGAAAGGTGACTTCAAAGACTAAAATGGGTAAAAGAAGGGCACCCAAATCTACAGACTTTAGAGAAACACTTCTGGAACCAAGAGGAACCTCTGCCTGGAGAAGAGCTGATAGCTGAGGAAGAAGTGCTGCCCTGCCTGTGACTGTGCTTTGTGGAGCTTTCCTGCAGTGCTGCTTCTGCCAGAGTAAGAGGGCAAAGAATGGACTTTGTGTGCCTTCCATCTTGTGAAGAAATCTCCAAGGGCTTGATTTAGAGCTTGCCTCCTGTTGTTTGAAGTCTCAGGGACAGCAAAGACTTCTCTCTGCCAGCACCTGGAGTCTCTAGAGAGACTCCTGCTCTGACAAGTGGTGCCCTATCCAGTCCCTGGGCCCTTGAAAGGAAAGCTGGTGGAAATCCGAAGAAATCGACTTTGGACGACTCCGGACCAACGTCGCTGCTGAATCCGGTAACGCCGCCTGCACCTGACGCCGTGACCTTCGCTGGAACGCGACGCTCTTCGCAGGCCCGACGCCGCAGCAGCCCCGCTAAAGTCCGCGACTCCGTGGAAGTCGCCGCACCACGTCGTGACGGACGCCGCTCGAAGTGCACGGATTCAACGTTTCGCACATCGGCTTGTTTTCACTCTTCACCAAAGGTACTGTACTTGGGGGTCTACACGACTCCGTGTCAGGCACCGCTGGTGTCGGCTTGTTGGGAACGACTCCGTCACGACGCCGTGTTAACATCTCATCGAAGCATTTTTGTTTCTAAGCGCTATTTTTGAGTTTAATCTTTAAAAATTCATAACTTGACTTGTGTATGTCGGATTTTTGTCATTTTGGTCTTGTTTTGTTTAGATAAATATTTCCTATTTTTCTAAACCGGTGTTGTGTCATTTTGTAGTGTTTACATGAAGTTACTGTGTGTGTTGGTACAAATACTTTACACCTTGCGCTCTGAAGTTAAGCCTACTGCTCTGCCAAGCTACCAAGGGGGTAAGCAGGGGATAGCTGAGGGTGATTCTCTTTTACCCTGACTAGAGTGAGGGTCCTTGCTTGAACAGGGGGTAACCTGACTGTCAACCAAATACCCCATTTCTAACATTGGTTATCAGCGGTTGGGATTTGGACTTGTATTTGTACTTGACATACAGTAATTAAGTGTACACTACTATTTTGAGTGCAGACCACTACGTGACCACATACTACTTGTTTGGTGATCTTTTGCTTTTTCTCTTAAGGACTCCTTTTTGTTCAACTTCCATGATTTTGCTGATCCTTTGACTGATTCTTTTTACTTCATTGGGAACTTATTTTCTGCCTTTGGAACTTTGCACTTGTAACCATCATGTCTCAATCTGGAGATGCAACAGCTGGAGCTATGTTTGAAATGGAAAAACTGAAGGAGTACTCAGTTGCTCAATTGAACCAGTTCCTTAAAGATCTTGACTGTCCCACTGAGAGCTCCACTAGGGAGGGGGATCTGCAAAAGGCACAGAGGGCCTGGGTGACAGTCAAGAAGGCTGGAGGGCACACAGAGGAGGAGAATGTGGGTGGGGAAGTGCAGAGGATACACAGTGGTGTAGTGGAGGTACCTGTTACGCCTGGGGGGAGGGTCCCCAGCAGGGGTAGCAGGGAGTTACAGGACAGACAGGCAGAGAGGGCTAGCCGGTTGAAGTTCAAGGAGTTGAGGATGCAAAGGGAGAAGGAGTTGGAAGAAAGGAGGAGGGACTTAGAGATCAAAAAGAGGATTTGGGCTTATGAGCTCAAAATGAAGGAGCTGGAAGTCATAAGGGCTGAGTCCAGCTGGAATGGTGGCAGCAACAATTTCATATCCAGTGCTGCTGAAGAAGTGCACATGCCCAGAGATCTGGTGCCCTACTTGAAGGAGGGAGTTAATACACACCAGGAGGTTCAGGGGTATGAGGTAGCTCCAGTGATGCACAGGGTCCCTGAGGTGGATTGGGGAACTGGCATGGGGAGTCATATTCCTACTGGTGGGAGGGACACTCTACTGACTCTAGGTGAGAGTGACAGGGAGAGGAGTTCCCCCAAGGTAGAAGTCCTGGTTATGGAGTGTGAAGACATCCCAGAAGAGTGTGGGTTGAGTGTCAGGGACAGTCGGGTACTGTCTCACCAGTCTCAGGAGGGTGATGTGGGGTGCTTTTTCAAAGCAGAGTCACTGGATGGTTGGGTGAAGGGTACTTTGGTTAATTCATGTAAGGGGCTGAGTGATGTAATTGCTGGAGAGCATATGTCTAGTCCTTATTTTCCAGAGCTACGCCAACACCAGGTGGAGTGTGAGTTCTCTGACCCCAGGGAGCTTACAATGGAGGCAGACCTCTTGGTGAGTAACAGAGAGTCTGAAGAGGCATTTGGGGGGGCTCCTGAGAGGAGTGGTCTAGGTATTTCCCAACCAGGTGAGGTAGGGAAGGATTGTAATGTCCCAGGTAGGTCCCAGTGTAGTGGGATGGGTGAGGGACCCCATGTCCAGTCTCTGAGGAGAGGGAATGGGGATGGGCTGAGGTCCAAGGTGCCCGAGATCCGGTCCCAGGTCCTGGAGGGTTCCATGAGGGAACACCAGGAGGGGAGCCTAGCCTGTACCATAGGGCCATCTGTTGAGGGAGATCCCACAGTGTCAGGAGAACTTGGGGGGGGGGCGGCTGTATCCAGCGTCCCACCAGTTCTGGTGTCTGGCAGTACCACTCTTAGTGAGGGGGTGCAGAAGTCTAGACAGAGGGTTGAGAGGGGGTTGCGGACCCCAGTGGAGAACCTGGAGGGTCAGGGGTCAGCTCTGAGAGCAGAGCCCCCCATGAATGACCTTGGTGAGACCATTTCTCGGTTGGGGAGAATCCAGACTCTGTCAGATGGGCAAAGGTCAGGAGACCTGCGCCAGCCAGACTCTTGTGTGGCCCTTCGGGACAGTGTGTCCCTTGAGGGGGTAAGTGTGCCCCCCTGGAAGTCCTGGTGTGCCAGGCAATGGTTCAACCACAGGGTGGTGACTCTGGGTTGAATGATCAGGTTCAGGGGGTAAACTCTGACCTGATGGGGGGTAAGTGTGCTCCCAAGGAAGTCCTGGTGCGCCAGGCAGTGGTTCAACCACAGGGTGGTGACTCTGGGTTGAATGATCAGGTTCAGGGGGTAAACTCTGACCTGATGGGGGGTAAGTGTGCTCCCAAGGAAGTCCTGGTGCGCCAGGCAGTGGTTCAACCGCAGGGTGGTGACCCTGGGTTGGATGACCAGGTTCAGAGGGTAAACTCTGACCTGGTGGGGGGTAGGTATGCCCCCCAGGAATTCCTGGGTTGCCAGGCAGTGGTCCAGTCTGTTGGTACAGACCCTGGACTGGAGGATCAGGTGCAGGGGATAAACCCTGACCTGAAGGGGGGGGGGTGCGGTTTGCCCAATCACCCCCCCCCTGGTGTGATTTCAAGGGGTACTCTCCCTGAGGGGTGGGTGCAGAACCCTGCGAGTAGGGGAAGGGGAGAGAAAGACTCACCCCTGACCCCAGAGCAATCTAAGGGTACAGACCCTGGATTGGAAGACCAGGTTCAGGGTGTCCCCCCTGACCTGGAGGAAGGGGCTACTGCTAACAGTGCCCCTACCATGTTGTCTTCTTGGGGGGCCACTCCTAGTTGGGTAGTTCAGGACCCCAGAAGAGAGGGCAAGGGGAGGGAAGCCTCACCCCTGGCCCTGGTCCAACCTGAAGGTACAGACCCCAGGTTGGAGGATCAGTTGCAGGTTAACATCCCTGCACTGGTGGAAGAATTGTGCAGGACTGCTTCTACAAGCACCCTGACAATTTTTTACTCTGGGGGTGGCTCTCCTGGAGGGAGGGTACAGAGCCCCAGAGGGGGGAGGACCAGGGTCAGGTTATCTTCTCTGACCTGGTGGCAGGGAGAGTGGTCAAAGGGTGTCAGGCACCTGGGGCTACCGCCCCCCACTGTCCACAGTCACAGTGGGTGGAGAGGCCTGAGGTCAGGCTCTCATCCCTGACAGTCATCAGGGGTCACTGTGGCTTGCTGTCCTGGTGGACAGAGTTGCCCCTGGGTGTGGGACGAGAGTCACACCCCAGGGGTGGAGTGGGCAACACCACTGTGTTGGCCCTGGTGGTACTATCTGCCCATTGCAATACATCTGTGAGCAAAGTAAAGTTAGGTGCTGCACAGATGGAGTCTGCAGATGTGGAGAAGGGTTCCCCATGGGTTAGCTTAGTGGGCCCTGAGAGTATGGACAGAGGGACCCAACTGGAGTCAGGAAGGCATAGAACTGGAACATGCCCCCGCTGTTGTGGGCCTGGGTCCTTGTTCTATCGCCCCAATCAGGGAAGTACATCAAGGTATTGATTTTTCTCCCCGGGCTTTAGGCCGGTAGGGGGTCGTGTTGGACTTTTGCTTATGCAGGGTCATCCCCAGTCTTTTTGCCTCCTGCCTCCTATTTTTTTCTGACCTGTTGCTGTTGGCTTTTCAACTCTGGTTCTCCATGATTGGCATATTTGTTTTACTGTTAAGTCCCTAGTAAAGTGCACTAGAGGTGCCCAGGGCCTGTAAAGCAAATGTTACTAGTGGGCCTGCAGCACTGGTTGTGCCACCCACACAAGTAACCCTGTAATCATGTCTCAGACCTGCCACTGCAGTGTCTGTAAGTGTATTTTTACACTGTAAATTCGACTTGGCAAGTGTACCCACTTGCCAGGCCTAAACCTTCCCTTTTCTTACATGTAAGGCACCCCTAAGGTAGGCCCTAGGTAGCCCCAAGGGCAGGGTGTAGTGTATGGATAAGGTGGGACATATAGTAATGTGGTTTATATGTCCTGACAGTGAAATACTGCGAATTTCGTTTTTCACTGTTGCAAGGCCTGTCTCTCTCATAGGATAACATGGGGGCTACCTTTAAATATGATTAAAGTGCAGATTCCCCTAGAGAGTAGATGGATATGTGGAGTTTGGGGTCCCTGAACTCACAATTTAAAAATACATCTTTTAGTAAAGCTGATTTTAAGATTGTGCGTTTGAAAAGGCCACTTTTAGAAAGTGAGCATTTTCTTGCTTAAACCATTCTGTGACTCTGCCTTGTTTGTGGATTCCCTGTCTGGGTCAGTTTTACAGTTGGGTTGTTTTTCACCTCGCAACAGACAGTGACACAAAGGGGGCTGGGGTGTAACCTGCATTTCCTGATTAGCCATCTCTGCTAGGAGGGAGGGGTGGAGTGGTCACTTTCATCTGAAAAGACTGTGCCTGCCTCTGACAATGCCGGCTCCAACCCCCTGCTGTGTGTCTGATGCCTTGCCTGGGCAAGGCAGGATTTCACAAGTAGGTGTGAGTCCCCTTTGAAGAAAGGTGACTTCAAAGACTAAAATGGGTAAAAGAAGGGAACCCAAATCTACAGACTTTAGAGAAACACTTCTGGAACCAAGAGGAACCTCTGCCTGGAGAAGAGCTGATAGCTGAGGAAGAAGTGCTGCCCTGCCTGTGACTGTGCTTTGTGGAGCTTTCCTGCAGTGCTGCTTCTGCCAGAGTAAGAGGGCAAAGAATGGACTTTGTGTGCCTTCCATCTTGTGAAGAAATCTCCAAGGGCTTGAGTTAGAGCTTGCCTCCTGTTGTTTGAAGTCTCAGGGACAGCAAAGACTTCTCTCTGCCAGCACCTGGAGTCTCTAGAGAGACCCCTGCTCTGACAAGTGGTGCCCTATCCAGTCCCTGGGCCCTTGAAAGGAAAGCTGGTGGAAATCCAAAGAAATCGACTTCGGACGACTCCGGACCAACGTCGCTGCTGAATCCGGTAACGCCGCCTGCAGCTGACGCCGTGACCTTCGCTGGAACGCGACGCTCTTCGCAGGCCCGACGCCGCAGCAGCCCTGCTGAAGTCCGCGACTCCGTGGAAGTCGCCGCACCACGTCGTGACGGATGCCGCTCGAAGTGCACGGATTCAACGTTTCGCACAGACGCCGCGATTCCCGACTTCGCGCATCGGCTTGTTTTCACTCTTCACCAAAGGTACTGTACTTGGGGGTCCTGTATGTCGGATTTTTGTCATTTTGGTCTTGTTTTGTTTAGATAAATATTTCCTATTTTTCTAAACCGGTGTTGCGTCATTTTGTTGTGTTTACATGAAGTTACTGTGTGTGTTGGTACAAATACTTTACACCTAGCGCTCTGAAGTTAAGCCTACTGCTCTGCCAAGCTACCAAGGGGGTAAGCAGGGGTTAGCTGAGGGTGATTCTCTTTTACCTTGACTAGAGTGAGGGTCCTTGCTTGAACAGGGGGTAACCTGACTGTCAACCAAAGACCCCATTTCTAACAGTCGTCTGGACAACGAGTTGTCTTCCTGGGTTTCTGTGAACTTTCTAAGAACAATTTTGTACCAGGGTCTCTGTTTTTGCTCAGTGTTTCAAATTTCTTCTACCTATCGTTTTTCCTTCTGCAATCGTGTAGCTGAAATGTGTGCAGCAATTTACTCCCATACTGACCACTTCTACCTCATAATCCTCGTTTTTATTATTTCTCAATGTTACATTTATCGTTCTACCCCTTTTAGGATGTTGACCACATGAGAATTGTCTGAATAATGTGTGACATAAATATTGTCTCCTAACTACTATTTTCAAACATATTGTCGCTTTGGAGTTAATAATAAATCTATACCATATGGGATCATCATCTTGCAAATGATATTTAAGACACAATACTTATGTCAGATGATATTTTTATGAACAATATTATGACATACAGACTCATTGACAGCAATGAATGCATCATTTATGTGAGGGTCTCACTCCGCAAGTAAATAGAGATAAGTTACACCATCTTCGTGAATGCCTACCTGGATACTTGAGTGTTCGTGAGAGCATTGTGCATATGTGAGGGTAGTGTTGGTTACATATGTGTGTAAAATAGAGGGTGATGTAGGCATGCAGGGGTGTGCAATACATTGTATGTCTCTAAGGTGTTTTTGTGTACATGTGCTGGCAGTTATAACAAGCACTGGCAAAGCAAAGAGGTTGCGCCTATGAGAGACCTACTGGCATTGTCAAGATTTTAAAGATGTTGCACAGCAGCATGAGCGTGGCTCAAAGCAAGGTTCAAAGTAAATCAAGAAGCTTTATGGCATGGCCAGTGTTGACCACGCTATAGCGCTTTGTTTCTATTTACTTTAAGCCATGTTGAACAGCAGTTTGGGCTGCTGTTCAGCATCTATGAAACACATTAATAAAGCCAAATAGCTCAGTGCAAGCTATTTCGCTGTGTTAATGTTTTTACAGATGGCTTACAGTAAATACAAACATAGCGCTATAGCGAAGCCAGGGCTGACCGTCAGATAGCACTTTTTTTCTGAGGCGAGGGGTGTTAGAAATTGCTCATCTGGTTGGCAGAGGTATGCACCCTGTCCAAAAAGGAACCACAATCCTAGTCAGGGTAAGTCACCAACACACCCTAAATTTGCCTGTGCTCACCACCTGGTAGCTTGGCACAAAGCAGTCAGCCTTAACTTAAGAGGCAATGTGTAAAGATTTGTGCAAAACTTCAAACAGTAAAACAGTGAAAACACCACACAAAAGATACCACACCTTGTTAGAACAATAGAACCTAATTTAATAAATAAAACAAGTTCAAAATGACAAAAATGCTTTAAGTAGAACTTGAGATATTCATTTTTTAAAGAATAAACTGTGAAATAGAGCTAAGAAACAAGACGAGCCAACTGACGATATCTGAATGTGCCATCACTTTATACCCACTTCCAAGGGCCCAGGACTGGATTGGCAGCTCTAGGCAGGGTAGGACTCACAGGTGGCAGAGTCCAGGTGCTGTAGCAGGTGAGTTGAAAGTATTCTTTGTTCATGAGACTTCAGAACATAAGAGGCAAGCAAACAAGCCCTTAGATTCACTTTGGTTCTGGGTTGGAAAGAAACAGGTTCATTCCTTCTCACTGCCAAGCAAGGGAGGGCAACAGGTCAGCACAGAAGAGCAGGAGTCCACCAGAGTAGTAGTCCAGCAGAGTGGCAGTCCTTATAGCAGCAGAGCAATCCTTCTTCCTGACAGAGTATCCACGGGTCCAGAAGGGTACTGAGTTGGTGGTGTCAGAGGTCCAGTACTTATACCCAGTTGTGCCTTTGAAGTGGGAAAAATTCAAAGAGATGTCTTTGAAGTGCAGGGAGTCCCTGCCCTTCCTGATCTAGTACCAGACTCACTCCAGAGGGTTATGGAGCCCTCTACGTGGGGACAGGACACAGCCTATTCAGGTGTAATTGAGGCAGTTCTCAGCTCTGCCCCCACCGAGCCAGTTAATGTCTAGAGGGAATACACAAAACCCAGCTGTCACCCACCCCAGACAAGTGATCAGAGACAGGCAGCAGGCACCAAAAGGCTAACGTAAGAAAATGCCAATGTTCTAAAAGTGGCATTTTCAGAATTGTAATTTAAAATCCAACTGCACCATAAGTTAGGGTTTTAAATTAGGATTCCAGAGACACCCAATTTGAAAAGTCTATTTTCATAATTGGATGTTACACTTATCAAATTTAATAAGGCAATCCCAATGTTATCCTATTGGGGAGATATGCCTTGCAGTAGTGAAAAACGAATGTAAGATTTTTTTACTACCAAGTCATGTAAAACTTATATGATAAAATGTCCTACTTTTTAAATACATTGCACCCTACCTTCTGGGCTGTCCGGGGCCTACTCTAGGGGTGACCTATATGTATTAAAGAAGAAGGTTTGAGCCTGGCAAAGGGTGTATCTGGCCAGGTTGACATGGCAGTTTAAAACTGCACACACAGACTGCAATGGCAGGCCTGCGATATGGCTAAGTCGCTTCTTAAGTGGCTGGCACAATCAGTGCTACGGGCTTACCAGTAGCATTTTGTTTACACTCCCTGGGCACATGCAGTGTACTTAATCAGGGATATATAAGTATATTACATTTACCAATTTGGGAATATCCTAATCAAACCATGTTTAGGGGAGTGAGCACAAGCACATTAGCACTGCTTAGCAGTGGTAAAGTGCACAGAATCCTAAGACCAACAAAAACTAATTCAGCAAAAAGTGGAGGGTAAAAGGCAAAACGTTTGGGGGTGACCCTGCAGAGAGGGCCATTTCCAAAAGGGGGCAAAAAAGGAAATGAGAGGGGTCGGGAGGGACTGGGCAAACAATGAGGAAGTGGGAGGGATCAAATGGAGTACAGCTATGGAGGAGTGCCAAGCAGCAAAGGGTGAGCTGTGACGGGGTCGGCGGAGGGGGGGAACTGTGGACGGGGAAAGTCACAAGGTCAGAGGGGGCAAGCAGTGAGGGAGGTAGTGGGTGGGAACAGGACAATCAGCAAAGAATGCGCTTGGGGTGAGATGGGCTGTCAGAGACAGTGAAAGCAAGGGTAAGAGCTCTCTACAGCTAACTAAAGAGCTTAGAAATTAAGAAAGTGCAGAGATGGCCAGATTTTGATGACTTTATTGGACTGATGCTGAGAATGTTGACAAGCAATAAAGGATAGTTGGAGGCAGTTACGAGGGAAGGGCAAGCAAAAAAGGGAAAAGCAGTGATGGGGGATCTGTGGATGGAAAAAACCACAAGGTCAGAGGTGGCAAGCAACAATGGAAGGGAGGTTGTGGATGGAACAGGGCAAGCAACAACAAATGCAGGCAGGGTGGGAAGGGGGGAAGAGACTGCCTGTAAAACATTGCACTGTAATGGAGTGCTACACTACAAAATAAAAAAAATACTTCTGCAGATGTGCACGCACAAACAAGAAGCACTATTTTATCCAGGCTCCCCAATAGAGACACATACAAAGACCCAGGAGGAAGCCGGAGATGAAGAGGAGGCGCTGTCCAATAAGATGCAAGGAAACAAGACCGACATGAGAGACAACCAATGGCAAGTAAAGGTAGGTAATGGGCAGGTTGTAAGCCCTTTTAATTTATTTTTTTATATAATTACAAGAGATTTTGCAAGCACAGCACAAGCGCTGTGCAGGCAAAACATGCAATGGCCAGACCCATTTGCTTTGCCAATGCTTGTTTTTGTTTTAAATTCAGCAATCCTTGAGAGTGCTATTTTCTTGATCTGTCCCTGTGCTTTGTCTTCCCCCTCCCAATGTGTGCTCCTTTTATTACCACGCATGCATCATAACACATGAGCATGGCCAGCATTCTTGGAATATGTTTCATGAATGAAAACCCATTGCATCATTTCCAGTCATGTGTGTACACGCTCTTTATGTATGGCAAAAACATTGGCAAAGGCAGTACATTGGTCTTATAAAGACAAGACCTGCCAGCTTTGCCAATGTTTGCTTATTTCAGCTGTTGAATTAAAATTTTATTTTAAGGTTGTAATCTATCTCCTTGATTTTCCAACTTTATTTTTCGGACAAGAAGGTGGTCCCAGTTTCTTCGAGCTAATAATCCTGGTCATCGTAATTCCCATGCTCAAAATGTGACAACTTTTCTTTGTCATCAATTACTTCCAGATTTGCAGCCTCTACACATGCAGCCTTTTTGGTGTGCTCTGACTTGGAACATCCAATTTAGCCATCCACAGAGCTTTCAACTCATCATCATCATCCTTGACTTACTTTATTGGTCTATGTAAGTCAGTCTTTAGTACTTACACCAAGGAAAGGAGGCAGCTTGCTAACTTATTATACACACATTTAGGATCTTTGTCTCTTTTGTGTCTCTTGTTCACTGTTGTATTTTGGGGTCTTTGGTTGGCAGTCATGTTACCCACTGTCCAAGGAAGGATCCTCACTCTAAACAGGGTAAGTCACACACAATCCAAATGATCCTGTGTCCACCATCTGGTAGCTTTGCACTGAGCAGTCAGGCTTAACTTAGAAGGCAATGTGTAAAGTATTTGTGCAATAAATCATGCAATAAAACAGTAGAACACCACAAAAATACACCACACAGTGCTTAGAAAAATATATAATATTTATCTGGTAAGATGCAGGTCAAAACTGCAATAAGTATACTTTAAAATATCACTGTAAAAATGATATGAAGTGTCTTTAGTCTCTTAAAAGCAACAAATGTCTCTTGAAAGCACAAAGTATCTGGTTTGCGTGCAAAATCTCTGCAGAGGAGGAGAGGTGTGGAAAACAGGGAGGTGGGTGTTGATTTCTCACACCGCACACGGCGATGCGTGGTTTGTTTTTCACACAGAGAAAGCTTTGGGTTGATTTCTGGCACTCAGACTTGGGTCCTCTTTGGGTTGCGGGGTTTTCGGATGCCCTGGGGACGATGTGTTGAAATCCAGAGCTGGCAAGACGAAGTCACAGGGGCTGCGTTGATCCGGTGGGCGTTGCGTGGAAAATTCTACTGCACGGCAGCCGCTGCGTTGATTCCTCTCAGGAAGTCGGGCTGCGTGGTTCTGGCTCGGCTGTGCGTCGATCCAGTGGGCCGTACATTGAATTTCGGGGTCGCTATGCTGACGCTGTGTCGATCTTTTCCTTGCAAAATTGGGCTGCATCATTCCAGTTCGGAGTGCAGTGATTTTCTACCGCAATGCAGGCTGTGCGTCATTTCTGGCAGGCGGTGTGTCGATTTTCACTGCACCGGGAGTTCTTCTTGCAGGAGTGAAGTCTTTTTGGTCCTGAGACTTCAGGGAACAGGAGGCAAGCTCTATCCAAGCCATTGGAGAGCACAGCCAGAGAGCAGAAAGGCAGCAGGGCAACAGCAAGGCAGCAGTCCTTCTCAGAAAGCAGTCAGGTGAGTCCTTTGGGCAGCCAGGCAGTTCTTCTTGGCAGTTTGCAGGTTTAGGTTCAGGGTCTCTTCTCCAGGAAGTGTCTTGTCAAGAAGTGTCTTGTTCAGAAGTGTATGAGTTGGTAGGGGCAGAGACCCTGTTTAAATACCCAAATGTGCCTTTGAAGTGGGGGAGACTACAAACGTGGCTCCTGTCTACCAGGGTTCCAGTAGGGGGCTAGTGGCAGTCCTTTGTGTGAGGGCAGGCTACTGTCCTTTGACATGTGTCAGGCCCTCCACTCTCCCAGCCCAGAAAGACCCACTCAATATGCAGATGTATGCATGTGTGACTGAGCATCCTGTGTTTGGGGTTGTCTGAGTGAATACACAAGGGAGCTGTCAACTAAACCTAGCCAGACGTGGATTAGAAGGCACAGAAAGATTTAAGTGTAGAGAAATGCTCACTTTCTAAAAGTAGCATTTCTGAAATAGTAATATAAAATCCAACTTCACCATTAAGCAGGATTTTGTATCACCATTCTGGCCATACTCAATATGACCTGGAAACTCCTTTCAGATCAGGATCTACCACTCAAACAGTTTATATGGGTAGCCCTAATGCTATCCCATGAAAGGAGTAGGCCTCACAGCAGTGTAGCACTAAGGCCCATATTTATACTTTTTTAGCGCCGCATTTGTTCCGCTTTTTAACACAAAAGCGGCGCAAACTTACAAAACACAATTGTATTTTGCAAGTTTGCACCACTTTTGCATTAAAAAGCATCGCAAATGCCGCGCTAAAAAAGTATAAATATGGGCCTAAGTTAGGAGTTTTACACTACCAGGACCTATAGAACACACATGTTCATGTCCTGCCTTTTACCTACATAGCACCCTGCCATATGGGCTACATAAGGCCTACCTTAAGGGTGACATATATGTAGAAAAGGGGAGTTTTAAGTACTTTTAAATGCCAAGTCGAAGTGACAGTGAAACTGCACCCACAGGCACTTTAGAGGCAGGCATGGGACATGTTTAGGGGGCTCTACTTATGTGGGTGGCACAACCAGTGCTGCAGCCCACTAGTAGCATTTAATTTACAGTCCCTGGTCACATGTAGTGCACTTGACTAGGGACTTACTAGTACATTAAATAAGCCAATTGGGTATGAGCCAAAGTCACCATGTTTTAATGAGAGAGCAAATGCACTTTAGCACTGATTAGCAGTGGTAAAGTGCGCAGAGTCCTAAAGCCAGCAAAAATGAGGTCAGAAAAAGAGGAGGAGGAAGGAAAATGTTTGGGGGTGACCCTGCAGAAAAGGCCATTTCCAACATTCACCAACCTTAGAAAGAGACATTATATCTGTCATTTTGAGGTTCATCACTCTATTTTACTCAAATGAAATGTGTAGATCACTTTTTATGCTGACAAATAAAAAAATCTGGCTTACAGCAACCTTTGGGCTTTGGCTTCACCAAATCCTATTGAGGGGTTATGGTCACATTTGGAGACTCTTCTTCATCAAACCACTATAATTCTGTTCAGTCATCATCGAAGAGCCCCTAGATATTTCTGCTCCTCCTCGTGCCTTTCACTCACATGGCCTTAAGGGCAGCCTGAAGAAAGACAATGAGGTGATGCATAATGTATCCCTTATGTTTTCACTTCTTCAATTTAATGGCATTATGTCAGTGTAAAAGAGATTATGGGGGTCATTATGACCCTGGCGGAAGGCGGAGAAGCGGCGGTAAGACCGCCAACAGGCTGGCGGTCTTTTTTTTTGTATTATGACCATGGCGGTTACCGCCATGGTCATCCGCCGGTTCTCCGTTCCGCCCGCCAGGACGGAGACGACCGCCGGGCTGGAGATCTGGGTCTCCAGCCCGGCGGCCGTCACTATACTGCTGGCGGTATTTTGACCCGGCTTACCGCCGTGGATTTCCTGCAGTTTGAACCGCCATGAAATCCATGGCGGTAAGCACTATCAGTGCCAGGGAATTTCAGGGAAAAAGACCGCTGAGGTCAAAATAACCCCCTATGTCTCCCAATAAAATCCTGACTATTGTACACCCTGCATGTGAACCATTGCTCTAAATTCGTTCTGAAGTGGTCTCGTCATTGAAGCTTTATTGTACTCCCTGGGGGCATCTAGTCCTTTAATTGAAGCATTATTTTGCAAGGTCACCGGCTATGTTAACGGCAAGACTAATTAGACACATGCCATTATCATTTTTTACTTCATTACATTTCTCCAAAAACACTCCATAGAGTGAAAAATAAGGATATTGGTTGTTGGGGGTGAAACCCTTCTCAAGCAACACCCACAATCCCTGTCAGGGTGAACAACAAAAGTCACTAAATTGACCTGTGCTTAACCCTCTGGTAGCTTGGCACAAAAGCATTTAGGGTTAACAGAGGCAATGTGTAAAGTATTTATGCTGTACACCAACAGTAATAAAATCAAACACAACACAAGAAACATTGCACACTAATTTACAAAAATAGATTAACCCCTTCGCTGCCAGGCCTTTTCCCCCTCTGGTGCCAAACCTTTTTTTGGCTGTTTGGGGCTGTTTGCGCTTAGGCCCTCATAACTTTTTGTCCACACAAGCTACCCACGCCAAATTTGCATCCTTTATTTCCAACATCCTAGGGATTCTAGAGGTACCCAGACTTTGTGGGTTCCCCTGAAGGAGACCAATAAATTAGCCAAAATACAGCAAACATTTCATTTTCTTCAAAAAAATTGGAAAGAAGGGCTGCAGAAGAAGGCTTGTGGTTTTCCCCTGAAAATGGCATAACAAAGGGTTTGTGGTGCTAAAATCACCATCTTCCCAGCTTTCAGAAACAGGCGACTTGAATCAGAAAACCACATTTTTCAACACAATTTTGGCATTTTACTGGGACATACCCCATTTTTACTATTTTTTAAGCTTTCAGCCTCCTTCCAGTTAGTGACAGAAATGAAATGAAACCAATGCTGGATCCCAGAAAGCTAAACATTTCTGAAACATAGACAAAATTCTAAATTCAGCAAGGGGTAATTTGTGTAGATCCTACAAGGATTTCCTACAGAAAATAACAGCTGAAATAAAAGAAAAATGAAATTGAGGTGAAAAAAACAACCATTTTTCTCCACGTTTTACTCTGTAACTTTTTCCTGCAATGTCAGATTTTTGAAAGCAATATACTGTTATATCCTCTGGACATTTCTGGTTGCAGGGATATATGGTGCTTGTAGGTTAATCAAGAATCCTAGGTACCCAGTGCCAATAAATGAGCTGCACCTTGCAATGGGTTTTCATTCTCTACCGGGTATACAGCAATTCATTTTCTGAAATATAAAGAGTGAAAAATAGGTATCAAGAAAACCTTTGTATTTCCAAAATGGGCACAAGATAAGGTGTTGAGAAGCAGTGGTTATTTGCACATCTCTGAATTCCGGGGTGCCCATAATAGCATGTGAATTACAGGGCATTTCTCAAATAGACGTCTTTTTTACACACTGTCTTACATTTGGAAGGAGAAAATGTATAGAAAGGCAATGGGCAATAACACTTGTTTTGCTATTCTGTGTTCCCCCAAGTCTCCCGATACAAATGGTACCTCACTTGCATGGGTAGGCCTAATGCTCTCAACAGGAAACGCAACCTGACAACATCACATGTTTACATTGAAATCTGACGTGTTTTATGCTAAGAGCCTAGCTGTAGATTTTGGCCTCTAGCTCAGTCGACACCTAGAGAAACCTAGTAAACCTGCTCATTTTTGAAAACTAGACACCTAGGGGATTCCAAGATGGGGTGACCAGGTTCTGTTACCCAGAATCCTTTGTAAACCTCACAATTTGGCCAAAAAAAACACTTTTTCCTCACATTTCGGTGACAGAAAGTTCTGGAATCTGAGAGGAGGCACAAATTTCCTTCTACCCAACGTTCCCTCAAGTCTCCTGATAAAAATGGTAACTCACTTGTGTGAGTGGGTAGGCCTACTGCCCGCAACAGGAAATGTCCCAAAACATAACGTGGACACATCACATTTTCCCAAAGACAACAGACCTGTTTTTTGCATAGTGCCTACCTGTGAATTTTGGCTTCTAGCTCAGCCGGCACCTACGGAAACCTAGCAAACCTGTGCATTTTTGAAAACTAGACCCCTAGGGAAATTCAATATGGGGTGACTTGTGGGCCCCCCACCAGGTTCTGTTACCCAGGATCCTTTGCAAACCTCAAAATTTGGCCAAAAAACACTTTTTCCTCACATTTCGTGACAGAAAGTTCTGGAATCTGAGAGAAGCCACAAATTACCTTCCACCCAGCGTTCCCCCAAGTCTCCTGATAAAAATGGTACCTCACTTGTGCGTGTGGGTAGGCCTAGCGCCCACAACAGGAAATGCCCCAAAACATAACGTGGACACATCACATTTTCCCAAAGACAACAGACCTGTTTTTTTGCAAAGTGCCTACCTGTGAATTTTGGCTTCTAGCTCAGCCGGCACCTAGGGAAACCTAGCAAACCTGTGCATTTTTTAAAACTAGACCCCTAGGGAAATTCAATATGGGGTGACTTGTGGGGCCCACACCAGGTTCTGTTACCCAGGATCCTTTGCAAACCTCAAAATGTGGCCCAAAAACACTTTTTCCTCACATTTCGGTGACAGAAAGTTCTGGAATCTGAGAGGAGTCACAAATTTCCTTCCACCCAGCGTTCCTCCAAGTCTCCGGATAAAAATGGTACCTCACTTGTGTGGGTAGGCCTAGTGCTCGCGACAGGAAATGCCCCAAAACACTATCTTGACACATCAAAATTATCAAATTCAAAACTACCTGTTTTTGCAGGGGTCTGCATTTTTGGTCCTGGGCTCAGCAGCCATCTAAGGAAACCTACCAAATCCAGACATTTCTTAAAACTAGACACCGAGGGATTCCAGGGAAGTGTGACTAGCGTGGATCCCCCAATGTTTTCTTACCCAGAATCCTCAGCAAACCTCAAATTTAGCTAAATAATCTAATTTTTCCCACATTTCAGTGTGGGATCACCACACCGGGACAAATTTCCTACCACCCAACGTTCCCCTCAGTCCCCCGGTAAAAATGATACTTCACATGTGTTGGTGGGCCAAGTGCCTGTGACAGGAAAAAAGTCAAAAACATGTCGAAATTGAGGGGGAACCAAAGCGGGTCCAAAAGGGCAGCTTGAAAAAAAAAAAACATTTAGGCTGACAATTGCAGCAGAATTTTTATCGGTATAGATGACACAATGTTGGGTGGTAGGAATTTTGTGGATTCCTGCAGATTCCGGAAGGTTCCATCACAAAAATGTAGGGAAAATGTGTGATTTCCAGCAAAGTTGGAGGTTTGCAGGGCATTGTGGGTAAGAAAATGTTGCGAGGTCAACGTGAAGTACACCACCCTGGAATCACACAGATGTTTAGTTTTCAGATGTGTCTAGGTCTTGTGGATTTTCCTTCATGGCAGCGTCCCAAAGTCAAAAAAGTGCAGCCTTCACCATTCCAAGTGGGACGATTTTGAGAGTTACCAAGCTCTCATGGCCCAAATGTAAAACCAAAACCCAAAATAATCAAATGTCCTCTTGCTTGCCATGAGATAAGATGTTTTAGTGTGCTGGGGGAGATTCCCTGGCATCTAGTAGACTTTCTGCCCCCCCCCCCCGGGGTGTGGATCAGGGTTAATTGACCAACCTGCCCACTGGTGGCCAGAACACATTTGGCCCCATTTTTTTGTGGTGGGGGTATGGCCATACCCCCACCATCTTATTTTGGGGGCAGATGGGCCTTCCAAAAATAGGCCGATCTGCCCCCAAAGGGGGCAGATATGGCCAACAGTAATGTGCCCCCATAGGGAGCGACCCTTGCCCAAGGAACTGCCCCCCTAAACAAAACACACACATACACACACACCAATCCCTGGTGTCTAGTGGCTTTTGCCCCCCTTGGGGGCAGATTGGCCTAACACAAATAGGCCGATCTTCCCCCACCGGGCAGAAATGGCCTAAATACGATTTGCCCCCTGGGAAGAGACCCTTGCCTAAGGGGTCGCTACCCATACATAAAAACATAAAGTACATAAAAATATATATATCTGCCTGGTGTCTAGAGGTTTCTGCCCCCCCGGGAGCAGATCGGCCCAATCATATTAGGCAGGAGTGGCCTAAAAATATTTTGCCCCCCTGCAGAGCGGCCCTTGCCCAAGGGGCCACTCCCTTTATGAGTAAGTATAATTAAAAAAAAATACCTGGTGTCTAGTGGTTTCTGCCCACCCCCGGGGCAGAAATGGGCTAAAAATAATTTAGCCTCGCCCCCGCGAAGCGATCCATCCCTAAGGGGTCACTCCCCACATGCAAAAAAAATTTATAAGCAAAAAAATATATATCCCTGGTGTCTAGGGGTTTATCGGCCTAATTATGTTAGGCCGAGCTGTCCCAAGAGGGGGCAGAAATGGCCTAAAAATCCCCTCATGGCAATTACTACAAAAGAAAAAGTTCCCTGGTGTCTAGTGAACATTTCTGCTGCCCAATCGCATTGCGATCGGGCAGCAGAAATGCTGAGAGAGACATCCTGAGAGAGACTTGAAAGGAGAGGAAAGTCCTTTTCTCTCCTTTCATGCCATTCTCTGCCCCTCCAGTGATCGGAAGAGGATTTGCACAGGCCTCTGATGAGGTCAGCGCACGTGACTGCGCGCTAACATCATCAGATGCCACTGGCTAGCACCCCCCCATGAGCCAGTACCAGGATTTAACGGTTACGTCCTTGGCACCTCAGCGCCGCAGCCAAGGACGTAACTGTTACGTCCTTGGCTGCCAAAGGGTTAAAATTTAATAAACAATTTGGCACCAGAAGTTCAAAAATCAAATCAGTAGAACAGGAGATATGCAATTTCAAAGAGTAAGTTAAGTGTAGCACCCAAATGCACAAAGTGCACCTTTATATGGTTGTGCTAGATCAGAGGAAAGTCTCAACATCACACTCACCACTTAAGGATCAGGACCTCACTCCACCAGAGACCAGCAAGTGTCAAGCAGGTCCAGTTGTAGACCCAAGCAGGTCCGGTACAACAGGTCGACTGGGCAGATGCGGGCGGCCTCCAGAGCTTGTTATGTCCCTAGTGCTCAGAACAAGAGGTCAGCCAACTGACCCTTGTAGTCATTCTGCCTGGGATGAAGGAAGCAAGTCCAGTCTTCCTTCTCAGACAGCAGGGCAGGTCTCAAGCAACTGGGCAGTCCTCCGACACCAGGGCAGTCCTTTTGATGTAGTATCCACAGGCCCTGGAGTGTCCTGAAGTGTTGGTCTGAGGGTCCTACTTTTATACCTGGTGCCATCTTTAAAGGTAGAAATAAGTTTGAATTTTTCACGCACAGATGTTTCTGGAATTTTCTTCCTCCCTGCCCTTGACCCAAGATGTCCAGGATGACAAAGGCTACTATGAAGTTTTTTTTTATGTAGGTGTTGAGGCAGGTTCTTTGAAGTATAAATGGGGGAGTGCACAGCTCCACCTCGCCCATCCTGGCAGGGTGGCCCATCCTGGCAACACTAGACCCCTTTGCAACACTGCTTGGAGGAATACACATGAACTATCTGCCAACTACGCTTAGTCATGTGACCCAGGACACAGGCTAGCAGCACCAAATCATTAGGACAAGAAAATGCCAACTTTCTAAAAGTAGCATTTTCAGAATTTTGACTTAAAATTTGACTTTGCCACTAAAGAGAATTTTAAATTGCAATTCTTTAGAGACCAAACATGACATTTCTTTTCCCCTAACAAAAGTTATCACTTATTAGATGTAAAAAGGTAACCCAATGTTATTCTAGGAGAGATGTAGGCCTTGCAGTAGTGAAAACAAATTTAAGAGTTTTTCAATACCAGGACATGTAAAAATGAATATACATGTTCAGCCTTTTAAATACCCTTCACCCTGCCCTAAGGGTTTTTTAGGGCCTACCTTAGGGGTGACTTATGTTTATTAAAAAGGAATGTTTGGGCTTGGCAAAAGGGTTATTTTGCCAAGTTGAACTGGCAGTTTAAAACTGCACATAGGCTGCAATGGCAGGCCTTAGACATGTTTTGAAGGGCTACTTAAGTGGATGGCACAAATTATTCTGCAGGCCCTTGTTAGAAATGGGGTCTTTGGTTGACAGTCAGGTTACCCCCTGTTCAAGCAAGGACCCTCACTATAGTCAGGGTAAAAGAGAATCACCCTCAGCTAACCCCTGCTTACCCCCTTGGTAGCTTGGCAGAGCAGTAGGCATAACTTCAGAGTGTTAGGTGTAAAGTATTTGTACCAACACACACAGTAACTTAATGAAAACACTACAAAATGACACACCACCAGTTTAGAAAAATAGGAAATATTTATCTAAACAAAACAAGACCGAAATGACAAAAATCCAACATACACAAGTCAAGTTATGAATTTTTAAAGTTTAAACTCAAAAATAGCGTTTAGAAACAAAAAATGCTTCGATGAGGTGTTAACACGGCGTCGTGACGGAGTCGTTCCCAAAAAGCCGACACCAGCAGCGCCGGACACGGAGTCGTGTAGACTCCCAAGTACAGTACCTTTGGTGAAGAGTGAAAACAAGTCGGTGTGCGAAGTTGGGGATCGTGGCGTCTGTGCGAAACGTTGAATCCGCGCACCTCGAGCGGCGTCAGTCAAGACGTGGTGCAGCGACTTCCATGGAGTCGCGGACTTCAGCGGGGCTGCAGCAGCGTCGGGCCTGCAAAGGTCGTCGCGTTCCAGCAAAGATCACGGCGTCGGGTGCAGGAGGCGTCACTGGATTCAGCAGCGGCGTCGGTCTGAAGTCGTCCAAAGTCGATTTCCTTGTATTTCCACCAGCTTTCCTTTCAAGGGCCCAGGGACTTCAGCTTTCCTTTTAAGGGCCCAGGGACTTGATGGGGCACCACTTGTCAGAGCAGGAGTCTCTCCAGAGACTCCAGATGCTGGAAGAGAGAAGTCTTTGCTGTCCCTGAGACTTCAAACAACAGGAGGCAAGCTCTAAATCAAGCCCTTGGAGATTTCTTCACAAGATGGAAGGCACACAAAGTCCAGTCTTTGCCCTCTTACTCTGGCAGAAGCAGCAACTGCAGGATAGCTCCACAAAGCACAGTCACAGGCAGGGCAGCTCTTCTTCCTCAGCTCTTCAGCTCTTCTCCAGGCAGAGGTTTCTCTTGTTTCCAGAAGTGTTCTAAAGTCTTTGGTTTTGGGTGCCCTTCTTATACCCAATTTCTCCTTTGAAGTAGGCCTATTTCAAAGTAAAGTCTCTTTTGAATGTGAAATCCTGCCTTGCCCAGGCCAGGCCCCAGACACTCACCAGGGGGCCAGAGACTGCATTGTGTGAGGATTGGCACATCCCTTTCAGGTGTAAGTGACCACTCCTCCCCCCTAGCACCAATGGCTCATCAGGAAATGCAGACTATACCCCAGCTCCTTTTGTGTCACTGTCTAGTGTGAGTTGCAAAAAGCCCAACTGTCAAACTGACCCAGACAGGGAATCCACAAACAGGCAGAGTCACAGACATGGTATAAGCAAGAAAATGCTCACTTTCTAAAAGTGGCATTTTCAAAAGCACAATCTTAAAATCAACTTTACTAAAAGATGTATTTTTAAATTGTGAGCTCAGAGACCCCAAACTCCACATGTCTATCCGCTCCCAAAGGGAATCTACACTTTAATCATATTTAAAGGTAGCCCCCATGTTAACCTATGAGATGGACAGGCCTTGCAACAGTGAAAAACACATTTAGCAATATTTCACTGTCAGGACATATAAAACACATTACTATATTTCCTACCTTAACCATACACTGCACCCTGCCCTTGGGGCTACCTAGGGCCTACCTTAGGGATGCCTTACATGTAAGAAAAGGGAAGGTTTGGCCCTTAAAACTACACATACAGACAGTGTAGTGGCAGGTCTGAGACAGGATTACAGAGCTACTCATGTGGGTGGCACAACCAGTGCTGCAGGCCCACTAGTAGCATTTGATTTACAGGCCCTGGCACATCTAGTGCACTTTACTAGGGACTTACTACTAAATCAAAATATGCCAATCATGGATAAACCAATTACATACAATTTACACAGAGAGCATATGCACTTTAGCACTGGTTAGCAGTGGTAAAGTGCTCAGAGTTCAAAAGCCAACAGCAACAGGTCAGAAAAAATAGGAGGCAGGAGGCAAAAAGATTGGGGATGACCCTGCATAAGCAAAAAAGTCCAACAGCCCTTTAGCAGCATTTAATTACAGCCCTTGGGAACATGTTGTACTACCTTACTAGGGACGTATAAGTAAATTAAATGTGCCAATTAGTTGTAAGACATTTTTACTTTGTTTAGGCAAGTGTGCACAATCACCTTAGCTCTTGTTAGCAGTGGTAAAGTGACATAGTCCGAAGACCAAAATAACGAATTCCACCAAGGCAGGAATAGTGAAGGCAAAATGTTTGGTGGAAGACCACACTAAGCTGCCAGGTCTAACACATAGGCACTAAGGAAAGTTGGTAGGATGATGTGTCAGGAACAGTGGGCCCTCTTGGATTATATTTCTATTTGGATATTTTCAAAACACATAGAGATGCCAGAGGAGAAGTTGGGTTCTGTTTATTTTCAGAAAGAGAGGTAATGAGGATCTAGGGCCAGATGTATCAAAATATTTTGCACTTGCAAACGGCGCAATCGGTCGTTTGCGAGTGCAAAATCGTGGTCTGCAATGCATCAAAGGCATTCGCAGACCACAAAATAGAAATCGCAAAAATTGAGATTTTTTGCGTTGCAACCTGGATTCGCAAAATCCAGGTCGCAACGCAATTCTGCAAAAAATCACAAATTGCGATTTTTCGCAGAATGTTATTTTGCACATGCAAAATACCATTGTCTGCAACCAGGTGGTAACCTGGTGCAAATTTTAAAAATGCAGTAAAACTGAATTTTTTTATGTAATATGTTAAGCACACATGCCCTTTTGGCATGTGTGTACTTTACATGGTAAAAAAAAAACATTTGGGGTGCAGGAGAGGGGGCCTTAGGCCCCCAGCACCCTGGCCTTTTGCATTTCCCAAATTGCGATTTCTGGTTCAGAAATCGCAATTTAGGAAATGCAAAAAATTTGCAGCTATGGGCCAATAGGCCCATAGCTGCGAATGGGGCCAGTATTGCAATTTGCGATTCGGTAATTGCATTTGCGATTTTTAAGAAATCGCTATTACTGATTCGCAAATGTGATACATGGCCCTTTGCGATTCGGTAATAGTGATTTCTTAAAAATCGCAATTACCGAATCGCAATGGGCCAGAATCATACATCTGGCCCCAGGTCACTGGCATAGAAGCTTTAGTCTTATTGGTGGTAGCAGTAAGGTTTTCCTCTCAACTACCTCTTCACCACTAATGGATATTTATCAACCAACTGGTCATAATAACTTGTTTTAGTGGGAGTTTGTGGAAAGTTTGTTGTGTACCTCTCTTGTCACAGACAGCATGGGTGATGTGAGATCTAAATGCTTGGGTTCATAATAAATTGGCACAGAGACCTATAACATGCTTAATTATTATCAAATTCATTCAACAAGTCAAAGGGACTCAGAACAATAAGTGTTAACCCTTTAATTGCTGGGGTGATTACGCACCTCTGTGCTGGAGCTTTAAAAAAAAAAAAAAAAAAGTTGGTAGGCTAATCATCCTTATCATCAAAAACAGAGCTTTATTCGGTCATTAGAAACCATCGAAGCATAAAAAATAAATTACATATATAAATACAACAGATAAAACCATCATAAAATGCTGACAGCAACAAAAACAATCAATTCCCGAGACCCAAGCCACTGAGCACGCATAATTAGCACTAAATATTAAACGTAAATTCTGTAAAAAGGGAGAACAGCCTTCTATAAAGAAATAGCAAAAAATAAATATGTTAATATTCTTTTAAAAAATGGGTACGTAAGTACCATGCAGCCACAAGAAACTTTCTAACTGTATGTGCCATGATAGTGGAAGTATAGATTTTTAAGATCATGAGAGCAGTAGCATATTGTCTAATGCCCAGGCTCCAGCAAATAGGTAGTATCCACTTACGCCGAGAGATAGCATAAGCTATACAAAAAAAATAGAAGATGTTCAACTGACTCAGAGGCTGCTCCACAAGCCGGGCAAAGTGTTGGTACAGATGTTGCCCTCCAGCTGCTTTTCAAAGGCATTAGTGGCAAACACCCCTAACAAAAGCTGATATACAAGCTCTTGGCAAAGGGTTCAAGGATAATATCTAAGAAGGACTCATATCGGGGGTACCACTTCAAATCAAGAAATTGATTGGTCAACTGCCCATGAGTTGTGCCAAGAAGATGATTATTCCTGACATAGGTCCAATAAACTGATTTCAGATATTGCATCTGGGCTTTCCTTAGGCCCTGAGGGGTTCTCCCAAACACTCTAAAGACCCAGGATACGAAACCAGTTTGACACATACTTAAACCATGGGATGGAGGCTATATTAGGTATTTTTAAAAGATCAAGACGTGAATTCCTTTAAGTACTGAGTTCCGGAGTGGACCAAATCCTTACACAGTATAACAGAGATCTTAAAGCTAGCATATCTTAAATTCTATTAAGGCCAAGATCAAGATAAATAGGAGCTAAAGGGGTACTACTTGGACACACAAGTAATGCTCTAGCAAAACAGTTTTTGCTCACAGGCAGTTTGTGAGCTTTGCAATAACCCCACATCTCTGGGCCATAGGTTCTGTTCTGCACCATAGGTTTTTGTCTTTTACCTGGTAAATATTAAGGGCCGGAGATACAGTTCTCACACCAGTGCTTTTATACACTGTAATTTGTAAACTGTGTTGTAAAAGAGACGAGCTCTTACTAATCTGAACTTCCCAATTAAAATTATTAGAGATCCTGACACCAAGATAATCTATAGAGCCAACCTTATCCAAGGGAACACTGTCTACAGAAATTGTGCATCTCTTGGCTGGCCCAGGACTGAACACGATCAACTTAGTTTTGCTGACATTCAGTTCCAGTCTGCACAAAAAGCTATACACCTATTGACAAGAGTCTGTAGCCCCTGCGGAGTCTTAGAAATGAGGAGAAAGTCATCCACAAAAAGTAGTATGGGAGTTTTTTGGCATTTAGAGTGGGAGCGTCATTCTGGCAAAGAGACGTGGCTTGAACCACCTCATTTATATATAAAGTAAATAATGCCGGTCTCAGGATGCAACCTTCACGAACCCCCCCGCTGTACGGGAATATGATCAGTTGGTTCTCCCCGGTTGCCCCATCTCACCTGAGCGTAGATTCCTTCATGAAGCCTGTCTAAAAGATTCATTATATTCCTGGGAATACCTGCTTTATGTAAGCCTCCTACAATTTCCCTCCAGGAACCAAATCAAATGTGGACCGAAGGTCCATGAAAACAACAAACATATTTTGTTTGGCAAGAAGTACATACTTCCAATATAAAAGAGCCGAATGGAAGAGTTGAACCACGGTACTAGTTTTGGATCGAAAACCCGCCTGATGGAGAGACAACACAATTGGCGTCAACCCACAACCTATCCAAAACGTGCTTTGCAAAGATTTTTTGAAGGTTATAGATAAGACTGATAGGTCTATAAGTAGCAGGAGAACTCAGTTTACCTTTCTTGTAGATGGGTATTATTTCAGCCCCGTTCCAGGTATCAGGGATAGGGCCCCTGGCTGCTATTGCATTCAATATCATGTTAATATAACTGGACCAGATGTTCGGCTCAGATTTGCATAAGTCCCCTGGTATTTGGTCTGGGCCAGGGGCTTCGGAAGA
This sequence comes from Pleurodeles waltl, assembly GCF_031143425.1. Classification (NCBI taxonomy): domain Eukaryota; kingdom Metazoa; phylum Chordata; class Amphibia; order Caudata; family Salamandridae; genus Pleurodeles; species Pleurodeles waltl. Next base: position 156,073,836 of record NC_090447.1, read on the forward strand.
TTTTAAGGAGGCAATTGCAGCACTGGATTCTCCCAAGGTAAAAACAATGCTGTCATTGGGACAACTGATGCCCATCCTGGGCCCTCCTGAGAAGGAGTACAGTTCAAGCTGCCCCAGAAAAGAAGAGTCATGACTGGTTGTATCACAGGGTGGAGCGTAAAGATTGGAAAAATTATCAATCCATCTCTCTGTTTGGATATGGAAATGATTAAAGCTCCCACCCTCATTATGACTACGAGAGGGTAACTTCCAGAAAGTCATGTTATCGTTTCCTCTAGTTAATTTAAGCAAATTCTGCCAGATGGTATTTTCTCAATTTTTCTTCATCTGGGCTATAGCCATATTGTAAGCAATTCTAGCCATCCTAACCTTCCTATGTAAACGAGACACGACAGCTAGTTTTACACTGATTTAGCCTTTGAGTAATCATTGTTAAACCACTCTTTTGTGTATGGAGACAGTCTTCTTAGTAGTAGTCTTACTATAAGAAAATGTCCTGTAGTTTAGGCACCAATATGTCATGAATGCTGAGGTTTGGAATATTTCCAACCTCATACTCCTCATACTTAGATATAGCATCAATAAACAGATTCTCCTTGTACAAATAAGGATTTGACATCACTTTCCGCCAGGTAACACATTTGAAGTCATTTGCCACTAATGGGTCGGGCACCAAAGTAAAAAGGTTATTCTGTGATCTCATAAATACATCACTATGTAAAGTAATAAGCAGAGAATTATGATCACTATAGTGGCGAAAGTCAACCCTCATATCTTCCAGCATAGGCCACAACCTATCATCCACTTAAAAATAATCAATGACACTAGTAAACTGGCCGCGCTTGAAAGTAGGAGCATTACTTAGATCTGAGTGTGTACCACCATTACAAGCCCTAAGCCCTCACTTGAGACATATCGCTGTTAGCTGAAGAGTGACATGAGAACAAATGTGCAGTCGTTTTCCCATCAATTGTCGAATAACCCAATGTTCGTCATTATCAGCAGTCAAATCGCTGCTATAAGAAGAGGGTTCAAATTAACAATTGACATCACCTGCAATCACTAAGTTAAAAGAATAGTGCAATGTATCTATAAATTCAGTCAAGTGGGCCAAGGTCCGAGAATCTACACCCTTTGACACTGATCTATCATATACATTATTACAAGCTTAAAGCCTCAGTTGAATTCAACCTGTAGACCTAGTAAACTAGATGAATCTATTTTTAGGGCTGAATGAGTGCACTGCAGATTCTTGTTTATCAATATCAAAAGGCCTCCCTTAGTCCGACCGCTGCCCCAAAAAGTGGGCTGGGCCTCCTCATAATAAGATAGAAACCATCCAGGAAGACTGGGCCCAAGACCAAACCTCCTAAGATATACATATATCCTGCTTGATGATATAGGTAGCCCACTAGGGATCCACTAGTTTGCTACTCAACCCAGCCAAGTTCCAAGACATGATAGATAACTTAGCACTATCTTCCCTAGTACTAGACCAACATCTCACAGTCAAGAGGCCCAGTCAGCACTCCATCCCTGCTCACAAGGGCCATTGGCATAATTGCTGCATGGGATTCGGTGGATAGTCATCAATAACAGTCAGGTGAGGGGAATTGTTATCAGCCAAAGCAGGGACAAGTAATTGGCTGAGGTCGCACTTCCCACCTACTGTCCCCCTGCAAATTGTAGGTGTGATGGTATCGGGCAGAGATAGTTTTTTCCTGATACCCACCCCTCTACGGTTCTTGAGGTAACAGGTGCGCAATTCAAAGTCAATTAGATTGGTCACTAACAACTTATCAATGAGAAGAATAGAGATAAAATCATGGTTTGACCCTTGCGGGCTGTATCTTTCAGCCTCTAAAATGTCCGCTCTAACAACAAAGAGGCAGTTGACCTGAACTCTCAGCCAGTAGGTAACCTTATTTATCATGGAATCCTGTGTTTCTATAGACCCTAGTGGCCGCTTTGGTACCCCGACCATGAAGATAGTGCTTCCTGGCCTCCCCACACCCTGAGCCTGTTTCTTAGATGTTAGTGGTCTTACATAAGACAGTTGTAGAGTACAGCCTAATGTCCTGGTCTTTTGCACTCTAGATGTAACTTCTCCAGCAGACACCTGAGTAAGGGCCTCCCCGCAAGGGCCCCTTATGTAAGCAGCGGCTTGGGCTTCAGCAGGGCAGCCTATCTCAGCAAAATCCCTCCCCTTAACATAGAGACTGCGGTTACGCCTGCTGGCCTCAGAGGAGGCCTTTGTTCCCTCAGCATGAGGAGCGGGTTGATTAGTAGGAGTCAAGTTAGTGGCAAACCCTGGAGGCTGATCACTTAATAATAATCTAGGTTCAGACAAAGCAGCACTGATGGTCCTTCCCCTGAAACAGACACAGTCCCACCTGCACTTGGCCACAGGCACCTACACCTGCAAAGCGGACCAGATTTCCCCATTACTTTATCCAACAGCAGCAACACCAGACTCGTAACTTCAACCAATTTCTGGTGCATAGATGCCAAATCGGGATTACTACATAACCTCAGCGGGCTTCCTTGGCTCACGGATATATTGGAGAAGGTGATATCGCCAGCAGATATCCCAGTGCATGGGAGAGTAACATCATCACAGGGCCCCCCATTCTACGTCAGAGGCCCATACCAATTAGAGCACAAATGTTCAGAAGCACAATGACCTCAGGACTCATGAGAGGGCAGGAGGCCTCCTCTTCCACAGCAGAACATCCATTATCATACAGTAGCACAGCTGAGCCAGTAGGCTGAATAGTAGTCGGCACAAGGGATAAAACTTTACTTGTTTGTCGGACCGCTTCCTTCTGTCCAGTCTCTCTTTGGATTTTAGTTGGCTGAGGCCTTTTCTTAAATATAGCAGGAATTTCATTGGCCACAGTTTGCAGGGGATAAAGTTGCATTACTTCCTCAGAATGGTCTCCACTTCCTCTATCAAGATTACTATATCTTCTAAAGTGCTATGCTCCTTACTGCCTAAGGAGCTGGGTTTATCATTTGAAAGTTTCTTAGATTTTTTTGGACCACATGTATGTGTAGGAGCTTTGCTCTTGCCAATGGTCTTTGATGTAAATCTAAAGAGGTGACTAGCAAAAGACTAATAATAAACCTGCCCCAAATTCTATAATGTCCGATTTCTAAATCTAGTACTTACTTCTGGAGGGATGAAAAAAGCACCCACCCCAGTCTCTTCCGGGTGATGACAGGCCCGTCTTGGCGCGGTCTTCTTCCAGGTGCGCGCTTAGGTGCGTTCTGCGCTACAGAGAGCAGGCAGCACTTTTATAGCACATCAACAGGTGAAGAGGGCGAGGTCCGGGGAGCAGTGCAGGCTGGGGGATGAAGTCCCACCCCAGCCGAGTAGTGTGGCCCAAGTGATTCCCCACAGTAATGTGCGCTAATCAATCACTTGTACCTCTTTAATCTTTTCTGCACTGATAAAATTTACATGTTTTTCTTCAGAAGATTCGGGGCTATTTATTGATGTAAGCTCTGCATAAGTATCTCATCACAGCTTAAAGATATACCAAGCATTGGCAAAAACATTAGGTTTGGCTCAAAAACTGCATTATGCCTGCATAGCTTTAATTATGTTAGCTAATTTAAACAAGATCAAATGGGTAAATATGCACATGAGTCCTTACTAAAGAATTAAAAATCTCTGGTACAGTAAAAAAACAAAAGAAAGAAAGGTTGCTTCCTGTACACAATGCATGTGCACATAGTTCTAAAGTGCAAACCTAGCCAAAAATCAGTGGACTGGAATGCTGTATGTGGTGAAAGGCAAGCTTAAGTCAATGAGTAATAGGAAAGGTAGCTGGGATCTAGACGGTTAATCCATTGTGGTGGAGCATTTTTTTAAAAGGTAAATCTTCAAATAATAATCACAGTCCTTGCCAGGGCAACCACAAATGTCTTTACATAAACCTGTGCTTAATCCTCTATTAGATTGGCACAAAACGTAGTCAGGCTTGAACTTGTGTAAAGTATTTCTGCAGCACTCAGGCATTAATAAAGTGAAAACAGCATACAGGAAAAATTCTAGACCAATTTAGAAAAATGTAGTACCTTTCAAAAGATAAAAATTACATCAAAACAACAAGAATCCAATATATTCAACTGGAAATATGAATATTTACAGTTTGATTTAAAAATAGCGGCAAAAAACAAAGCACTCACTGCGGTTATCTGGTAACTCTAGACTGGTTCAAAGTAAAAGTTAAGGCCAATTGCAAAGAAGTTGGTCAGCTATAGGGACCAACCTCGGCCGAGAGGAAGGTTTAGCGTCAAGCTTTAAAACTTTTACGAAGAAAAAGTGGTAGTTGACAGTGCGGCATGCTGCAAGCTGGATCTGAAGGGCGCTCAACCACAGTGGGTTGCTGAAGAGTGAGAGTCTCTATGTGGTCATCAATAAAGGTGGAAAAGTTCTGAGCAGTGGTAGTTTGAAGCCTGTGCCTAGGAAGACATCAACGGAGTGCTGCTCTGCATTGTTCCAGATTTCGACTTAGGAACATTTCTGGAAGTCTGATTTCCTTCATCTGGACAAACCAGTAAACTGAAGCTGACTGGTGATTCAACATTGATCTAGTTCTCCATCGGTTCTTCAGGCAGAAAGTTGGCAAAAGGTGCGTAAGTCCCATTCTTGCAGTTTGGATACAGGATGAGTACAGTCTAACACCAGCTGAGTGTCCAGGACCTGGGGGGGGATGTAGGGTGGGAGCACCACTTGGGTGTTAGGATTCACTCTAACAGAGATCAGCAGCAGGGACCAAGGCAGCTCCATTTGGTACTGTGCAGCTGGGCATTTGTGGCTAAAGGGCCTCAAAGTGTGATGAGTCATTGTAGCCTAAACAGTAGGTCAGCCAACTGTTCCTTGGAGTCAATTCAGGGGTCTTGGGATCAAGGCAAAAATGCCCATTCTTCCTTCAGGTTCTTCAGACAGCAGGACTGTTCTTTTTATTCTTTACAGAGCCAGGATGGTTTGGAGGATGGTACGGAGGATGCCACATTTATGCCCAGTGCCAGTGTGTGGGTGGGAGAAACTCATGCCCACTTTGTAACCAAGAGGAAAATAAAGTTCCCGGGGGTGACCCTATCCACTTTTGCAGTGCTCCTTGTGTATTTTATTGTAAGCTAGATCACAGTGCCTCTTGGCACCCAAATCCAACATGGCAAGACCCTTCCTTCCCTGGTCAGAGCTCTGTGTGCTGACCCAGATGTGTGTCTATAATAATGGCAAACCCTTCCTTGTGGCCACTCCAAGCCAGTTCTGGGACACCGCTTTCTGCTACTGGGTTTGAAGGCAAGATGACTAGCAAGAGAAAAGGGAGGTAGGACTTGCTGTGAGATACATCTGCCAATGACAGAGTAGGCATCTTTTAATGCTCAGACCACCCCATTCAAGGAAATAACACCTCTCCACTCCCAAGTCTTTTGTCCACTGTCTGGGAGCAATCAGCATTCAGGTGAAACTGGACTCTGACAGAAAAGTCCCTTTTGGCTTAGGCAGGAAAATTACAACTTTCTAAAAGTGTCATTTTCAAAATAGCAATATAAAATCCGACATGACCAATAAGTTGGATTTGACATTACTATTAAAAGGTGTCCTTGAGCAGTTTTTCTAGCTGCTCCCAAACTAAAGTTGAGTATTATACGTTGTTTATAATGTAATCCACTGTTTTCCCATAGGAGAGACAGCCTTGCCAAAGTGAAAAATTACCTTTTCACTGTCAGGCTATATAAACCATTAGATATACATGCCCTACTTTTTAAATACCATCCACCCTGTCATATGAGCACTTTGGGGTTATCTTAAGTATGACTTATAAGCATGACAAGAGAAGGTTTTGGTCTGGTAAAAGTGTTATTTTGCTTGGTCAAAATGAAAGTTTAAAACTGCCGCCCCAGACTGCATTGCCAGGCCTGGAGATATGTTTTACAGTGCTACTTTATTAAGCACATTTCATGCCATTGTTTTAAAGTTCACATCTACATTACAGAAAGAGACCAAGAACATGAAAATCAGCCTTGCTGTTGCTTAAACAGGAACAGTCCAGTTCCTCTAGCTCACTGTAGGATAGCACGCACGATGGATATCTGTAGGTAGTGGCTCAGACAGCAAATACAAAAGTTAATTTACATGCAGCCCTCAATTACAATTAATCACTAACACTAATTTAAGCATTCCATCTCTTTCCACTTTTGCACAGGGTATATTGGGCACTTTGGGGCATATTTATACTCCGTTTGCGCCGAATTAGCGTCATTTTTTTCGACGCAAATTCGGCGCAAAACTAACGCCATATTTATACTTTGGCGTTAGATGCGTCTAGCGCCAAAGTATGAGGAAAGAGCGTCATTTTTGGGCGTGAACGCCTTCCTTGCGTTAATGAGATGCAAGGTAGGCGTTCCCGTCTAAAAAAATGACTGCGACGCAAATGCATCGTATTTATACTCCCGGGCAAAAATGACGCCCGGGAGTGGGCGGGGCAAAAAACCCCGCATTTGCGCCGGATTTTAGAGCCTGGGTCAGGGCAGGCGTTAAGGGACCTGTGGGCTCAAAATGAGCCCACAGCTGCCCTCCCATGCCCCCAGGGACCCCCCCTGCCACCCTTGCCCACCCCAGGAGGACACCCAAGGATGGAGGGACCCACCCCAGGGACATTCAGGTAAGTTCAGGTAAGTATAATTTTTTTTTTTTTATACTTTTTTTTGGCATAGGGGGGCCTGATTTGTGCCCCCCTACATGCCTCAATGCCCAATGACCATGCCCAGGGGACAGAAGTCCCCTGGGCATGGCCATTGGGCAAGGGGGCATGACTCCTGTCTTTACTAAGACAGGAGTCATGTAAATGGCGTCTGGGCGTCGTTAAAAATGGCGCAAATCGGGTGGAGGCGATTTTTTGCGTCAACCTGACTTGCACCATTTTTAAGACGCCCTAGTGCCATTTTTCCCAACGCCGGCGCTGCCTGGTGTACGTGGTTTTTTTCCACGCACACCAGGCAGCGCCGGTCTGCTTGCGCCGGCTAACGCCATTCAATAAATACGGCGCCCGCATGGCGCTTCAGAATGGCGTTAGCCGGCGCAAAACTTTTTGACGCTAAACTGCGTTAGCGCAGTTTAGCGTCAAAAAGTATAAATACGGGCCTTTGTTTTCACTCTTACAGAGGCTTTACAGCAGATAGCCCAATTAAAGTGCCACACTGTCCAAATTTCAACAAGTGACTCCTCTCTGGCCTTATGACAAGAGGAATGATCAAAGCTGCAAATGGCTTGATTGAACGCACCATCCTGAAACCGTCCTGAAAGATAAAAACTACCTTCAAAGCTAACGCAACGTGTGTAGATAACTGGGGGTTTTTGTGCACAAGTATTCACTTATGTTCACGGACAGACATCAGGAACAAAATACATATTTAAAGTAATTAGGGGTCGATTTAGAATTAGACTGACAGCCTCCCCATCCGCCAGGATGGCAGCGGTCATTAACTCCACCATCCTGGTTTACTACAGCCTGCCATATTTAAAGATCACTGCTGGCCCAGAGGTGATCCCTGTGCGTTAACAGGAAGATCTGCCACATCAGTTCATCTGAAGGCACTGCAAGTTCAGTGTGCGGTCACCAGCTTTTAGGCAACTGAACACCAAACGTATTCATTTTTCAAAAACAAAGGGCCTGATTTGGATGTTGGCGGAGGGGAATACTCCATCACAAATGTGACGGATATCCTGTCCACCATATTACGATCCCATTATATCCTATGGAGATTGTTATGCGGCAGACGGGTTATCCATCACATTTGTGACGGAGTATTCCATCTACCAAGATCTAAATCAGGCACAAAGTTCCAAAGTGAGAGTTCTTTATTGGAAGAAAAAAAATTATCCCCACACCTTGGTAGCTTACTTCCAGGATGTGGGGGTAATATTTGATTTTTTTGTGTCCAGTACCGTCAGGTTTTCCCTGGCAGTGACAAAAATACATCAGATCGTCTGCTCTAACTAGGGTGGGTGATTTAATGTCTTTACTCTGTCGCCCCACTCCATCATCTACATCTTGGAACAAGCTTACTGACGGCAGAGCCAGCAATGGCACTGCGAATGGAAATATGATGGCCGACTCACCCAAAATAGAGCGAGTTGATTGAGAGTTTGACAGACAAGGTATTTCACAGGAACTTTGAGCTGGAGTACCCTGTCCGTCAAACTTTAAATCAACCATATATATATATATATATATATATATATATTTAAAAACTCCGTCTTTGTATTCTGTTTTGGTTGGCCTTCTGAAGAGAGTGAATAATGGGGGCCAGGGTCGGCGGGAGCACCGCCGACAGACCGGCGGTGCCCCGCAGGGCATTCTGACCGCGGCGGTTCGGCCGCGGTCAGATGCGGGAAACCGGCGGTCTCCCGCCGGTTTCCCGCTGCCCTGCAGAATCCTCCATGGCGGCGGAGCGCGCTCCGCCGCCATGGGGATTCTGACACCCCCTACCGCCATCCTGTTCCTGGCGGGTCTCCCGCCAGGAACAGGATGGCGGTAGGGGGTGCCGCGGGGCCCCTGGGGGCCCCTGCAGTGCCCATGCCAATGCCATGGGCACTGCAGGGGCCCCCGTAAGAGGGCCCCACAAAGTATTTCAGTGTCTGCTCTGCAGACACTGAAATACGCGACGGGTGCCACTGCACCCGTCGCACCTTCCCACTACGCCGGCTCAATTCTGAGCCGGCGTCCTCGTGGGAAGGTTGATTTGCCCTGGGCTGGCGGCCGCCCGCCAGCCCAGGGCAAATCCCAAAATACCCTCAGCGGTCTTTCGACCGCGGAGCGGTATTTTGGTGGGGGAAGTCTGGCGGGCGGCGGACTTAGAATCACCCCCAATAAGTTTCAATTTTTCATGACACGAAAACTCTGCATTAGCACTCGCGTAGGATAGCCCAATATTTGTCACTGGATGCAGACAATCTTTCCACTGGGATACACTCCAAGAAAGCGTAAAACAAAATCTGTGCACATACATTTCAAAGTCTGCAAGTGTTTACTAACAAAGGAACAAGTAGCCTGTGAACCACAGGCTGGGGTGACCAGCACCCCGCGACCATAAATGCCATCTAACCTGAGGCAACAGACACATTTATATGTTTTCAAATATAGGGCCTCGTTCACGTGATGAAACGAAAGCAGAAGGTTCAGGGGTGCAGCATCTGAAACTCTAGGAAAGTCTACAAACGCCCTTTAAGCTTATACAATAATGTGAACTGTCAGCAGAGGAAGCTATCCACAATTGCTCGCCTATGGCCCCATTCATGAGAGGGAGGCTTTACACGTTAAGAAAGCACAGAGGTGGTACATTTGTTAGCATTGGGCAGAAAGATGGCTGCAGTTGTTACAACTACTATAAGGCAATATCTTTCCATTCACAACTCCTCTTCCTGTCATGCTAGTCCATGTCATGGTTTATTCATGTGAGTAACTGTAACTTCTTTCCATGTTCCTCCGTTTTCTTTATTTATATTTCTACCCTAAACATCTGGAACGTGACCTCTGGAGTTCCTGGGGCCTGACCTTTCATGTGCAGCAGGGACATTGATACTTTGCATTATTGTAACAGTGATGACTACTGCCATTTGCTTGCTAATGTCGCCTCTCACATGTGAAGCCTCTCCCTCATAACTGGCATTGTGAGCAAGAATTTCCCAAGTGACTTGTTCAGCTCTGAAAGTTGCCACTTTTTTATCATTTTGAAAGTTGCATGTGTAATCTCTCACGTTTTGCCTCCTAACCTGAAAAGCCTCCCTTTGTTTCCGTTTCACTATGTGACCTCCAATGGCGCCCTGTATTTGAAAATGCACACTTTATCCGGTGTACTGGTGCGTTTAACTTTAAACACTAACTGGGGGTCCGAGGATCCTCATGTCGCCATTTCTCTGTTATTCACAGTTGTTAGGTCGAGCACAGCAGCGAGCAAGCGATGCTTTTCTGATGTGTTGGTATGTATCTGGGCCAGGGCCGGCTTCAGCGCTGGTGGCGCCCTGTGCGACAGTGTTTTTTTGGAGCCCCACCCCATGATCACCTCCTCGGATTCCCTCACTACCACCCAGCAAATGTGCCCCTCATCTCTCCATAGCGCCCCTTTCACATACATTCATTTGTTGTAAAGCACTTGTAAAGGCTGGCTTTACTAATCCACTCAGCTATCCACACAAAATATAGTTCTGTTCTTTGCAGCAGGCACACTAACCCTCTACACTACTTTATGGAGAGCCAAATCTGCGCATAGACTAAAATCCCGTCTCCCTCTCTAGCAGGAACATTAATCACAAGAGGTCTCTTGATATTTTAATTGCATCCCTGAAGGCTGGACGAACGTTTCAGCAAGTTTCCGAAGTGATTGCTAAACACAGCACACCCGTGAGGTCAGCACCCGGTGCGGTTGCACCACTCGCACCGCCCTAAAGCCGGCCCTGATCTGGGCTTTTAACCACACCCACTGCACGCCCTTCACTGTCACTCATTGGTGGGTTTCCCTTTCAAAAATCCTTTCGGTGGTAACTGCTTTAGGTTTGTCCCTCCTTAGGGCGATTTTGTTACTGCCTTGACCATCGACCCTGTTACATGGATAATTGCACTTTTCCATAACTTTGACTGCGAGAGAACTTCTTTTTCCTCTCGTCTGTCTCCTTCACGCTCATGGCGGCGCTTTGATTTGTCTTGCTTCTGTCAACTGTTTTACTTATTTTCAGTTTGTGTGGCAAGAAAAGTCCAGTTAGTAATTTTCAACATAAATAGCTCTAACTCGAGCAAACACGAAACCCATTGCATTACAAATGCTTGTTTTTCTTTTTTGGTTATAAACATTTTTAGGCTTCACTTAGCCATGTGAGGAGATTTCTTTGACACTGCACTAAAATTTCAAGCATTTTTTGCATAAAGGTTGCTGTATTTTACACTTTGATAAGTCAACTACAAATGTGTGAGATGCTGTACAAAGTTCAACTGTGAGATGCAAAAGTGAACAACATATTATCCTTCCTGCTTATAAAAAAAACATACCATCTGTTTTATAAACTCATGCTTGTAAAGGACCCTGCATGGGCATTTGATTAAAAGTATGACATAGGAGAGGCAACATTCCTACCTTCTCTCTAGAAAATGCTGCATACTTCAAATTTAGTGTGTTTGGGTAATTCAATGTGACAAAATCAATGGAATATTAGACTTTGTTTATCTACGCTCGCTCCTCGACCATGTTGTAAAATGTCTCATATTTCCTGCCTGTCACTTAGTAATAGATTTTAGTAAAATCTCTTTAAGTCCCTCTGCTGACTAGCTATTGTTCAGATGTCATTGTCCCACTTTACACCTTCCCCAGACAAGTGGAATGCTTCATCACATGGCGAGGAGAATACATTTCACTTGGAAAGGTGGTGACTTTCTTTCCTCCTCATTAAGATGAACTACCCATAGCACCTGTTTTATTTCAACAACATCAGTGCTACCCTTCAGATGCATCAATGTCTAACAAACCACACACCCGACAGCTCTTCGAAGGACAAACCAAAATGCATTTGGGAACTGTGGTTCCTGTTTATGGCACGCAAATCTTAATCAAGACAAAAAGGGGGGGGAGGGACCGGGAGGTTAATGGTCCAGTGTACAGTGTCCCAATAATGATAATCACAAAAAGTGAAAGGGTACACTGTTCCAAGTTATGGGAAAGTTCCAAGACTAAAACCAAAATGAAAGTAAAAGGTTGAGTGATGATGCTCAATTACTCTCAAAGAACAAACACCGTAAAAACACTGTAACTATTATGGTACCTCTAATCAAGGGTCAACTTGATTGTCTTGGTCTTCATCTCTTACGTACTGATTACATTTATGATGTGTTTCTGAGATGAATAACCAATTTTAAAGTTTTTTTGTTCTCTCCTATTTGTGCTGGTGCCTGGGTTAAGGTATCATTCTGTATATAGTTTGAACCCACCAGTCACCATAAGAGCAGTGCGGTTTAGAGCCCCCATTCGGGGAGCCCGTCAGGCGTTGCAGCGCCGGCCTGGCGAGGAGCATTCCTGATGATGAAGCCAGTCATCCATTGTGATGCGTGAGGGCTCTTGCTCCTGAGGCACTAGGTCCCCTGGAACTTTTCCGTAACTTGGAACAGTGTACCCTTTCACTTTTTGTGACGCAAATCTTAATGACAGAGAAAATGTATTTATATGCATCTCTCTATCGCAGGATGTTGCCATGGTTTGAGACAGGGTAGTGGGATCCCTGCTGTCATCCACTGGAGATGCTTTGTCAGTTTAAAAATATGCTAATATGGTTTAACAATGCTTTTGTGCAATGGAAAGTCACCGTCATGGTGTAACATAAATTGCTCCTTTTTTAATGAACACTCAAGGATTCGCTTCTCATCAAACTTGCTATATCACTTCCCTGCAGATCTGCAATAGTTAGTCTATAATTGCCATGTAGCAGAAATGTTAGTATTGTCCCTCATACACAGAGATCATCTACACATGATAGTTTATGCATTATGTTAATCTAAGTACTAATAGTTTGTGACTGTAATGTGATGCACTGAGAAGTCATGTTAGTATAAATTCACCATAGACTAATCATGGAACCCTGTGTGGTACTGAGATTAAATTACATGTTTGAAAAATTAATCTGACATTATGTGATAGTGTAGTCTAAACTCTTAGTTTGCATTAAAACGATATTAGATTTTAATTGAAAATTGTTTCAAATCCATATCCAAGAACAGAAAAATGCAGTTCTGTGCCATATTAATGGGAATGTATTAACAGAGTAATTCTGTTTAAAGTTACTGTAACATGAAGGCTATTGGAGGTTTATTAATGCTGAATTTATAGTTTGCATATTAAATTGTTTATTGATTGATTGATTAATATGCTGTCTTAATTCACTTGCATTAGCCTAAGTGAGGCCTGCTAGGCCCTGTATTTGTGACTGTGCAGAAAATTTCAAGTCATCTTGCTAATGTGTACCTTTCTTCCAGATTTCATTCCCATGAGAATGCTAGCTTGGTAATAGATGCCTATTGTTTTACACATAGTTTAGGAAGTCATCCTTACGGAGGAGCATTTAGGACTATGGATTGACAATTTGTATAATTGTTGGAACCTTGCATGCAAGAGTACAGATGAACACTGTTCTCATGACAAACTAGGGTAACCATGCCAATGTTTCAAGTTGGAATCGCATGATCGGTCTCTATTGGATGGTGAGCTGGCAAATCATCTTGCACAATGAACTTTAATATACTGATCCCCTGCCTGCTGCATTAAAATCAGAATCCTGTCTGCCATTTTGCGCTGCATGCTGGACCTTTGGACCCTGAGAGATACAGTCCTCTCTGCCCTTGTCCCTTTGAGATGCCTTGTAAATTTTAGAGATTTTTTCCTAACCCAAAGAAGAAGACTCTTGACCAAACGTTTAAAATGCAGACACTTTCCCTTTTTATTTACTTTTTGCCCACCTTAGTTAGTGACTTGTTGCCCAAGATTACCTTTTTCCAAATTGTTTTTGCCCTTTTTGTTCTTTTTGTCTTTTGCCCGCATGTATTCCACCCAGCACATGCTAATCCCTGATTGGCTAATCCGTAGGGTTTCCACTTGCCCAAACTAGCTAAACCTTGATGATCAGAATTACCTTAGTGCGTATTAAAACTGAGCAACGCTTGTTTTTGATACATCAGGTAATTTTGCTGATGTTCTTTATTATATTTATTGAGTGCCTAGTTCTTCTAATATTAGTATGCCTAAACCTATTTCATCACATTGGACAACCCTTGGTGACAGTGTTTCTTTATAACTTTGTCTTGAGAATTGTTTACATGACTTTGAGCTTAAGTTTGTAATAAAACCCCTTAAATTTATTCCTGACTGGAGTTTTTCTTGTATGGCCATATTGGTCATACTTTGTAAAGAAATTGGCTTGTAGTGAAATCTGTTTGTCTAGTTTTCAACACCCTTATGCTGGATCTAAAGATCCATTGACCTCATCGGGCATTGATTCCAGCAATAAGTAACGACGAAAGACATGTAGTGTTGCATCACTATGCGTGGCAACACCATATAAAGTGCCCGTGGAGGGGGGGGAAACATAAAAAGTCTCCCAGAAGACATAAGTTGAATGCTTAACTCTGGCATCTATGTCAGAGACTCAATTAAGTTAAGCCTAGGTCACGGGTGGGGTCAGAATAAGGACCACAAGTTAAATGCAACACTGTATCTGTGTGTCCTTCCTGTGCACCCTGCTACCGCATGTATCGCCAACACTGCAAAACACACAAAACTGGCACTTTGTGGGGCTATATACATGAAACAATCAAATTGCATACAGGAAACCTATGAAGCTTTGATGGTGTATGTTAGAGGTCAATGTATTGGACCGTGGAGAAGGATAGGGCATATATTAAAATTTCTTGAGAGCAGCGTTTATTCACTCTCAGGCCCCACCTGAAGGATCTTACCCTTAAACTTCTGATCTGGACAAAGGACTTTGAGGGAAGTTGCCAAAGAGGGAGAATCCTTTCAATGCCCCTTCAACAATTCCTCTTTCTTCTGCTGACATGACGACAGCCTCCCTGTCCAGCAGAGCCCAGGTGCATTCATTGTCATGCACTCAGAAGAAGATCAGGTGTTAATGAGCACTGGTTCACCATTCTGCATGGCAATGGCACCAGGTGCTCAATTTTGTCAGTGCTGAACCAATCACCCTTTCTCCTTCTGCCTGGGTGTGTGTGTGACAGGACAAAGCACTGCTGCTATGATGTTCAAAGCAACTCCAGGCATGACTGAAGGCCTGGTCACCTTGATAGGTCTCATTTGTTCTGCTCTGTGAGAGTAATAGTGACATACCTTATAGCTTCTCAAACACACATCCAATCACTCGAGGGAACCAATGACAGTTGAGATGAGATGTCTTTTTCATTATCAGTGTTTGGTCTCTAAAACTACAGGCAAGCCAATGTTGTTATTAATAGGAGAATCTCACTCCCTGTACAACACAAAATCATGATTCAAAAAGCATAACTCCCTCAATGCAAATAAAGTACCAGGTTTGGATATAAGTGCTAGTCGTGGGAAAGCTATTAGCTGAGAGAAGTAGCCAAAGTATATTTCATGGAATCAGAACAGACAGGGAATCCCTGCTTCCCCGCTTGACCAGTTGTGCCATACAGGAAAATTCACTTCATCTGCTTTGTTCTCTCCTTGACTGTGAACACTGGGAACGCTTAAAGACCACCTGAACAATATGAACCATTTTGTATGCAAACATTGGCAAAGTCAATACAGCTTACCTATGTGAGATCTATTAGCTTTGTCAATGTCTTTAAAACATGTTGTACAGGAGCACGGCTGCTATGCAGCTTGGCTAAACGTTATGAAAAATGTGCTATGAGGCAGCCACTGCTGGCTGCCTCTTATCTCTTTTTTCTGGTGGGAGGGAGGAGGATGGGGCAAGCAATACAATAAGGGAGGAGGATGGGGTAAGCAACACAACAAGGGAGGGGTGGAGGAGCAGGGCCAATAGCAAACAATGACAGGGCATAGCAACAGTGTGGGGGTGGGGGGGTGGAAAAATGACCTGGAAACATATGCACCCTTATGGAGTGCTGCAACTAAAATAAAAAAGCAGCTCCAAAAGCATGGGCAGTGGGAGGATACTGAGGAAGGAAGAGGTCGATGGGTCATGCTCCAAGGAAGGGGCAAACACATGAAGACAAAGTGAAGCCAGAACAGGTAGGCTGATGAGAAGCAGGAAAATGAGAGTGGTGATGCATGCAGTGTCTCAGGCGAGACCTAAAAGTAAATGCCTGTAGCAATGGTAGTGTGTAACTTGGCTTGCACAGAAATATTGGCAGTGCTCTGTAGGTTTCTGTAATATCTGCATCAAATTCTGAAATTATCAAGCAGGTTCAACCTTTATAAATATAATATAAATGAATAAATAAATCAAAATTGTTGACATGTTCCTGAAGTAATTAACACCTCAGTCTCAAACAGCAGGAGTACTGCCTTCTTGTCGAATAGAAAAATGATGCTAATAAAGTAATTAGATATTCATTTTCAAAACATCCTCAAATCCTCAGGAACAAGAATGTTTCGTGAAGTAACCAAAGTCATTTCAGATCATACTGAAATCATCACATCTAAACACATCTTGAGAGGTCATCAGATCCTCCTCTTCAATTAATTTTGAAATCATCATGTACAAGTTTATAAACTCTGTTGATGGCTTTAGGAACTTGATGATGTCTGATGATGTGAAAAGGACTTTAAAGGTAGTTGGATGTTCATCGAACGATTCTGGAATGACTTCTAAAGTAATCCTGTGTGGCCTGGGGTGGTCTTGGGAGGCGTTTCTAGAGACAGGGAAATAAAAAATATATTAAACAACTGCCATGTCCCTTTTCTGTAGAGTGTGGAATCCTGATATAGCTTTTGCAGTAACAAATATCTCTGAAATAGGAACTAAGACACTTTGGGGGTCATTACGGCATTGGTGGGTGGCAAGCGGTAACCGCTGTGCGGCCGCCAATGCGCCCGCACTCCCGCGGCCCCCATCACGACATCCCCGCTGGGCCAGCGGGCGCAAACCAAGTTTGCACCCGCCGGCCCAGCGGGGATGAGGCCGCAACATAGGAGCTGGCTCCTAATGGAGCCGGCGGTGTTGCGGCCGTGCGATGGGTGCAGTTGCACCCGTCGCGCTTTTCACTGTCTGCTATGCAGACAGTGAAAAGCTGGCCGGGGCCCTGTTAGGGGCCCCCAGGGGCCCCAGGACATCCCTTACCGCCAGCCTCTTCCTTGCGGTGCAAACTGCCAGAAAAAGGCTGGCAGTAGGGATGTCATAATCCCCAGGGCAGCGCTGCTTGCAGCGCTGCCCTGGCGGATTATCACCGCCGGGGCTAAAACGGCGGAAAACCGCCGGCCCCGGCGGTGCGACCGCGGCGCTACTGCCGCGGTCGTAATAAGGGCCTCCGTACAGCCAGCCTGTTGGCGGTACGGACGCTACATTACTCCTGGCGGTCTCCGACCTCCAGGGTCGTAATGACCACCTTTATCAAAATATTGATTGGAGGACATTTGAGAACCTTACATTGCTTTCCTCAGGGTTCCCCTTCGAAACCCACTGCAGTGTCACCGAAAGAGGGAACTCTCTGGTACAGAAGATGATAAGGAAGATTCCCTGCGTGCTACTCTGAAAGTTTTCTGTCTATTAAACACAATGGTGGTCATTACGGTCTCTGACCGCCAGGGGTAATGTAGCGTCCGTACCGCCAACAGGCTGGCGGTACGGAGGCCCTTATTACGACCGCGGCGGTAGCGCCGCAGTCGCACCGCCGGGGCCGGCCGTTTCCCGCCGTTTTAGCCCTGGCGGTTTCCCGCCGTTTTAGCCCCGGCGGTGATAATCCACCAGGGCAGCGCTGCAAGCAGCGCTGCCCTGGGAATTATGACATCCCTACCGCCAGCCTGTTTCTGGCGGTTTGCACCACCAGGAAGAGGCTGGCGGTAAGGGGTGTCCTGGGG
The DNA here is from genome assembly GCF_031143425.1 of Pleurodeles waltl. Classification (NCBI taxonomy): domain Eukaryota; kingdom Metazoa; phylum Chordata; class Amphibia; order Caudata; family Salamandridae; genus Pleurodeles; species Pleurodeles waltl. Next base: position 156,091,407 of record NC_090447.1, read on the forward strand.
CCCCCTAACAGGGCCCCTGCCAGCTTTTCACTGTCTGCATAGCAGACAGTGAAAAGCGTGACGGGTGCAACTGCACCCGTCGCACGGCCGCAACACCGCCGGCTCAATTAGGAGCCAGCTCCTATGTTGCGGCCTCATCCCCGCTGGGCCGGCGGGCGCAAACTTGGTTTGCGCCCGCCGGCCCAGCAGGGATGTCGTGATGGGGTCCGCGGGAGTGCGGCCGCATTGGCCGCCGCCCGCCAATGCCGTAATGACCCCCAATGTCTTCAGCTTTAGTTCTAAATCCTTGGAACTGCACCCTTTCACAGGTCTACAGGTGATTGATTTATAAAAACACAGCAAGATGTTCTAGTGAAGACATATACGCTCATGCTGCTGTAAAATAGATCCAGAGAGGGCCTGTTGGAATGGGATATGTTGCAGTGGACCTGTTCTGGAGCAGTATGGGATCACGTTCAACCTAAATCCATGGGCTGGTGTCCTAGAAACAAGCCCTGCAGTTTTAGTACATTTTCATCAAGGTACATTTTAACAAGAACATTTGCGGTTTCTAGTGAACAGGGCATTAATGTTCTAAAACTGTTTCACTTGCAGTAGAGGAGCAAGATTGCTATGGCACTACTGCATGCAAGGAAACGGGCATCAATACTCTAGTTTGTAAGGGGAGATGGTGCAGTCTGCCCTCCACACCCTTTGACCACAGTGCCGCTATACCCGCTGCACTATTGATAGCTAATGCCTGTGTCCCTCCTAAACAATTTCTCTTGGGGACAGTGCTTTTTTTCAGAACAAAACATTAATGAACCGCTCTTCCTTTGTGGCTCTGCTTGAAACTAAATTCAACTGCATTTTGCTTAAGCTTGCTTTTTTCAGTTTCCCAAGATGACTTGAACCAATAGGTATTTCAATTTGTATCTGCTGTAACATATTAAAATTTGCTTCATTGTTCTGGCATTCTGCTTTTTAGATTTTTTTATTGCATTGTTTTTTGCTTAGCTTAATTCGTCTGGAACTTTCAAGTCCTTAATTAAATTAATTGTTATTTTGGTTAGCTGTCACAAAAATTACTCTGAGGTAATCCTTGTTGCTTGAGTCAGGTATCATTGGTGATCAAAGTATTCCTCACATAATATCAGGCGTTTGGGCTGTTTTTTCAGTTGCAACTCGTATCATGACTGAATCCTTTCTCTTCTCTAAATTCCCAATCCAGTTTCCTACAAATTATATCTAGATTTGTAACCATTCTTTCCCCTGCATTCATCAACTCTGTGAATACTTCCTTTCAGACTTACTTTTGGCACCATTATGTTTCAATCGTTGCAAGCTTAACTTCAGAATAATCCCCAACTGTTACTGACATTGTAAGAAGAAATTGCTGCAGTGTTATTCCACAAGTTTTGCAAACTTTATTCCGATATAAATCACAAGCTGTGCAGACTGTGTATCCATAAGACGTTTTATGTCAATAGCTCAGGTCCCACTATATTGTGTGGCACTACATCATCACGGCTACATTGTGACAATACATCATGGCAGGGAGATCTCCCAAACCCACACGCCCCATTGTTTTATTTATGAAAGATACTCTTACCTTGCTTAATGAATCCTAGTTATAAAGGGCCTCATTTACAAGCCCCTAGCGGCACACTGCCACTGAAGCATCATTTTTTTTATGCTCCGGTGGTGCAATGTGCCCAAGCATATTTTCAAGGCCACACAAAGCCACCTTGCGTGGCTTTTCATGGCCTTGTAAATATGTCTCCCTTTCTCGCATAACTCTGCATGAAAGGGGTGTTCTATGGGTGTTGCTGATGATGTTCCCATGCAACACCCAAGAAATCTGAGACAGTCCCAGATTTTCAAGGCTGGGAATGCATCAGATTCCGATGCCACCTCAGGGGTGGCATGAAAGTGGCACAACGGGGAAAAATAACATTAGTTCTCCCTGCTTTTTCCTCTTTCTATGTGTGCTGCATTTTGCTGCACACATAGAAAGAGGAAAACACAATTAATGATTGTTTATGTGCAGTAAGGTGACCCTTCCTGCACATAAACAATAATCTCTGCAACGCAGTTACCATTGCACCATGGCACAAGGGTGTCTGCGTTGGCACTGGGCAGCAGTTTGTGAGCCTGCGCAGAGGAAAGTACAGATATGCATTGCATTTCTATGAATATGACGCATCCCTGCACTTTCAAAATGATGCAGCTCAGCAAGCTGGCTAGCAGTGTCACACTGCGTCATTTATTTGAAAATGAACCCCTAAGTTTTTGTATAACTTACTTTCAATATTGTTATGTTGCAATGTGTAGTGCCAGCATGACGTGGGCCTCTCTATTAGCAATAGAATACCATCAGAAGATCACATAGGTTTTAATAGAGGTCACAGATCGGGTGGTCTTTTAAGACCTGGTCTAATTCTGCATTCTAAGAAGAAGAAAACTAGTACTAAAATTATAAACCTGATGCTGCCACTTGCTAGAAAGAGATATCAATTACCTGGAAGTCTGCGGAAGCACCTAGTGTCACACCCTGGATGAAGCAGGTGGCGTAGCAGGCTGAGATAGAAAGTATGATAATACATATGGCTCTGGAACGACAGAGGGCAGAAAAGGCAGACGTAGAATGTTGACGAGATAGTACAACCACTAACTGTCACCAGTAATAATGATAAACCGCTGTGACTTAGGGCCATATGTCCGAAACTAACGCTTAGGGCCAGATGTAGCAAATAAAAAATTTGCGAGTTGCAAAGTGCGAGTCCATGCGACTCGCAATTTGCAACTCGCAAATTGGTATGCAGTACGGTGTCTCAGACACCGACTGCGACTCGCTATGGGGTCGCAATGACCCACCTCATCAATATTCATGAGGTGGGTCGCAAATTGCGGCCCCATAGTGAGTATAGGCACTCGCAAACATGGAGGCCTGCTGTCGTCAGCAGACCTCCGTGTTCGTGACTGCTTTCAATAAAGCATTTTTTTTTTTTTTAAGTGTAGCCCGTTTTCCTTAAAGGAAAACGAGCTGCACTTAAAAAAAAAACGAAACCTTTAGTTTCGGGTTTTTTTCAGGGCAGGTAGTGGTCCTTTGGACCACTACCTACCCTGAAAAAATTGTTTTGGGTCCATTCACAAAGCGGAAGGGGTCCCATGGGGACCCCTTCCAATTTGCGAGTGGGTTACCATCCACTTGAGGTGGATGGTAACTGTGACACCATTTGCGACCGCGTAGGCGGTCGCAAATGGTATTGCATACCACTCAGAATCGCAAATAGGAAGGGAACACCCCTTCCTATTTGCGATTCTGAAATGCATATTGCGAGTCGGTCACGACTCGCAATATGCATTTCTGCACAGCAAAGAGGCATTTGCGCCTCGCAAACGGCGATTTTTGCCGTTTGCGAGGCGCAAATCCTTTGCTACATCTGGCCCTTAATTTCCAAACAGCGAATTCATAGAAATTGCTAATAGTGAATCGAAAAATGAGATGTATGTAACATTGGGTTCCACTGATATCTATTTCTACAAATTTGTAATTACAATTAGGAAATCACAATTTAGGGAATTCCAAAATTGCAATTTCCTAATAGGAATTGCTAATTAGGAAAAGTTGCATTCTGGATGCAGAATGATGATGTCAAACCCAGGTAGCTAAGAAATATAGGGTGTGGCCACAACCCAGAAGCCTACGAAAGTGTTGGAAGGAAGGAGTGCACCTGTCTCACCACTGGCAGTGGAATAGCTGTGCTTGAACTATACCATGTCCGAGGAAGCAGGAAGGTCAATTTCTCTGAAAAGGAGTTGGAGCTTCTAACCAAAGAAAGTGTGGCACATATGGACCACATTTTTGGTAAGGCTTCATTTACTGATCCTGAAAGCCAGAAAAAGATATGGAAGAGCATCCTAGAGAAGGTGAACTCCCTTGATGTGACCAAGAGGAACATAGCAGAGATCAGAAAACACTGGGATGACTGGAGATCTCACACAAAGGAGAAGGTAGCCAGTAGAATGGCTGAGGCTCTTAGCACAGGTGGTGGACCCTCCAAGCACCCACCTCACACTCAGATGGACTCATGGAATCTCTAATCGAGGTGACTCTGGAACCAGAAAGTGTAGAGAGAGTATTAGACATTGACACCTTCAATCAATCCAGGGTAAGTCAACTCCTCTTTACTTACTTAACATAGCATAATGTCTCTAATTCTTCAAGTAAAACATCACAGCACACAAATTCAATTTCAATGCTTGTTGTACCTTGCCAATGCATCCTGGGAGTTGTAGTACACCAAAGTTGCATGCTGTACTATGTGCTGATGACTACACTACACATATCTGTACATCATAATCATGTTACAAACACATGAAGCACAGTTAAAACAATATTTTGAAAAAACAATAAACATTTATTTACACTAAAGATATGTATGCATTTCTACAGATCACACCCAGCATGTGTCAGAAACAACTGAGGCTGAAGAAGCTACTGACACGCACGTGGAAATGGAGGACAGCACAACAGCAACCCCTATGCTCATTATAACTCCAAATACTAGGAGAGCAACCATTGCACTACTACCAGACTTTGTGGATGGTGATGAGGGACAATCACAAAGCAGGGACACAACTACATCTGTGGGAAGGGCACACAGACACCATAGAGTCGAACCAGCAACAGTTCCCAATGACAATGTGTCAGACGACATGGCAGGCAGTTCTCCTGGGTTTGGTGGACTATATAAATCCATCCATAATCTCAATATGGCACTTGCAAACCAAACAAAATTAGACTGTTATTAGGCATCTGCAAAGCATGTCAAGGTCAATGCTGCAATTGCAGAAATCGCAAGACTGTTGTGTTGCTGCCATGGAGAAGGAGTAGCATCTGCAAGGACACTGGGACAGACAGTACATGGCACACTTTGCCGCCTTCGCTCGTTCAATTAATCGATTGGCAGTAGCCACAACTACTCTTGCAAGGAGGACTGTCAACATGCAACATAACATGGGACACTAAAGGCAGGATGTTGCAAGTGGGCTAGAACAGGTGACCACAGCCCTTGGAAACATACAGACACACAACCTATCTGCCTCCAACATTCTGCCGCCATCTGAGAGTAAAGGTGGCCCTAACATCAATGCCACATCTATGCAAGAGGGATGCTATACCAGGCATCCATGCCTAAACACTTCTGGACCTAACATGTCCCCTCTTCCACAGGCCAGAGTTGCTGAGAAGGCAACCAACCCCAGAGGCTGGAGAAATTGAATCCACTGAACACTCAGTCTTGCGTCTACTTTCTCTTATTTGTTATTACAGACCTTGTTGCTTTGTTGAAGCAATGTTACATCTGCAATGGATGCAGTTGATTTAGGAGAGATACATTATTGTCACAACCTGAATAAAAGGTGATCTTTTAGTTATGCACCATGCATTGCCAGTGATGTAAATTTCTTAGATGTTGCAATCATTTTTACCTCATAAATAGTTGTTGGTGATCTCTGTGCATCGTGCATGACCCTCTGCTGCATGTGTCCCATCCTGCTGCACCTGTAGTGGGGTTATTTCCTCATCTGTGTCAGATTCAGGCTCTATGGGTTTTTTTGTGCAGACCCTTCCTTTAGGCGATATTGTGTCCCCTCTTCCACAGGCCAGAGTTGCTGGGAAGGCAACCAACCCCAGAAGCTGGAGAAATTGAATCCACTGAACACTCAGTATTGCGTCTACTTTCTCTTATTTGTTATTACAGACCTTGTTGCTTTGTTGAAGAAATGTTACATCTGCAATGGATGCAGTTGATTTAGGAGAGATACATTATTGTCACAACCTGAATAAAAGGTGATCTTTTAGTTATGCACCATGCACTGCCAGTGATGTAAATTTCTTAGATGTTGCAATCATTTTTACCTCATAAATAGTTGTTGGTGATCTCTGTGCATCGTCCATGACCCTCTGCTGCATGTGTCCCATCCTGCTGCACCTGTAGTGGGGTTATTTCCTCATCTGAGTCAGATTCAGGCTCTATGGGGGTTTTTTGCAGACCCTTCCTCTAGGCGATATTGTGTAGAATGGCATGTGGCGATGATTTTACAGCACGTCTCAGGTCTGTAAAGTAAAGCTCTGCCAGGTTTGTGGAGGCAGCAAAACCTGGACTTCAGTATAACACAGGTCCGGTCTGTGATGGACCACCTTGTCGTATGTGCCCTGTTGTACTGCATTTCATTTCAGGTTCTTGGAGTCAAGTATAGTGTCAGCATCCAAGTACATGAAGCAAATGCACTGTCTCCTTAAAGAGCATAAGAAGAATAAACCATTAGGTCACATTATGCAAACAGTTCTGGCCACTGTATGCATTGAGCCAGCAATTCTCTTACCAAGTAGAAAGCCATTGCCAATGGCACCCTAGGATAGATAATTATGTACTATGGCGGAACATAAAGGACTCATGAATGCTGCCTGGGAATCTGGCTAAAAGGTCAGTTATGATTAGGGCTCCCCGTTTTATGGTATTTATGTTTTTTACCATTTTCGTCTGTATTTATCAATATTTATTTTTTGGTCATTTTATCTGTATTCATCCAGATTTATTTTTGTCACAAGCAAAAGAAGACACTGCAGTAGTAGTTTTTTACATTTATTAAATAGTGAATGCACACTTGCACTAATTTGTTATAGGTTTAGATATATCTATATAGTTGACAAATTGTTAGAAGTCGCACTCACACGCACGCTTCTTGCCGCACCCTCACAAAATAAATCAGCATGTATGAAGAACAATGAAACATGTTATGAATGTGTTGACAGCACAGCACTTCCCTGCAACTTGTGAGGAAAACTAAATTGCATGTTTGTTTATATGGATAAAAGCGAGTGTTGCTCCATTTCTGAACTGTGTGCCAAGTGGTTTATGGAGATATCGAATTACTTCATATGAATCATCGGAAGTGTTTGATGAGTCATCACCAGCATGTGACTGATGACTCATCAACAGAATGACTTCATTTGAATCATCAGAAGTGATTGATGACTCATCACCAGTCTATAAATAGAACTGGCAAGATGTTTCCTGTGCTTGGCTTTGAGTCTTCCTTCACTCACAGGTGTTCCCGGTTCAACTGGAGTTTCTGTGACTCTTTCTGGAGTCGTCATTTCAGTGAGAGTTTTCATCTGAGCTTCCCTCTCTGGAGCGGATTAATTTCACAGCAGCTGGAGAATTTACAAACAGTATTCGTCTCCCTCAAATAATCCAAAACATTCCAGGAGAAGTCGGTCTGTGAGTTATCCCCCTCTCGTTCCCCTGTTTTTAACCTTCTCTATGTTAGTGATCTTTTGCTGCATTATGAAAAATATTCTTTGATACTGAAAATCCCGTGATACAAGACTATTTTCCAAAGACAGCTTGAGAAGTATTTTTAAAGGCAGCATTGAAGTTCAGTGTTGTGAACTCCTGAAAGCATCGCTCGATATCTATGCAAAATTAGACGTTTATTCTGATTACTTTTGTAGCGAGTCTATTGTGTGAAAACGAATAACAAAAGACAAACTCATAAGTTTGATTTTATAACGATTTTGTTGTGAATTACAAAAGCGTGTTTAATAGTTGAACATTCAAGTGCTAATAATTATTGTGATTTTGCTGAAAGACTCGGTGATTGCTCAATCGAATGATAATTACTATTGCTATTTTGCTGAAAGACTCTGTGATATTTGTAGTTCTTTTGTTTTTGATTTGTTTTTGGTCTTAGAAATTCCGGCACCAAACCCTGAGGCAACTTTCTTAGAACAACAGTGACACTCCTTTGTGAACCAGTGTTTTTGTTTCTCTTCTCTTCCCTTCCCAAATCCCTGTTCCCTGTCCCTTTCCCCCAGAGACTATTTGCTCATTTCCTGTTCAGTTCAGATGTGAGAGAATAGTGTTTAGGGATGAGGGTTTTATTCTCTTCGCTCCTGAGGAACCTGGAATTCAGGTGAGTGGACATGGTCTTGTCACAAATTAAGGAAACACAATGCATTCATCTCTGTTTTTTGCCCGTCTTTGATTATCCTAAATTTGCTACAGGGGGTTTTGTTGGGTAGAAATAAGTTGTTATTAGTAAAGTCAACCCTAACCATTGTGTTACAGTCTGAATCCTGAGTTTATCTTTTACAGACTAAGCACTCTTAAAAAAGACTTACCAGTATGCATGACACTTGAATCCTACACCTACACCCTTTGTTTTATGTAAAGTTTCTATACACTGATGTACACATATATGACCGATTGTCTCTGTATGTGTGTGAGATGTGAAGTGCTCCAACACCCTACCCTGGTTAGAGAGGTGCTATAAAACAAATAAAATACATGCAAGAGAGAGGCTATGGAGAGATTTAAAAGATTGCACCCACTTAAAAAACTTAACAAACAAAATTGAAAACACTGAAAGATGGATCGATCTATTTTTTCAAAAAAGTGTGGATTTATTGTACAGACATCCGGGGTACATTGAGCAGGTAACATTAATCAGCGAGTTCTAGAAGAGGGTGATGGGGCATGCATCCTCTCTTTTGGCAATGTGCTTGAAATATTTGTTATTATGACATCAAACATGCGCTGCTTTACAAAATCTCTCCTCAAAGTAACATGCAACCTGTTCTAACACTTCATGATGCAAAGATCAAGCGCAGCGTTATTGAGGAAGATCAGAAGTGGAATGAAGAAGGCATGAAAGCCAATGGGAAATTGTGTTTACAAAGGCAACAGCCAAAAAAGAAAGAGACTGTGATCTACACATCTCATTGGGCTAATTGCACAAAAGCACTTGGCATTCCACACGTAGTTAAAAAAATGAAATAATTTTATGTTTTCTTTAAAATGGGGTCAGCATCAAGTTTGTACACTGCCAGTATGTTTGTTTTTTAATTACTCAATTACCCACACTACTATCTGCTAACAGGCCGCTGCCTTGCTGCCACTGATTGGTATTCACAGACTACTCTATTAGGGATGACCTGAGCAGGCCCTGCCAGATGGTGCTTGCTATCAGTGAGGCGGACTGCTAATAGCATATTAAAGCATCATGCTCAGCTATTAGGCAATCTAGCATGGGCACAGTGCTACTTTAAATGTCCAGTACTCGCACTTCTTACAGCATCTCCCACCCCCTTAACATACAACACCTGCCGATGTGCAATAAGAGCAGCTTGTCTTAAATGGGCCGTGAAGGTGAAGATTAGCAAGAGGGGCGTGGTGAGGAAACCCTGAGTTGGAGCAGTGTTGTGCAGCACAATTTAGCAGTATATTCCCATTTCTAATTTATAAATGCAGACAAAGGAAAAATAGTTTTCTGTCTATATTTATATGTAAAAATCTGTTTAAACAGAAAACAGGGAGCCTTAGTTATGTTGCATGAGGCATCACACACTACTTGTAAATTGAGTGAATGTGAGTTTTTCCTATTTCTGTGGATTAATTCATTTGCTGAGGGGGAATATTTGGCAATATGTGTGCCATCAACACAGCCAATAACAATGGGGAACTGTGCTACCAGGTAAAACATTAATTTTGTCTGTTGCAAATATTGGGGTAATATTTGGAAAAGATATACCTTGTTAACTTTCCTAACCATGATGTCCAGAAACCTATGAAAGAACTTGGAAAATGCACTTTGTGACACTCCCCTTGCAATTGCAATGTCTCCCTGGTAACTGCCAGAAGCTAAAAGGTGTAAATAACACAATACCTACATATGTGGTAGGATTGCATTGCTTCTGAGTGTTGGGGACTGAAGATAAGGTTGTAATTCTGCAATTAATTCCAGGATAACCACACTATTGAGTTTGTACTTCTCATATATATCCTCCTCAGTCTGTTAAAACAGGGTGACTATCACTCTAAATATCCTCTCCTGTCTCCTCCTCCTTCTCTGCCTGCCAACCAAAGTCCTCATCCTCCTTGCCAAGACGTACAGAGCTGCCATTCCGACAGAGTCTGATGCATTTTGGGTGCCTTTTTATAGTTTGCACCTGGTTACCACCTGATTGAGATTGATGGTAATTCCGTTTCCTAAATGGCCATTCTGCAACTATTCGCAATTACGAAATCCTCAGTACATTGTGTTTGCGAATCGCTATTTGGAAATCCCTATTTGCGATTTCCTTTTAAGTGAGTTCTAAAATGCGATTTCTACTAATGAGAAATCACATTTTGCACCACCGAAAATGCCTTTCGTACATTTCGAAATGTCACTGAAATTGCCAATCAGACCATTAGGAAATGCAAAATGCCTTCACATATATGGGCCTTAGTTACATGGCGTGAACATGAGAAAACACTGAAAAGAGTATCTGCTACCGCTCACTCATGTTAAGAGACAGATTGCTTTGACTTGTGATACATTCTTTAGTTGTCCACTTTCACAAGTGAAACTGTAGGCCTAATTCACAAACATAAAAGTACATTTTCGTGTAAGTTTAAAATTATTTGCTGTTCCCAAAGGTATTTCACAAGTAGTGTCTTTATCACTGTGGAGTCTCCACACATGAAAAGATAGGAAAACCCTATATTTTTATGTGCGGACATTCTGCACAATCCTATCTCCTTATTTGCAGAAACTGTAATCGTAAAGATAATGCTCGTAAAATACTTTTGTGAATAGCAACAATAGTAAATTTACTCAAAAGTGTAAGTTTACCTTTGTGAATCAGGTCTGTGCTTCTTTCTCTGGCCCACCTCCTCTAGACCTCAACAGGACAAGTGCGCATACGCCTCAAACAGAAATTTACAAAACAGAATTGCATACTATATTGGAATTCTATTTACATATTAGACATTAGGTAGTAACATGGCAAGACATGTTCTCACGCCTAATAAATTGTATTTTTTTCTGTAATTAAGTCAAAGTTGCAAATCATGTACAAAATATATTGTTGTTTACTGTCCAGTCCTGTTACTGACGCATAACATCTATGTCTTAAAATTAAGCGCCAATGGGCTTGGAGACATTTGAAACAGTTACTGATAATCACTGTAATTGACAGACACCCTGCAGCACTGCTATCGATCATTATGATTAAAATATTTAAAAAGTTTTGATATATGAAATTGTAGCATCCCTATATGACACCTTTCCACAAATGTTTAAAGTTGGTTAGTTTCCTAAGCTTTGCTACCTCTTTATTGAGGATAAAATGCAGCATTCTGTCACAAATGTTGCAAGTCGGTTTCAGAAGAATTCCAGGATGGTACTGACAGTGTCCAGAAATCGCTGTGGTAATAAGCTAGAACTCTTGGAAGATTATTTTCAGAATGATTCCACAGGTTCTATGGATACAGCTTCATGATACAACTTTTGCACGTTTGGTTCAGATGCTGCCTTTGCATGCAGGAATCATGGCCGCTCTGATCACGTATTCTGGTCGTGAAATACTGAAACACAGGCCTAGAGTTACTGCAACAGAGCAGTGACACAAAAATACAGCACATAGGGCCAGATGTATCAAAGGATTTTGCATTCGCAAGCGGTGTGACTCAGTAAATTCCACCGTTTGCGAATGCAAAATCGCCTTTCAGGATGTATGAAAGGCAGTGCAGTGCAATTTTAGGGAATCGCAATTTTTAGCGTTTGCTTAAAATTTCGACACTGAATAGGGAATCGGAAATTACGTTTCCCTAAATAGGAAATCGCAAACAGGGAATTCCTATTTGCGATTACCAAAGCATATGTATTGTGCATTTCCTAAATGCAAACTGGGAATTTAGGAAATGCAATTACCACCAAATCCAATTTGGTGGTAACCATATGCAATTTTAAAAATGTATTTAAAATGCATTTTTAAACGTGCCATGTAGCGCACACATGCCCCAGGGCATATGTGTGCCTTACATGTGCACAATTTCTAAGGGGGTGCATCAAAGGGGGCCATAGGGGCCAAGCAGCTATGGATTTGCATTACCTTAATTGTGAATTCCTAACAGGAATTCGCAAACTGTGAAAGGCAAAACCATTCGCACCTATGGGCCTTCAGGCCCATATGGATGAATGGAGTCCCATTTCCTAATAGCGATTCCCTATTAGTGACTGCAAATTTCAAGAAATCGCCACTAGGGATTCACTATTTTCTTACATCCCATTTTGCATTTCCTAAATAGCGATTTCTTAAAATTCGCCATTTAAGAAATGCAAACAGGGACTTTGATACATCTGGCCCATAGCATCTACTAACCTGCACAAAAAGAATTGCATGCTAGGTAAATTCCATTTTCTCAGTGAGAAAACACTTTTTGCACTGTTTTGCATCATGTTACTGAGCAGAGGCCAACACCAAATACCTTTGGCACAAACACAGTCTACTATGATACCCAGGACTGGCTTTGCATCGAAAAATAACTCTCGCTTGAATCAGAGTAACAAAGCGAAATCTGTTAATTTGCCACAGAGGCCAACACCAATACGTCTGGCACAAACACAGTCAGCTATGATACCCAGGACTGGCTTTGCATCGAAAAATAACTCTTGCTTGAATCAGAGTAACAAAGAGAAAGCTGTTCATTTGACAAAAAAACAAAGCTGTGCATTTTTGCTGCATTGGACTGTGCACATTTAATGAATGGGAGACTTCTGAGTATGACTAGGGATAGGAATTTGTATTAGAAGGGTTTGCGTCCAGTACACACACTGGGCTTGACTCCACAATCCCATCACTGTACCACTGTGCAAGGCTGGGTGTCTCACAAGGCAGGTGTGTTAGAGTGCCAGCACAGGGACTGACAGCAGAAGGTCATCCTTACTAGAATGGCTCTGAACTGGGCTTTCCCCCTCACGCAATGCGGCTCAGCACAGCAAATGTGATTGCTGTGCAGTGCTGCATAAAAACTGTGCAACTATGGGACCTGGATCTTTCTCTAGTTCAAATGTGTTAACCCGTGAAATCCGATCAAATAATAAACCATTTAAAACAAACAATTTAATTTGCATGTATTGTGTGTTCCCCGAAATTGAGTTTGGTAGGTGAAGAACATACCTAAAGATGTCTTGTATTCACTAGCAATAAGAAACCATGAGCCCGACAGTGAACCCTCAATGGTGGGTGCTGCCCTTTTCTACAGCGCCAGGAGATCTTAGCCTTAGGTCAGCATGTGCTATGGAAATGCTCTTAGCATGGCAATTGCACGCATGTGCTGTGGAAAATCCTCTTAGCATAACAATTGCATTCTCAACTCCTTACGACTATAAAATGCACTATAAAACTGAGCCTTCAAAAAGGAAGGATGATTAATTTATCAGTATAAAATAACAATCCAAATGTGCATTTTACTGTAATGTAAACCAAACCCCTATTTCCATGTAACCCTTCAGTCCTAAATATCCTCTCACCCACCTAGGTGTCAGTGTAGCTAATAGAATATTTTCAGATCCACTTCAGATCTTTAGGGAGAGGGAATGAATGCTTCTAATACTCTTGATGTGAATACTAACGAAAATGAAAGAGAAGCGTTGACATATATATGGTAAGGGTGCTGTCCTTATCTCTGTATATTTGGTAGACGGTGGCCTACCATGAGGGGTTTTTGTTACAATATTGGGCCTCAACAATGATTGTCATAGTGTAACTAACAAACAGATTTGAAATTAAAAAAGGTTTGATTGAATACGGAACTCTCTACAGTGATATAAAACATTACCCTTCCCCCCTTATAGAACATTTGTTCAACTAAAACAACGAATATTTTGAAAATTGTCTTTGTAGTGCACATCCGTCTATTTCCTAACTCAAACTGAGTAGCCTGCTTCATGACCGCTATTCTTGCTTCCACTCCAGGCAAAGCAAAAACCAACACTCATCTGCTTTAAAGAAGACCTGCTTCAAGAAACTGATAAAGGGCCAAATCTTCTCCTTCCTTGACCTCTCTGTGGCTTTCAACACAAGAGCTTAACTAAAGGCTCTACTCTGATAGAGGTTAAACTCCTAACCATCAAATGCCATCAAGTTTGCATGCAAGCCATTTCAGCCAGCCTATTTAATCTATATATTGGACTAGCTCAGGTACTAACACACTTCACAATAATTTAGACCTGATACCACTAACGTGTCTCATCAGCAGCTTGGGCCTTGAGCTGTATGGAACTAATTTTCAAAAAATATTCTTTTAGTTGTGAGTGTTTTGTAAATGTGCAGGTGCAAAAGGTGCATCTTCTTTGGCATCAAGTCACAAAGCATAACATTATGTGGAATTTAAACATGCACGCACAAAGATGTGCTATTTTTAAGGCTTGGCCAAGTGGTGTACATACAGGCCAAGAAGTGAGACCATCTCATAGTGTAGCAGATGTGTTTTTAATGAAGGTGACCAATGCCATAATAATACCTCTACTTCAGACTTTCTTCTGTGCTTGCCAACCCAGCCTCAACACAAAGCACAACACTGAAAGAGATTATTGTGTCCCTCAGTCTTGCTACAGCCCTGAAGAGCATTCTCTGGAAAATGGTACATAGTTCATGATCACACGTTTAGCAGGACGATAAATTGGTCAATATTTGAGGTGTCAACCCCTTTAAGGCCACATGGACAATGCCAGCCTATGCACAATAAAGTATTTAGCATTTCACTTTTAATAGGATGATTTAGAAGGGTGCACTGGCAATAATAAGACATATGTGGTTCTAAAAGACAAACCTTTCCTTCATTGCTCTTACATGTCAGGCCAGATAAACCGAAACGGGTGGTTAGGCCCCAACTCTAGGATCAACAATATCCTTGTCCCTCTCTCAAAAAAGACAGGCTAAACAAATACCACGCACAATGTTTACTGTAGCAAACCCTCCTCCCCGTGTTCCCAGAGAAGCTCTCTGCCATCCTGACTTCTTCCCAATCCAGGATGAACCAGGGCAAAACCTTTTTACAATAGTGTTTAATTGGATAGGATTTTTTTTCCTTGCCTTTGTTTCTCCAGCCACATTATGTCCAACTTTGTCCCCTCTACTTGTTCCCCTTCAATAGTTTATCCAGCTCATGACGACCTACCTCATCCTCAAAGCAATACACACACAGGTGAACAGAGGCATCACAAAAATCGCAGTTTGGCACATCCTGCCCCCAGTTCCCACTATATGCCCTTTCTCCAACAAACGCTCAATATATCAGTCCTTCACAATCCATTTCAGTTAGCTATCTTCTCCACTGCTCTATTTGGCTTGAGACCTGTGCTCAGCCGACAAGTGGCCTTTTTGCAAGTACCTTCTGAATATTTGCACTCTGATAGCTTTACAGATCTGTGGGAAATCCATATTTTTGCATCATCCCCGGGTTTTGGTGGCCCTGACAGCCAGTGTTTGTGCTCTGGGTCACATTTTTAACTCTGTGTAACTCAGCTGAAACCTTTGCATAAATAATACAGGCTGCCTAAAAGTCAAATTCCAATCTGATCACTCGGGAAACGTTCTCCTCTGTAACATTCGCCTCAGAAACTACAATTTTCTGTCTTACCCTGGTGGGGCTTTTAGCTGTCACAACTAAGTTTCGAGCTGTACCAAGAATATGATGTTTCGGCCTCATGCAGTCCCGCACCTGCACCGATCTTCGCCTGCCCTCTTGGAAACCTTGGACTTTTCACTCAGTCTGAGACTTTCTGACAGAAACCTCTCACCAGCTATTGCCTAAGCCTGCTCTGCTAATAGTAAACCCTCATGCACAATTTACTCAGGCGTACACAACTACTTCTTTTGGTGTAAATCAGATTTACACTCGGAAAAATATCTTCAACTTCAAGCTTTGGATGGTAGTTGACTGGCAACACTAAAACAGGTAATTCAGCTAAAGAATGTGCATTTTTCCATCGTCATTATCGCTTAAGGAATTACCATTTACTGATAGCGACAAATCGAAATGATATTATTGTGAATCACTATTATTACACAGTGTTATTATTATCGTTGTTCATATTATTGTTGCCGTTTCTGGTATTATTGAAATTATTATGTTTAAATATTTTACTAAAAATCAGAAAGGACCGTTTATAGTTAATGCTTAGCAAATCAATAAATATTTAACAAAGTTACACTGCAAAGTGTCAGTACTGAAAAAATGCAAAAGCCTTTAAAGTCATCTCAATATAAAAAAAAAGAAATATATGTTATAACAGTAAAGAGGAACCAAGCATCTCTTTAAAATCACTTGCTTGTGAAATCTGAAGGTCTTGCTCTAGTCAAGGTAACATGCAAAGGCAATGCAGATATCACCGGCATCCTTCACATCGGGCCGAAACATGAAATGACCACGACACTCGCTTAAAGGGATAAAAGGCCGCTTTAATACAACAGGTCTGGCAAAATACAAACCTTGGCATAATAGCCTCACAAAACTACCCAATCCTCACTAATACAAAATTCATCACCTAACCCCTCCCCCTCCCTCTAAAGTGACCCCACTGCACTACCCCTTGTCCCATCCCCACCTTGACCCGACCAACCATTGACCCATGTGTCCTGCAGTCACCTTCTCCAGTTCCCCTTGTCTGTGCAAACTCCCTGCCCTCTCATCTTTCTGATCTACCCCTTCCCCCCCGAAAGTCCAATTGTTAAACATATACCCCACCAGACCTGCCTATCAGCAGTAAAAATAAAAAACCACCCCCCCTATACAATTATCCTTGAAGTCATCATCATAAACGAAGAACAAAACAGAATTAGACCTGTCCCATTAGAACAAAAGTTAACCGCTCAACCCAGGAAAAACTCCCGAACAGACATAGGGGGTCATTCTGACCCCGGCGGTCTCTGACCGCCGGGGCCAGGGTCGGCGGGAGCACCGCCGACAGACCGGCGGTGCCGCGCAGGGCATTCTGACCGCGGCGGTTCGGCCGCGGTCAGATGCGGTAAACCGGCGGTCTCCCGCCGGTTTCCCGCTGCCTTGCAGAATCCTCCATGGCGGCGGAGCGCGCTCCGCCGCCATGGTGATTCTGACACCCCCTACCGCCATCCTGTTCCTGGCGGGTCTCCCGCCAGGAACAGGATGGCGGTAGGGGGTGCCGCGGGGCCCCTGGGGGCCCCTGCAGTGCCCATGCCAATGGCATGGGCACTGCAGGGGCCCCCGTAAGAGGGCCCCACAAAGTATTTCAGTGTCTGCTATGCAGACACTGAAATACGCGACAGGTGCCACTGCACCCGTCGCACCTTCCCACTACGCCGGCTCAATTCTGAGCCGGCGTCCTCGTGGGAAGGTTGATTTGCCCTGGGCTGGCGGGCGGCCTTTTGGCGGCCGCCCGCCAGCCCAGGGCAAATCCCAAAATACCCTCAGCGGTCTTTCGACCGCGGAGCGGTATTTTGGTGGGGGAACTTCGGCGGGCGGCCTCTGCCGCCCGCCGAAGTTAGAATCACCCCCATAAGGTTCAAATCTACAAAAAACCCTTAAAAGAAAGAACACAATGTATAAAAGAATTACAGGGAGGGCGGGCGGGCACAAAGACAAAACGCCCACTGGGTGTGACAACGGCCAAAGAGGCCGCCCACACCCAGCCCTTGCCTTTTATCCTCCTGCCTAAGCCACCGCCCTATCCTGCCCAGCAAACCAATCCCCGTTCGGGATCGTGGTTCATACCACGTCAGCCCGATAAGCCCGGGGGGAGACCGGGCAAGCTATTTGCTCCCCCCAAGCCCCCATCGGGCCGAAACATGAAATGACCACGACACTCGCCAAAGGGATAAAAGGCCGCTTTAATAGAACAGGTCTGGCAAAATACAAACCTTGGCATAATAGCCTCACAAAACTTCCCAATCCTCACTAATACAAAATTCATCACCTAACCCTCCCCCTCCCTCTAAAGTGACCCCACTGCACTACCCCTTGTCCCATTCCCAC
The DNA here is from genome assembly GCF_031143425.1 of Pleurodeles waltl. Classification (NCBI taxonomy): domain Eukaryota; kingdom Metazoa; phylum Chordata; class Amphibia; order Caudata; family Salamandridae; genus Pleurodeles; species Pleurodeles waltl. Next base: position 156,109,238 of record NC_090447.1, read on the forward strand.
CTTGACCCGACCAACCATTGACCCATGTGTCCTGCAGTCACCTTCTCCAGTTCCCCTTGTCTGTGCAAACTCCCTGCCCTCTCATCTTTCTGATCTACCCCTTCCCCCCCGAAAGGCCACACAGGAAAACCCGCACAGGGGTTTTCCTGCCCCACCCAAAACTTAATTACCTATCCCATAAACTTTCGCCCAGTAACTCAGCAATCAACAACGAAGTTCTAACAAATAATGCTCATTACCCAAAAACGATAGGTGAACCCCATCCTGCCGAAACAATTCGGCATCAGAAACCACAATATTCTCATGTGTAAGCACCGAAAAACCTTGATCCTTACAAAAACTCCTCATTTCTCTGTTCACCTTTCTTCGTTGTTTCTCAATCCCTTTAAAAGAATTAGCACCCCTCCAAACCCTTCTAGGTACAAAACTTGTCCAAACAATATGTGTACCTGACCAGCGCTCTTTGATCCTACATAAATCGAACTTCATCGCCTTCAACAAACCAATCCCCGAAAGTGCAACCAAATAATTTTCACCCAAATGTAAAACCAATAGATCAGGACAAACACCTTGTTCCAACCTCTTAGCCAAAACGTACAGCAACTCCCCCCATCTCATGCCACTCTTTCCTACCCAACTAAGCTTTATCCTGGCCCCATCAAGCCCCAATTGCCTTCCAAAATGCTGCGATGCAGCCTGCTTCTCCGCCCAGCGAACAAAGAAGTGACCTACGATCCAAACAGCACACACCTTGTCCGGCCCCGCGACGCAACCTACAAGAAAACATATGTTAATAGCACATATTGAATTATAACATTCAAAAAGCATACAGAAAAATAGCAGAGAGAAAATGGAAAAAACAGCGATACAAGAAATCAACAACAGCTTGGACAAAACTACCCATGCATAACAAACTCCCAAAAATACTTTCTACTACTTAAACAAGCGCACATACCTCTGAAAAGATCTAGACCTCCACCTGCCTAATTGCTTAATGGACTGATCTGATTCACCTTGTCTCCTCGCTTCCGTAGCAGCCCCGATCCTAAAGGAGTGTGTACCGTAACTACTAGGCTCTAAACCCAACTTCCCAACCGCCATCCTTAAAACCGCTAAAAACTGTGATGCTAATAGCTGCGAACCATCCTGATGAATAAATACAAACCTCGAAGAATGTGACCACAATGCCAAGAAAGACAACCAACAACGCACTGGACAGTCTTTGGATCGTAATTCCTTCAATAACACCTCTTGGGCCCTACCCAACTGGTCCCCTTTAGAAAAAGGTAACCATATGCAAACGCCTTGATCACCCACATGTACATTCTCCAATATGAGTCCCTGCCTCCCTTTTAACCCCAAAAGCTCCGAAATCCGAAAAGCCCCATGAAACAACCATGACATGCAAAGAGAAATTAAAGAGACCTCCCACTCAGAAAAACAAACGTCACCCAAACACCCCAACAAGGCCCTCAGCAGATCATGAGTTATAGGACGCCTCCGATCACACCTCACACCACCCGACCTGGCCCAACCAGCTAAAATTATCTTACATAACTCACCCTCCATCGGATCGTAACCCCAGAAATACTTACCATAAAAAGAAACCCCTGATAACTTACCCGAAATAGTAACTGCCGCCAGACCTAACTCAATCTGATGCATAATGAATCGAACTGCATCATCCTGTCTCTTATATATAACATCACTCTCACCCCATCTTCTTACCGCACCTGAATCCAGAAAATCCAACCATGCCTGAACATAAGTCCTCCTCGTCGATGGAGCTATAGATTGCTGAACTAGCTCCAACATCCTCACTCTCCTAGTGCCCACAAATCCCCAGGTATGACCGTCTTCTGTACATCTGCTCCCGGCGCCAAACCACGAAATCTCTGCCACTGAAATCGAGACAAGGCATCGGCGATGTCATTAGAGACACCAGGCACGTGTCTAGCTTTGAACAAAATATTGAACTTCAAACAATTCAGCAAGAAAATCCTCAACAATTTCAGCACCTTCTCATCTATTGCCTTCTGGGAATTGACCAAATGCACCACGGTTTGATTGTCCACATTAAAAACAACGTTCCTGTTGGCCAAAAACCTGCCCCAAATCACCAAAGCAACCACTAAAGGAAAGAATTCCAAGAATGCAATGCTAAACTTCGACCGTTTCCAATTAGCAGGCCAAGCCTCCGCTGCCCAATGACCTTCCCAAAATAGACCAAATCCATGAGCACCGGACGCATCTTAAAAAATCTGAACGTGCCAAAACCATCTCTCATCCTCCACCAGCATCGTCACACCGTTGAAATCCTTCAAAAACTCAATCCACATCTTCAAATCATCCTTAACACATGCCCGAAGGCGAATGTGGTGATGTGGTAAAACAGCTCCCCGCATGGAAAAACCAAGCCTGCGGCAAAATGCCCTACCTACCCTAACCACCTTGCAGGCAAAATTCAAATGACCAAGCAATGATTGTGCCTGACGCAACTCAATCTTTGGTTTTGCCACTGCCTCTTCTAACAAAGAAACCAAATGTTGCACTTTATTTTTTGGCAACCTCACTTCCATTCTTTCCGAATCCAGTTCTATACCCAAAAAGGTAAGGCATGATACAGGCCCTTCTGTCTTGTCACTCGCCAATGGAACACCAAAAAGGGACATCAACTTCTCAAAATCCTTTAATGCTCTGCCATAATCGCCAGACCTGGATTTGCCAACAAAGAAAAAATCATCTAAATAATGGGTCACCAACGAACCACGGCTGCAGAATAGAAAACACCATTCCAAAAATGAGCTAAACATCTCGAACAAGAAACTGAACAACCCATAGGCAACATCCTGTCCACATATATGGCCTCCTCAAATTGCATCCCCAAAAAAGAAAAATCATCTGGGTGAACCGGCAACAATCGAAATGCTGACTCCACATCTGACTTTGCCATCTCTGCGCCTTTCCCACACTTCCGTACCAAAGCAATAGCCTCATCCACAGACGCATAATGCACCATTGAATCTTCTGCAGCAATGAAATCATTTATTGAGGCCCCCGCTGGCCAGGATAAATGATGTATCAACCTAAATTCCCCATCCTGTTTCTTGGGAACCACACCTAACGGGGAAATAGTCAAATTCGACAGTGGCCACTCGAAAAAGGGGCCAACAATCCTGCCTAAAATCACTTCTTTTTCCAGCTTTGCTCTCACAACTTCTGGATGTTCTCTTGCCGACTTCAAATTATTGGCCCATCTCCTCAACCTCAAACCTTGGTAACGTAACCTGAAACCTTCTAAAAAACCATCAAACAAAACTTTAGCATCCTCCCTACTTGGATAAAACTGCAACCAATAAGCCACAACCTCCCATTTAATAGGAGTAGGGCCCTTTTCCTGTAACTTGCTGTGTAAATCCTCTACCCCTGTCCCCTCCTCTTGACGGTTGCCCATGCCACGACCCTTGCATCCCGCCAAAGCATTGGGACACAGGGTGTCTCCCACCACAATTGGAGCAATCATGTCTAAATTTACATTGTTGCCTGTTACAAAACCCGCTGTTAAAAGACCAACAGGACCCATTTGCTTGGAATTGCCCTCTATGGCGGAAACCCACCCCAACTTGGGTGGGACGCCCTTGAAAGGGCTTATATTGCACCGGCAAACCGCTTGCTGTATGCGTCGTTGGCGCGTTTCTTGCAGTCCGTAACCACTGCATCCATAGTTCATTATCAATTTCTCCCCACAACTTAGATGAGTCCATTGCCTTCCTTGCTCTAAATTCTTCATCATACCTGAACCAACCAAAACCTCCAAAATCCATTTGAGCTCTCCGAACCACGTCTATATATTTCAATAACGCTGCACAGGAATCCTGATGCTTCTCGCAATAAACACTTGCATAAATCAGAAAAGCCGAAGTCCAATTCTCTATCGTAGTTGGAACTCTAGGCCTCCTAGCTATCTCCCATTCTTCTTCTTTTGACCCTTCTTTTGCTTGGACCTCCCTATGCAGTAATTTGAAAACATCAATAAACTCCCCTTTCCAGATCTTCTCCTTCAAATTCTGAGTGAGATGCGCCCCCAAAGGCATCAACACTCCCATGTAAGGCAACTTCTTTGACTTAATACCACTCACCGTCACGTCCCCACCTGAATTAGCACCCCCGTCTTACCGCCCTCACCTGATTCATCCTTCTCTACTGACTCATCACCGTTACCCCCACTTACCTCCTTCTTACCTTCCGTTTCAGTGACCGTACTCACTTGAATAGAAGCATCCACCTTGTTTTGAAACTCCTTGGAGCCCCTTGTAACATTAGAAACATTAGCCCGACTCAAAATCCCACAATTATCACTCCCGTCATGCTGTCTCAAAATCCCAACACATCCCTCCTCACCTCTAGGTAAGCTGCCCGCTGCTGTCTCCTGACGATGAACTGGAACATGGCCGCCCTGGACCACCTCCGGCACTTCACCTGCCACTACTACTCGCTTCTTTGACATGACAGGCACCTCCACTTCCTCTTCGTAATCGAGTAGTTCCTCATCCAATGCAGCCCAATCATCACCAGTGCTCCGGCTAGTGGATGGCTGAGCCTCGACTGTTCCAGCTGCATCCCTCGAAATCGGATGGACCGCTCCGGATCGCACCCTCCCTTCAAGCCGATGTTCTGAAGGCGCCCGGACCTTCACCGGCAAGCTCTGATCACCGACAATCCGCCCAGATTGCCGATAGATCGCCTGCACCCCATGCTCGCCCGAAACATGTGATGTGTCACACCCAGATGTTCCCTCACCACTATCAGGTTGCCAAATATCCAAACCCACATACGCCTTGCCTGACATACCAGAAACCCCAGCCTCACTACACACTATACCTTTAAAAACTGCCCCCCTGTCATCCACTAATTCCACCTGCTCACCTACTTGAAATGCAGCCTGATTACCTACTTCTCATGACTGCACCTTATGTAGCATTGGACTAACCACCCTGGGGATCCATCGTATCAATCTGTTGCTCCTTGAGCCATGAAAACCCCACTTACCTCCTAAAACCGGGTCTATTACCCTTCTGCCGGCTTCTTGCAACTTCTCTTCATCATCTGTAATTACTACCACATCTTTAGATACCTGTAAACCAGGATTTACGGCCATATCTGGCTTGCCCACTATCTTTTTCTTAATAACCGGCATCAATTGAACCAATACGCTGGGCGCCGCCATCTTGTGAGCGCCAGCTAACGTCCTTTCATCAGCATCCCACAAATCGTGCTCAACGCCTCTCTCTATAGGCGATTGAGCTTGCGAACGCGCGCTCAACTGCGCATGCGCGCCTTTTTCCTTCGCCCCCAGGTGGCCCGCTCTTGCTACCGCAGGCCTAGTCTGAGCGCCTCTCCCGCCTGACGAAGCCCGCCTCAGAAACGAAGAACCTCGGCGCCGGGGCAAATACCCCCCTCGTCTCCCTCGTGACCTCGCCGAGGAAACCGACGGCAAAGAAGCATTATCCGCAGCCCCCATATCAGGTGAGCAACAGACCTTCCGACCCTCAACACTTTTTTTTGTAAACTTCTTTCCCGATTTAGGGGAAGAACAAGCAGCCACTGCGGCTGACACACCCTCCGCCGAACGGCGCTTCGGTCTCCTCAAACCCACCCAAGCTTCCTCTAACACGCCCTCCTTTATTAAATCCTCCCTTCCTTCGTCCTGTAAAACTTTTAATGCCATTACGACCTTATTCGGTTCCATTATCGCAGAAAACTTCACTTTAAAATAATCAGACACACTAAAACTCCGCCCAATAACTCCACAAACACACCTCCTTTCTTACAAAACGCCTACCTAGAAACCTTTGACACAAAGACAAAACGCCCACTGGGTGTGACAACGGCCAAAGAGGCCGCCCACACCCTGCCCTTGCCTTTTATCCTCCTGCCTAAGCCACCGCCCTATCCTGCCCAGCAAACCAATCCCCGTTCGGGATCGTGGTTCATACCACGTCAGCCCGATAAGCCCAGGGGGAGACCGGGCAAGCCCTTTGCTCCCCCCAAGCCCCTATTGAGCTGTGCAAGCAAACAGTACTTGATAACACAATGCACAATTACACGTCGTTTCATTTTTATCCTCAGTGTGATTTTTCTCCTGTGGAGAAACCCCTTCCACGAACCCACCTTCAAGTTTAGAGATGATCCATTCCCCTTCCCGCATGGGGGGGGAGTCCCTCCGGCCCTTGGCTGAAGTAAAACTGCAACCATTTCCGGGGCTGGAGAGGGTGGGATCTGAGTCTGGGCATTTACTAAGTTCAAGGCAGACCAATCCTTGTCAGGGTCACTCTTCGCCCTTTGCTTCCTCACCTTATGCAGGGAGAGATTGGTGGGGGGGGGGAGGAGGAAGGTAACTAATGTAGATTTGTTTTCAGATGTGGTGGAGAAATGTATAGTAGTAGAACCATTTACGTCTGTCACCTATCCCTCTGTGAATTCCTTGTGGGTGTAAATGAACCATTTTCTATTGTGAATGTACGTTTATGATCAAGAATGGGTTTGCGAATTCGGTCACATGATCATTAAAATAAGTCTGATTAGTGGACTATACGCAGAAATCACCTTCTGAGTAATTTGCACACAATTTGAGAGCTTTACAGAAAAGTTTATTTCTAGATTTCCATTCATTTTAATCATACATCAGTTACCTTCCGATTATTATCACTGGAATAATAATGGGGGTTTTCTATAAAATCACATTAAATTATCCAGGATACACAGAAAAAAATCTATTGTGCCATAGGCTGCGATGCTCTCCAGAGTCAGAAAAAACGTCGCATTTAATAGTAGAGCACAGCTTGTTACCAATCATTCATCAGAAATCAAAGGTGTCCTGCAGAGATGTACCTAAAGTAAATCTATGCTAATAGGTTAGGTGAAGGATCACCCCTAATAACGCAAAGAAAGATTTAAAAAGAGCTGTACTGAACAAAACATCCCATTGTCAGAAGATACAAAGCTGAAGGAAGATTGCGAAGGAGATGATTAAATAATTCTTGTAATTAATTATACCACTTAGAAACTGGATCCAACTAATTTTGAGACGGCTACGGCACCTGTTTGAAGATGTTTTCCTAGAAATTCGAATTAAAGTTGTTCATGCAGTAAGCATGGCAACTACCGACTGCTTATCTTTAGATCACAAGGTTATACAACACAGACTCAATCGTTTCCTGCTGTGTGCACGTTCTGTGTAAAGTAGGCCCCATAAATAGTTTGTGGTACCTTTAGAAATAAGGGCCAAACTTTGAAATCAAACCAACCATGAAAAAATAGCACTGCTTGAGCAAACCATCTTCAACCAATATATGTTTCAGAGGTTTCCCTGGAGACTATTTTGCAACAAACATTGACAAAGCCAGTAGACCTGGCTTTTGAGGTCAAAGCAAACCAGACAGCGCAGCTGCCTGGTTGCAAAGACATATAGGGAACGTGCTAAAAGTTTCCCTAGGAATGCATGATGTCCATTGCTTACCATTGGCTCCAGGTTTTGTAACTCATGTTTACTTGCTATTTGCTGGCTTTATTTGTTTTAGGCTGTCCAGCATGTCTTTGTCCCTCCTGTGGAGCACAGCCTATTTACTTCTCTGACTGGTTCATTGTATTCTTACATGAGTGTTCAGCTTCTGGGAGCTCATTTTTCTTTTTTTTTCTTTTTCGTTAGGCACTCCAGGAGAGAATGTGTTTTCAGTTTTCTCCTATATGCAGGTTCACAGTAGAAGCACAGTAGTAAATGTGCTGTATTTCTTCACTGATTCTGCTTATCCCTGCCACTACCAGATGCCTGTGAGGAACCATGTGCTGTGTACGAGCTTGTTCATTTTGGTCAAGTGTTCTTTACTAATAGCATAACTTAAATAATCTTCTTCCTCATTTTCACACGAATGCGATAAGTGCTGGCAGTAGTGGATTAGGAGTCTCTGAAGCACCCCCAAAATAGCCATGCTGGAGTTTAGAAGTGAAAGAGCAATAAACAGGCCCTCAAATTTTGTTTTGATCCTGTCACATTTGAGGTGCATTCAAAGACAAAGATCAAATATTAGGCTCTGTATTCCAAAGGAGGTTGTTGTTTGCTTTCCTTTATATACAAAATGACATAATTTATGTGACAATCTTCCTGGGTAATGGGGGTGTAAAAGGAAAGGCTGGAGGATGCTATGTTTTTCCAGCACACAACAAAGTTTAAATTCCAGTAAATGAACTGCAAAAATATTTCAGACTATATTAGAATTAGGAAAGCACAAATAAAGCACATTTTATTGTGGTGGAAACAAATATTTTAATACGATCAAAACAAATCAATACACTAGGTGATTCCAGTTCCATAATTTATTCAGTAAAACTGTGTGACTGTGCAAATTTATTGGTAATTTCAAATGAAAATGTGCTATCTATAATGACAGTGTGCTACCACACCATTCATACTCCACTCTTCACCACTCTACTCGACAACACTATGCTCATTCCACTGCACTATATGACATTCTGCTTCATTCTATGCCACTCTACACCACTCCACTTTATGACACTACCCCACACTATGCCATTCCATGCCCCTCCACGCTATGCCACTCCACTCCATGGCACTCTACACCATTCCACTCTACCTCACTCCACTTTATGACACTCTATGCCACTCCACTCAACACCACTCTACTCCACTCTATGCCGCTCCATGCCACTCTGCTCTATGGCACTCCACTCTATGCCACTCCACACCACACCACTTTACTCCACAGTACACCACTCCATTCTATACCACTTCACTAAATGACACTCTGCTCCACTCTATGCCACTGTACTTACTCTATGCCACTGTAAAGAAATGGCTCCCTGTTGCAGTTACCCCCCACTTCTTGCCTGATACTGATGCTGACTTGACTGAGAAGTGTGCTGGGACCCTGCTAACCAGGCCCCAGCACCAGTGTTCTTTCACCTAAAATGTACTGTTGTCTCCACAATTGGCACAACCCTGGCACCCAGGTAAGTCCCTTGTAACTGGTACCCCTGGTACCAAGGGCCCTGATGCCAGGGAAGGTCTCTAAGGGCTGCAGCATGTCTAATGCCACCCTAGGGACCCCTCACTCAGCACAGACACACTGCTTGACAGCTTGTGTGTGCTAGTGAGGAGAAAATGACTAAGTCGACATGGCACTCCCCTCAGGGTGCCATGCCAACCTCACACTGCCTATGGCATAGCTAAGTCACCCCTCTAGCAGGCCTTACAGCCCTAAGGCAGGGTGCACTATACCACAGGTGAGGGCATAGGTGCATGAGCACTATGCCCCTACAGTGTCTAAACAAAACCTTAGACATTGTAAGTGCAGGGTAGCCATAAGAGTATATGGTCTGGGAGTCTGTCAAAAACAAACTCCACAGCTCCATAATGGCTACACTGAATACTGGGAAGTTTGGTATCAAACTTCTCAGAATAATAAACCCACACTGATGCCAGTGTTGGATTTATTAAAAATGCACACAGAGGGCATCTTAGAGAGCCCCCTGTATTTTACCCAATTGTTCAGTGCAGGACTGACTGGTCTGTGCCAGCCTGCTGCTGAGAGACGAGTTTCTAACCCCATGTGGTGAGGGCCTTTGTGCTCTCTGAGGACAGAAACAAAAGCCTGCTCTGGGTGGAGGTGCTTCACATCTCCCCCCTGCAGGAACTGTAACACCTAGCAGTGAGCCTCAAAGGCTCAGGCTTCGTGTTACAAGGCCCCAGGGCATTCCAGCTAGTGGAGATGCCCGCCCCCTGGACACAGCCCCCACTTTTGGCGGCAAGTCCAGGAGAGATAATGAGAAAAACAAGGAGGAGTCACTGGCCAGTCAGGACAGCCCCTAAGGTGTCCTGAGCTGAGGTGACTCTGACTATTAGAAATCCTCCATCTTGCAGATGGAGGACTCCCCCAATAGGAATAGGGATGTGCCCCCCTCCCCTCAGGGAGGAGGCACAAAGAGGGTGTAGCCACCCTAAAGGACAGTAGCCATTGGCTACTGCCCAACCAGACCTAAACACACCCCTAAATTCAGTATTTAGGGGCTCCCCAGAACCTAGGAAACTAGATTCCTGCAACCTAAGAAGAAGAGGACTGCTAAGCTGAAAAACCCTGCAGAGAAGACGGAGACACCAACTGCTTTGGCCCCAGCTCTACCGGCCTGTCTCCCCACTTCTAAAGACACTGCTCCAGCTACGCTTTCCCCAGGACCAGCGACCTCTGAATCCTCAGAGGACTGCCCTGCTCTAGAAGGACCAAGAAACTCCAGAGGACAGCGGCTCTGCTCACCCAAGACTGCAACTTTTTTTCCAAAGAAGCAACTTCAAGACAACTGCGTTTCCCACCGGAAGCGTGAGACTTGCTACTCTGCACCCGACGCCCCCGGCTCGACTTGTGGAGAAACATCACTTCAGGGAGGACTCCCCGGCGACTACGAGACTGTGAGTAGCCAGAGTTGCCCCCCCTGAGCCCCCACAGCGACGCCTGCAGAGGGAATCCCGAGGCTCCCCCTGACCGCGACTGCCTGACTCCCAGATCCCGACGCCTGGAAAAGACTCTGCACCCGCAGCCCCCAGGACCTGAAAGATCGGAACTCCAGTGCAGGAGTGACCCCCAGGAGGCCCTCTCCCTTGCCCAGGTGGTGGCTACCCCGAGGAGCCCCCCCCCTTGCCTGCCTGCATCGCTGAAGAGACCCCTTGGTCTCCCATTGATTTCCATTGGAAACCCGATGTGTGTTTGCACACTGCACCCGGCCGCCCCCGTGCTGCTGAGGGTGTACTTCCTGTGCTAACTTGTGTCCCCCTCGGTGCCCTACAAAACCCCCCTGGTCTGCCCTCCGAAGACGCGGGGACTTACCTGCTGGCAGACTGGAACCGGGGCACCCCCTTCTCCATTGAAGCCTATGCGTTTTGGGCACCACTTTGAACTCTGCACCTGACCGGCCCTGAGCTGCTGGTGTGGTAACTTTGGGGTTGCTCTGAACCCCCAACGGTGGGCTACCTTGGACTCAAACTTGAACCCCGTAGGTGGTTTACTTACCTACAAAAACTAACAAATACTTACCTCCCCCAGGAACTGTTGAAAATTGCACTGTCTAGTTTTAAAATAGCTATATGTGATTTATTTGAAAAGTATATATGCTATTGTGATTATTCAAAGTTCCTAAAGTACTTACCTGCAATACCTTTCAATTGAAGTATTACATGTAAAATCTGAACCTGTGGTTCTTAAAATAAACTAAGAAAATATACTTTTCTATACAAAAACCTATTGGCCTGGAATTGTCTCTGAGTGTGTGTTCCTCGTTTATTGCCTGTGTGTGTACAACAAATGCTTAACACTACTCCTTTGATAAGCCTACTGCTCGACCACACTACCACAAAATAGAGCATTAGTATTATCTCTTTTTGCCACTATCTTACCTCTAAGGGGAACCCTTGGACTCTGTGCATACTATTCCTTACTTTGAAATAGTGCACACAGAGCCAACTTCCTACATTGGTGGATCAGCGGTGGGGTACAAGACTTTGCATTTGCTACTCAGCCAATACCTGATCACACGACAAACTCCAAAAAATTGTCATTAGAAATAGATTTTTGCAATTTGAGCTATTTTTCTAAATTTTTAAAAGTCCTGCTAGGGCCTGGTGTTAGTCCCTGTTAGCATTTCTTTTAGAGTTTAAAAGTTTTGTGAAAGTTTGAATTAGGTTCTAGAAATAGTTTTAGATTCTTAAAAAGTATTCCAACTTTTAGAAACATAATGCCTGGTGCAAATGAGAATGTGGTGGAGCTCGACCTCACACCTTACCTCCATCTTAAGATGAGGGAGCTAAGGTCTCTCTGCAAAATAAAGAAAATCCCAATTGGCTTAAGACCCTCCAAACAACAGCTCCAGGAGCTTTTGGCAGAGTTTGAAAAAGCCAACCCCTCTGAGGGTGACAACCCAGAGGATGATAATAGTGACTTGGAGGAGAATTCCCGCCTTCCAGTCCTAACTAGGGAACCCTCTCAATCCCTGATTCCAACTGTGTTAGTCAGAGATGCTGCTTCCCTCACAGGAGGGGCCAGCACCTCTGAAATCACTGAGGATAGCCTCAATGAAGATGACCTCCTGTTAGCCAGGATGGCCAAAAGATTGGCTTTGGAGAGACAGCTCCTAGCCATAGAAAGGGAAAGACAAGAGATGGGTTTTGGTCCCATCCATGGTGGCAGCAACTTAAATAAGGGTCAGAGATTCTCCTGACATGTTGAAAATCCCTAAAGGGATTTTAACTAAATATGAAGATGGTGATGACATCACCAAATGGTTCACAGCTTTTGAGAGGGCTTGTGCAACCAGAAAAGTAAACAGATCTCACTGGGGTGCCATCCTTTGGGAAATGTTCACTGGAAAGCGTAGGGATCGACTCCTCACACTCTCTGGAAAAGATGCAGAATCCTATGACCTCATGAAGGCTACCCTGATTGAGGGCTTTGGATTCTCCACTGAGGAGTACAGGATTAGGTTCAGGGGGGCTCAAAAATCCTCGAGCCAGACCTGGGTTGATTTTGTAGACTACTCAGTGAAAACACTGGATGGTTGGGTAACTGGAAATTAAGTGCATGACTATGTTGGGCTTTATAATTTGTTTATGAAAGAACACATTTTAAGTAACTGCTTCAATGAAAAGTTGCATCAGTATCTGGTAGACCTAGGTCAAATTTCTCCCCAAGAATTGGAAAAGAAGGCAGGCCACTGGGTCAAGACTAGGGTAACCAAAACTTCCACTGGGGGTGACCAAAAGAAAGGGGTTACAAAGCCTCCCCAGGAGAAAGTGGGTGACACTAGAAACAAAGAAAAAGAGTCCTCTGTAGGCCCCCAAAAACCAGACCAGGTGGGTGGGCCCCAAGACACAACCCAAAACAAAGGTGGGTACCAGGGAAAGAACTGGGATGCCACTAAGGCATGGTGCCACAACTGTAGACAGACAGGGCACCACACCAAGGACACTTCTTGTCCCAAAAACAGACCCCCTAGCAAAATCCCAGGGGTGACCAGTGTAGCCATTGGGGACGACTCCTCAGATGAGGAGGTCTTCATAGCCTTCAACTGGAAAAAGGGCCCAACAGGTGAGTTGGAGATTCCAGAGGGAAGTAGACACTTCCACCACCTACTGGTGAATGGAATCCCAGCCACTGCCCTGAGGGACACTTGTGCCAGTCACACTATTGTGCATGACAGGCTGGTGTTCTCAAACCAGTACATCCCAGGTGAGATGGCCAGAGTAAGAGTTAGCCCAGACAGGGTCACTGATAGGCCTGTGACTTTTGTGCCCATAGAAGTGGGTGGGACTTTTAGCTGGAGGAGGGTGGTAGTCAGTACAGACCTCCGCCTTGATTGTCTCCTTGGAAATGACTACCCAGAGGTTAGTCAGAGCCCAAGAGAGGAACTGGTCCAGTGCCAGTCCTCTCCCAAGGATTCTGGAGGTCCTGCCCCTGCAGTAACTGCAAGCAGGCCCCAGAAGAAAAAGAAAAGAAAACAGTGTAGGAAGGGTGGACAACCTTTAGCCAAGGTTCCAGCAAGCCAAGGAGATTCTGCTCCAGTAGCGGAGAACTCCAAACGTGGCACTGGTAAAGTCCTACCTGTCCCACAAGAAGCCCTGGCTAGTCAGGCAACTGTTAAGCCTGAGTGGGTGGCTCCTCAGCTAACAGAAGAAAGAGTGGAAGAAGGGTGTTTACTACAAGATGTGGTAACCCCCCACTCTAATACAGCAGACAGGCACCCTGAACCCAAAGAAGCCTGTACCTTAGCCCCTTCCCTTGTAGGTGAAGAGCTAAAGGTGTGGTTCTGGGCACTGACAGCTGTCAGTGGCCTCTGCTGGGTGTTATCCTTTATGGCTGCACTATCCTTGGCATGGTGGTCAGACTCCATGCCAAATAGCAAGTTAGGCCCCCTGACCCTGTTGGTCATGGTGGGGTTACTCCAGCTCTGGGTAACCTCTTTGGGTAAGCTAGGGGTGACCCTGGCTAAGATAAGATTAGCAGAGGTGGATACCTCTAACCCCAAACTAGAGAGAACGGGTGAAGACATTAAAAGCACAGACAAGAGGCAATTCAGACTAGGTCCTATCACTGTGGAAGTGGGTCAGTTCCCCAGAGGGAATGACCTGAACAGGAGGATGTAAGGCAGAGTAGGCCCTGCAACAAACCAGCCTATTTCCTCAACTCTTCCTCGCCTGACAGACTAGGAAGACTCTCCCAGCTTTGGCTGAGTCTCCTGGCCTGTGGGCTGGGGTGGGGGGGACTTGTGTAAAGAAATGGCTTTCTATTGCAGTTACCCCCCACTTTTTGCCTGATACTGATGCTGACTTGACTGAGAAGTGTGCTGGGACCCTGCTAACCAGGCCCCAGCACCAGTGTTCTTTCACCTAAAATGTACTGTTGTCTCCACAATTGGCACAACCCTGGCACCCAGGTAAGTCCCTTGTAACTGGTACCCCTGGTACCAAGGGCCCTGATGCCAGGGAAGGTTTCTAAGGGCTGCAGCATGTCTTATGCCACCCTAGGGACCCCTCACTCAGCACAGACACACTGCTTGACAGCTTGTGTGTGCTAGTGAGGAGAAAATGACTAAGTCGACATGGCACTCCCCTCAGGGTGCCATGCCAACCTCACACTGCCTATGGCATAGCTAAGTCACCCCTCTAGCAGGCCTTACAGCCCTAAGGCAGGGTGCACTATACCACAGGTGAGGGCATAGGTGCATGAGCACGATGCCCCTACAGTGTCTAAACAAAACCTTAGACATTGTAAGTACAGGGTAGCCATAAGAGTATATGGTCTGGGAGTCTGTCAAAAACGAACTCCACAGCTCCATAATGGCTACACTGAATACTGGGAAGTTTGGTATCAAACTTCTCAGAATAATAAACCCACACTGATGCCAGTGTTGGATTTATTAAAAAATGCACACAGAGGGCATCTTAGAAAGCCCCCTGTATTTTACCCGATTGTTCAGTGCAGGACTGACTGGTCTGTGCCAGCCTGCTGCTGAGAGACGAGTTTCTGACCCCATGTGGTGAGGGCCTTTGTGCTCTCTGAGGACAGAAACAAAAGCCTGCTCTGGGTGGAGGTGCTTCACACCTCCCCCTGCAGGAACTGTAATACCTAGCAGTGAGCCTCAAAGGCTCAGGCTTCGTGTTACAAGGCCCCAGGGCATTCCAGCTAGTGGAGATGCCCGCCCCCTGGACACAGCCCCCACTTTTGGCGGCAAGTCCTTGAGAGATAATGAGAAAAACAAGGAGGAGTCACTGGCCAGTCAGGACAGCCCCTAAGGTGTCCTGAGCTGAGGTGACTCTGACTTTTAGAAATCCTCCATCTTGCAGATGGAGGATTCCCCCAATAGGAATAGGGATGTGCCCCCCTCCCCTCAGGGAGGAGGCACAAAGAGGGTGTAGCCCCCCTAAAGGACAGTAGCCATTGGCTACTGCCCTCCCAGACCTAAACACACCCCTAAATTCAGTATTTAGGGGCTCCCCAGAACCTAGGAAACTAGATTCCTGCAACCTAAGAAGAAGAGGACTGCTAAGCTGAAAAACCCTGCAGAGAAGACGGAGACACCAACTGCTTTGGCCCCAGCTTTACCGGCCTGTCTCCACACTTCTAAAGACACTGCTCCAGCGACGCTTTCCCCAGGACCAGCGACCTCTGAATCCTCAGAGGACTGCCCTGCTCTAGAAGGACCAAGCAACTCCCGAGGACAGCGGCTCTGTTCACCCAAGACTGCAACTTTGTTTCCAAAGAAGCAACTTCAAGACAACTACGTTTCCCGCCGGAAGCGTGAGACTTGCTACTCTGCACCCGACGCCCCCGGCTCGACTTGTGGAGAAACAACACTTCAGGGAGGACTCCCCGGCGACTACAAAACTGTGAGTAGCCAGAGTAGCCCCCCCTGTGCCCCACAGCGACGCCTGCAGAGGGAATCCTGAGGCTCCTCCTGAACGCGACTGCCTGACTACCAGATCCCCACGCCTGGAAAAGACTCTGCACCCGCAGCCCCCAGGACCTGAAAGATCGGAACTCCAGTGCAGGAGTGACCCCCAGGAGGCCCTCTCCCTTGCCCAGGTGGTAGCTATCCCGAGGAGCCCCCCCTTGCCTGCCTGCATCGCTGAAGAGACCCCTTGGTCTCCCATTGATTTCCATTGGAAACCCGACGTGTGGTTGCACACTGCACCCGGCCGCCCCGTGCTGCTGAGGGTGTACTTCCTGTGCTAACTTGTGTCCCCCCCGGTGGCCTACAAAACCCCCCTGGTCTGCCCTCCGAAGACGCGGGTACTTACCTGCTGGCAGACTGGAACCGGGGCACCCCCTTCTCCTTTGAAGCCTATGCTTTTTGGGCACCACTTTGAACTCTGCACCTGACCGGCCCGAGCTGCTGGTGTGGTAACTTTGGGGTTGCTCTGAACCCCCAACGGTGGACTACCTTGGACCCAAACTTGAACCACGTAGGTGGTTTACTTACCTACAAAAACTAACAAATACTTACCTCCCCCAGGAACTGTTGAAAATTGCACTGTCTAGTTTTAAAATAGCTATATGTGATTTATTTGAAAAGTATATATGCTATTGTGATTATTCAAAGTTCCTAAAGTACTTACCTGCAATACCTTTCAATTGAAGTATTACATGTAAAATTTGAACCTGTGGTTCTTAAAATAAACTAAGAAAAGATATTTTTCTATACAAAAACCTATTGGCCTGGAATTGTCTCTGAATGTGTGTTCCTCATTTATTGCCTGTGTGTGTACAACAAATGCTTAACACTACTCCTTTGATAAGCCTACTGCTCGACCACACTACCACAAAATAGAGCATTAGTATTATCTCTTTTTGCCACTATCTTCCCTCTAAGGGGAACCCTTGGACTCTGTGCATACTATTCCTTACTTTGAAATAGTGCATACAGACCAACTTCCTCCAGCCACTCCCCTATATCCCACTCTACACCACTCCCCTCTATGTCACTCTACACCACACCACTCTATGCCACTCTACTCTACAACAGTCCACTCTATAGTACTCTGCTCTACTCTACCACACTCTACTCCACTCTACGCCACTCCACTCTACACCACTTTATACCACTCCATTCTATGCCACTTCACTCCACTCTACTCTATGACACTTTACTCCACTCTACATCACTCCACTCTACACCACTCTAAGCCACTGTACTCCACTCTATGGCACTCCATGTTGGGAAACTCATATCTACTCTACCTCACTCCACTCTATGCCACTCTATTCCACTCTATGCTACTCCACTTTATGACACTCCACTCCACTCTATGCCTCAATATGTCACTCCACTCTGCAACGCTCTACTCAACTCTATTAAACTCTACTCCATTCTATGCCAATCCACTCTACCACACTCCACCCCACTCCACTTTATTCTATGCAACTCAGTTCCACTCCATGCCACTCCACTCTACCCAACTCTACTCTACAAAACTCCACTCCACTCTACTCCACTCTGCAACACTCCACTCTATGATACTCCACACTGGTGTATGACATTCTGATCTACGACACTCCACACCACTCCACTCTATGCCACTCCACTGAACACCACTCCCCTTTACATTACTCCATTCTATGATATTCCATTGCATGGCACTCCACTCTATGCCACTCAACTCTACACCACTCCCCTCTATGACACTCCACCCTACAACACTCTACACCACTCCACAACACTGTACTCCACTCTATGCCACTCCATGCCACTTTACTCCACTCAGTGCCACTTCCCTACCCCACTTGACTCTATGCCACTCCACAACACTCTACTCCATTCTACACAACTCCACTCAACGCCACTCTATGCCACTCCACTCTATGCCACTCTACTCCACAACACTAGATACCTTCCACTCTATGACTCTCTACTCCTCTCAATTCAATGTCATCCTAGTCCACTCTATGTCACTCCATTCCATGAAACTTTACTCAATTTTATGCCAATCCACGCCATTCCACTCACTCTATGCCACTCCACTCCACTCCAGTCTATTCCATGACACTCTACTCCACTGTACGTCACTCCATGCCACTCTATGACACTCTTCTCCACTCTATGCCAGTTCCCATATGACTTTCTATTCCATTCTATG
This sequence comes from Pleurodeles waltl, assembly GCF_031143425.1. Lineage (NCBI taxonomy): Eukaryota > Metazoa > Chordata > Amphibia > Caudata > Salamandridae > Pleurodeles > Pleurodeles waltl. The sequence continues at coordinate 156,127,431 of NC_090447.1, forward strand.
CTACTTCACTCTATGCCATTCCATGTGACTCTACACTACTCTAAGCCACTCCACAACACTCTACTTCACTCTATGACACTCAAAGACACTCATCTCCACTTCACTGTACTCTACTCTATGACAGTCTACAACACTTCACTCTATGACATGCTGTTCCACTCTAGGCCACTCTACTCCACTGTCTGCTACTCCACTCTATGCCACTCCTCGATGACAATCCACTCTACGACACTCTATGCCACTATACTCCACTTTTCTCCACTCCACTTAACAACATTCTATGACACTCTACTCCACTCTGTCACTCCACTCTACACAACTCAACACCACTTTGCTCTACGCCCAGGGCTGGCTCTAGAGCGGAGCAACCAGTGCCACCACGCCGGGTGCAGACTTCAGGTGGGGGTGCCGTGTTTTCAGGTATATTATGTTTTTAAAAGCACCTGCTGTAGGGCAATTTTCCAGCAATAATAAAAATGTCAAGATAATGCTTGTGAATAATGTTCTGTCTAGTGGGAGTTCTGAGTTTTCTCTAGAGGAAGTTTTAAGGTAGTGGAGAGGGTTAATATCCCTGCTGCAAGAACCATGTACCATGCAGATCACAAAGTGCATATAATACACATAGGTCAGTGAGGTACTATTTTTGTCAGAGAGGTCCTTTTGTTACTTGTAGTTTATAATTTAAAATCCTAATATAGAACAGTAAGCTATTAACTGTCATCAAAGAACTGCATGCATACTGCAAGGTATGGATTGGAGTGTTATGATTTTTCCCCAGTCTTTCATTATCCTAATGTTGCAAAACGGGGTCATTTGGGTAGAATCAATTCTTATTATTAAAGAAAACCTCCAACCATGGTGTTACATTTTAAATTCTTTGTGCTTCTCCAGACCAAGCACTCTTAAACTATACAGCCTACCATTATGAATGACATGTGGCTCCTACACCTTAGAGTCCTGTCTTATGTAACATTTCTTAAACACTAACTTACACACGTATGATTGATTGTCTCGGTGTAATGTGTGTGTACACTGGTATAAGTGGCGGTATAAAACTAATTAAATGCATCTGAGAGAGAGTATTTTTGGAGACTAGAAGGGCACTATTAAAGGGTGGTAGTGAGGGAATCTGTGGTGGAGGTGATCACTGGGGGGCATCAACAAACATTGTCGCACAAGGCACCACCAGTGCTAAGGCCAACCCTGTCTATGCCACTCCACTCTAACCCAAGCCACTATGCGCCACTCAACCCATTGACACTCCACTACACTCTAAGCCACTGTAGTCTACACCACTTCACTCTGCGACACTCTCCTCCACTCTACGCCACTCCACAAAACTCCATGCCACTTTACTCCACTCTACACCACTCCACTCTATGACCCTCTACTCCATTCCACATCACTCTATGACACTCTACTTCACTTTATGACACTCCAACACACTCCACTCTACTTTACTTCACTCTACGTCACTCTACAACACTCGACTCTACCACACTCTAATCCTCTCTACGCCACTCCATGTCTTTTTACTCCACTTTATGCCACTCCATCCAACACCACTTCACTCTAAGCCACTCCATAACACTCTACTCCACTATGGGCAACTCCACTCTACACCACTCCATGCTACTCCACTATATGCCACTCCACTCTATGCCACTCTACCCAACAATACTTTATGCCACTCCATTCTACAACATTCTGCTCTGCTCCACTCTACTCAATTCTATGCTACAGCACTTCATGCCACTTCACTCTATGCCCCTCCCCTCCAATCTACTCCACAACAGTATATTCCACTGTACGTCATTCTACACTATTTCACTTTACAGCATTCTACTCCAATCTATGCCACTCCACCTAAAACACTCTTCTCCAGTCTACCCTACACCAATCTATGCCAGCGCACCACTTCAGACCACTCTATGTCAATTCACTCCTCTCCATAACACTGTACTCCACTCTATGACACTCCACAACACTCTACAACACTTCACTCTAGGCCACTCCACTCCTCGACACTTTACTACAGTTTATGACATTCACTTTATGAATCTCTGCTCCACTCTACTCCACTATATACTGCTCCACAGTACACCCCTCCACTCCGCTCTGACACTATACACCGCTCTACGCCACTCCATTCTACACAGCTCTGTGGCAATCCACTCTATGATACTCAGCTCCACTCTACTCCACTCCACTCTGTGATACTCTACTCCACTGTTGGCCACTTCAGTCTGTGCCACTCCATACTACATTTACTCCACTCTGTGAAACTCCATTCTTTGCCACTCTATGTCATTCTGCACCAGGACACTCTACTCCACTGTACTCCATTCCACTCTATGACACTGCACTCCATACCACTCCACCTCACTTAATTTCACTCTATGCCACTCCACTCTACACCACTCAACTCTGCGCCACTCCACTCTTTGATGCTGCACTCCACTCTACTCTTTGCCACTCCACTTTATGCCCCTTTTCTTTATGCCACTCTATGCCACTCCACTCTGACACTCTACTTCAAGCTACATCACTCCACTCCACCCCCACTCCACTCCACTACACTCTATGTCACTCCACTGGACGTCACCCCACTCTACAACAGTCTACTCCACTGTAACTCACACCAGAATACTCAACAACACTCTACTCCACTTTATGACACTCCACCACACTCTACTCTACTTCATTCTGATTTACTCTACTTTACTCTAAGATACTCTAATCCACCCCAAAACACCGTGCTTCACTGTATTGTAGGAGGCTGGACTGGCTTGTAGTGAGTACCAAGGGGTACTTACACCTTGCTCCAGGCCCAGGTATCCCTTATTAGTGTAGAGGGGTGTCTAGCAGCTTAGGCTGATAGAAAAGGTAGCTTAGCAGAGCAGCTTAGGCTGAACTAGGAGACAAGTGAAGCTCCTACAGTACCACTAGTGTCATCTGCACAATATCATAAGAAAACACAATACACAGATATACTAAAAATAAAGGTACTTTATTTTTATGACAATATGCCAAAGTATCTCAGTGAGTACCCTCAGTATGAGGATAGCAAATATACACAAGATATATGTACACAATACCAAAATATGCAGTAATAGCAATAGAAAACAGTGCAAACAATGTATAGTCACAATAGAATGCAATGGGGGCACATAGGGATAGGGGCAACACAAACCATATACTCTAGAAGTGGAATGCGAACCACGAATGGACCCCAAACCTATGTGACCTTGTAGAGGGTCGCTGGGACTGTAAGAAAACAGTGAGGGTTAGAAAAATAGCCCACCCCAAGACCCTGAAAAGTGGGTGCAAAGTGCACCTAAGTTCCCCAAAGAGCACAGAAGTCGTGATAGGGGAATTCTGCAGGAAAGACCAACACCAGCAATGCAACAACGATGGATTTCCAAACGAGAGTACCTGTGGAACAAGGGGACCAAGTCCAAAAGTCACGATCAAGTCGGGAGTGGGCAGATGCCCAGGAAATGCCAGCTGTGGATGCAAAGAAGCTGCCACCGGATGGTAGAAGCTGAGGATTCTGCATGAACGCCAAGGGCTAGAAACTTCCCCTTTGGAGGATGGATGTCCCACGTCATGAAGAGTCGTGCAGAAGTGTTTTCCCGCAGAAAGACCGCAAACAAGCCTTGCTAGCTGCAAGGGTCGCGGTTAGGGTTTTTGGATGCTGCTGTGGCCCAGGAGGGACCAGGATGTCACCAATTGCATGAGGGGACAGAGTGGGCATCCAGCAAGAGAAGGACCCCATTCAGAAGCAAGCAGCACCCGCAGAAGTGCCAGAACAGGCACTACAAAGTGGAGTGAATCAGTGCTCACCCGAAGTTGCACAAGAGAGTCCCACGCCGCCGGAGGACAGCTCAGGAGGTCGTGCAATGCAGGTTAGAGTGCCGGGGACCCAGGCTTGGCTGTGCACAAAGGAAATCCTCGGTGAGTGCACAGGAGCCGGAGTAGCTGCAAAACACGCGGTTCCCAGCAATGCAGTCTGGCGTGGGGAGGCAAGGACTTACCTCCACCAAACTTGGACTGAAGAGTCACTGGACTGTGGGAGTTACTTGGTCAGAGTTGCTGAGTTCAAGGGACCTCGCTCGTCGTGCTGAGAGGAGCCCCAGAGGACTGGTGATGCAGTTCTTTGGTGCCTGCGGTTGCAGGGGGAAGATTCCGTCGACCCACGGGAGATTTCTTTGGAGCTTCTAGTGCAGAGAGGAGGCAGACTACCCCCACAGCATGCACCACCAGGAAAACAGTCGAGAAGGCGGCAGGATCAGTGTTACAGTGTCGCAGTAGTCGTCTTTGCTACTTTGTTGCCGTTTTGCAGGCTTCCAGCGCGGTCAGCAGTCGATTCCTTGGCAGAAGGTGAAGAGAGAGATGCAGAGGAACTCTGATGAGCTCTTGCATTCGTTATCTAAGGAATTCCCCAAAGCAGAGACCCTAAATAGCCAGAAAAGGAGGTTTGGCTACTTAGGAGAGAGGATAGGCTAGCAATACCTGAAGGAGCCTATCAGAAGGAGTCTCTGACGTCACCTGCTGGCCCTGGCCACTCAGAGCAGTCCAGTGTGCCAGCAGCACCTCTGTTTCCAAGATGGCAGAGGTCTGGAGCACACTGGAGGAGCTCTGGGCACCTCCCAGGGGAGGTGCAGGTCAGGGGAGTGGTCACTCTCCTTTCCTTTGTTCAGTTTCGTGCCAGAGCAGGGCTGAGGGATCCCTGAACCGGTGTAGACTGGCTTATGCAGAGATGGGCACCATCTGTGCCCATCAAAGCATTTCCAGAGGCTGGGGGAGGCTACTCCTCCCCAGCTCTGACACCTTATTCCAAAGGGAGAGGGTGTAACACCCTCTCTCTGAGGAAGTCCTTTGTTCTGCCTTCCTGGGCCAAGCCTGGCTGGACCCCAGGAGGGTAGAAACCTGTCTGAGGGGTTGGCAGCAGCTGCAGTGAAACCCCAGGAAAGGCAGTTTGGCAGTACCCGGGTCTGTGCTAGAGACCCGGGGAATCATGGGATTGTCTCCCCAATACCAGGATGGCATTGGTGGGGCAATTCCATGATCTTAGACATGTTACATGGCCTTATTCTGTATAATTGGTAAAATTGGTCACTAGCCTGTTAGTGACAATTTGGAAAGAAATGAGAGAGCATAACCACTGAGGTTCTGATTAGCAGAGCCTCAGTGAGACAGTTAGTCATAACACAGGTAACACATACAGGGCACACTTATGAGCACTGGGGCCCTGGCTGGCAGGGTCCCAGTGACACATACAACAAAAACAACATATATACAGTGAAATATGGGGGTAACATGCCAGGCAAGATGGTACTTTCCTACACAACCCCCCCCCCAAACGAAGGACAATAAGACTAGCCATGACCTGATGAGTCTTCATTGTCTAAGTGGAAATATCTAGAGAGTCCATCTGCATTGGAGTGGGTACTCCCAGGTCTATGTTCCACCGTATAATCCATTCCCTGTAGGGATATGGACCACCTCAATAATTTAGGGTTTTCACCTTTCATTTGTTTTAGCCAAAGTAGAGGTTTGTGGTCTGTCTGAACAATGAAGTGAGTGCCAAACAGGTATGGCCTCAACTTCTTCAGTGCCCAGACCACAGCAAAGGCCTCCCTCTCTATGGCAGACCAACGCTTTTCTCTAGGGGTCAACCTCCTGCTGATAAAAGCAACAGGTTGATCCTGGCCCTCAGAATTAAGTTGTGATAAGACTGCCCCTACCCCTAATTCAGATGCATCAGTTTGGACAATGATTTTTTTGGAGTAACAGGGGCTTTTCAGGACAGGTGCAGAGCACATGCCCTGCTTTAGCTCCTCAAAAGCTTTCTGACAGCTAGCTGTCCATAATATCTTTTTAGGCATTTTTTTAGATGTGAGGTCATTAATAGGGGCTGCAATGGAGCCATAGTTCTTTATGAACCTCCTGTAATACCCAGTGAGGCCTAAGAAGGCTCTCACCTGGGTCTGAGTTGTAGGGGGAACCCAATCTATAATAGTTTGGATTTTCCCCTGAAGTGGTGCAATCTGTTCTCCACCTACCAGGTGTCCCAGATAAACCACTTTCCCCTGCCCCATCTGGCACTTTGAAGCCTTGATAGTGAGGCCTGCCTTTTGCAGGGCCTCCAAAACTTTCCATAGGTGGACCAGGTGATCATCCCAGCTGGAGCTAAAGACAGCTTTATCATCTAGATATGCTGCACTAAAAGCTTCCAGCCCTTGCAGGACTGTATTCACCAACCTCTGAAAAGTGGCAGGTGCATTTTTCAATCCAAAAGGCATTACTGTGAATTGGTAATGGCCTCCAATGGTTGAAAATGCAGTTTTTGCTTTTGCATCTTCTGATAACTTGATCTGCCAATACCCTGCAGTCAAATCAAAAGTGCTTAGATACTTGGCAGATGCCAGTGTATCTATTAGCTCATCTGCCCTGGGTATAGGGTGAGCATCAGTTTTGGTTACTTGGTTTAGACCTCTATAGTCTACACAAAACCGCATTTCCTTCTTTCCATCCTTGGAATGAGGTTTTGGTACAAGTACCACAGGAGAGACCCATGGACTTTCAGAGTGCTCAACCACTCCCAGTTCAAGCATTTTCTGTACTTCTTGCTTTATGCAGTCTCTGACATGGTCAGGCTGCCTATAGATCTTACTTTTGACAGGCAAGCTGTCTCCAGTATCTATAGTGTGCTCACACCAAGAGGTGGTGCCTGGCACAGTAGAGAAGAGTTCAGAAAACTGACCCAGGAGATTTATGCAGTGGTCTTTCAGCTCAGCAGTAAGACAATCTGCCAAAACTACACCTTCCACTAGAGCATCTTGTTCTGTGGAAGAGAAGAGATCAGGGAGAGGGTCACTCTCTTCTTCCTGTCCCTCATCTGTTGCCATGAGCAGGGTGAGATCAGCCCTGTCATAGTAGGGTTTCAGGCGATTGACATGGAGCACCCTAAGGGGACTCCTGGCAGTGCCTAAGTCAACTAAGTAGGTGACTTCTCCCTTCTATTCAACAATTATGTGGGGTCCACTCCATTTGTCTTGGAGTGCTCTTGGGGCCACAGGCTCCAAGACCCACACTTTCTGCCCTGGTTGGTACTGAACCAAAACAGCCTTCTGGTCATGCCATTGCTTTTGGAGCTCTTGGCTGGCCTGAAGGTTTTTACTGGCCTTTTTCATGTACTCAGCCATCCTAGATCTTAGGCCAAGTACATAGTCCACTATGTCTTGCTTTGGAGCTTTTAAAGGTTGTTCCCAACCCTCCTTAACAAGTGTTAGAGGACCTCTCACAGGGTGTCCAAATAGGAGTTCAAAGGGGCTGAAGCCCACTCCTTTTTGGGGTACCTCCCTGTAAGCAAAAAGGAGGCAAGGTAACAGGATATCCCATCTCCTGCGGAGTTTTTTAGGGAGTCCCATAATCATGCCTTTGAGAGTTTTGTTAAATCTCTCCACCAGTCCATTTGTTTGTGGATGATAGGGTGTGGTGAACTTGTATGTCACACCACATTCCTTCCACATGGCCTTTAAGTAAGCAGACATGAAATTGCTTCCCCTGTCTGATACCACCTCTTTTGGGAAGCCCACCCTGGAAAAGATTCCCAGGAGGGCCTTTGCCACTGCAGGAGCTATAGTGGCCCTTAGAGGAATTGCTTCAGGATATCTGGTGGCATGGTCCACTACCACCAAGATAAACCTATTGCCTGAAGTAGTAGGAGGGTCAAGGGGGCCAACTATGTCAACCCCTACCCTTTCAAAGGGAACCACAGGCAGTGGGATAAGGGGTGCCTTTGGATTGGCACCTGTCTTGCCACTGGCTTGACAGGTTTCACAGGACTTACAAAATTCCTTTGTGTCCTCTGACATTCTAGGCCAATGAAACAAGGGGACAAGCCTGTCCCAAGTTTTCATTTGCCCCAAATGTCCAGCTAAGGGAATGTCGTGGGCTAGAGTTAGGAGGAACTTTCTGTACTCCTGAGGAATCACCAATCTCCTGGCAGCTCCAGGTTTTGGATCCCTTGCTTCAGTGTACAAGAGGTTGTCCTCCCAGTAAACTCTGTGAGAGTCACTGACATCCCCATTTGCTTGTTTGACAGCTTGCTGCCTTAGACCCTCTAGTGTGGGACAGGTGTGCTGTGCCACACTCAGTTCCTCCCTGGCAGGCCCCCCTTCACCCAAAAGCTCAGCAGTGTCTGCTTCCAGCTCCTCTGGTGTAGGTTCTGCACAGGGTGGAAATTCTTCTTCCTCAGAAGTTGAATCCACTGTAGAAGGAGGGATAGTAGGTAGTGATTTACCTTTACTAACCCTAGGTTTAGGGAGCACTTGGTCCATTCTTCCAGGATCCAAGTCACCCTGTCCTTTTTGCTTTTTGGCCTGAGCCCTGGTTAAAGCAAAAATATGCCCTGGAATGCCTAGCATTGCTGCATGAGCCTCCAACTCCACATCTGACCAAGCTGATGTCGCTAAATAATTTCCTAGTAGACAGTCTACAGGTAAATCTGAGGCAACCACAACTTTCTTTGGACCAGTAACCCCCCCAGTTGAGATTTACAACAGCCATGGGGTGGCTAAGTGTGTTGTTATGAGCATCGGTTACTTGGTACTGGTGACCAAGTAGGTGTTGTTCAGGATGGATCAGTTTCTCTATTACCATGGTAACACTGGCACCTGTGTCCCTGTAGGCCTGAACCTCAACACCATTTATTAGGGGTAGTTGCTTGTACTTATCCATGTTAAGGGGACAAGCAACCAAGGTGGCTAAATCAATAGCCCCCTCAGAGACTAACACAGCCTCTGTGGTCTCTCTAACAAGACCAACCCCAACTAAATTACCAAAAGTGAGCCCAGCTACTCCCTTGGATTGGCTATTAGTAGGTTTGCTCCCACCACCACTGCTATTACTAAGGGCACTAGGTGTAGCAGCAGGGGTTGTAGTGGTAGGAGGCTTGGTGCTTTTCTTTGGACAACTGGGATCTGTTGTCCAATGGCCTTTTATTTTACATAAATAGCACCATGGTTTCTTTTCTTTGTTTTGATTTGAAGAGGATTTGGGCCCACCACCCCCACCAGAGTGTTTTTGTGGGCCTGATGAAGACTCATTTTTAGATTTGTCCCCACCCTTGTCAGAAGACTTACCATCCTTCTTCTTGCCATCTTTGTCACCCCCTGTATGAACTTTTCTGTTCACCCTTGTTCTGATCCATTTGTCTGCCTTCTTTCCCAATTCTTGGGGAGAGGTCAGATCAGAGTCTACCAGGTACTGGTGTAACAAATCAGACACACAATTATTAAGAATATGCTCTCTCAGGATTAAGTTATACAGGCTTTCATAGTCAGCAACTTTACTGCCATGTAACCACCCCTCCAAGGCCTTCACTGAATGGTCAACAAAGTCTACCCAGTCTTGTGAAGACTCCTTTTTGGTTTCTCTGAACTTCATCCTGTACTGTTCAGTGGTTAAGCCATAACCATCCAGGAGTGCATTCTTAAGAACTTTAAAATTATTGGCCTCACTTTCTTTTACAGTAAGGAGCCTATCCCTACCCTTTCCACTGAAAGAAAGCCATAGGATAGCAGCCCACTGCCTTTGAGGGACCTCCTGTACAACACAGGCCCTCTCAAGTGCAGCAAACCACTTGTTAATGTCATCCCCCTCCTTGTAAGGGGGAACTATCTTGTGCAGATTCCTAGAATCATGCTCTTTTGCAGGATGACTATTTGGAATACTGCTGCTGCCACCATGGGTTTCTAAACCCAATTTCTGTCTTTCTCTTTCTATTTCCAAGGACTGCCTATCTAAATCCAGCTGTTGCTTCTTGAGCTTCAGCCTCGATTGTTCCACTCTCAATCTACTGAGCTCCCTTTCTAACACTCTGTCATCAGGGTGGGTGGGTAGGGCATGTCTTGAAACAGAGGAATGGTGAGAATGAACAGAAGGAGACCTGGCCCTAACAGATGGCACACTAACATTCTGGCCTACAGAAGTGACACTTTTACTGTGATGAGAAACAACACTATTACTGTGATGTGAAGCAACACTCTTACTGTGATGTGAATTCACATCAGCACCAGTTATGCTAGGTGGCCTGCTAAGGGGCAGGTTGGAAAGATTCCCTCCCAAATCTTTTGCAAGGGGTGCCCCAGAATCAGAGTGGGAACCATCAGCTAATTTCTCACAAGAAGTGCCAACAAAAGTCTTGTCTTGCTCAACTAGCATGTTAACTAATAGTTCTCTAGAGGGATTCTTCCCTACCCCTAAACCTCTTTCTACACAGAGACTCCTTGCTGCCTTCCAGCTAAGGTGATCATAAGCAGTCTTGGACAGATCAACAGTTTGGCCTGTGCTAGACATTATAGAAAGTGTTTAAGGGATAGAAAAAGAATGAAAAAGTTTTAAGAACTTTTTAAAGAACAGGAAAAAAAAAATTACAACTTTTTAAGAACTTTTTGAAGTTTTAGAGGTACTTTTCAGCACTTTAGAAAAGAAGTGAGAGAAGAAAAGCAAACCTTTTTGGTTAGGTGTACATACCCTGAACTTGTTTTGTATATTTTTCTCTTATGAAAAGTACAATGACAAAAGTGGTAAGTAGTTGCAAAGTACTTATCCCACCACTGCACAACCAATGTAGGAGGCTGGACTGACTTGTAGTGAGTACCAAGGGGTACTTACACCTTGCACCATGCCCAGGTATCCCTTATTAGTGTAGAGGGGTGTCTAGAAGCTTAGGCTGATAGAAAAGGTAGCTTAGCAGAGAAGCTTAGGCAGAACTAGGAGACGAGTGAAGCTCCTACAGTACCACTAGTGTCATATGCACAATATCATAAGAAAACACAATACACAGATATACTAAAAATAAAGGTACTTTATTTTTATGACAATATGCCAAAGTATCTCAGTGAGTACCCTCAGTATGAGGATAGCAAATATACACAAGATATATGTACACAATACCAAAATATGCAGTAATAGCAATAGAAAACAGTGCAAACAATGTATAGTCACAATAGAATGCAATGGGGGCACATAGGGATAGGGGCAACACAAACCATATACTCTAGAAGTGGAATGCGAACCACGAATGGACCCCAAACCTATGTGACCTTGTAGAGGGTCGCTGGGACTGTAAGAAAACAGTGAGGGTTAGAAAAATAGCCCACCCCAAGACCCTGAAAAGTGGGTGCAAAGTGCACCTAAGTTCCCCAAAGAGCACAGAAGTCGTGATAGGGGAATTCTGCAGGAAAGACCAACACCAGCAATGCAACAACGATGGATTTCCAGACAAGAGTACCTGTGGAACAAGGGGACCAAGTCCAAAAGTCACGATCAAGTCGGGAGTGGGCAGATGCCAGGAAATGCCAGCTGTGGATGCAAAGAAGCTGCCACCGGATGGTAGAAGCTGAGGATTCTGCACGAATGCCAAGGGCTAGAAACTTCCCCTTTGGAGGATGGATGTCCCACGTTGTGAAGAGTCGTGCAGAAGTCTTTTCCCGCAGAAAGACCGCAAACAAGCCTTGCTAGCTGCAAGGGTCACGGTTAGGTTTTTTGGATGCTGCTGTGGCCCAGGAGGGACCAGGATGTCACCAATTGCGTGAGGGGACAGAGGGGGCGTCCAGCAAGAGAAGGAGCCCACTCAGAAGCAAGCAGCACCCGCAGAAGTGCCAGAACAGGCACTACGAAGTGGAGTGAATCTGTGCTCACCCGAAGTTGCATAAGAGAGTCCCACGCCGCCGGAGGACAGCTCAGGAGGTCGTGCAATGCAGGTTAGAGTGCCGGGGACCCAGGGTTGGCTGTGCACGAAGGAAATCCTCGGTGAGTGCACAGGAGCCGGAGTAACTGCAAAACACACGGTTCCCAGCAATGCAGTCTGGCGTGGGGAGGCAAGGACTTACCTCCACCAAACTTGGACTGAAGAGTCACTGGACTGTGGGAGTCACTTGGACAGAGTTGCTGAGTTCAAGGGACCTCGCTCGTCGTGCTGAGAGGAGCCCCAGAGGACCGGTGATGCAGTTCTTTGGTGCCTGCGGTTGCAGGGGGAAGATTCCGTCGACCCACAGGAGATTTCTTTGGAGCTTCTAATGCAGAGAGGAGGCAGACTACCCCCACAGCATGCACCACCAGGAAAACAGTCGAGAAGGCGGCTGGATCAGCGTTACAGTGTTGCAGTAGTCGTCTTTGCTACTTTGTTGCAGTTTTGCAGGCTTCCAGCGCGGTCAGCAGTCGATTCCTTGGCAGAAGGTGAAGAGAGAGATGCAGAGGAACTCTGATGAGCTCTTGCATTCGTTATCTAAGGAATTCCCCAAAGCAGAGACCCTAAATAGCCAGAAGAGGAGGTTTGGCTACTTAGGAGAGAGGATAGGCTAGCAACACCTGAAGGAGCCTATCAGAAGGAGTCTCTGACATCACCTGCTGGCCCTGGCCACTCAGAGCAGTCCAGTGTGCCAGCAGCACCTCTGTTTCCAAGATGGCAGAGGTCTGGAGCACACTGGAGGAGCTCTGGGCACCTCCCAGGGGAGGTGCAGGTCAGGGGAGTGGTCACTCCCCTTTCCTTTGTTCAGTTTCGCGCCAGAGCAGGGCTGAGGGATCCCTGAACCAGTGTAGACTGGCTTATGCAGAGATGGGCACCATCTGTGCCCATCAAAGCATTTCCAGAGGCTGGGGGAGGCTACTCCTCCCCAGCCCTGACACCTTATTCCAAAGGGAGAGGGTGTAACACCCTCTCTCTGAGGAAGTTCTTTGTTCTGCCTTCCTGGGCCAAGCCTGGCTGGACCCCAGGAGGGCAGAAACCTGTCTGAGGGGTTGGCAGCAGCTGCAGTGAAACCCCGGGAAAGGCAGTTTGGCAGTACCCGGGTCTGTGCTAGAGACCCGGGGAATCATGGGATTGTCTCCCCAATACCAGGATGGCATTGGTGGGGCAATTCCATGATCTTAGACATGTTACATGGCCATATTCGGAGTTACCATTGTGAAGCTATACATAGGCGTGTAATGGTGTCCCAGCACTCACAAAGTCCGGGGAATTGGCCCTGAACAATGTGGGGGCACCTTGGCTAGTGCCAGGGTGCCCACACACTAAGTAACTTAGCACCCAACCTTTACCAGGTAAAGGTTAGACATATAGGTGACTTATAAGTTACTTAAGTGCAGTGTAAAATGGCTGTGAAATAACGTGGACGTTATTTCACTCAGGCTGCAGTGGCAGGCCTGTGTAAGAATTGTCAGAGCTCCCTATGGGTGGCATAAGAAATGCTGCAGCCCATAGGGATCTCCTGGAACCCCAATACCCTGGGTACCTCAGTACCATATACTAGGGAATTATAAGGGTGTTCCAGTATGCCAATGTAAATTGGTAAAATTGGTCACTAGCCTGTTAGTGACAATTTGGAAAGAAATGAGAGAGCATAACCACTGAGGGTCTGATTAGCAGAGCCTCAGTGAGACAGTTAGTCATAACACAGGTAACACATACAGGGCACACTTATGAGCACTGGGGCCCTGGCTGGCAGGGTCCCAGTGACACATACAACTAAAACAACATATATACAGTGAAATATGGGGGTAACATGCCAGGCAAAATGATACTTTCCTACATTTACTCCACTCTGTGAAACTCCATTCTTTGCCACTCTATGTCATTCTGCACCAGGACACTCTACTCCACTGTACTCCATTCCACTCTACGACACTGCACTCCATACCACTCCACCTCACTTAATTTCACTCTATGCCACTCCACTCTACACCACTCAACTCTGTGCCACTCCACTCTTTGATGCTGCACTCCACTCTACTCTTTGCCACTCCACTTTATGCCACTTTTCTTTATGCCACTCTATGCCACTCCACTCTGACACTCTACTTCAAGCTACATCACTCCACTCCACTCCACCCCCACTCCACTCCACTACACTCTATGTCACTCCACTGGACGTCACCCCACTCTACAACAGTCTACTCCACTGTAACTCACACCAGAATACTCAACAACACTCTACTCCACTTTATGACACTCCACCACACTCTACTCTACTTCATTCTGATTTACTCTACTTTACTCTAAGATACTCTAATCCACCCCAAAACACCGTGCTTCACTGCATGCACTCCACTCTATGTCTTTCTACTCTCTCAATGTCACTGTAAGCCACTCTGCTATACAATACTCTACTCCACTTTATGACTCTCTACTACACTCTACACTACTACACTCTACAACTCTCAACACACTCTACTCTATGACAATGTCCATTCTACAACACTTTGCTTTATTCCAAAACACTCTACTCCACACAACACTCCACTCCAATGAATGAAATTCCACAATAGTCCACTCTACTTCACTCTATGCACCCCACTCTACAACAATCCACTCTACACCACTTTACTCCACTCTATGCCACTCTACTCATCTCTGCTCTGTCATTCCATTCTGCATCACTCCACTGTATGCCACTCCACTCCACTCTATGCCCCTCTTCTCCACTCTGTTCTACTCCACTCTATGCCACTCCACTCTGCACCACTCTGCGCCATTCCACTCTACAACACTCCACTCTAGATACTCCATTTTGTGACTCTCCACTCTATGACACACAACTGTATGCCACTCCAGTACTCCAATCAGTGTCACTGCACTCTATTACATTGGACTCCACTCTACAGCACTACACTTCACTTAACACCACTCCACTCTATGCCACTCCACTCTACGCCACTCCACCCTATTCCACTTCACACCACTCCATTCCATGCTCCTCCACTTTATGCCTCTCAACCCTATGCCACTCCACTCTATGCCATGCTACGACACTCTGCACCACTCCTTTCCACACCACTCCGAACTACAGCACTCTCCTTCACTCTACACCACTCCACTCTGTCACTCCACTCTATGCCACTCCATGCTACCCCACTCTATGACACTGCTCCAATCTGTGCTATTGCTATGCCTCTCTACCCAATGCCACTTTACTCTACTTCACTCTACTCTGCTCCACGCCACACCGCTCCACTCTATGCCACTTGCCACTCAACATTACAACACACCAATCTACATCGCCACTCTACAACACTTCACTCCATGACATACCACTCTACGCACTCTACGCAACTCCAGTCTATGCCAGTCCATTCTATGCCACTGCACTCTACTCCACTCTATGACTCTTTATTCCACTCTACGACACTCCACTCTATGATGCTACACTCTACAATACTCTGCTCTTTGACACTCACATCCACTCTATGACACTCTACTCTATGGCACTCTAGTCCACTCTAAGACACTCCACTCTACAACACTCTATGCCAATTCACACTTCGCCACTCCACTCTTTGACACTATACTCCACTATACAGCACTTCACTCTATGCCTCTCCACTTTATACCACTCCATTTTATGCCTCTCAAGGCCACTCTACTCTACAACACTCGCACTATACACCACTCGACTCTAAGACACTCTGCTCCACACTACTCCACTCTGTGCCACTCCATGACAGCTTACTCCACTCTACATCACTAGACTCTATGCCATTCCACTCTATGACACTCCACTCAACGACACTCACTCCACTTTACTCCACGACACTCTATGACACACTAGTCCACTTTATGACACTCCACCACACTCTACTCTACTTCATTCAACAACACTCCACTATACAACACTCTACTCCAACCTATGCACTCTGACACTCTACTCCACTCTAAGCCACTCCATTCTAAGCCAATCCACTCTGCAACCCTCTATGCCGTTCCACTCTACGCCACTCCATTCTAGATACTCCCTGCCACTCCACTCTAATCCACTCTATTCTACATCACTCCATGCCATTCCACTCCACAACACTCCAGTCTATGCCACTCTACACCACTCCACTCGACGCCACTCTGTGACATTCTATTCTACGCCACTCCACTTTGCACCACTCAATCTATGACATTCTCTTCCACTCTACGCCACTCCACTCTACGCCTCTCCATTCTATGCCACCCTATGACACTATTGCACTCTGTGCTACTCCACTCCATGCTACTCCACTCCATGCCACACCACTTTACTCTATGACACTTTACTCTGCTCCATTCTACTCTACTCCACTCCATACCAATCCGCTCTACACCACTCTACGACACTCTGATATTCCCCTCTACGACCCTTTACTCCACTTTATGCTACTCTGTGTCCCTCCACTCTACCCTACCACACTCCCCTCTAGTCCACTGTATGCCACTGCTCTCTACAAAACTCTGCTCTACGCCATTCCATCCTATGGCACTCTATTCCATTCCAATCTATGTCGCTCTCCTCCACTCTCTGTCACTTCACTCCATGCCACTCTATGCCACTCCACTCTATGCCTCTCCACTCTGCGACACTCCACTCTGTGACACGCTACTTCACTCTATGCCATTTAACTACGACAATCTACTCAAGTCTATACTTATCCACTCTTCAACACTCCACTCTACAATGGTTGACTGACACAACCATGCATGCCTGAACCATGCATGCCTTAACACGGTTGGGACCACGTCTTTTCCATGCATGCCTTTAACACGCATGCCTTTATAAAGAATTTTATTGTAAAAGCATGCTTATTAAAGGCATATGTGGAAATGGCATGCGTGATAGTGTCATACAACCCCCCCTCTTTACCTAAAAAACAACCCCAATCCCTCCCACTCTCCCTGAGCCCAAAACTACCTCACCCCTAAACCCCCCCCCCAAATCCCTGGCCCCTGCTTACATAACAAAACGAACCTGACCCCCCCACCCTGAGCCCTAAAACCTCCCCCACCCCTAAAAACTAAACCACCCGACCCGCCCTGACTTCTAAAACATTCCCCCACCACTAATAACTAAATTACCCCGACTACCCCACCCACCCTAATACCTAAAAAATAAACTACCCTACCCCACCCCACCCCTAAAAAATAAACTACCCCGACACCACCCACCCGCCCTGAGCCCTAAAACCTTCCCTGACCCCTAATAACTAAACTACCCTGACCCCCTCACCCACCCTAGGCCCTAAAAAAAACTACCCTGACTCATGCCCCTAAACAATGACCTACCCTGACACCCCTCACCCGCCCTGAGCCCCAAAACTTTCCCCACCACTAATAAGTAAACTACCCTGACCCCTCACCCACCCTAAACTACCCAGACGCCCTTATCCACCATAAGCCCTAAATCCACCCCACCATTAATAACGACCGCCTCAAACCATGCCCAAGCCCCATTTACCTCACCGCATCCTCACCCAATCCTTCCTCCTCTCTGCCCTTCTCCCACTCTTCCTTAAACCTTCCCCACCTCTAAAAAAGGAACTAGCCTGCCCACACCCACCCTAAGCCATAAAAAATAAACTTCCCTAACCCTCACCCTTTAAAACTAAACTACTAGGCCCCTCACCCGCCCTAAGCCCTAATAAATAAACTTCCCCAACCCCCACTCCACCTCTAAAGAATAAACTACCGTGACCCCACCCCCCTAAGCCCTAAATCCACCCCCCCTACAAACTACCCCAAACTCTGCCCCAGCTTCACTTACCTCACCACGTCCTCTCCCAATCCTTACTCATCTCCTCCCACCCTTCCTTAAACCTTTCCCGCCCCTGGAAAATAACCTTTCCTGACCCCTAATGACTAAACTACCCTGATCCCCTTACCCACCCTAAGCCCTAAAAAAAACTACCCAGACCGCTGCCCCTAAAAATTGAACTACCCTGACACCCCCACCCGCCCTGAGCCCTAAAACTTTCCCCACCCCTAATAACTAAACTACCCTGACCCCCACCCACCCTAAACCTTAAAAAATAAATTACCCCCACCCATTACAAATAAACTACCCGACGCCCTTACCCACCATAAGCCCTAAATCCACCTCACCGTTAAAAACGACCTCCCCAAACCATGCCAAAGCCCCACTTACCTCACCAGGTCCTCACCCAATCCTTCCTCCTCTCCGCCCTTCTCCCTCCCTTCCTTAAACCTTTCCCACCACTAAAAAATAAACTAGCCCACCCCCACCCACCGTAAGCCATAAAAAACAAACTTCCCCAACTCCCACCCTTAAAAACGAAACTACCAGACCTCCCCACCCTCCCTAAGCCCTAATAAATAAACTTCCCCAACCCCCACCCAGCCTCTAAACAATAAACTACCCTGACCCCCCACCCACCTAAGCCCTAAATCCACTACACCCCTACAAACTACCCCGAACTCTGCCCCAGTTTTACTTACCTCATCACGTCCTCTCCCAATACTTCCTCATCTCCTCCTACCCTTCCTTAAACCTTTCCCGCCCCTGAAAAACAATCTACCCCACCACCCACTCCAACCCTGAAAAATAAACTACCCCGCCCTAAAAAATAAACTACCCTGATCCCCCCAACCACCCTAAGCCCTAATAAATAAACTTCCCTAACTCCCCACCCACCCCTAAAAAAGAAACTACCCCCAACCCCACCCACCCTAAGCCCTAAATCCACCCCACCCCTAAAAACTACACCAACCCCTGCCCCAGCCCCACTGACCTCCCCACGTCCTCTCCCAATCCTTCCTCCTCTCCTCCCTCCTTCCGCCCTTCCTTAAACCTTCCTCCGCCTCTAAAAAATAAACTACCCCCCACCCCGCCCCTAAAACATAAACTACCCCCAGCCGAGCCCTAAGGAATAAACTTCTCCAACCCCCTAAAAAATAAACGTTCCCTACCCCCATCCACCCTAAGCCCTAAATCCACCCCACCCCTTAAAACTACCACGCGAACCCTACCCCAGCCCCACTTACCTCAGAGAGTCTTCTCCTGATCCACTAGACCATTCCCTATATTTTCTCCTGCCTTAACCACGCATCCATGGTTAAGGCAGTTGTTGTTTAGGCAAGCCTTGTTCCTCTTGCGTGGGAAACATCTGCGTTGTTCAGGACACGTTGTTTAGGACGTTTCACCTCTACAACATTCTATGCCACTCCACTGTATGATACTACTCCACTCTGCACCACTCCACTCTATGCCACTACACTCTATGCAACTCTACTTTACCCTGACACTCTACACCTCTCCACTCTATGACACTCCAATTTACAACACTCCACTGCACTCTAAGACGCCTGCTCCTCTTTATGCATCTCCACTCTATGACACTCCACCTAATTCCACTCCGCTCCACTCCATGCCACTCTCCTTTATGACACACATTTTTAGCCATGCTGAACAGGAACCACGCTTGTCTACTTAAAACATGACTAAAAGACATTGGCAAAGCCTGCATAGGCCAAAGCTTGTTTCATAATAGCACTGGTATTCAAATTTGCATTCACATGAAAAGTTGCAGGTGTCAGTTTCCCAGTGCAGGCTGAAGTAAACAAGGCAACTAATAGCTCACTCCTTTTTCAGAGGGTTACCAAGACACTCCTTTGCTGCACTAAATTGCAAAATACTATGGCCAGATTTACAAAAAAGTGGTGGAGCTCGGTGCTGCGCCAAAATTTGCAGCGCTGTGCTACGTCACATTGTAAACACAGGGATGTGCCATATTTACTAAAATATGGTGCACCCTTGTATTTCTCCCAGTGCCAGCACTAAATTTAGCTGCCAGCTCCAACGCAGGCATCCTTGCACCGTAATACGAGGGTGTCTGCGTTGAGGGGATTAATTGTTCATGTGCAGGAAGGTATCTCTTCCTGCCCAGAAACAATCATTCATGGCCATTTGCTCTTTCTATGTGTGCTGCATTCTGCAGCACACATGGAAAAAGCAAAAACGAGGAGGAATAAAAGTATTCCTCCTCAGTGTGCCATGCTAATGCCATTCCTGGGGTGGTGTTAGATTTTGGCGCTGCCACAGATTTCAGACTTGTTGTAAATCGGGAACAGTGTCAAAAGCCATGGGTGTTGCGGTGGAAGTTGATACACTAGAGAACATGATCAAAGACAGTATCCCTGTGGAGTACACAAAAACTACACTATATGACCTCGAATGTACCACTAAGGAGTTGCAGTCAATCAATCTAAGCATGATGATTCACAAAATACAAGCAGTACCTCTTATGCACTTTTAGACTGCCTTGCATGCTTTTCAGGACACTTGGCAAAAATAGGATGCACACAGGGTAAAACTTGTCACCATCTTATATAAAGACAAAATATTTTAACTCTTTAAAAACAACATTGAAGCCACATCTTTAGAAATTGTTTTGAATGGTAAGTTTGACACATCTCTGTATCCTAACACCCATCCTGGGATGCACCACATCTGAGAAAAAATAACTTCTACTTCTCATCCCTGGTGCTAACTTTTTCCCCACAATGATCTCAAAAATAACATATGGATGATGTCATTGCAAAGTGATCCAAGAAGCTGCTTCAGCACTTGGCTCCCCACAGCAACAAGTCACGTTCACGTTTGTGTTCCCTGGGCCCCTACCCACTAATAGCCTTCTCTTTCCACTGGACCAGATAGAGAAGTTACCCAGGATCTGCTGTACAAGAGAAGGAACAGCCCACTAGACGTCACGGATGTTTGGCGTTATTCAGTTCAAAATCAAACATCTCTACATGTACAACAATAGCTTGAAACTCTCCTTTGTACTGGTGACATCCTCCCATTTTCAATGATGCCACGTATAAAAGTATTCCTGCTCAGGGATTGTGGTGGACCACAATCCCAAGAAGGAATTCATCCGATTACAACTAGCTACAATGGTATTTCAATGGGGAGCACCACCACAGCACAGGTCCTGACACTCAAATCATACGGCCACTGTTGGAAAATGGGTTATTGGTAGGGCAGGTAGGTACCTACACCTAGCAACAAGCCACTAACCTCCACATAGGTACAGTTAGGTCTCAGTAAATTAATCCCAGCTCAACCCTTGGTAGCTTGGCAACGAGCGTCAAGGCTTAACTTAGGAGACAAAGTGTAAAGCATTCAAATATCACAAAACAGTAATTAAATAAAACACAGGAAACAGTTTAAAAATCCAAAACCAATTTATAAAAATAGCTTATATTTTTATCTTTAAAATGACACAAAAATGATTAAAATCGGTTCAGGGGAACCGGAGATATGAATTTTTAAAGTATTATTATTTTCTAGCGCTTAGAAACAAAAAGCGCCAATCGGGTCATCTGGTTGCACCAGGACCGGGGCAAAGTCAAACTTTCAGGCCGACCGCGATGGAGCCCTGCTCGGCTACAAGTCGCGGGAGGCCTCGGTTAAAAAGTTACCTTCTGACTTAGTCTCTTTTTTGATGTTTTTCTTCCCCGGGACGAACCTGCCAGTTGAATCTGACCTCCTGGAGCCCTTGTCCGGATACGCGAAGTCGGTTTCCTCGTGGTGATTTTTACCTTCGGACTTAGTCGTTTTTTCGAGATGAAAATCCTTCGACCGGGGTAAACCTGGATCTTGATCCGACGTCCGTGGAGCCCTTCTCGGATTCGATGGCTGGGAGGTCCCGGTCAACTTTTTACCTTCGGACTTAGTCTCTTTTTTGGATGTTTTTCTTTACCGGGACGAACCACGAAGTCAGGCCGGGTCGCGGTTGAGGCAAGCCGGCTAGAATTTCCGCGTCGGGTCGGTCACTTTATGGAGCTTTTTTTCAAAAATTCTCCTATCTTTTCCAAACTTCTGGGGCTTCACCCAGATGTTCTTTTAAGGTTCTTTTGGGGTCCACAGCTCACCCCAAGGGTCCAGAAGTTCTGTGATGGTCCTTGGGAAGTGCGGACTTCAACTCCCAGAATGCACCTGGTGCAAACTCCTTTTTGGCCACTGGACAGTGGTCAGCTAGTCACTTTTTCAGGAGTTGTTGCAGGGGACTCTGGATAGCAATTTTTCACCTGTAGCAAACAGGGAGTCCCTCCTTGAACCAGTTGAAGCCAGGCAAAGTCCTTCTTGTGGGGAAGCCCAAGTGTGCAGCTGGTGCAGTCTTTCTGAGTGCAGGGTCCAGGTGCAGGCCAGAGGTCCAGCAGGGCAGTCCTTCTTCTTCTTTAGTTCCTTTCTTGTTGAATTCTGGAGGGGATCTGAGGTGTGGGTGCAGGTCTGCCAGTTTTATCCCTGCTCC
The DNA here is from genome assembly GCF_031143425.1 of Pleurodeles waltl. Lineage (NCBI taxonomy): Eukaryota > Metazoa > Chordata > Amphibia > Caudata > Salamandridae > Pleurodeles > Pleurodeles waltl. Next base: position 156,149,514 of record NC_090447.1, read on the forward strand.
TGGGTGAAAAGCAGGGGGGTCCTGGTTCTCCAATCAGGGACAGGGTCGTCCCCCTGTGATGACCACTTCCTGGGAAGTGTGGCAAAAATCCATCCCAGAAGGCAACAGTCTCTAAAAATCCAACATGGATGAATCTGATTTTTGGAGGTTACATCTGGCTGAGCCCACCCACTGGTGTGGCTAAAAATCATAAACACACCCCTCTCCTGCCCTCTCCTAATCTAATCAAGGGGGCACCTAATTGTCTGGGGTTGCAGGATGTGGGGGTGTTGCTGGGTGCTCCAAATGTCCTTCTCTGCCTTTGAAGACCAGTTTGGCCGCCCTCCCCCTTCCTGCCTCACCATCTGCTGAGGGGAGATTCTCTCCCCCAAGCACATTCCTTTGTGTGAAGTCAGGCCACTTCACACCTCATCAAGGCAGCCTGGCAGAAGCTGCTGCAGGCTGGCCAATCAGAGCACAGCAGCAAAAACAATGCAGAGCTGAAATTGGCAACTTTTTAGGTAAAGTCTAAACTTTTTACCTGATCAAGTTATATTAAATCCAACAACTGGAAGTTGTGGGATTTAATACAACAATTAATTTGATACCAAATTCTTGGTATGTAACATTTAAGGAGACTTTAAAATTTAAAATAAAGTCTGCCCATTCTAGCCTATGAAGGCCATTTACTTCAATGAGGGAAAAACGAATTTGGCTGTTTTTACTTCACCAGGGCTTATAAATCTATTTTTATAAAGTCCCTGCTTATAGTTACATGGCACCCAGCCCTAGGGGCACATAGGGCACACCTTAGGGGTGACTTATATGTAAAAATAAGGTAGTTTAAGACTTTGGAAGTACCTTTAATTCCAAAGTCGAATTTGCATATAACTTTAATTTAAAAGCAGCCAGCAAGGCAGGCTTGCTTTTAAAATGACACTGGGCACCTCAGCAGTGCACCTAGGTGTGCACCACATATGCTGTGGTCCCTAAACCTACATGCCCTACCATATACTAGGGACTTATAGGTAGGTTAACTTAGCCAATTATAATTAGCCTAATTTGCATATCCATTTTACACAGAGCACAGGCCCTGGGACTGGTTAGCAGTACCCAGGGCACCATCAGAGTCAGGAAAACACCAGCATAAAGTGGAAAATGGGGGCAAAAAGTTATGGGGCCTCTGCAATCAGCCCTAGTTTCTCACACAACCAACCCCCCAGCCCACACGCCCAGGAGACTCAGCCCAACCCTGGGAGAGTCTTCCTGGCTTGTTAGACGAGGAAGACAGTGAAGAAAACTGGCTGTCCCTTTGCAGGGCCTACTCTGCCTTATATCCTCCTGTCAGGGTCACTCCCTCTGGGTAGTGAAGCCATCCCAACAGTAAAAGGACCCAACTCAAACTGAAACTTCCCTCTAGGGGGGTTTTCCTCCTCTCTCTCTGCCAACTTGGGTAGTGAGGTGCCCACCTCCCCTACTCCTAACTTTGCTAGGGCAACACCTAGCTTACCCAAAGAGATCACCCAACACTTGAGCAACCCCACCATGACCAATAGGGTCAGGAGGCCTACTTTGCTATTGGCCCTGGGGTCTGCCTCCCAGGCCAAGTACAGTGCTGCCAGGAAGGCTAGCACCCAGCAGAGGCTACTGACAGCTGTCAGTACCCAGAACCACACCCTAAGCTCTCCACTGACAGGTGGCTGAACTGCTTTAGGGGCATCTTTGGGGTCCTGGCACCCCTCTTGCTGTCTAGAGTGGGGGGCTACCACCTCCTGTGGCAGACACCCTCCTTCCACTCTCCCTTCTGTCAGTGCAGGGGCAACACCTTGCATCTGGACAGCTGCCTGACTACTCAGGACTTCCTTGGGGTCAGGTGAGGCCTCACCAGTGCCAACTCTGGGCTCCCCCCCTACTGGGGCAGAAGGCCCTTGGCTCCCTGGAACTCTCTTTAAGAGTGGCCTACCCTTCATTTTCTTCTTTCCTTTTCTTGGGGACCCCTGTCTCCTAACTGTAGGGACTGACTCCCCAGGACTTTGGGTTGGGGGGGCGCCCTGGGCGACCACCCCATCTGTGACCAGACTCACCTCTGGGAGGTCATTGCCCAGGATACAATCTAGGGGAAGGTCAGCACTGACCACCACCCTAATCCAGTCAAGGATATCCTCCCTCTCTAGGGGCACTATGGCTACAGGTTTGGAGGTGACCTCCCCTGTGGCTATCCTGACTTTCTTTGTCTTTCCTGGGACATACATGTCTGGGGTCACTAACCGGTCACTCACTATAGTGTGACTGGCACAGGTGTCTCTCAGGCCAGTGGTAGGGATCCCATTCACTTGAATGTGGTGGAAGTGCCTACTCCCACCCTCAGGGATCACCAGCTTACCATCTGGTCCTGACTCCCAGCACAATGCTAGGAGGACTTCATCATCTGAGGAATCCTCCTCTATGGCTACACTGGACAGCCCAGTGCTAACCACCTTCCTTGGACAGGCTGCATCTCCTCTGAAGTGACCTGTCTGCTGACAGTCAAATCAAGCCCTACTGTCCAAGAGTTTTTTTAACCCTGGGTCTCCCTGTCTCTGCTTGTCAGAGTGGGAGTGGGATTTACTCTCCTCCTTCTTAGGGTTCTGGGGTACAGAGGGAGTCTCTGTGGTGGGCTTACCACCTCCCTCCTTAGGTTTTTGGGGACCTGTCCCCCCCTTCTTGGAGTCTCCCCCCTGGGACTTGACAACCACCCTGGTTCTCAACCACTCATCAGCTGCCTCCCCTAGCTCTCTAGGGTTGGTCTGCTTAGAGTCCACTAGATGCTGGCGTAACCTTTCTAGGATACAATTGGTCAAGATGTGCTCTCTCATGATCAGATTGTATAACCCCTCATAAGTATCTACTTTGTTACCAATAATCCATCCCTCTAGTGCCTTTAGTGAAATGTCCACAAAGTCAACCCAAGACTGGGTACTGACCTTCTGGGTGTCCCTGAACTTCATTCTATATTGCTCTGGGGTCAGACCAAACTTCTTGGCTAAGCACCTCTTCATACTAGGGTATGAATCTGCCTCCTCCCCCCTTAAGGTCAGAAGCCTATCCCTCCCTGAGTTGGGGACCAACTCCCACAAAAGGGAACCCCAGTATTGAGGCCAAACCCTTCTCATTTGGAGTGCCCTCTCAAAGGCCCCCAGCCACTTATCTATGTCATCCCCCTCTACATAAGCAGGAACTACCCCCTTGGGTAACCTGGGGCAAACTCCCCCACCCATGGACACCTCAGCTTCTTTATCGCTGCTTCCATCTCTTTTCTCTTTGTATGCCCACTTTTTCTTTTCTAGGGCCAGCTTCTCTGCTTCCAAAGCTATGTATGCTAGCTGGGCTTCCAGCTCTCTTTCTCTGATGGATGGGTTCTCTCCTCCTGAAAGGACCCCCTTCCCACCACTAGCTTTGGATCTGCCCCTAGTGACTGTGTTTACTGAGGACCGTTCTTCCTCATCCTCACTTGGGCTCAGATGCCTTCCCTCCCCTGAGTGGTTAGAGCTTGCATCCTCCCTTCTTTCTCCCTCCTCTGGAGCTTCTTCTGACTCTACCTCTTGGGCCTCAGCCCATGCTGTCAGGGATGTGATCAGGATTTGCTTCCTGAGATCAGTGGTTGCAGGCAACCCTCTTTCAATACACAACCCCCTAAGCTGGACTACTGTCAGTGTGGGTAGGCTAGCCAGATCAAGCTCCATGGTTCCCTAGTTTTGTGTCAACAAAAACTTTTTGCAAAAATTGGAAACAAGAATTTAGAAAAATTACAAAAATTCAATAATTGAAATTAATCTAAATTAAAAATGAAAAACAATTTTTGCACTAGGACAATTTAAAGGATTTTTAATTTGTTTTACCTAAAACTGTAACCTGATATTGAACACAAGTACAGGATCCCGTTGCTGCTTCCAATTATGTTGGAAAATGGGTTATTGGTAGGGCAGGTAGGTACCTACACCTAGCAACAAGCCACTAATCTCCACATAGGTACAGTTAGGTCTCAGTAAATTAATCCCAGCTCAACCCTTGGTAGCTTGGCAACGAGCGTCAAGGCTTAACTTAGGAGACAAAGTGTAAAGCATTCAAATATCACAAAACAGTAATTAAATAAAACACAGGAAACAGTTTAAAAATCCAAAACCAATTTATAAAAATAGCTTATATTTTTATCTTTAAAATGACACAAAAACGATTAAAATCGGTTCAGGGGAACCGGAGATATGAATTTTTAAAGTATTATTATTTTCTAGCGCTTAGAAACAAAAAGCGCCAATCGGGTCATCTGGTTGCACCAGGACCGGGGCAAAGTCAAACTTTCAGGCCGACCGCGATGGAGCCCTGCTCGGCTACAAGTCGCGGGAGGCCTCGGTTAAAAAGTTACCTTCTGACTTAGTCTCTTTTTTGATGTTTTTCTTCCCTGGGACGAACCTGCCAGTTGAATCCGACCTCCTGGAGCCCTTGTCCGGATACGCGAAGTCGGTTTCCTCGGTGGTGATTTTTACCTTCGGACTTAGTCGTTTTTTCGAGATGAAAATCCTTCGACTGGGGTAAACCTGGATCTTGATCCGACGTCCGTGGAGCCCTTCTCGGATTCGATGGCTGGGAGGTCCCGGTCAACTTTTTACCTTCGGACTTAGTCTCTTTTTTGGATGTTTTTCTTTACCGGGACGAACCACGAAGTCAGGCCGGGTCGCGGTTGAGGCAAGCCGGCTAGAATTTCCGCGTCGGGTCGGTCACTTTATGGAGCTTTTTTTCAAAAATTCTCCTATCTTTTCCAAACTTCTGGGGCTTCACCCAGATGTTCTTTTACGGTTCTTTTGGGGTCCACAGCTCACCCCAAGGGTCCAGAAGTTCTGTGATGGTCCTTGGGAAGTGCGGACTTCAACTCCCAGAATGCACCTGGCGCAAACTCCTTTTTGGCCACTGGACAGTGGTCAGCTGGTCACTTTTTCAGGAGTTGGTGCAGGGGACTCTGGATAGCAATTTTTCACCTGTAGCAAACAGGGAGTCCCTCCTTGAACCAGTTGAAGCCAGGCAAAGTCCTTCTTGTGGTGAAGCCCAAGTGTGCAGCTGGTGCAGTCTTTCTGAGTGCAGGGTCCAGGTGCAGGCCAGGGGTCCAGCAGGGCAGTCCTTCTTCTTCTTTAGTTCCTTTCTTGTTGAATTCTGGAGGGGATCTGAGGTGTGGGTGCAGGTCTGCCAGTTTTATCCTTGCTCCTGGGTGAAAAGCAGGGGGGTCCAGGTTCTCCAATCAGGGACAGGGTCGTCCCCCTGTGATGACCACTTCCTGGGAAGTGTGGCAAAAATCCATCCCAGAAGGCAACAGTCTCTAAAAATCCAACATGGATGAATCTGATTTTTGGAGGTTACATCTGGCTGAGCCCACCCACTGGTGTGGCTAAAAATCATAAACACACCCCTCTCCTGCCCTCTCCTAATCTAATCAAGGGGGCACCTAATTGTCTGGGGTTGCAGGATGTGGGGGTGTTGCTGGGTGCTCCAAATGTCCTTCTCTGCCTTTGAAGACCAGTTTGGCCACCCTCCCCCTTCCTGCCTCACCATCTGCTGAGGGGAGATTCTCTCCCCCAAGCACATTCCTTTGTGTGAAGTCAGGCCACTTCACACCTCATCAAGGCAGCCTGGCAGAAGCTGCTGCAGGCTGGCCAATCAGAGCACAGCAGCAAAAACAATGCAGAGCTGAAATTGGCAACTTTTTAGGTAAAGTCTAAACTTTTTACCTGATCAAGTTATATTAAATCCAACAACTGGAAGTTGTGGGATTTAATACAACAATTAATTTGATACCAAATTCTTGGTATGTAACATTTAAGGAGACTTTAAAATTTAAAATAAAGTCTGCCCATTCTAGCCTATGAAGGCCATTTACTTCAATGAGGGAAAAACGAATTTGGCTGTTTTTACCTCACCAGGGCTTATAAATCTATTTTTATAAAGTCCCTGCTTATAGTTACATGGCACCCAGCCCTAGGGGCACATAGGGCACACCTTAGGGGTGACTTATATGTAAAAATAAGGTAGTTTAAGACTTTGGAAGTACCTTTAATTCCAAAGTCGAATTTGCATATAACTTTAATTTAAAAGCAGCCAGCAAGGCAGGCTTGCTTTTAAAATGACACCGGGCACCTCAGCAGTGCACCTAGGTGTGCACCACATATGCTGTGGTCCCTAAACCTACATGCCCTACCATATACTAGGGACTTATAGGTAGGTTAACTTAGCCAATTATAATTAGCCTAATTTGCATATCCATTTTACACAGAGCACAGGCCCTGGGACTGGTTAGCAGTACCCAGGGCACCATCAGAGTCAGGAAAACACCAGCATAAAGTGGAAAATGGGGGCAAAAAGTTATGGGGCCTCTGCAATCAGCCCTAGTTTCTCACAGCCACCAACAGCCTTTCCTCTTCATTGAGGTCAGTTTAGATCATTACGCCCTATCCCCCAGTCTGTCTCTAGCCCATAGTGAGGAGCAGGTTCACTAATTGAAGGGATTGCTTGGTGCTGTACAGATCCAACATAGGGGTGATGTATTAATATTTAAAATGGAGGTTCTCTCCTGTCAAAATGAGTAATTTTGACAGGTTGGTGTGCAGTTTTTAAACTGCAGCAGCCAGGTAACAGTGGAGTCATGATTGACTTGTCACACTAGTAGAAGGCATAGCAATGCTACTTAATTTATGACATTTAACTTTCCATAACATGGGTGTATTTTGAAACACCATGTACTATGGCCTTATAGGAAAGTTAAGTATGCGAGTTAGGAGTAAGCCAATTTGACATTTTTTCGTGTTCAGAGTACACGCATTAGGGGCTGGCTAGCAGTGTCTCAGTTCACAGAGTCAAAAAACTAGTAGCACCAGTTCACAGAAAATGGGGGTGACCACACAAAAAGGTGCACTTTCTCACAATATTCATGAAAAGGACACTCTTCCATTTTTCAGTAAAGAAATATGTCAACGAAAGGCATCCTTGTGCAAGGGGTAGACAGATGGTTACCTAACATGCCCACAATTTATCCTCTGTGCAGCACTACTGGGATTTTTTTGTCAGGTCTTTACTTTTCTCTCTGAACACACACCACGGAAAGCATGGCTGAAACCTGCTGCTCTCCATGTCTCTTACTTTCTTGCCTGTCAGTGGCTATGCTCTCACCATGCATTAATTCCAGCACTCTATCCTACATTTCCCTATAGAATGTTATGCTATAGCCCATGCTCGTGACTTCAGCAGAATGGTACCTGGGCACCTGATGTTACTGAAGGCACTGTGGGGCATATTTAAGAGCCCCTCGTGCCTCCCTGTGCCACATTAGTGTAATTTTTCTTACGCTAATGTGGCCCAATGAGGCCAAAATCCCCACACCATATTTACAGAGTGGCACAATGCATGCATTTTGCCACTTTGTAACCCTTTGCACTACATTATGCCTGCGCCGTGTAAGAGATTTCTTTGTCTCATTTCTTCGGCACTTTTAACGCCTGCTCAGAGCAGGTGTTAAAAGGAGGCGTATCGTTGATTACAATGGGCCTCAATGAGCTTTGCAGGATTAGCTTCAACATATTTAATGCTAATCCTGCAAAGCTCTGGACTAGCGTCAAAAAGTCTGACACTAGCCCCGTAACTACCGCCATGGTGAGACGTATATTAAATCCGTCGCACACATGGTGGTATTAGGAGGCGCTAAGGGACGCAAGAAAAGTGGCGCTACACTTCATGCAGCACCATTTTTCTTAAACATGCCCCTGTGTGTTTGTGCTTAACGTGTTTGCTGGTGAAACTGAATTTAAAGTGTTTCTACGAACTCTTCCTCTCCCGTTAATGAGGTCTGCCGAGAGCGATTAGCAATTAGAAATTTCCAATTATAAAAGATAATCTTACTTATTATAGGGATAGCTCAGGAGGCACGCCAGGTTGTCATCGAGCCTCGAAGCGCGTCTTCCACCCTAACAGTGACCTACAGCTTTGGTGGCAATGAAGCCAGACAGACTTCATAGAGAAGGATTGGCATGTTGTACCCCACGCGCCGACGAATAAATTGTCCTGAGCAGACTTTAGGGCGCTGTTAATAGTTTCGGCAAAGGAAATACTCCCGGCCAAAAAGCGGAATGCATGCCCATTTAAAAAAAAAAAAAAGATGACTGTAACACTTAATGGTCATTCATCTACCTAAAAATCTGTTCGGCAGCTCAGCTGATTCATGCATCTGCTCCCCGGGTATGTGTGAATTCTGCATTCTAGTGATTTGAAATCGTACAGCGCGGAATTTCACTCTAACAAGGTCTGATAAATGAGTATCATTAACAGGTAACAGAAACACGTGCTCCAAGTAGCGCAGTGAAGCCACCCAACTCTGGCAGTGAGCACGATATAGCGTAGAACCTGGCCACCAGGAACTGCAGTGTTCTCGGCAGCGCAAAACCTAATCCAAACATTGCACCCTGGTTTACGCCATCTCAAGGCCCACGCACACAGAGGACGGACAAAACAGTAGAGGCTGTTTCAGGCCCACTCTTCACTGCTGTCGTGTATTCAAAGTTACTCCAGACCTCTTCCCGCCGCTCAAACCTCATGAAGCAAGAAGCTCAACAAGCAGCGGCAGGGTCAACGCTCAGCCCCGCTTTCTGCACCCTTACCCATCAGGTGAAGACACAATGACTGGATGCTCCTTCTACTCCCAGGGTCCCTGGAAGGGCTTCAGCTGCAATGGCCGGTATTTTGTCACTGCTTGGCCTCTGCTGGGAAGCACATTCTTCTCATGTCTGACTCACAGAAGGGTTGAGAGGTACCAGCTCACCTGGCTATGCCAGTCGTGGGCACAATAGCCCTTTTAGTGGGATAAAAAAAACTGGAGGTTCACTCAAAGGGGCGTGGCCGATGTAATTAAGGGCGTTATTTAAAAACACGTAAGCTAAAAACCTGTGCTTAGCATAGTATGTCACCCGACTGGTATTTTGCTGTTTCTTTCTTTCATTGCATCCAGATATATAATACAAAAAGTAACATTGCACCTACAACAAGCACAACTATTAGCTTTGTCAATGGTTGTTAGTTGCATAAGATAAATAAGAAACTACAATGGCTTTGTTGTATAAAATATGGAGCATGCTCCAGTTCAGAAATTATGAGACTGTGAAAGAACTATAACAAACCTCTCTGAAGTTACATCAAAGGCAGCACAGGGTGGTACTGCTGTTGAGTTGTTGTTTTTTTTCACCTGAGGGTGAGGGCAAAAATGGAGGGACCGAGAGTGACCCGTCTCAGCACCTGCTTTCTAGCACAGCTGGTGCTGAGTACCGGCAGGACCAGGACAACTTAAAACCCAGGTGTGTGTCCTGTTATATTCTACCCTCAACATACCAGTCAGACCCAGACTGGACTGTGGCCAACAAGTACAGTGCAGTTAGAGACCCAGCCAGGTCTTAGGGTACCTGGGGGTATGAGCTACCTCTGGCCCCTGTCGGTCACCACATGTGATTCTGAGAGGCTTGGGGCAAGAGATGTATAGGTTACTACCGCCACCGGTCCATGATAAGTTCTCTTTGTAAATACCCTTGTGGTTGTGCCAGATGTCACTAAAACAGCTTTGAATTAATGCACATGGCAGTCTATGGAGGTGGGCAGTTAGAGGTCACAGCGGTGTATGCACAAGTGCAGAAGGATTCAGTGGTGCTCTCTCCAGCTCACAGGTGCTTTCAGTCCTCCAATTGCACTGCATCACGGATACTGTTGCAGGAACATGCTGCTTGAGATTTTAGAGTTAGAAGTGTATAGACAATAGTAAAATGAAGCAAGTTTCAGCAACATATTAATGGGCTTCATCTGACTTCCTAAGCAAGGTGAAAAATGATGCAAGCTTGTGCAGGCAACTCCTCACAGTCTGGACCCTGAAACCAGAGAGCCCCCAAGCAGTTCCATCAGATGACTGAAATGCAAATACTCGTAAACAGAAATATAAAACATTAACATTGACTAAATGCTTCCATATTGCAATGATAGGCAAATCCAATGCTGAGTATACAATACCAGCATTACTGTCATTGCTGCCAACCTTAAGACCGCATCAGCACTGTAAGGGAACTATACTTATATCCATGATGTAGAACACAGTTCTTAACCTTTTGACTTCTGTGGACCCCTGCCGAACTGCTACTGGAAGCCGGGAGCCTGAGTCTGAGCCATTTCTACTATTTGAACCTTAAAATAATGCACAAAAACACAGAAAAAAGTATACATCAAACCAATATACAAATTATGAAATATTTTACTTAATTCACAAGCAAAAAAATGTAGAAATACAAATTTTAATTGCAAGGTTGAAGCTTTTCAAAAGTTAGTTTTAGTTCCAAAAGACAAAGCGATATGGCCGTCTATAGCATTTCACTCTGTTTTTTTGTTCTTAATCTATAGTCTCTTTTTCTCAGCACAAAGCAGTGCTGGTTCAATTGATGACACCAATCATCCATACTAGATTTTGTTTGCTTTACTTGTGCTGCTCGTATGATTTTAGAGAAGGATGTCAACTTAATTATTTTCTTCCAATTTCAAATTACTTCGCTTTTACTCAGCATTTTAAAACTTAAAATTTTCAATTTAGCTTTTTTACACATATTCTTTGTTAATCTGTTAATAATATTTAATTTTCTAAACAGTCACAAACACCCTGAGTGGATGTGGCAGACTCTCAAGGGCCCACAGATCACAAGTTAAGAACGACTGTTGTAGCACATGTTAAGAAGAGAACACAGAATGATAGGTTCAGTATTAACATCAACAGCAGCTATTTTCCTAATACTACAAACATATCCAGAGAGCTTGGTGAATTAATGGATGAAACTATGGGCCTCATTTACAATAGTGAGGTAGCTTAATGTTAGAATAGTGCAAAATGTGATACCAACATGAAACTTTGCACCAGGCTTAATAATAAGGTAAAAAATGAGTAATGGTATAGACCCCAAAAATTGTATGGCTACTTTGCCCATATAATGTCATAAAAGAAAATGGCTACTGTTTTTATTTGTATAGTAAATATGAATCAAATTTTAGGCATCCATCACATCATTTCACACATTTTTCTGGTCGTGAATGTCAAAAGTGGTACACATTCTGCAGTTTAGTTGACCCCTGACAAAGTATGAGACATTTGTAATGGATCTAGTAAGTAAATACCTTATGATGTAAATAAAAATATATGTTGTACTGCCCTTGTAAACTAACACATTCATTGTTTTGTTGCAGGTTTCTGAAATTCCGAAAAGATTATCCGCTGTCAGTGAGTAAAAATGTCTACCAAAAGAAGATGTGAATTTGTAAATATTAATGAACAGTTTATATCTAGTATACAAAATGTCAGAACTGAGATTGATTTGGATCTGTGTGTATATTGTGTCAACAAAATTTACCAGAAATTTTAGGGCTTCCAGCTAATAGTAGACATTCTGATAAAGGAATTAGGTTCAAAAGTTTGCTTGACGATCTGCTAGCTTTTGATGAAATAAAAGGACTTCCATCAATCATTAAGACAAAATTGTTTAAAAAATCATGATATAATTGAACAAGCGTTAATGAATACTGTGGAAAATTCCATAAAACGTGTAGAAACAAGTTTGACAAACACAAACTTGCAAGGTTATCAATAAAACCTAAACTAGTTCAAGACAGTTTTCAAGAGAGCACTTCAAGCATGCTTCATTTATAGTTGGTGAATTGAAAGATATGTATTTCTTCTGTGACGAAGAGTCAGGGGCAGAGCTTATAAATGTGTGCACACTTGAATTAAGTAATCAATTTTGAAATAATGCAGGTTAATTAAGTGACGCAAAAGTACTCACAAAGTTAAGTGGTGATGATATGGTTGCTACCAAAGTGAAGTACCACAAAAAGTGTCTTGTTAGTTTTTATAACTGGCTTCCGCAAATACAGAACAAAGAAAAAAGCAAAGACAACACATTGAAATTAATAAATGGCATGATAGTAGGTGAAATTGTAAACTATCTCGAAGATACACCTTAAAATTCTGAAGTATCACCTGAATTTACTTTTTCTGGTATCAAATCACTTGTAGTTCGTTGTATGACAAAATTGGGTGTAGAAAATGCAGGCAAATATGTGCACAGCACACGATTAAAAGAAAATATTCTTATGTTCACACCAGAACTTACATCTGCACCAAAAGGTAGAGATATTCTTCTAATACGCAAAAATGTTATAGGAGAAAATATATTCGGTATCTGTAAACAAAATGCTCTTCAGGAAGGTATCTGTCTGGCCAATGCATCTGCTATTATTCCAAAAGAAATGCTTCAACTTGAAGTAAATGGGTTTAGTGGGCAGTTTGAGCAAAACTGTCAAGAAAAGTCAGTAGGGACTGCTATGCTAAATCTAATATGAATGATTATGGAAGGTTGTAACATTTCAAAAGACAGCACAGTAACTGATAAGAGTAGTGCAGCTCTGCCAGACTCACAGCTTGTTCTATATCATACCAGTAAATGTAAGAAAGCAAATCCTAAAGGAAGCACCTGCCACTAAAAAGATAATGAAACTCCACTACCTCTTTATATTGGATTAATAGTGCATGCTCAACCTCGAAAATGGGATGTAGCTGACACACTGCACAAATTGGGTGTATTCGTGGCATATGAGCATGTTGTAGAAGTGCCAGCAACACTAACTAACAAACAATGTAAATAATTCAGCAATTGCAGGGTTGTGTGTCCAGGAGGCCTTCAACTCTCCACTTTCACTTGTGCTCCAATAGATAATATTGATCACAATTCCTCGTCATCTTCATCCACTCAGTCATTCCAGGGAACAGTCATATCTCTTATACAGAAACAATCTGATGCACAGGGTATATCATCCTTCTTAAAAATTCAAATAATTGAGTGGACCAAGAAATGTACTTCATCCCTGCCAGAGTGGTATTTTCAGTTACCATGTACGACGACCGAAAACAACCAAATGTACCTGTAAGTAATATCCATGCATTCCAGCCTCCTCCTGTTCGTAATGAACTTATGTCAGATGAATGGCTGCAGATAATTCAAATTCTTGATCTCCATATTGTAACCAATATAAGCCACACCAGTTGGGCTGCTTTCCACTCCAACAGAAGTGGTTCTGTCACATAAACCCATAGCGTACTGCTGCCTTTTTTAAATGATTCAATAAATTCTCCTTCTATGGTACACCACTGCTTTGAGATACTAAAGTGTACACTGGCCACAATTAATCCTAATCAGACTCCTGTGGTGACATTCGATCAACCAGTCTATGCAATAGCTAAACAATTACAGTGGTTACTTCCAGCATTGTATGGGGAAGACAAAACGGTAGTCATGATGTGAGCATTAGACATTGAAAATGTAATTCCTGGCAGTTTTAGGAGATTGGCTTGACGGTGGTAGCTGGGCTGATATTTTAGTTACCAGTGAGGGTAAAGTTGGACAATGTCTAAAAGGGTCTCATGTAAAATGATCCCGCTATATTCCCGCTATATACACAAAGGTAGTGTTTCATCACTATACATACTTTTGAAGAAGGCTTATGATGGGCAAATATCCATGAAAGAATGAATTACAAGAAGAGTTGCAGAGTCTGTTTGTTTCAAATATTGGTATATTACACGTCAACTCAAACTACTGCTATTCCAATTTCTTTATACCATGTGATCAGCAACTTTTGAAAAGTTTATTGTAACCCTGCAAGTGATCTGTCCTTGGATGTTTACTATGGACCAAACGCACTATGCCAGGTGGATGCCATTGTTCATTAAAACGCTTGTCCAGCTGAAAACAAGAATTCCATATGTTTATGAAGAATTTTCAAACTGATGTTTTGTTGCTTGTAAAAGTGATAGACATTATTCCTGCATATCTCAAGATCAGATGCATGAGCAGTCTAACAAGGAAATAAATTCAGACGACGGGACAGTTGGTATTCTTGATAATCGTAGTGCATCAATTAAATGGATGGTGTCTGGACCTGTAATTGCCAAGTTACCCGGACAATTTGATGAAGAAATGGGATTTAGTGAAAATGAATTTAACTGTGTTCACCATGAAGACAACAGCTCTATCAACACTCGATTTGTAAATTATGTTAAGGAACTTACACAAGTGTTTTCACATGATAACAGAAATCTTCATGCCTGTGGTATTGGCGAAAATTTTATGAATATTGCATCCAACCTTAATCATGAGTGATAATGCAAATAAATCTATGTGCATTGCTGATGATGTGGGGAGAACTCAATATGGAATGTTTGTTCAAGAACGCCTGGGACGCTACAAAAAATATATTTTTGAACCTATTGCTAGACACTAGCCATGTTTATTTCATAAGGTAGTCCCAAAATCAGCGAACCACAAAGTATCCATCTTAAAAAGCGACAGCTCATTTTTCACTAGCCTGTATATTGCTTACCAAGAAGGATAAGGATATTTGAAGGAATTTTTTGCTCATGAGAATCTTGATTATCCCCCATCACTTTCTGAGAGCGGATTGCTAAGAAAAGGGACAAAGTCTGACATCATCTCTTGTTTGGAAAAGCTTAATGGTGCCTGAGATAAAATGAATAACATTCCACACACTGCAAGTTGTGTTATTATGGATAATTTGGCAATAATCCATTTCTTAAAACCCGACAATGTAAGCAATTTTCAAGACTACAGCACCTATATATTCCAGCCTTATGTAATGAACATACTTAACAAATCGAAACAAGTAGACATAGTATTTGGCCATTACATAGAGGGGTCTCTGAATAAGGAAGAAAGAAATAGGCGAGGTTTTGGTCCTCGCTATTGTGTAAAAGGTTCAACAAAGATACCAAAAAACAGGGCAACTTTTCTACAAAATGAAAATAACAAAATGATTTGTTCCAATTCTTTCTTTTAACTTTTTAAGTCTTGATATACCAGAGGGTAAAATTGCAGTACTGACAAAGGATGATAACGTGGTTAATATTACCGAAAATCTGAATGTATCAGAACTAAGACCATGTAATCAAGAAGAAGCTGATACCAGAATATGCAAATACAAAACATGCTAGTGAAATGGGCCAGAAGTCTATAGCTATACGTACTCTTGATTCCGATGTAGCAGGTATTGCTCTTTATGCATTTAGCAGCTTAAATCTTTTAAATTTGTGGACTGATTTTGGTATTCGGAAATATCAAAGGCTACTTCTTATCCATGAGTATGGTAATAAACTTGGCAAAAGTGTTTGTGATGGGCCACAAGGCCCTGGACTGGATCACATCCTTTCTCTCCGGCAGAACTCAGAGATCCCGCCTCCCTCCCTTCCTGTCTGAAGCCACCAAGACCATCTGCGGCGTTCCCCAAGGATCCTCTCTCAGCCCAACCCTTTTTAACATCTACATGGCACCGCTCGCCAACATCGTCTGATCCCACAACTTCAACATCATCTCCTACGCCGACGACACCCAGCTGATCCTCTCACTCACCAAGGACACCGCCCCGCCAAAACCAACCTCCACGATGGACTGCATGCCATCGCCAACTGGATGGAGAAGAGCCGCCTAAAACTTAACTCGGACAAGACAGAGATCCTCATCCTCAGCTCCAACCGCTCCGCATGGGACGACTCCTGGTGGCCAGCCACTCTAGGAACCGCACCACCACCCACCACCCACGCGCGCAATCTAGGTTTTCATCCTAGACTCATCGCTCATCGTGACCCAGCAAGTCAACGCCGTCTCCTCTTCCTGCTTCAACACCATCCACATGCTTCGCAAGATCTTCAGATGGATCCCCACCGAAACCAGAAGGACAGTCACCCATGCCCTCGTCCGCAGCAGACTGGACTATGGCAACGTGCTCTACCTGGGAATCACGGCCAAGCCCCAGAAGAAACTGCAACGCATACAGAACGCCTCCGCACGCCTCATTCTCAACATCCCATGCCGCAACCACATTTCAGACCACCTCAGAGATCTACACTGGCTTCCTGTCAACAAGAGGATCACCTTCAAACTCCTCATCCACGCCCACAAAGC
The DNA here is from genome assembly GCF_031143425.1 of Pleurodeles waltl. Taxonomy (NCBI): domain Eukaryota; kingdom Metazoa; phylum Chordata; class Amphibia; order Caudata; family Salamandridae; genus Pleurodeles; species Pleurodeles waltl. The sequence goes on from NC_090447.1 coordinate 156,165,554, forward strand.
TCTCCACAATGCGGGCCCTGCCTACCTCAATGAGCAACTCACCTTCCACACTCCCATCCGCTAACTCCGCTCCGCCAACCTCGCTCCCGCCACGTCCCTCGCATCCATCGTACTACAGCCGACGGCAGATCCTTTTCCCACCTCGCCAACAAGACCTGGAACTCTCTCCCCGTCCACCTACGACAGACCCAGGGCCTCCTGACCTTCAGAAAACGCCTCAAGACCTGGTTATTTGAGCAGTAGCAATCCTTCCCCCCCATCAGCGCCTTGAGACCCTAGCGGGTGAGTAGCGCGCTTTACAAATGATTGATTGATTGATGGTATTTTATTTTTCCATGCATTTACAGGTTGTGACACTGTGGCCCTCATTCCTAGATTGGCGGGCGGCGGTCGCCGCCACCAAGCGGGAACCGCCAGAAAACCGTACCGTGGTTAAAAGACCGCGGCGGTCATTCTGAGTTTCCCGCTGGGCTGGCGGGCGACCGCCAGAAGGCCGCCTGCCCGCCCAGCGGGAAACCCCCTTCCACGAGGATGCCGGCTCCGAATGGAGCCGGCGGAGTCGAAGGGGTGCGTCGGGTGCAGTTGCACCCGTCGCGATTTTCAGTGTCTGCCACGCAGACACTGAAAATCTATTTGGGGCCCTGTTAGGGGGCCCCTGCAGTGCCCATGCCAGAGGCAGTGCCCATGCCAGAGGCAGAGGCAGGGCACTGCAGGGGCCCCCAGGGGCCCCACGACACCTGTTCCCGCTAGCCAGGTTCTGGCGGTGAAAACCGCCAGAACCAGGCTGGCGGGAAGGGGGTCGGATTCCCCATGGCGGCGCTGCTTGCAGCGCTGCCGTGGAGGATTCCCTGGGGCAGCGGGAAGCCGGCGGGAAACCGCCGGCTTCCCTTTTCTGACAGCGGCTTTACCGCCGCGGTCAGAATGCCCCCGGAAGCACCGCCAGCCTGTTGGTGGTGCTTCCTCCGTCACCTACCCTGGCGGTCATAGACCGCCAGGGTAGGAATGACCCCCTGTATCTGCATTTGCAGGTCGTGGCTAGAAAACAGGTTGGGAAACTTGGCAGCATTTTCAGGCTGTCACGGAAACATTTATTGAGCTCTCTCATTGCCCACCAGATATTTCAAATAACAGTTTCAGTCAGCTTCAGTCGTTTGTAATTCGATTATACAATAGGAAGATTAAAACAGATTCTGTGAACAAGTGTTGAAGAATGATGATGACCAAGCGGATTATTGTGGTCTCAGTGGTGGAATGTGTATCCTGATATACCTGACCCAGCTCGGTGGAGATAGCAGAGGGCAAGATTTTCGCTATAAACCTCTATGGTGACTTTTGCCTGATGCTTCAAAATACTGCAGGAAACTTGTTAAGTGTGGATGCAAAACATTGTGTACTCGTGCTTGTAAATGTAAACAATTGTCTCTTCCATGTACTAGTCTTTTTGTTTGTGATGGGCAATGCAATCAGGAGGACATGTTTTAGATGAATGACCAAATTGTAACCTTTAAAAAAATTGTTTACTAAAATAACAATAAACATTAATAACAATACAATTTGTATCTTCATTCTTTTTCAACTAAATAATGTTTTAATTGTAAATGTTACAAAATCATTTTTTATATTATAATCAAAAGTAGCAAAAATATGCAGGGTGTCATTTAAAAATTTGTAATAGACTTTTGGTACACCCTATATATAGGGCCAAAGTGCCCCTAAAATATTTACAACATAAACTAGACATGTTTTGATGGACCATGATTTTTGTTTGAAATTTCTATCTTTACCCATTCAAAAGTTAAGGGGGGAGGGGTGAGTAGGTTATGTGGAACACCCTGTATATCTACATACTTATCATAGTATACAATGAGTCAATTACATTACAATGTTTTTGAAATCCTAAACTAAAATACCATGAAAATTATGTGCTGGAAGACTAATATTACATTTAATATAATTTACTGGCTCTTGCAGTGGCCAGTTTGTATTATGGCATCACACACCTAAAATGGGGGGTCAGATTTTTGGGGCCTATATCAATGTTTATATGACTACCTAACACTGTGCCAAGTGTCATATTAGTATCACATTTTGCATGATTCTGGTGGTTTTTGACTCTAAGGTACCTCACTACAAAGCTAGTGGCACACTGCACCAAAGTGGCGTAATTTTTTTTTACGCTCCGGTGGCAGTGTACAAGGCCAAGCCTTGTGTGGCTTTTCACTGCCTTGTAAATATGTCCCCCTTTTACACATAACTCTGCATAAAAGGGGGGTTCCATGGGTGTTGCTGTGGGTGTTCCCACCTAATACCCATGGAACCCAACAGAATCTGATGCATTCCCAGATTTACAAGGCTGGGAATGCATCAGATTCCTGTGCCACCTCAGGGGTGGTGTTAAAGTGGTCCATTTTTCATCTTTCTATGTGTGTTGAAGAGCACACATAGAAAGAAGAAACACCATTAATCATTGTTTATGTGCAGGAAGGTGCCCCTTCCTGCACATAAACAATCATCTCTGCAACTTAGGCACCCTTGCATTATGGTGCACCGGTGCCTGCGTTGGCACTAGGCAGCAGTTTGTGCAGGAGCGCTGGAAAGTACAGTGATGCAACATATTTGTGTTAATACAACACATCCCTGCACTTTCAAAATGAAGCAGAGAAGCAAGCTGGCTTGCAGCGCCACGCTGAGTCATTTCCTCGTAAGCGAAGCCTTTTGTTTCTTACTGTTAATCTTGCAGGGCTCCTCTAGCAGCAAAAAGCTGAAGTTACTTCCAAGGGTTAACCAGAAATGTTTGAAATGCTTCAGAGTCAGATTAATGCCCAGTAATCTGATGAGCAGACAGGGTTCTCCCAGAAGCTTTACTTGGAGATTTAAACGTCATATGGCAGTCCTTTCCTATTAATACAACCCTCCTCAGTCCTCACCCTATGGAAGCCATCTTTGAATAGATAACTTGGTAAGTTAGTAGAGTAAAACGTTTAGCTACAAATGATCTCATGTACACTGTTATTGTTTTCATTCATATAATTCCTGTTCTATATGGTAAATGCGAACTACAAGCTAGATATCACGAGTTTAAACAACACTTGTGTCAGGTGGCATGCAATAAGCAGTACCACTAATACCGTCAGAGCAGATCTTAGCACTGGCAACAGTCCAGGTGCAATATGTTCGAACCTGATCTCTTAAGCAAACAGCTCCGCCGATTGTAGCCCACACAGGACAGCCATCTCACCACCAAAACCTAACGTCTCCGAGGACTCAAAGAGCTCCTGCAAAGATGAGTGCAATTAAATTCAGGATAAGAACCAGAGCTGCAAAGACCACCCCACAACTCGAACATGATGTTACAATGAGCTGCAAAGAGGATGTCACAGCCAGAGCAAACAACTAAGCTTTGGCAGTCCTCCAAGGAGATGATGAATGGGCCCTTGTAATTAATTAAAACACTTGGAAATATCTGACTTCAACAGACTTTGAGCCAGATGATTGGATTTGTTTGAAGTTGTTTTGCTGGTAATTCTCATTAAAGTCATTCATGCAATTCCATTTACATGTGTATAGAGCTTGACCGACAGGCCCCTGCAGATGGGAATATTATGTCATAATAATAACATCATTTGGAACCGGTCACACTTCCGTAATGGAGAAAAGATCTTAGAAATGGCAGATTAATTTGGCGTGGCCTCTTCTGTTGGATGAAAAGAGAATTCTCATGCTTATTCGCTTTTCTCATTTAATAGGCTTTGAAGCTCAGATTCTGGCACAATCTTAAACAAAACATTGACAAAAGATTCCTGTCCTTATTGATAGCAGTGATAGATGGGCGATTCACGTGCCAAGTCCGGGTGGAGCGGTGGGAGGCTGAGAGTGGGTGGGAACGTGAAAAGGGGCAAAGTTTTCTGACTTATCCCAACACAAAGATTTATTTTACCCAGTCTATTTCCTGGAGCCGGATGGTCCACCCAAAGAAAAGGCACATTCTCTATAGGGAATTGTGTTTCTTCCTTGTCCCTCAAGACTGTGGTTATCTCCTATTCTGCTGCTGGAGACCTGCAATGGGGCTTCAGGCAGGTAGGGAGGCCACTGAAAGTCCCCTCCCTCCCCCAGTAATGCCACTAATAAAATTCAACTTGTTTGCCTGTAGAATTTTTAAACTTTAGGAGCCTTTTCAAGGTGATGAAATTGAAGGCTTAAATGTTAGAACTTGTATGGTCTAGAACATTTGAACTCTGACCCTCGGTTTATATTGTGTTAATTATGTTTACACACTCAGAGAAATGGAGAAGAAATAGGGACAGTACTGAACCACCGCTCTGACCCTACACTCATAAAATAATAAAGCGGGCTAATGCACATGCTGCATAGATGGTCCTACAATCTGTGGGCTCACAAGTTCAAGTCTTGACACTCCACCTTTCATTTCTGTCACGGGTGGGACAGCAAGCATTGTGAAAAAAAAATCTTGTGTCCTGTCACCAAAGGTTTCCTAAGCTGAATAAATAATACACTTATTTGAGGTTCAAATCATTTTAATTTTTGGGGCATTTTGAAAGGACAAGCGCATAACTCCCTTAGACCACTAGTGTAGCTATCAATGACCTTAGCGTTTTGTATGGGGTGGTCTCCTTTCCTTAAAAATCCTGAAATACAGAAAGGCATAATTTGCTAAACATTGGCACCAAAGGATAGAGAACATGATGAAAGATTGTAGAATCATGACATGAGGAAATGGTAAAGAGGTGAAAGGAAATATAAGGAAGAAGGAAAAGGGAAAGAAAGATACAGATGGGAATATAAAAGGAAAGCTGGAAAAAAGAAAAGAAGAAAAGGAAGGAAATAAAGAATGGAAAAGAAGGAAAGAGAAAGAAAGAAAGAAAGAAAGAAAGAAAGAAAGAAAGAAAGAAAGGAGAAAAGAAAGAAAGGAGGAAAGAAAGAAGGAAATAGAAAAGTAGGTAAGAAAGAAAGACTGAAGGAAAAAGATTTAAAAGAAGGAATAAAAGAAGGGAAAGAGAAGGAGACAATAAGAAAGAAAGAAAGAAAGAAAGAAAGAAAGAAAGAAAGAAAGAAAGAAAGAAAGCAAGAAGGAAAGGAAGGGAAACAAGTAAAGAAAAAGGAAGCATGAAGAAAGGGAAGAAGAATAAAGGGAGAAAAACGATAGAAACAAAGAAAGAAGGGAAAAAGACAACAAAGGCAGGAAAAAGGAAAAAGAAAAGGAAAAAACAAAGAAACAAAGAGAGAAGGTGAGATGTAGAAGGCAAGAATGAAGGAAAGAAGAAAAGCAGAAAAGAATCAAAGAAAGCAAGAAAGAGATGCAAAGATAGATAGGGCGCACTGATTAGCTTATATTCAGAGTTCATGTGAGCTGATGTGAAATAGCAGCAGTCAGATAAACACGGCCACTCCAAAGTAATGTACAACACCATTAGAAGCTGAAAGGATTTGATAAAGCTGGCCGTGCCTTGTGGTCACACCAAAATGCCGTGCTATCACATTAGGCTCTAAACACAAAGACAACACTAAAGTAATTATAAACTAAGTATAAAATCATTGGCACTGAAGGAAACTCTATTGTGTGTGGCTGTGCTCCTTGTGACAGAGCAAAATGCAGTCACTCAAACTGAAGTTAACCAGTGACTTGTGTAGGATGCATTCTGTAGTGGGAGGAAGCAAAATGTGAAAGGCAGAACAACAGACCAATCAATGAAGAGAGGTGGCTGACATCCTCTTTAATTAAGTGTAATATGCATATAATTTTAGTAAAATCAAAATGTCCTGGATGACACTAAATGGCCTGGCTGGAAAAAGTCTATCCTACTGTTCTACGAATAATCCTCATCCCTTTACAATCTGCCAAAGGGCTGAGGTTACCAGAGAAAATGGAGGGATAAGTTTGAAAGTCCAGTCTGTACCTCTGCAGTAATATGACTACCAGTCCTTATCTACCCAGATTACAAGCTTGGCTTGCAGCTAATTTGTCTGCGGATTTACCATTGTGAGAGGAAGGTGCTGGATGATAATGTGCTGAATAATGGGACAACATGATTCAGCCAGATCGAAATAAACAAATAAAGTCAGGTTGATGTTAGTCAGGCGGCATTAGTGCAACTGCTATGGGGCACCTTTAAATCAGATTAGATCATTAAGGAATTAAGGCCCATATTTATAAAATTTTTGCGCCGCTTTTGCATCATTTTTTGACGCAAAATCGGCACAAAATTACAAAATACATTTTTTTTTTGTAAGTTTGCGCTGCCTTTGCGTCAAACAATGACGCAAATGCGGCGCTAAAAAAGTATAAATATGGGCCTAAGTGGTTTCTGAGTACAAGAATGTTTCATGGACCTTGGCACAATGTAAAATAATACAATTTAAAAAAACAACACCAGATGCACATCCAATAAAATTTACAAGTTTGAGTCACTTCAGAGCTACAAAGTCAAACACATCTTGATTGCTGTAGTTTTAGCAATGTTATTTTCCCCACCCAGTCAGCACCTCTACACCCATTAACTTCTTTTAGGTTTACATACAGTGAGTAGAGAGAATCAATGACTATGTACATTGAACAGCCGGTAGGTACATGCCTACATGTTTTCAAATCAAATTAGAGGTTTGAAAGTCATTGCTTGGAGTATGTCATCAAGAAGGTATCTAGGGCAGTAGTCAAATTCCCTATGCAAGGATATGCCTGCTTGTAAAATATTCCATGAATATTCAAAGAGCAAAGAGCTGTATTGGTTTAAAACTGTGTAGTTGTACGATGGTGTAACGTGTCTTTCAGGAGCACATGGAACTGTGGCATAGATAGTCCTTCAACAATATCAACATGACAAGACTAGCACTAGTATTGCCACAAGTCAACAAGCTATGTTTACACAAAGATCCTGCTGTACAGACGTTTGAAAGCAGTTACTACCCAACCTACTGTTCCAAACGCTGTTGCAAGGCCTAGAGTTACACTGTTCAAGCTTGTCTAGAGTCATCACCAATACTCTCTTTGCAGGTTTTCTATCTTACTTGTCAGGGGCTTGTTTCCATGAAAATCTATGCTTTGCAGATCCACAGCTTCAAGAGCATGGATGGAGGAGAGAACCAAGTCCCACACAGGGCTTCTTCAGTCATGCTTAGTTCCAGTTCACCAGTGGTTTCCTTGTACTGGTATATGCTCATATACGCATCTGTCAAATAGTTCCCTCACAGCTCCTCTGCAGCCAGGGGACTGACACTGTTAATGTCAAGTAAACTTGCCAAAAGCTGAGCTCCTACAGTATCATGCTTCTCCTCAGCATCAGGTTTACTTCTCATGCTGTTGTGACCTACCCATGAAACCTTGCACCTGGCAGAGCTCCATCAATAATCCAAGACGATTACCAAAGTACTGTAGTTTCATAATTCCAGTCCTCCAGGCGCAAGCTGCGGTTGGACGCAAGTGGATAGCATCCTTACATTATTTATAGAGAGGGGATGAGAAACGCCCTAAGCTCTGGGAAGGAGGATATTGTAAGGTATTAGAGTGAAGCAGATGTATCATTTTACCAGTCCAACCATGGCTGTCAACCAGTTTAAAACCATTTTATGCTTTCATACAAACTTTCAATGTGGCATCACAAGTTGCTTTTTAACCCCCTCAGTGCCTGCGTTTAGCACCGAGAAGTGGGCCCCCTTTGTTGCTCTTAATTGTCTGAAGAGGGCTCTGGCTACCACAGACATACGATGGTCCCGTGGTTGAAAGATGCATGTTTTTGCTTTGATTCAGCCAAAGAAATTTACATGTATAGATGCAAGCTTTAGAACTTCTGTCAATAACAATAACTCTGTGTTTTACTATAATACATTTTATAGTGCTTTTGTCTGTAGCACTTTACATGGAACATGTTTATGCAAAATTATTGCCCGATCTAATGTAGTACTCAAAACTCGTTTCATTTACAAAAAAAATCAAGCATTGGAAATGCCAATTGGCCTGGCTTTGAAGGAATGTTGTATGGTAATATGAAGAATTACAAGTAGATAGCATGGGAATGGATATACATTTGTGTGGAAGCAAAGAATGTAGAATAATATTGGTGTAAGTTAAGTGGTCAAGTGACATTTGCACTGTTATGCCAGACCTAAAAGTCCATGAAGATTTATGACTCCCTCCTCCCATCTGTGCTGCTTCCAGAGAAAAACACCATAAATTATCTAGTTGTCTAAGACACTTTAATAGCTTTACAGTGTTATACTTGTGCCCAGGAAAGTTCAAGCTCAGGCAGCTGGATAAATAAATAAAATGATCACAACTGGTGGAGGGATGGCAAGCACTATTTTGCTTGACACACACAACTTCTGCCCAATCAGATCATGTACTCCTGGCCCCCAACATGTGGGCGGAGCTAAAGCATCTTTCTGGTGATGCTCACATAATTGTCTGGCAACACCTACACTGTCAAGCCCGACCATAACAATGAAAGACTGAGTTGACAATGCCAGGGATCTAAATCTATGAGCCGCAGATCACAAACACATCTTAGCAGTGAGTATTTAACCCACTGAGCTTCACACAAATATTTCTATGCAAGTTTCAGTACCAAGATCTAACAAGTTTGAAGAGATACACAAGGTATATGACATTTATAAAAAAGCTACTGTCTGAATGTTTCATAGATGCATACATTTATTGTTAGTGAAAGCAGGCCCACTCCCACTAGCATCAGAGATGTGATAGGGCTGTGACTCCATTTATTATGCTAATTATTGGTTTCACCTTTGCTGTAGGACCTGTGTCATGCAGCACCAGTGGACTGAGACAGTATTTAGTAGCTGCAGAGCATTATGAACGACAATATGCTCCTAATTAAATAACGCATTGGGACTCCCTCCTGTTCCAAACCCACATGCATTGAATTTTAAAAGATAATGAGCTGACAGCTTTTTTCACCAATTGGCTTATTCCCAGTACAGTTAGCAGGACACAGTCTGTTTCGATGATCTAGTTCAGAGCTAAAACAGGCACAGGATGGTGACTGGTGAGGCCAGGACTCACTGATGCCCCGCACTGAGGTGGAAACAAGAGGGACATGGAAAAATACATGAGTGCCTAATGCAAAGAGAGAAGAGTCCAAGCACAGTGATCAAATGAACAAGCGTTGCTTGTTGTGGTTCAGTGCCGGGCGCGCTAGGAATCGTGTGGCGTTAGCCATTCTAGTATTATTTTAGATGAAATAATGGTGGTACCAGTACTTAATTGGAAAAAAATTAAGTGCAGGACCCAAGGTATTTCACACAGGTCCACTGAGCTTGCACACATCACTTTAAACTCTAGGATTAAGCCCTATTTTAACATTTTTTAGCTAATGTTAAAATGTTAAATGATCCACTAGTGAACTCTACTAATAAAATACACAGACAGCGTCACCATGTGGTGGATTCCCTCAAATAGGTGGCGGTGCTTAGAAATAAGTACCGGCGCTGAGCACCAGCAAACACCGTGGTACACTGCATTTAGTCCCAACCTCCTTATCACCCCCTTTGAGTTACACTTTCTGGGATCAACCAAAGTACCAAGGAGACTTAAGAGGGCACCGAAGGACAACGTTCCAAGTAACCACTGCCCTGAAATATCTTTGATATTGCTAAATTGCCCTGCAACAGCAAGGATATGGGAAATAATCCTTGCACAGGGTTGATTTATTAAATAAATAGTTTCAATTTTATGCATCAGACATCAGTTATTGATCCTGCCACCCACCGTCTCCTTCTCCTTCTTTTTCTCAGATCCCATGTGGGGATCTAGAGGTTCCATTGCTGTCATCACTATCCTTGATCAATTCATCACATTGGGGCACTCTGGAAACCTTTAAGCTGGATGTGGGGTTGTTGGAATTTAAAGGCAATTAATTGCAATGTGTCAGACATAAAGGGCAAGGAGTGCTGGAAGAAGGTTTTAGGATTTGAAGTGATGCGAGTCTGCCCAGCCCTTGTATCTTGGTGTACAAATCTATGACTTAAGGCTTAACTGCAGCTTCTTCTGGCATCAGACATGAGATCTGTGCTTAATTATGATCATATTTCTTCAGTTTGCGTTCCGGATTAAACAAGGACAAGACGTGCTCAGAAACAAGAGTAACTGGAAGACTTAGAGAGAGTGGAATCCTGTTTTTTGGAGGCTGGGACTGAGTAGGAGTTGAGCCTAGGAAGAATCAAGCCAATTAGAATAGCTGAATCTCAAGGGTAACACTTCCGGGGCAGCGCAAAAAGTGTCAGTAGTTGAACCATGTTGCCTTTTAACTTTCTTGGTTGTATTAATTAGTCATTTTCTGTTCCCATACTAACCCTGTAGTCTCAGCACTACTAAATGTTTTTGTCCATTGACTCCAGACTCCTGCCAGTTCATCTGCTTTCGCGTCCAGGTGCTCCCTAGTCTGGCTAGTTTTCCCAGTACCTCCTGGGTCACTAAGGGCTATTGAACCAAGACATCTATGATTCTCTTTCCTTCCTTGTTCCAGCTCCCATTTCCCCACAGGGAGATTACATTGCGTTGGTGGTTGACGCTTTCCACTCTGTTTTAAGTCTTTTTATGTAGAGGATTGAAGGATTTTAAAATCATGGCACAATTTTAAAGATTGTTTTATTTTACTTTTGTTTGAGAGTCTATTCTTACTGCAAACCTTTCATTGTGCCTTGATTATGGGAATTAATACCTGAAGATCCTAGTAAGTGTCCAAAATGCATTGCAGTGTGCTAAATCATGATGAAGGACATGAGACATCTCTGCAAGCTTTGCTGCTTTCCATCTTGCATCACATAAAATTACATGCAACGTGGCCACCAAAAGGCCCCACACTTTCTCATCACTGCAATGCTTTGGCACTGAGATTTTCTTAGACATGCTGTTGTTGTTCCCGGCTATTTTAAAGTCTATCAGTGCCCTTTTCAGTACCAATGCATTTTCTCTTTTGAACTCCAAAAAAGGTTAAAATCCAGTTTCTTTTCAATGTAGTGGCATTTAGCTGCATTCTTCTGAACAGTCTGTTTCTCTTGTGTACACCGAAGCATGTGTGCCTCGTGACTGTTATGATTTGTTGGCAAACTGATCCGTGGTCATTGTCATGGTGCCCTGGAATGTGATGATGGATTGGAACCTGGGGCACCAGCTTTGGTGACAGTTGACGTGGAGCAGGTGAGGAAGCTTCACTGATGTAGCTGCTGGAATAAAATACCTGTTTCGATGTATGGAGTTGTGTATTAATTACTTCAAAATTGGGGACAGGCGCCCCCCCCTCTACATATCCCCCGGCTACAGTAAAGGGAAACCCAGCATAATGGTGATCGTCAGTGTCAGTGTTCATCTGTGGTGCCAGATACAATCGTATGTTCGGAAATGCATGCAGGCTGCAGCGACGTTAATCAGTAGTGTGAAGAGAGGGAGGACTTCAATGCATGGACATCAACGCGCGCAGGTTGCGAGAAGATGGAGCATTCCAACACACAGTCATTAGCGTGTGCAGGCCGCACAGGATAAACACTGTTTTGGTGTTTTGGCATTGTTTCTCAAAAAGTGGCTCACCGCGGAGTACCTCCAGAGCATGTCTTCACCAGAGGACAATAATCCAAAGCTGCATTCGAGGGCGGAGCTGGAGATACAATACAGGCAATGACCTTTGAGAAGGACTAAAGTATTTGCAACTCAGTTTGTAGAAACAAACAGAGAACTGTATAGGACCTCAGGGAAAAGCAAGATCATCATCAAAGAAAAAGGACTGTGTTTTCAGCAAAGCATATATTCTGTAAAAATAACATAGATAACCACTTAGAGATTAGTGAAAGCTATTATAAAGTTCATTGGGGATGGTCAAGCTGTACAAACTGTGGCAGCTCTTCCAGTGTTCCTGCAACAATCTGGTTCTCCCCCTTATCGCATGGGAGGAATGGATTGCAAATTTCACGAATTATTTAGAAGCCATATATAGTTTGTGATTCTGAGTGACAAGAAAAATAGCATTGTTTGTCAATGCTTAAGGTAAGGAAGGGCAACATGTTTTCAAATGTCTGCCTGTAATATTGGTAGCAGATGGAGAGGAAATGGAGGATCCTTATGTGAAAGCAAAGAAAAGACTTGAAGCATATTTTGGAAAACAAGTGAACATAGTCATGCAATGACACAAGTTCTATACTCAGCCTCAGGAGGCCCACGAGTCAACACATCAATTTATGACAAGGCTGAGAGAGTTAGCCATAAAATGTGATTTTGGTTCAATGGCAGATCAGATGACTAGTGACCAGTTAATAGTGTAGTGCAGAAATAAGAGAATGTAGTAAAGGTTGTTGGTTGCTAGAAATCCAAAATTGCAAGAAGCAATCAGAATTGCAAAAATTGTGGGGGAGTCTGATTTATGCATGAAAGAAATGCAACAAAATGAAAGAAAAACATTTTGAGAAAGTCAATGTTGTGGACAAAAGGGAAGGAGTAGTAAAACCATTTAAGGACAGGGATGTTAAGGAAAGACGGAGTGTGGAAAGGATGAAAGAAAGGTCAAGCAAGAATGGCAATAAATCAGCATTCAAGGGGTGTTACAGGTGTGGGAGAATGGAGCATGCCGCTGATTACAATAGGTGCTTTGCACAGGACAAGGAGTGTTGCAGATGTGGAAAAAGGGGACATCTGGTGAGAGAATTCAAAGAATCATCAAAAAATAGAGTAGCATGAGTGGAGGAAGAGGACAGTATACCTGAAATTGTGCTTTATATTGAAGGCAGAATTGGAACGAGGGGAAGTAGACTGAGAACTGTATTTTTAGTGACCGGTTGTAGGAGGCTGGACTGGCTTGTAGTGAGTACCTAGGGGTACTTGCACCTTGCACCAGGCCCAGTTATCCCTTATTAGTGTATAGGGTGTCTAGCAGCTTAGGCTGATAGATAATGGTAGCTTAGCAGAGCAGCTTAGGCTGAACTAGGAGACGTGTGAAGCTACTACAGTACCACCTAGTGTCATATGCACAATATCATAAGAAAACACAATACACAGTTATACTAAAAATAAAGGTACTTTATTTTTATGACAATATGCCAAAGTATCTCAGAGTGTACCCTCAGTGAGAGGATAGGAAATATACACAAGATATCTATACACAATACCAGAAATATGCAGTATAGTCTTAGAAAACAGTGCAAACAATGTATAGTTACAATAGGATGCAATGGAGACACATAGGGATAGGGGCAACACAAACCATATACTCCAGAAGTGGAATGCGAACCACGAATGGACCCCAAACCTATGTGACCTTGTAGAGGGTCGCTGGGACTATTAGAAAATAGTGAGGGTTAGAAAAATAGCCCACCCCAAGACCCTGAAAAGTGAGTGCAAAGTGCACTAAAGTTCCCCAAAGGACAAAGAAGTCATGATAGGGGAATAAGGCAGGAAAGACACAAACCAACAATGCAACAACAATGGATTTCCAATCTGGGGTACCTGTGGAACAAGGGGACCAAGTCCAAAAGTCACAAGCAAGTGGGAGATGGGCAGATGCCCAGGAAATGCCAGCTGCGGGTGCAAAGAAGCTTTGACTGGACTGAAGAAGCTGCGGTTTCTGCAGGAACGCAAAGGGCTAGAGACTTCCCCTTTGGAGGACGGATCCCTCTCGCCTTATAGAGTCGTGCAGAAGTGTTTTCCCGCCAAAAGCCTTGCTAGCTGCAAATCGTGCGGTTAGCGTTTTTGGACGCTGCTGTGGCCCAGGAGGGACCAGGAGGTCGCAAATTGGACCAGGAGGTAGAGGGGACGTCAAGCAAGACAAGGAGCCCTCTTAGCAGCAGGTAGCACCCGGTGAAGTGCCAGAAACAGGCACTACAAGGATGCATGAAACGGTGCTCACCCGAAGTCGCACAAAGGAGTCCCACGTCGCCGGAGACCAACTTAGAAAGTCGTGCAATGCAGGTTAGAGTGCCGTGGACCCAGGCTTGGCTGTGCATGAAGGATTTCTGCCGGAAGTGCACAGGGGCCGGAGTAGCTGCAAAAGTCACGGTTCCCAGCAATGCAGTCTAGCGAGGTGAGGCAAGGACTTACCTCCACCAAACTTGGACTGAAGAGTCACTGGACTGCGGGAGTCACTTGGACAGAGTTGCTGGATTCGAGGGACCTCGCTCGTCGTGCTGAGAGGAGACCCAAGGGACTGGTAATGCAGCTTTTTGGTGCCTGCGGTTGCAGGGGGACGATTCCGTCGACCCACGCGAGATTTCTTCGGAGCTTCTAGTGCAGAGAGGAGGCAGACTACCCCCACAGCATGCACCACCAGGAAAACAGTCGAGAAGGTGGCAGGATCAGAGTTACAGAGTTGCAGTAGTCGTCTTTGCTACTATGTTGCAGTTTTGCAGGCTTCCAGCGCGGTCAGCAGTCGATTCCTTGGCAGAAGGTGAAGAGAGAGATGCAGAGGAACTCGGATGAGCTCTTGCATTCGTTATCTAAGGAATCCCAAGAGACAGAGACCCTAAAAAGCCAGAAAAGAGGGTTTGGCTACTTAGGAGAGAGGATAGGCTAGCAACACCTGAAGGAGCCTATCACAAGGAGTCTCTGACATCACCTGGTGGCACTGGCCACTCAGAGCAGTCCAGTGTGCCAGCAGCACCTCTGTTTCCAAGATGGCAGAGGTCTGGAGCACACTGGAGGAGCTCTGGGTACCTCCCAGGGGAGGTACAGGTCAGGGGAGTGGTCACTCCCCTTTCCTTTGTCCAGTTTCGCGCCAGAGCAGGGCTAAGGGGTCCCCTGAACCGGTGTAGACTGGCTTATGCAGAATTGGGCACATCTGTGCCCAAGAAAGCATTTCCAGAGGCTGGGGGAGGCTACTCCTCCCCTGCCTTCACACCATTTTCCAAAGGGAGAGGGTGTCACACCCTCTCTCAGAGGAAGTCCTTTGTTCTGCCATCCTGGGCCAGGCCTGGCTGGACCCCAGGAGGGCAGCTGCCTGTCTGAGGGGTTGGCAGCAGCAGCAGCTGCAGTGAAACCCCGGGAAAAGCAGTTTGGCAGTACCAGGGTCTGTGCTACAGACCACTGGGATCATGGGATTGTGCCAACTATGCCAGGATGGTATAGAGGGGGCAATTCCATGATCATAGACATATTACATGGCCATATTCGGAGTTACCATTGTGAAGCTACATATAGGTAGTGACCTATATGTAGTGCACGCGTGTAATGGTGTCCCCGCACTCACAAAGTCCGGGGAATTGGCCCTGAACAATGTGGGGGCACCTTGGCTAGTGCCAGGGTGCCCTCACACTAAGTAACTTAGCACCCAACCTTTACCAGGTAAAGGTTAGACATATAGGTGACTTATAAGTTACTTAAGTGCAGTGTAAATTGGCTGTGAAATAACGTGGACGTTATTTCACTCAGGCTGCAGTGGCAGGCCTGTGTAAGAATTGTCAGAGCTCCCTATGGGTGGCAAAAGAAATGCTGCAGCCCATAGGGATCTCCTGGAACCCCAATACCCTGGGTACCTCAGTACCATATACTAGGGAATTATAAGGGTGTTCCAGTAAGCCAATGTAAATTGGTAAAATTGGTCACTAGCCTGTCAGTGACAATTTGAAAGAAATGAGAGAGCATAACCACTGAGGTTCTGATTAGCAGAGCCTCAGTGAGACAGTTAGTCACTACACAGGTAACACATTCAGGCACACTTATGAGCACTGGGGCCCTGGTGAACAGGGTCCCAGTGACACATACAACTAAAACAACATATATACAGTGAAACATGGGGGTAACATGCCAGGCAAGATGGTACTTTCCTACACAACCCCCCCCACCAAACGAAGGACAATAAGACTAGCCATGACCTGATGAGTCTTCATTGTCTAAGTGGAAATATCTGGAGAGTCCATCTGCATTGGAGTGGCTACTCCCAGGTCTATGTTCCACTGTATAGTCCATTCCCTGTAGGGATATGGACCACCTCAACAATTTAGGATTTTCACCTTTCATTTGTTTTAGCCAATGAAGTGAGTGCCAAACAGGTATGGCCTCAACTTCTTCAGAGCCCAGACCACAGCAAAGGCCTCCCTCTCAATGGCAGACCAACGCTTTTCTCTAGGGGTCAACCTCCTACTAATAAAAGCAACAGGTTGATCCTGGCCCTCAGAATTAAGTTGTGATAGGACTGCCCCTACTCCTAATTCAGATGCATCAGTTTGGACATAGAATTTTTTAGAGTAACAAGGGCTTTTCAGGACAGGTGCAGAGCACATGGCCTGCTTCAGCTCCTCAAAAGCTTTCTGACAGCTAGCTGTCCACAATACCTTTTTAGGCATCTTTTTGAATGTGAGGTCATTAAGAGGGGCTGCAATGGAGCCATAGTTCTTAATGAACCTCCTGTAATACCCAGTGAGGCCTAGGAAGGCTCTCACCTGAGTCTGAGTGGTAGGGGGAACCCAATCAATAATTGTTTGGATTTTCCCCTGAAGTGGTGCAATCTGTTCCCCACCAACAAGGTGTCCCAGATAAACCACCTTACCCTGCCCTATCTGGCACTTTGAAGCCTTGATAGTGAGGCCTGCCTTTTGCAGGGCCTCTAAAACTTTCCATAGGTGGACCAGGTGATCATCCCAGCTGGAGCTAAAGACAGCTATATCGTCCAAATATGCTGCACTGAAAGCTTCCAGCCCTTGCAGGACTGTGTTCACCAACCTTTGAAAAGTGGCAGGTGCATTCTTCAATCCAAAAGGCATTACTGTGAATTGGTAATGTCCTCCAATGGTTGAAAATGCAGTTTTAGGTTTAGCATCTTCTGATAATTTGATCTGCCAATACCCTGCAGTCAAATCAAAAGTGCTTAGATACTTGGCAGATGCCAGTGTATCTATGAGCTCATCTGCCCTGGGTATAGGGTGAGCATCAGTTTTGGTTACAAGGTTGAGACCTCTATAGTCTACACAAAACCGCATTTCTTTCTTTCCATCCTTGGAATGGGGTTTTGGTACAAGTACCACAGGAGAAGCCCATGGACTTTCAGAGTGCTCAACCACTCCTAGTTCTAACATTTTCTGCACCTCTTGCTTTATGCAGTCCCTGACATGGTCAGGCTGCCTATAGATTTTACTTTTGACAGGTAAACTGTCTCCAGTATCTATAGTGTGCTCACACCAAGAAATGGTACCTGGCACAGTAGAGAAGAGTTCAGAGAATTGATCTAGGAGGTTTATGCAATGGTCTTTCTGCTCAGTAGTAAGACAATCAGCCAAAACTACACCTTCCACAAGAGCATCTTGTTCTGTGGAAGAGAAGAGATCAGGTAGAGGATCACTGTCTTCTTCCTGTCCCTCATCAGTTGCAATGAGCAGGGTGAGATCAGCCCTGTCATAGTAGGGTTTCAGGCGATTGACATGGAGCACCCTAAGGGGACTCCTGGCAGTGCCTAAGTCAACTAAGTAGGTGACTTCACCCTTCTTTTCAACAATTATGTGGGGTCCACTCCATTTATCTTGGAGTACTCTTGGGGCCACAGGCTCCAAGACGCACACTTTCTGCCCTGGTTGGTACTGAACCAAAACAGCCTTCTGATCATGCCATTGCTTCTGGAGCTCTTGGCTGGCCTGAAGGTTTTTACTGGCCTTTTTCATATACTCAGCCATCCTTGATCTGAGGCCAAGTACATAATCCACAATATCTTGCTTAGGAGCTTTTAAAGGTTGTTCCCAACCCTCCTTTACAAGTGTGAGTGGACCCCTAACAGGGTGTCCAAAAAGAAGTTCAAAGGAGCTGAAGCCCACTCCTTTCTGCGGTACCTCCCTGTAGGCAAAAAGGAGGCATGGTAACAGGATATCCCATCTCCTGCGGAGTTTTTCAGGGAGACCCATAATCATGCCTTTGAGAGTTTTATTAAATCTCTCCACCAGTCCATTTGTTTGTGGATGATAGGGTGTAGTGAACTTGTAAGTCACACCACACTCCTTCCACATGGCCTTTAAGTGTGCAGACATGAAATTGCTTCCCCTGTCTGATACTACTTCCTTTGGGAAGCCCACCCTAGAAAATATTCCTAGGAGGGCCTTTGCCACTGCAGGTGCTGTAGTGGTCCTTAAAGGAATTGCTTCAGGATATCTTGTGGCATGGTCCACTACCACCAAGATAAACCTATTGCCTGAAGCAGTAGGAGGGTCAAGGGGGCCAACTATGTCAACCCCTACCCTTTCAAAGGGTACCCCAACCACAGGCAGTGGAATAAGGGGTGCCTTTGGAGTGCCACCTGTCTTGCCACTGGCTTGACAGGTTTCGCAGGACTTATAAAAATCTTTTGTGTCCTCAGACATCCTAGGCCAATGAAACAATGGAACCAGTCTGTCCCAAGTTTTCATTTGTCCCAGGTGCCCAGCTAGGGGAATGTCGTGTGCAAGAGTTAGGAGGAACTTTCTGTACTCCTGAGGGATCACTAATCTCCTGGCAGTTCCAGGTTTAGGATCCCTTGCCACAGTATACAAGAGGTTGTCCTCCCAGTAAACTCTGTGAGAGTCACTGACATCCCCATTAGCCTGTTTGACAGCTTGCTGTCTGAGACCCTCTAATGTGGGACAGGTTTGCTGTGCCACACTCAGCTCCTCCCTGGCAGGCCCCCCTTCACCCAAAAGCTCAGCAGTGTCTGCTTGAAGCTCCTCTGGTGTAGGTTCTGCACAGGGAGGGAATTCTTCTTCCTCAGAAGTTGAATCCACTGTAGAGGGAGGGATAGTAGGAAGTGGTTTGCTTCTACTAGCCCTAGCTTTAGGGAGCACTTAGTCCATTGTTCCAGGATCCAAGCTTCCCTGTCCTTTTTGCTTTTTGGCCTGAGCCCTTGTCAAAGCAAAAATATGCCCTGGGATGCCCAGCATTGCTGCATGGGCCTCCAACTCCACATCTGACCAAGCTGATGTCTCCAAATCATTCCCTAATAGACAGTCTACAGGTAAATCTGAAGCTACCACAACTTTCTTTGGACCAGTAACCCCCCCCCAGTTGAGATTTACAACAGCCATGGGGTGGCTAAGTGTGTTGTTGTGAGCATTGGTTACTTGGTACTGGTGACCAAGTAGGTGTTGTTCAGGGTGGACCAGTTTCTCTATGACCATAGTCACACTGGCTCCAGTGTCCCTGTAGGCCTGAACCTCAACACCATTTATTAGGGGTAGCTGCTTGTACTTATCCATATTAAGGGGACAAGCAACTAAGGTGGCTAAATCAATAGCCCCCTCAGAGACTAGTATAGCCTCTGTGGTCTCCCTAACAAGACCAACCCCAACTAAGTTACCAATAGTGAGCCCAGCTACTCCCTTGGATTGGCTATTAGTAGGTTTGCTCCCACCACCACTGCTATTAGTAGGGACACTAGGTGTAGCAGTAGGGGTTGTAGTGGTAGGAGGCTTGGTGCCTTTCTTTGGACAACTGGGATCTGTTGTCCAATGGCCTTTTATTTTACATAAATAGCACCATGGTTTCTTTTCCTTGTTTTGATTAGAAGAGGATTTGGGCCCACCACCCCCACCAGAGTGTTTTTGTGGGCCTGATGAAGACTCATTTTTAGATTTGTCCCCACCCTTGTCAGAAGACGTACCATCCTTCTTCTTGTTGCCATCTTTGTCACCCCCTGTATGAACTTTTCTGTTCACCCTTGTTCTGACCCATTTGTCTGCCTTCTTTCCCAATTCTTGGGGAGAGGTCAGATCAGAGTCCACCAAGTACTGGTGCAACAAATCAGACACACAATTATTAAGAATATGCTCTCTCAGGATCAAGTTATACAGGCTGTCATAATCAGTAACTTTACTGCCATGTAACCACCCCTCCAAGGCCTTCACTGAATGGTCAATGAAATCAACCCAGTCTTGTGAAGACTCCTTTTTGGTCTCTCTGAACTGTATCCTGTATTGTTCAGTGGTTAAGCCATAACCATCCAGGAGTGCATTCTTAAGAACTTTGTAATCATTAGCTTCATTTTCTTTTACAGTAAGGAGCCTATCCCTACCTTTTCCACTAAATGATAGCCATAGGATAGCAGCCCACTGCCTTTGAGGGACATCCTGTACAGCACAGGCCCTCTCAAGTGCAGCAAACCACTTGTTAATGTCATCTCCCTCCTTATAAGGGGGAACTATCTTATGCAGATTCCTGGAATCATGCTCTTTTGCAGGATGACTATGGGGAATACTGCTGCTGCCACCATGGGTTTCTAAACCCAGTTTCTGTCTCTCCTTCTCTACTTCTAAAGTCTGTCTATCCAAATCCAGCTGTTGCTTCTTGAGCTTCAGTCTGGTTTGTTCCACTCTCAATCTATTGAGCTCCCTTTCTAACAATCTGTCATCAGGGTGGGTGGGAGGGACATTCCTTGAAACAGAAGTATGGTGAGAATGGACAGAAGGAGACCTGTCCCTTACACAGGGCACCCTAACAGCTTGGCTAACAGTATAATGTGAGAGCACACCATCAGTATGGTGTGATTCAACCTCTGTACCAACTATGCTAGACTGTCTAGTAATGGGCAGGCTGAGAAGTTTCTTTCCTGAATCTTTTCCTGGGGGAGTCCCTGGATCAGATTGGGAACCATTAGCTACTTTTTCAACAGATGGGGCACTTTTAGCCTTATCTTGTTCTCTAAGCAAGTTAAGTAACAATTCCAAGGAAGGATTCTTCCCTACACTCAAACCTCTCTCTATACAGAGACTCCTTGCTCCTTTCCAGCTAAGGTGGTCATATGCAATCTTAGACAGGTCAACATTTTGGCCTGTGCCAGACATTTTTAGAGAGAGTTAAAGTGATAGAAAAAGAGAAAAAAGTTTGTCAGAGCTTTTAGAAAGACAGAGAAAAAAACTTTTAAAACTTTTTAGAACTTTTTAGAAAGTTAGAAGTACTTTTCAGCACTTAGAAAAGAGTGAAAAGAGGAAATGCAAAACTTTTTGGCAATGTGTATATACACTGAACTTGTTTTGTATATTTTTCTCTTATGAAAAGTACAATGACAAGAGTGGTAAGTAGTCTCAAAGCACTTATCCCACCGCTGCACAACCAATGTAGGAGGCTGGACTGGCTTGTAGTGAGTACCTAGGGGTACTTGCACCTTGCACCAGGCCCAGTTATCCCTTATTAGTGTATAGGGTGTCTAGCAGCTTAGGCTGATAGATAATGGTAGCTTAGCAGAGCAGCTTAGGCTGAACTAGGAGACGTGTGAACCTACTACAGTACCACCTAGTGTCATATGCACAATATCATAAGAAAACACAATACACAGTTATACTAAAAATAAAGGTACTTTATTTTTATGACAATATGCCAAAGTATCTCAGAGTGTACCCTCAGTGAGAGGATAGGAAATATACACAAGATATATATACACAATACCAGACATATGCAGTATAGTCTTAGAAAACAGTGCAAACAATGTATAGTTACAATAGGATGCAATGGAGACACATAGGGATAGGGGCAACACAAATCATATACTCCAGAAGTGGAATGCGAACCACGAATGGACCCCAAACCTATGTGACCTTGTAGAGGGTCGCTGGGACTATTAGAAAATAGTGAGGGTTAGAAAAATAGCCCACCCCAAGACCCTGAAAAGTGAGTGCAAAGTGCACTAAAGTTCCCCAAAGGACAAAGAAGTCGTGATAGGGGAATAAGGCAGGAAAGACACAAACCAACAATGCAACAACGCTGGATTTCCAATCTGGGGTACCTGTGGAACAAGGGGACCAAGTCCAAAAGTCACAAGCAAGTCGGAGATGGGCAGATGCCCAGGAAATGCCAGCTGCGGGTGCAAAGAAGCTTCGACTGGACTGAAGAAGCTGCGGTCTCTGCAGGAACGCAAAGGGCTAGAGACTTCCCCTTTGGAGGACGGATCCCACTCGCCTTGTAGAGTTGTGCAGAAGTGTGTTTTCGCCGAAAGAACACCAACAAGCCTTGCTAGCTGCAAATCGTGCGGTTAGCGTTTTTGGACGCTGCTGTGGTCCAGGAGGGACCAGGAGGTCGCAAATTGGACCAGGAGGTAGAGGGGACGTCGAGCAAGACAAGGAGCCCTCTTAGCAGCAGGTAGCACCCGGAGAAGTGCCAGAAACAGGCACTACAAGGATGCGTGAAACGGTGCTCACCCGAAGTCGCACAAAGGAGTCCCACGTCGCCGGAGACCAACTTAGAAAGTCGTGCAATGCAGGTTAGAGTGCCGTGGACCCAGGCTTGGCTGTGCACAAAGGATTTCCGCCGGAAGTGCACAGGGGCCGGAGTAGCTGCAAAAGTCACGGTTCCCAGCAATGCAGTCTAGCGAGGTGAGGCAAGGACTTACCTCCACCAAACTTGGACTGAAGAGTCACTGGACTGCGGGAGTCACTTGGACAGAGTTGCTGGATTCGAGGGACCTCGCTCGTCGTGCTGAGAGGAGACCCAAGGGACCGGTAATGCAGCTTTTTGGTGCCTGCGGTTGCAGGGGGACGATTCCGTCGACCCACGGGAGATTTCTTCGGAGCTTCTAGTGCAGAGAGGAGGCAGACTACCCCCACAGCATGCACCACCAGGAAAACAGTCGAGAAGGCGGCAGGATCAGAGTTACAGAGTTGCAGTAGTCGTCTTTGCTACTATGTTGCAGTTTTGCAGGCTTCCAGCGCGGTCAGCAGTCGATTCCTTGGCAGAAGGTGAAGAGAGAGATGCAGAGGAACTCGGATGAGCTCTTGCATTCGTTATCTAAGGAATCCCAAGAGACAGAGACCCTAAAAAGCCAGAAAAGAGGGTTTGGCTACTTAGGAGAGAGGATAGGCTAGCAACACCTGAAGGAGCCTATCACAAGGAGTCTCTGACGTCACCTGGTGGCACTGGCCACTCAGAGCAGTCCAGTGTGCCAGCAGCACCTCTGTTTCCAAGATGGCAGAGGTCTGGAGCCCACTGGAGGAGCTCTGGGCACCTCCCAGGGGAGGTACAGGTCAGGGGAGTGGTCACTCCCCTTTCCTTTGTCCAGTTTCGCGCCAGAGCAGGGCTAAGGGGTCCCCTGAACTGGTGTAGACTGGCTTATGCAGAATTGGGCACATCTGTGCCCAAGAAAGCATTTCCAGAGGCTGGGGGAGGCTACTCCTCCCCTGCCTTCACACCATTTTCCAAAGGGAGAGGGTGTCACACCCTCTCTCAGAGGAAGTCCTTTGTTCTGCCATCCTGGGCCAGGCCTGGCTGGACCCCAGGAGGGCAGCTGCCTGTCTGAGGGGTTGGCAGCAGCAGCAGCTGCAGTGAAACCCCGGGAAAAGCAGTTTGGCAGTACCAGGGTCTGTGCTACAGACCACTGGGATCATGGGATTGTGCCAACTATGCCAGGATGGTATAGAGGGGGCAATTCCATGATCATAGACATATTACATGGCCATATTCGGAGTTACCATTGTGAAGCTACATATAGGTAGAGACCTATATGTAGTGCACGCGTGTAATGGTGTCCCCGCACTCACAAAGTCCGGGGAATTGGCCCTGAACAATGTGGGGGCACCTTGGCTAGTGCCAGGGTGCCCTCACACTAAGTAACTTAGCACCCAACCTTTACCAGGTAAAGGTTAGACATATAGGTGACTTATAAGTTACTTAAGTGCAATGTAAATTGGCTGTGAAATAACGTGGACGTTATTTCACTCAGGCTGCAGTGGCAGGCCTGTGTAAGAATTGTCAGAGCTCCCTATGGGTGGCAAAAGAAATGCTGCAGCCCATAGGGATCTCCTGGAACCCCAATACCCTGGGTACCTCAGTACCATATACTAGGGAATTATAAGGGTGTTCCAGTAAGCCAATGTAAATTGGTAAAATTGGTCACTAGCCTGTCAGTGACAATTTGAAAGAAATGAGAGAGCATAACCACTGAGGTTCTGATTAGCAGAGCCTCAGTGAGACAGTTAGTCACTACACAGGTAACACATTCAGGCACACTTATGAGCACTGGGGCCCTGGTGAACAGGGTCCCAGTGACACATACAACTAAAACAACATATATACAGTGAAACATGGGGGTAACATGCTAGGCAAGATGGTACTTTCCTACACCGGTACCCTGATTGAACCTATGGTCTGCCCAGAGTCAATGTATAACATTGTTTCAAAAGATGTGTTTAACACAAAATGGCCAGGAGTGGCATTATGACCCAGTGACATTCCACCCAAGGTGTATGGGGAGACGATATACACATTATTGGTTTTGTGGAGTCTCAGTTTGAGTTTAAAGGAAGAACGGCAGAAGGGAAAATGTATGTATCCTGGGGAGTCCTGCAATACAAGGGTAGGTGCAGCAATATGATTTGCATATCGTGTTGGATCCCAGGTTCAGCAAGCTAGTTTTGGTTGGTCAGAGGGAGGAAGGTTTGTAGACCATATCGGATACATTTTCTGATGTTTTCAAGGATCACATTAGTACAATGAAGGACTATGTTCATGAGATAAAACTCAAGGAGTGTGCCAAGCCAGTTAAACACACTGGGCCTGATTCTAACTTTGGAGGACGGTGTTAAACCGTCCCAAAAGTGGCGGATATACCACCTACCGTATTACGAGTCCATTATATCCTATGGAACTCGTAATACGGTAGGTGGTATATCCGCCACTTTTGGGACGGTTTAACACCGTCCTCCAAAGTTAGAATCAGGCCCACTGTGTGCAAATCTCCCATGGCTGTTCACAGGGAAGTAAAGAAAATATTGGATGACTTGCAAAAGGAGGGAATTATCAAACCATTAGAGGCTTCAGAGTGGCTGTCTCCGGTAGTGATCACCAAGAAAGGGGATGGTTGTTTGAGATTTTGTGTAGACTTAAGATCACTCAACCAGGGTATAGTGAGGCATAGTTTCCACTAGCATTTCAGAGATGGTATTGCTTCTCAATGATGCAAAGTATTTTATCAGGTTGGAATTGAAATCTGCGTACCACCAGATTAAGTTACATCCCAATCCAAAAACTACACAACTTTCATCACAATGGAGAGTGTCTTTCAGTTTACTAGACTCCATTTTGAGTTGGTGTCCACATCTAGGGGCATATTTATGAGAAAGGTGGTGCAGGGCAGTGCAGGAAGTTACCTTGCTGCACTGCTCTGCACCCAAGGGAAAGGTCAGGAATGCACCATTTTATGAAATACGGCACATTCCTGTCCTTCCGCCCCTACACTGGTGCAATTTTGGCTGCCTAGCGCCACTGGAGGCACCCTTGCACCATGGTGAAAGGACGCCTGTGTTGAATGCAGGATTGTTTTGTGCAGGAAGGGATACCTTTAACAGGTCACTCAAAACCATGCAATGTGGCTTAGCATGGCTTCATAAATCTGACTTAGGGCTTGTGTCACTTTTGCACCACACAACACCGAGTTGCTTGGTGCAAAAGTGATGCATGGGGCTCATAAGTATGCCCCTTAGTGTTTTTCAAAGCATGATGAGTGGAATGTTTGGAGATATTTTCAATGTGTGATTTTTCCAAGACGACATACTAGTTTTTTGGGGCAACGGAGGAAGAACATAACAGAATTCTTGTGAAAGTATTGAAAGTGCTGGATGGGGTAGGGTTGACGCTTGAAAGGATAAGTGTCAGTTATTGCGAAAAATACATAGAATACTTGGGGGAATACATGGTGTCAGGCCAAGGAGGTTTTGGTAAAGTCTATCAGACACCGCAGGGAAAAGATCAATTATATTTCTTCATGGGGTTGGTGGACTACCATTCAAAATTTGTTATATAACCCCAAGGAAGTGGCATTGTGGAGTGTGTAAATAACATTGTTTAAGGTACCATACAGATGGCAGTGAGTGGGAGGGAAGATTGTGAAGAGTGCAGTGGAAGGAATGATGTGGGCATACAACACACAAAGAATACACAATGAATGGGGTTACAGGTTATTGCCCTTTTATGATAATGAGGGGAAGAGAAGTAAGAACAGAATTGTCACCCCAGTGGATGAATAAGAGTGTGAATACAAAAGAAGGAAGTGTTTGGGTGAATAGTAGAAGGATTGAAGAAGGTGATTATGTCATGGCCAGGTTGGAAAGAAGAACAAATGGTGGTTAACAGATTTTCTGATCCCATGGGGGTGAAAGAGGTTCATGAATGGCATGTTGTCCTAAAGAATGGGAAGAGATGGAATAAAAGGAGAGTGGCATTATATTGTAAGAAAGTTCATGATGAGTTGAAGAGACAGGAAGACAGTTGTGAAGAGGACCACAGGTGCAGTGGATTCATGTTGATGGATGATGTGGAAATTACTTTGAAGAGAGAAAGAAGCAGAGCAGTGGGGAGTGAAAGGAGTAACGAGGAAGTTGGGGTGCATGGAGTTGTCTATTCGCAAGGTAAAGAAAGCGGGTGAAATACTCGAAGGCGCAACAATACCTATCTCCTTTACAGAGGCTGTAATTGTGAGCTTCTTAAAAAGAGGTAAGTCGGCAGGCAGACCAGGGTCATATCACCCCATTGGCCTGCTAAATAGTGATTACAAATATTTGCAAAGATTATTGCATCTAGGCTAATTCCACTGGCTTAAGGTGTGGTCCACATAGATCAATCAGGCTTCTTCCAGCGAGGAATATAATATCCATTACGAATTGCTTACTTCAGACAATTGATTATTTCTCTAATAATACTGTCAGGGCAGCAGTTTTTATGCTTGATGCGCAAAAGGCATTGAATCTGGTCCAATGGGAAGATCTCTTTGCAATTTCATATTGCTTTAATTTCCCCCCGAAATTGGTCAACGTATTGAAGAGTCCATACAGCCGTGCAGCGGCCAGGGTGGTAGTCAACGGGAATGGGTTGGGAAATATAATAATCAGCAAGGCTATGTGTCAAGGCTGACCCATGTCTCCGGTTCTGTTCATGCTGTTTATTGAACCTCTAGCAGCAGCTCTCTGTCAAGAAATTCAACTTAAAGCCCCTATACAAAACGCACCCAAGGTCAAACCATTCGCGGACGACATGATACTCTATCTGTTAGCAGAAGAGGAAAATATTACTATAGCGTTCGATGTAATTCAAACGTTTTCTGATCTTGGAGGCACTGAGTGAATCACAGAAAATCAGAAGCATTCCTCTTCAATAACCCTGTGTCAGTTCCCCCCAGGGGAATGCAGCCTAATTACCCAGTCTCACGGGTAATTAGATATTTGGGCACATTTGTATGGCACAATCTTTCGGACATATAGCAGCTCAGTTATGAAAAGGCTTTACACAAAGCATGAGAACTTCTTAATGAATAGCAAGAGCGACCCCTGACAACTATTGGGCGAATGGCTCTAGTTTAAATAATGAGGCTTCCGTTATTTTTGTTTGTCTCTGCTAATATTGTCATCCGAACTCCTCAAAAGTATTTTAAAGAAATAGATCAGGTGCTGAGTCATTTTATATGGTAAGGAAAGAAAGTACGAAACTTCAGATATTGCAATTGAACGTTCAAGATGGTGGATTAGCATTAACTCACTTTAAAAAATACTTCCAAGCTGCTTTCCTCGATGTCACGATCCAAGCGACTAGGTCTCTAGTCTCCTCTAACTATTTCTATCTTCAGCAAATGCTTTCAATAAATAACGTCCAACTCAGGACCTTTCTTAAGATCCCTAGACTCCCCAAGCGCGCCAGGTACAAGCTTCCCCATTCGATAATCTTTCAGCATAATCGACTCAAGCAAGAGTATCACTTTCCCCAGTTTCACTCCTCCATGCTACTAAGGGAATCGGGGCTGTTAGGTCCACAATTAGGGTCCAAGACTATCAAGCCATGGGAAGAGGCAGGAATTTATCGTTTTTGTGATTTATTAGTAGCAGGGAACATGAAATCCTGGGAGGAACTGGTGGGGCAAACACCGGGTTCTCATGGCTAGCTATCTACAGATCAAGCACTTTATTGAAAGCACACACTTAACAACCGAGGTCGTCAGCGATAGTATTGCTCAAGCATGTTTAATAGGTCAGCTAACTGGCAAGGGTAATTGCTATCATACACTATTCCTAAAAAAATTCCCAAGCACAGACCCCTGCCGCTCTAGCTAGAGTCGAAGCGACCACAAGCTGTAAAATCGAACCCTGAGCACGGCATCTTTACAGCTCGCTAACACATAAAGCTGCCAGAGAGGTTAAATATAAAAGAATAGTTTTTTCTTCCAAGTGGATGCTTTACTATGCACCAGCGCAAAGTCATAAATAGTTTCCATCAAATTCAGGCAAGGGTTTCAGGTGTGCCCCCCCGCCCCCGGGATTGCCTTATATTTGGATGAATTAGCGAGAAACTTCAAATAGCTATAATCTCCGATACTTATAGAGCCCTATTTGTGATTTGAATAACTCAGTGTCTATCAGTTCAACAGCAACAATTTATCTTTATTGCTTCCGTAGTGGCTAAATCTTTACTCCTACAAAATTTGAAATCAACATAGGTACCTTCATTCGAATCCTGGTTAAATAAAATCGGAAAAGTTAAATCAGGAGAAGAGCTAAATGCACAAATAGTGGGGGTAATACAGAAATATCAATCCATCTGGGAATAGGACCGCGAGATATTATAGCAAGAGAAACCATACAGGACCAGAAAATCAGGGGGAGTGGAGGTGTATTGACATTCGGATCAATAGTGTACTGATTATTGTTATTATGCAATATGTGGATCTATTATGTATGGTGATTATTTTTCTACCTGAACGATGAAATCAAAAAAATTTAAGAAAAAGCAGCATGCACCATTGCATTCTTGGCCGATTTCATGATTACATAATGTAAAACATTTGTTTATTTACGGAAGGTGTTGGGGATAAGAAAAAGTCATGTTTTGGACACTAAAGGATCCATGGTGTGAAAAGAAGAATTATTTTATTGTATTAGTTATAGTTAGTTTTATTTATGTAGGTTTGTAGTTCTGATGTTTATGTTTGTGTTCACCTTTGTGTTTTTTTTATTGTGTAATGAAAGGGAATATGTTATGACTTGTTAGCATACTGTTCTGTGGTCATTGCCATGGTGCTCTGGAATGTGATGGAGGATTGAATCCTGGGGCACCACATTTAGTGACAGTTGACCGGAGCAGGCACAGTAGCTTCACTGATGTAGCTTCTGGAATAAAATGCCTGTTATGACTGAATGAGTGTGTATTAATTACCTCAATGACGTTACCAAAAAAAGACTGTCTTACTCCTGACTAAAAAGCTCTTACAATATTTCTGTTCATTTTGTGAAGAATGTGGTTCATGAGTCTGTCTTTGCTTCCCGTTATCATAAAGTTAATGCTAGATTAAACACAGCAACCGTCCAGACCATGGAAGCATGCCATAGTTCTCCCTCTCCTTAAAAAACACGCAACGAACCCTAAAACACTGGCCAACTACCAGCTTATCTCCATGCTACCCTTCCCAGTGAAAGTCATGGAGAAGATCATGAACAAATATCTAGCCGCACATCTCAATGACAACAATATCCACAACACCACCCAATCTGGCTTTAGACCCGAACACAGCACTGAAACCACCCTCCTTGCTGCCATGGACAAGATCCAACTGACCATGGAAAGAGAAGACACAGCTGTCCTCATCCTTACGGACCTATCCACCACCTTTGATATTGTCTCACACCCCATCCAACACCTATGTGATTCAGACACTTGATCTCCAGGATCAGTTCTTTCTGCACCCAGTCAGCAAGACTCACTCCTTTTACCTGAGTTGCCGCCAAACTTATCTGTGGAATTCCACAAGGATCCTTGCTCAGTCTCACACTGTCCAACATCGACATAACCCCACTCACTAGCAAGACTTGCATCCACATCATCAGCATCAACTTTATATCCTTTCGCAGATGACACCCAGCTTACCCTCACCCTTTCAGACAAAACATCAAACACCTGAACAAACTTCTCCACCTGCATGTCAGAAGTTGCAAGATGGATAAAAGCTAACTGCCTCAAGTTCAACACAGACAAGACAAAAGTAGTTATCTTCAGTAAAGACACCACTACCTGACTCCACCTGGTGGCCTGCTGATCTTGGTGTCACAGTCAACCCAAACACCCATGCGACAAACCTTGGAATAATGGTAGCTCGCTATGACAGGCCAAGTGAAAGCAGTTTCCAACTCCTATTTCCACACACTGAAGATGCATAAGAAGATTTTCAATTGGCTTCCCTTCAACACCTGCAAAATCATCCCCAGGCCCTCATTGTCTGCAAGTTGGACTACAGCAATGCACTCTGCATAAGAATCAATGCACAACCAATCAGAAGACTTAATATTACACAGAATTCAGCTGTCAGGCTCACACTCAGACTTCTCTCCTGCACCCATATTACCCCACACCTCAAAGACCTCCACTGGCTCCCCATCAGCAAACGGGCACTTTCGAAACTCCTCTCACACACATACAAAGCCTTTACCAACATCGACCCGACCTACCTCAACAATCACATTAACTCCCAGATACTCAACACCTCTGCTCAGCCAGACTCCTACTCGCACACATTCCCCACTTATACAGAAGCAGATCTGGTGTTCGGGCCTTCTCCTAAGTAGTTCTCAAATCCTGAATCAACCTATCGCTGCATATCAGAACCGCCTCCTCAGGTCTTCAATTTTGCAAGAAACTGGCCCCTTAAGGGTGAGATGCCCGGCAATAGCTGACGTTGTCCTCCTCATAGCTTTCCAAGGCACTCCCACCTGCCCACTTTCTCCACCCAGCCACAGAAGCACTCCCATTTAGCCCATGCAACTGGCACTCCTGGTTGCCACATTCCCCTGCCACCCAAGGGACTCCCGCTGGCCCCTCTCCCTAAGTGTCGAAGACATTCCTGTACACCCTTTCGCCCAGCTGTCTGAAGCATTCCCATCTCCGTGCACCAGCTATCAAATACACTCTCATTTGACCCTGCCTCCCAACCACCAGAGGGGCACACCCAATCCCCACTCCCATATCGTGGGAGGACTAATCATCAACCTCGTCTGCAGCAGCCCAAATGTGGGTGGGAAAGAAGAGGCAGCTAAGAGCAGGATTTGGGAAAACAGTGGGAGACAGGATAGCAGTGAAAGGTCGGTATAAACAAAAGTCTTGAATGATGAGTGTGTGTTTTTGTGCACACACATGCATATCTTGGAGTGTAGGGTGCATGCGTAGGAGTATATGAGTGTTATGCCCACCGTCCACTGTGGTAAATTGTTGGCCATGGTATAATTGTGGTAACTCTTGGCAACTTGTGGACATCCATAAAATGATGGCCATTGTCCACCCCTGAAAAAATGCTGACCCTTGGATAGTGGCATGATAATCAACCCTTGTAAAAATACTGACCTTTGCATAATGGTGGTATTTCATGCCAATATTTGTGCATGCCTGCGTATGGTAGCAGAATGGTGATTATTCTTAACACACTGTGGGCACCCATGGTATTGTGGTGTTAACCTCAGGTATAATGCTGCCCCTCTCAGAATTGTGGTAATTCCTGGCATATTGCTGGCATTTATGGAATGACTTGCATAGTGTTCATCCTGACCGAATGGTGGTCACTAATGTGTTCTTCCATGGCATCAAACGCAAAATTCAATTATATTTTGTAAGTTTGCGCTGCTTTTGCGTCAAAAAATGACGTAAATGCGGTGCTAAAAAAGTATAAATCAGGCCCCAAGTCTTTGAAACCTGGGCCTAAATTTATTACATAAAATTCTCACTGTTACTCTGTGGTGACAGAGCTACCAGGAGTCAAAAGCCAGATGTTTGAGTGAACTGGGATTTTGAATTATGAATGGTGCAATCTGGAAGAGAGGTCTGCTGAATATTAGTTAACTGGGAGGAAACTCCAAAGGGCGTCCAGGTAAATTGAAAGAAGAGGGTGGTTCCGGTGACTAGCTGATAGACCTCTACAGACAGCAGTAATCTTGAGGGTCCACAGCAAAATACCAAGAGAGACCTTCAGTGAAGTAAGGAGAGGCTGTGGCTTTGAGATTCAGTGTGAAGAGTTCGTACTGTGCCTGTGCCAGACAGATCTCCAACTTGGTCTCAGTAACGAAAAACGTTGATATTTTCTGATTGTTTTGTACCACAGGGGTACTGAAGGAGCCCAGTTAAGAGGCTATTAAAATAGCATATTTCTCTCACTGACAATTTTCATGTGAACCAATAAAAAATAGACAATTGGGGGCATAGTTATTGAATGGTATACTTGGCTTTGAGTGTTATTAAACATGTCGGCTTCGTGATGCAGGCTCCAACAAGCGTGGCTGCGGACTATTCCACATTACAAGTGACACTGAAGGACTGAAATACGGTCCGGGATAATCTAAACCACTTTGAACGCAGCGCCTTTCATTTGAAGGTTATGTGCAAGTGACAGCCCGTTAATCTACCCAGCACTCCAGCTGCACTTTAATCTAAAGCTGTTTTCCTGAAGATGTTCCAGGATATGTGGCGTGACGCTGGAATACATAAGGTCAGGCACAAGGGACGACTCCAGGCATGACACATTCTTACTTCCGGTTGTTTTGCTTCCTGTCATTTCAGCATGACAAGATGATGTATAAATATTGCCCACAATGAATGCCAGGTTGTAGATTTACATTTCCGCAGTTACAAGTCCATGAGCCAAATCATTGTCTGAGTTTGAAGCTTCATAACTTCCAGCAGAAAAACGTGTATCCTGTATGAATTTGTTTGCTCTACAAATGTTTAATATTTTATCACCCAACAGGTGAAGACATGCTGCCTGTTTAATTTTGATTCAATTGCATTATTTTAAGTTGAATCATTTTCATAACCACCAAATCAAATGTCTTATTGCTTTCAACACCTCAGCCACCCACACCCCACATTATAGTACATTTTGAACCATCTATCTCGGTAGCAACTCTTCTGGTTGCTGTTAACCCCATTGTTAACTGTGCAGCACTCAGATATATGATTCTTACATACACTATGTTGGACCTGGCCCTTTTACAGGGTCATTCCCCAGACTTTTTGCTTTTTGCCTTCCTATTTTTCTGACCTTTGTTGGCTGACGTTTTGACTCTGAGCACTTTTTCACTGCTAACCAGTGCTAAAGTGCATGTGCTCTCCCTTACAAAATTGGTATGATTGG
This sequence comes from Pleurodeles waltl, assembly GCF_031143425.1. Classification (NCBI taxonomy): domain Eukaryota; kingdom Metazoa; phylum Chordata; class Amphibia; order Caudata; family Salamandridae; genus Pleurodeles; species Pleurodeles waltl. Next base: position 156,198,589 of record NC_090447.1, read on the forward strand.
ATTATACCTAATTGGCATATTAATTTACCAATAAGTCCCTTGTAATGTGGTATCCCTATACCCAGGGCCTGTAAATTAAATGCTACTAGTGGGCCTGCAGCGCTGCTTGCGCCACCCACTCAAGTAGTCTGTCAAACATATCTAAGGCCTGCTAGCGCAGAGCCTGTGTGCGCAGTTTCCTGCCACAGCGACCTGGCATCTAAATTTACTTGCCAGGCCCAGAACTCCCCTTTTATTACATGTAAGTCACCCCTAAGGTACGCCCTAGCTAGCCCTTTGGGCAGGGTGCCATGTACGGAGAAGGCAGGACATGTGCCATGTTGCGTGGACTGTCCTGGTAGTGACAAACAGCCTAACTTGGTGTCTCACTGCTGTGAGTGATGCCTCCTCATAGGATTGCATTGGAAATGCCCTGCCTTATGTGTAAGGGGTATTGTCTGATTTATGAGGGGTAGCGTAGGCATGTTTGGTATGGTTGTGATAGTGGTGAGAAATGCTGCTTACTGGTGTAGGTGTATTTTTTATTACTATCACAGAAATGCCACTTCTAGAAAGTGTTCATTTATCTGTGCTTATGACTTTGTGGTTTTACAGCTTGTCTCCAATCCACGTCTGGGTAGACTGACAGTTGGGGCTTTGTGCATACTTCTCAGACAGCCTGAACACAGGGAGGGTGGAGGTGTCACAGAGGTGCATCTACATATTGTAAAGCCTTCCTGGGCTGAGAGAAGGGAGAGGCGGGGCACACCTGCATTTGTAAAGACTGTGCCCTGGCCTCACACAATAGGGTCGTTAACCCCCCCACTGATGTTTGGGGCCTGTGCTGAAAGGAGAGAGGGGGCACTCCCAGAACCAGTTGTAACTGGCTGGAACCTCCTCTCCCTGCCATTGTAAAACACACTGTAAACCCAGTATAAGTACAAGGGAATTTTCCCCACAATTTAGACATCTTTGGAACACTCTTGGAACTTAAAACTGGACACAGAACGCTGATGAATGGACTCACCAGGAAACCACCTTGGACTGCTGCTGTTGTGCTGACCTGTGACCTGCCTGGTCACTAGGAGGAACTGCCACCATCTGCACCGCTTGTCCTGGCCTGTAGCTCAGCCCACCAGCCCTGTGATTCTTCTTGTTTTGTTGTTCCCAGGGGCAGGGTGCTGTGGCCCCTGACCCCTGTAACGATCTCTACAGCGTTTTCCTGTGAAAGCGCTTCTTCTGCCTGAAGTCACCGCCGCAGCCCGGGCATATAACCGAGCCCTCGCACTTTCAAAAGCGCTTCTTTTGCCTGAAATCACCGCCGCGACCCGGGCTTTTAGCTTCTCCTTTAGCGCGGGGTCCGCGCTGTGTCTTGTGTACCCGGGGCACGTAAACCAGTGAAACGGAGCAAGCGTGCTCCTCTTTGCGCCCCTGAGGCACGTCCCGCTTCCGGGAGCGCCCCTGAGGCACCAGCCGCCGCCAGTTTCTTTAAGAAGCCTCCCGGCGGCCCGGGAGCAGCTTCTCACACTCGCGCACCACATCCGGTGCGTGCGAGTGTCTCCTCGGGCCCCCAGAGGTTCACACCACATCGAGGCAGGACTCGGGGAAGGTGCAGGGAGAGCCCCCCTTCCCCGGTCTCTGTGCTAGGAGCAGGACGCTCCTTTTCTTGGCAGTTTTTGGTTGTCCCCCGACAGGGACGGGAGACCTCAACGGAGGCCCCCATAATTGCTTGTTGGGTCGCACCCAGCCCCCACCCCACGGACAGGGTGTGAGGAGGCCGAGGCAGGCCCCCACCCAGAACGTAGGCCCCCAGAGGGGCCCATTCACCAAGAGGAGAGGGTGCCGACCGCCCCTCTCCCCCAAAAGCACCACGTGGCCCCCATTTTGCGCACAGGAGCGCCGGGGGCCCACTAAGCTCATCTTCTAGGCACTAGGAGTGCCTCTACTACGGAAAACAGGTACTTTTTAGGGAATCTGGGCTCTAGGAGCCTAGTATAGACTTTTGGATGTTTTAGATATCCTACCTGTTTCCTGCCCCTACATATATGTGCTAATGTTCCTTTTTATGGGCATGTCTAGCTGATATGTATTTATATGACTTGTGAGATATTCTCTAATGTTCCCTTTATGGGTATTTAGGAATTGTTCATGGCAAGTGCATATAATTCTTATAGTAATTCCTGACTACTGCTTATGTTGCAGAATCCTGAGTACTTACGTGTTCTAATGTGACAACTGCGTATTCTTGCAGAATATTAGTAACTTGTGTAACATTCTGTCAACTGCTAAGGGAGCAGGGTATTACTTACGTGTAATGTTGGTCTAATTATGTTTTGTGCAATACAGATTATTTTTACATAGCTCAGTGTTGTGTTTACTTTGTGGTGTACATTTTGCGTCACGTATGTTGTGTGTGTTGTGCAAACGCTTTGCACATTGCCTCTGGGATAGGCCTGACTGCTCCAGCCAAGCTACCAAGGGGGTGAGCAGGGGTTATATTGGTCTTGTAACTCCCTTGCCCTGACTAGAGTGGGTAGGTTCTGCCTGGCTGAGGTGCATACCCTAGCCAACCAGAAACCCCATTTCTAACACACTACTAATGTGACAGGCTGCCTACAAGCCAACCCCGAGCAACCCCCACATCCCCCCAAAGTAAATCTATGTAATGTGTTATGATGGATGTCTTCACTTCGTGGGAGTCTGAGACATCTGTGTAACATGCATGTATGTTTTTATGAGGTATTTGTATAGCATTAACTTAGCCAAAAAGGCAGTGAGGCGTGTACAAGGTCAAAGAGATAGTCAGCAAGTGATTGGAGGGTATCTGGGTTCTGGGAAAAGATGCAGACTTTGACTATATCATGATTCAGTGTTCTTCAAAAGATTAAAGTAGAGATGTATCCAAGGCAGACTGAGGGTCCCCATTCTCTTTGTGTAGCCACAAGGAGGTTGTAGCCCGGTTGGTGTGTGTCATGTTCAGATTAAAAATCTCTCAATGGGACAGCAATTGGTTCTTATCTATTGATTAGACTAGTTTGGACAAGCAATTCTGTTGTCTACAAAAATATTACCATGCCAAACAGTGTGGCGAAGTGGATTCTCACAGCTAACAAAAAAGATGTGCTGAGTGCCAATCCTCACCTCCTGAAGCCGAAAAAGGACCGAAGTTATGAAGCTAGCATTTAATATTTTGGGAGGCCTGCCCTTGCTATGAAACTGTTGACAATGAGAACATTAGGGGATGTTCATTGTTAAAAGATCGAACTGCACAGGGGGAGGTGGTGTGGGCTAGTAATCACCGTTCCCTGGCAAGAGACCATAACTCTCAATAAATGATTTTCCAGTCATTGCTTTTTCTTTCGAAAAGGAAAATTACATTTACTACATACACACAACTAAATATTATGCAGTAATTTACAAGTATTACATTGGCAAATGGAAAATACCAGAGATGACATCACATAATTACCTTTGGTCCTCTAAAGGGGTCATATAAACACATAAGTCTATTGGCTGGGTCAGAGTTCAAGAGCAGCAAATCACATGTTAAAGGTATCATTTTGTATGTATATGCAATCATTAATAATATTATCAGGTGTAAATGCACATATTAATGTCAATAAAGCATATGTACTTTGATCAATATTCACTGTCAACATCATTATATCAATAAAGCATATAAAATGAGCAAAACATGTGAAGTTTTTATGAAGTTTCCAACCATGAAAATGCAATCATAAAAAGTAGCCCCAGAGGGTGCAGCACTCCCAGCTGTAGAACAAAAGCTAGAGCCTCAGGAGTGCTTTTCAAACATTAGGTAAAATGCCCAAGGGGTCCTAGATTCGGTGACCCTGCAGAAGTAGGATCATTTCCTTGAAAAACACTCTTTAGGGGGGAGCTGTTGCGTTCCTGCAGCCCACCCCACACCTCCTTGACTTCGTTAGTGGTGCCCCTACCCATTTTAAGAGCCACCACAAGCAAAGAAGTAGGCAAATACATGTACTGTAGGGCATTATGGGGCACTCAAGCTGGAGCCATGCATACTTTATGAAAGGCTCTCCTGCTGTGCCTGAGAGAGCCTCTTCTTTGTTCTTGCTGCATGGCCTGGTGCCTCACGGCTCCCCCTGTTTTTTGGGGTGCCTGGTCCCACCTGGGCACTCCCATGCCTCCAGTTGATGGAGGCAGTGGATAGAGCCTACCTGTCACACCTCCGAGAGCGGCCACAGGAGTCACAAGCTTCTGACTTGAGTGCAGCCATCTGCGGTGGCCACCCCTCTTTCCTTCAGATACCACAACAGGAGCAGGGACAAGGCAAACCACCATTCAGGGAGTGGGGGTGTGATGATGCTCCCATATTTTCCTCTGCTTTGGGGGCCAAGGATGGGACCCCAGCTCCTCTTTCAGTAAAAATGGCACAGGGTATTGGGTCCCCGTGCAGTAGAAAGTCCAGGAGAGGACTCTACACATGCCCACTCCCTGAGGAAATTGAAAAATAAATCCTGCAATGACCCTCAGGGGTAATTTGAGGAATGGTGGAGGGGTCCAACACATTTCATGTTAAAGAAAAGGTCAAAAGTTACCACTTATGGTGGCAAACTCTGGCCACAAGGGGCAGTTGTAGCAGACCTCCCTACCTCAAGAGCTGTGTAGTCCACAATGAGCTAGTTCTTCTGGCTCCCTGCACAAGCAATCCTTTTGGTCTCTGTCTCTGGGTGCAAAAGTCCAGGGCTTTTCCCCAACTGGGACCCAAGGGCCATTAAAGGACCCACCTCACTGGCCCTTTGGGAGACCCACTGGTCCTAGAGTCAACTGGGCAGAGTCCTGAGTCCCTTGTGGGGATCCAGTTGTCCATGGAAGCCCCAGGGTCCAGGAGTGAAGCACAGATAAATCACCAGGCAAGGGAGAGTCTCTCCCTTGTGCAAGAGTTTTTAAAGGGGAGTGGAAGGTTCCAGAAGCCAGGTACCCCTGCCCCAACCCTCCTGCAGAGCATGCTGGGACAGTTCAAAATGGTTTTATCCAGGAGTCACTAGTCACATTTCCTCAGGAGGCCTCAGCTGTGTCCCTCGCTGACATCACCAGAGTTTCAAAGGGGAGCCCCCCTCCTGTGTTGCCTCCAGAGGTCTGGGTTCCTTCCTTTGTTTGGTAGGCTTGGGTAGGTCCATCCCTGATATAGTGAGACTGATGCAGGTAGCCTAGTCACATCCCATTCCCATGCTGGAGCCGGTTGAAGCATTGTTAATTGCTCCCCTTGTTCCTGCTGCTGGAGAGAAATGTAATTAACCTGGCACAGCAGGATGACAAAAGGCCTGGGCTCTAGTTCTGAGCTGAACCAGAGAAATTTGAAAGTTTTGGATGGCTCATACGTTGTACAAGTATCTTTATGAAACTTGCAGATTTGATCTTCTCGCACAGGTTACATTCCATTTCGATACACTGGCCTCTGCAGGGAAAAGGGAAGCACAACTGCACTCTCGGGCAGTTTTTTCCCTATGTGTATAATAAGGTGTCACTACAGACAAAACAGCCAAACAGACAAAACAGCAAATCACTCTGACTTTCCATATTGGTGTACACTGATTTTATAAGGTCTACCCTGGGTCAATACCTGCAAAGTCTCCTCTGCTCCAGGCTGCACACAACAGTAGTCTCACGCGTGCAGTACTCCTATGTGTGCACATGTGCATGCACACGTTTACTTGTAACCAGCTTAGTGCCCATTGCCCTTGCTGTTTTGCAGCAGCCTTATCTTAAAAGGTGGACACTGGCAGTAAACATGTGCAGTCCATTTGCCATGTGATTACCATGGGTGAGACACATGCAGTGAATACTCACACACAGTAAAAAAGTCTAAAACTGGGAGATCCTAGAAGAAAACAATCTGAGTGTACTGAATGAGTGAAACCCAATTGCAAAACTATGGTTTTCTGGAAGGAGTTAAGATTTGAACAAATTGAACTGAATAATTACTACTCCTAAACTTTTAAAGAAACTTAGGGCCATATGTACGAACACATTTTCCCATTGACACAGAATAGGTAAAACCCTTTGATACATTTGGCCCTTAATAGCCAGACTGGTCATTATTTTGAATTCACCTTTTACTGCAAGCAAAGCGTTCAAGAAAGGTCAACTTGTCTGCTTTCTTGAGGAGGATCAGATGTAAAGTGAAAGTTCAGGAGAGCTCTACCAAAGCAGGTTCCGGCTGATGTTAACTTCTAAGAATTTGGGTTTACAAAGTCTCTTTTGTATGTCTTAGTTGATAACGATTTTGTAGCTACTTTTATTTGGGTATTGGTAATCTATATAACTAATGTGGCAATAGATGGGATGTTTGGTTTTGTATTATGGTGTATGTTATATCAAGATTGGAGGGTCAAGAAGTCCACTGTGGTATTTTGAATATAACAATATGTCCTTAGATTATTTTGATAAATAAGATCTGGTAAATTACTTCTGTTTGGTTAGTTTGACTCTGACAACAGGTACAAAATGACCAAGAACTATTGGAGTTTGTTTTGGTAGTGACTCTACAAATGGCCTCTCAGTACTTTTCCCATGTACTTTAGATGATTTACTCTGTTCCCTCCTAGTGATGTATATGTACATCTGTCAGGTTGCAGTTATTGTACAGACACTACTATGAACAATGCACTACATGTATTTAGCAAATATGCCAATGTATGTGTGCACATCACTCCTTTTTGTAACCCCTCAGAGGTACCGACCCTTGTGGTGAGGAAGGGCACCATCGGTGTACAGACCACTTGTGGATATGGGGACCATGGTGGAGCGTCAGATCATTATCACTTACAGACTCACACGTCCAGCTATTCAGGACCTATGTGCATTACTGGATCCTGCACTGACTCCCGGAAATTTTAATCAGCATGCCATTCCAACAGAGGTGCAGGTGCTCTCCGCACTCCATTTCCTGGCCACAGGCTCATTTCAAGTGACAGTGGACATGGGTGCTGGTTTCTCACAGCCAATGTTCAGCCAGGTACTGACAAGATTTCTGAACGCATTTGTACAACATCTGCAATCCTAGGTGTGATTCCCCCAAAGTGCTGACCTCCCTGCCATGAAGTCTGACTTCTATGCCTTTGCAAACATTCCCCATGTCATAGGTGCTATCAATGGCACCCACATAGCTATCATCCCCCCAAGAGTGAGGGAACAGATGTACAGAAACAGGAAGAACTTTCACTCCATGAACATCCAATTGGTATGTACTGCAGATCAGTACATTTCCCATGTGAATGCCATGTTTCCGGGTTCAGTCCATGATTCATTTGTTTTGAGGAACAGTAGTGTGCCACAGAAGATGGAACAACTACAAGAGGACAGAGGGTGGATCATAGGTAAGTTTGCCTGTCACTAACTGACACATTGCAGAAAACCTGCTTGTCAGACTAAGGGACGTTACAATGACGACTCTGTATTGACCCTTTTTCTAGGTGATTCTGGCTATCCAAACTTGCGTTGGCTACTGACACCAGTGAGGAATTCCAGGACGAATGCAGAGAGGAAATACAATGAAGCCCATGGACGTACTAGGAGGGTGATAGAGCGTACTATAGGTCTCCTGAAGGCTAGATTCTGGTGTCTACATATCTCTGGGGGTTCCCTGGCCTATGGGCCTGATAAGGTGTGTAGAATAGTGGTGGCCTGCTGCATGCTGCACAACGTGGCAGTGAGACCTTCTATCCCGCCTTTGGAGGTGGAGGGTGCTATAGGTCCAGATCAGCTACCTCAGAGAGGTGAGGAGAGTGATGGTGAGGATGAGGAAGGGGAAGATGTTAATTCCAGGAACCAACTGATACAACTCTACTTCCAATAACTGTCTGGGACTTAAGCCTGTAATTGAGGTTAGTGACTGATACTGTCAGTGTGCCATGTCATATAGGGGGGATTGGTCATGATTGGCGAGACATGGATCTCTTCTGCATGGTACAGACAGACAATATATGCATTCCCTCCTTGCCTAATTTGAAACACACATTACCACCACCAAGCACAAATTGACAATAAAGTTGTTCTCTGCCAGTTGCATCCATACTCCACATTGTTAAACATTGAAGACAGGGGACAGTGTTACAGGTGAGAAATGTGTTTTATTGGTTGAATACAGTGAATTGTGCTATATGCAGTGATGGAAGTCATAAGAGTTGGGTGTCCTCAAAACCGACTTGGGGGCAGCCCTGTTGGATGTCAGGGGTGGGTCCTATTTATGGTATAGTACTTCAATTTGCCCTCAGCTAAGTGTTGTTGGAGAATGGGTGGGATGGTTGCTTTGCAGTAGTACCAGTGTCAACTGTTGGAGTGGGGCTTGTTCTTAGCTGGGTTTCCAGTGCCATATCTTGGCCTGAGACTACGTTTGGGCACCTGCTGTAGAGCTTCTTGGGGTGGCATGGTTGGCCCTTGTGATTCCTGGGAGGGTATTTCCTGTGCTGTTTCTGCTGCTTGGGTCATCTGTTGCTGGTTGTCCAGGGCTGTTGTGGGGGCCTTTGTCCGGTGTGGGTGTCTGACTGTTTGTTGACCAACTGCAGCAGTGCTCCAGCAATGGTGGCCATTGTGGCATTGTGCTCTTTCCACTGCTCCATGGCCTGTTGGTGTTGTTGCTGCTGCATCCTCTGACTTTGCTCCAGGGTGGACACAATCTGTGCCAACCTGTCTTGGGTATGTTGGTAGGCCCCCAATACCTCTACAATGACGTCCTGGGCTGCTGCATCCATCTGGTGCCCTACCCCCTGACCCACTGGGGCACTTGAAATTGCCCTAGCCCCCTGTGCCTGTGTCCCCTGCGCAGGTCGTGACGTGCCACTTGTACTGGGGCCCTTGCCTTCCTGCATGTTGGGAGTGGGAGACTGTGGCCTCTGTAGCTGTGTTCCACCTGTCTGTGCCCTGGGTACACTGATGTGGGTACGCCTCCCCTGGCCTGCTGGTCATGACTGGGTGTTGGGGGTGACAGTGGTTTCCTGGGTGGGGCTGCTGCATGGTGAGCATCCAGGGCTGTGTGAGGGGCCTGCCTGCTCATCAGTGTCCAGGTGTCCTTCGCCAATGTCTTGTGATATGCCTCTGCTCTCTGGAGTGCTGTGACACTCCTTGTCCCCTCCATTAGGGTTGCATGGGTGGTGGTGCCTGTTGGGAGACATAGACATGTCTGTTACATATGCCTGAGGGTTTGAGGTGTACAGAACTGTGCAATTTTGTGCTGGTGTGACTTTCAGTGGCCTTCCAGGATGCCTTTGTGAGGTTGACATTGCATTTAGTGGCAGTAGTGAGGTTACATTGTGGTGGGGGGTATTATTCCATTGTGGGTACGTGCAGGGGTGGGTTGCTGTGCACAGCGGGAGTGATGTGGGCCTGGTAGTGAGTTGTGGGTAATGCAGGGTGGTGGATGTGGTGGGTAATGGCTGGGTGAGGTGTGGGTCGAGGTGGGTGTGGGTGGGGTGGGGTGGTGCATGCATTGCAGATGTGTTGTATATGGGGTAATTGTAGATGACTTAACCGAGTCCATTCCTCCAGTGAGTCCAGTGAGTCCCTCTGGATGCAGGATGGCGAGTACCTTCTCCTCCCAGTCGGTGTAGTCGGGTGGTGTTGGTGGCGGTCCTCCCCCAGTATTCTGCACTGCGATGTGGTGCCTGGATGCCATGCCACGGACCTTCCCCCGCAGGTCGTTCTATTTCTTGCAGATGTGGTCCCTGGTGCGTGGATGGTGTCCCACTGCATTCACCCTGTTGACAATGGTCTGCCACAGCTCCAATTTCTGCGTGATGGGTGTGTGCTGCACCTCTGACCCGAATATTTGTGGCTCCACCTTCAGGATCTTGTCCACCATGGTCCTTAGCTCCCTTTCGGTGAAGCGTGAATTTTTTGGGGGGACATGGTGAGGGTGGTGGATGGCGTCGGGGCTGGGGACGGGGTATGAGTGCTCCTGTGTGGGTCGATATGCGTGTCCTGTATTCTGGCGTTCGCTGTCTGGCTCTGGTGGTCTCCGTCTTCTGGTCCTGGTTTCGTTGCAAGGGATTGTGGGGTGTGTCTGGGGATGTTTTATGGGGTTCTGGATGTGTGTCAGGTGTGTGGGTGATAGGCCTATCCAATGTGTGCACTTGTTGCTGTTGAGTCCACTTGAAGCCCGTGGCGGTCGCAGCCGCCAATGGTGGTCCGGCCTCCACTGTCCGCCGAGGTGATTTGTGCATCATTGTTTGGAGGGCGGGATGTGGGTGTGCTTGGAGGTGGCGGGTGGGGTGGGCCGGGTTTCCCGCTTACAGGGTCCTGGCGGGGAGTGGTGGTTTGGGAATTTTTGGTGGGGTTGGGTTTTTCAATCATTATATGGCGTGTTTCCATTCGCCGCCACCAGCGGGATTCTGTTCACCGCCAACACGGCGGTCGGCGGTCTTTCCCGCCATGTTCATAATGACCGCCTAAGTCTAGTAACTCTAAGGGAGGGTTGATTAATTTTGTCTCAAAGGGAGGCTTGAGGAATCATCTATCGGTGTTTCCACCTTGCAGGCTTTATTATTTTCATTTGGCTCAAATAAGTTGCTATTGTTAAATTTTTATAATGCAAAATCCCTCTCGCAGGAGGCCTGAAATGTTCAAATTCTGGGTTATTTTGCTAAAAACTTGATGCATTCAGAATGGTGTTGGACGCATATACTTATTTAGAACATAGCCAACAGGACACCAGTCTAAATATATTGCTGAATGAGCCTGATTTAGCCTTTAAAATGGACAAGATGTTCCTGAATCGAAGGGATATTAACCCTACTTTTACAGGAAGAGGCTGTGGGTCGTTCATAGAATTTATCTTTGTTTCTACCTCACTCATGTCCTATGGATCCCTCCATCCCCTTTTAGTGACCACAACCCAATATGTGTTTCCTTTTGCTGGACTCCTATGACATTAAGTCCTAGGGTCCGTGCTTTTGGGGTCACAAAAGCCATTAGTCAGGGGAAGAGATTAAAGTGGTCCCAGATAACACCTGAGGAATTTTTTTAAGTCCCTATATCTTAGTTGTAAAAAGGAGTTTGAGTCCTATATTTCTTCTGCAAGCACTCCTTGCGACATTTTGAAGTCCTTTTTGGAGATTTCTAAAGCAGTGTCTAGTCTCTTGGAGGTGCCTACGCCCCATAAGCGTAACAGATTTCCCAGATGGTTTGACTCTGGATGTTCGAAGGCAGTAGGGGAGCCAAAGCGCTCTTTACTCCACAAGCCTAGGGATTCTGCTTTGGTTAAAAGGTACCAATGCTTATATAAAAGGGAACTGGCTAGGCACAAACATGATTTCAGGGAGGAGGCCTCAGCAGATTTTACTGATGCAAGCACCTTGAATTGTAGCTCCAAATTCTGGGGCATCATTAATGGACAATTTTTTTCTCCAGAGTTGGCAGTCTCATTGGAGGTACACATCACCGAATGACATCTATTTTGAGGACATTGATAGTTCAGTCCCGTTGGAGTTACAGGGGAGGAAACAAGAGTTGACAGTGTCTGTCACGTCGATTTTCTCTTGTAAGAAAGTAAAAAAGGGCATCTTGGGCTTATCTACTAATAAGGCTGCAGGTCTAGATGGAATTCCACCTGACATTTAAGTAAATGATATGGGTGCATGGCTGCCTATTCTGGCAGCCCTCATCAACGCAGCAGTGTTGGTTGGTCCTTCACAAAGATGGGCTATGTCCATTATTGAACCAATTTTTAAAAAGGAGGACAAAAATAGCCCTCTTTGCTAAAGACCCATCTCCCTACCTGATTCAGTTGTTAAGTTTGTTGATCGTATCCTCTTGGAGAGACTTTTGGTGTGGGCAAAACAAAATATTGTGTTATCAGAAGCCCAATATGGGTTTTGTGCAGGTAGGTCCACTGTAGATCAGTGTCTGAACCTATATTTGTTTTTAGAGAAATACACAGTCACAGGTTCTGGTTCCATTTACTTAGGTTTTATGGATTCTCATCTGAGTTTGATTGGGTAAACCAATCAAAATTGTGGCAGATTATGTTGGCACTAGGGATGGAGCAGGATATTGTCCTGTTCTTACGAGGTCTTCATAGGGACACTACAGGGTATATTGACAAGCCCCTAGCACCACCTTGCGCCGCCCTAGAGTCATTTGTTCTACACTAGGGCGGCATTAAAGAGGCATTTCTCCTGTGCCGTATCTCCAAAGTCTTTGTAAACCCTTGTGCCACATTAAGCCTACACCAGGCTTAATGTATGTAAGGGGGGGTTCTGCTGCACGGAACCCGAAAAAATGGCGCAGTGAAATGTGCAACATTTCACTGCGCCATTTTTTCCCACCATTTTTAATGCCTGCTCAGAGCAGGTGTTAAAACGACACACCCATTTTAATCAATGGGCCTCCCTGTGCTTTTCTGCATTAACGTCAACATTTTTTAATCTAGTGCAGCAAAGCACCACAATAGTGTCAAAAATGCTGACGCCATTGTCCGAACAACTGCCATGGTGTGCTGTATCATAAATACGGTGCAACCATCGTGTAGTTAGGTGGGGCAGGAGCAACACAAGAAAAGTGGCGCATCAAGACTGATGCGCCAACTTCTTGTAAATATGCCCCTGAGGCTTTAGCTAATTTTTCTAAAGATTTACAGTGCTCACATAGTTTTAGCATTAATGGAGTGGTGCAATAGCATTGCATTTTGGCCCCTTTTCAGTTAAATTTTTATATTACCAACTTAGACCAGGCCGTGGTTGGTATGAAAGTAGACTGTCCACAAAGGGGGGCCCGTTGTCTAGCGTTTTTACTTCACACGGATGAAGCGATCCTCATGACTAGAACCGCTGGATGTCTCCAGTCCTTGCAGAAGTTTTTGCTAGATTCACTTAAGAGCTAGACTTATCAATTAATGAGGAGAAATCATTTGTGATGTTAGGTGGTCCCCGTTCTATCAAACCACTTAGGTTGAATTTAGGACCATGTGCTTTTCCTAAAACAAGAGTATTTTCATAGTTGGACCTGCTGATTGATTTAACATTAAGCTGACACCCATTAATCGACAAGAAAAAGGAGGACTTCTCACATGTGAATGCTGCAGTTTTTAGCTTTGCCACTAGTTTGAGTAATAGACCTACTAGGGGCCTCTTGCAAATTTATAGGACAAAATGTATTTCCAAAGTGATCTAGAGTAGTGAAATTTGGTGATATGTCAATCTCGCTGAGTTGCAAATAGTAGAAAATACATTTTTAAAGAGGCTTTTGTGTCCTCCACAAAGTACCCGATCTTTGTTGGTGCAGGAGGAATTAGGGGTAGGCTATATATCAGATCTTATGGCCTTTCATCTGCTTGCACTTTGGTTGATCTAGTCTAGGCCAGGCATCAAATTAAGCAAGGAGATTTTGAAAGATTGTGTGTCCCTTGACCATGCACTTTGTATCCTTTGGGTCAAGTACATCAGGTCCTCCTTTCAGAAACTAGGTTGAAGTGACATTTCCAGTTCTGTGGAGGGGATTCGTAAGGCCAATTATACTTGGGTCAAAGAACATTTTTTCAGACAAAGGCTTATGGATAGAGAAGGGTGCATACTATGCTGAAGAAAGTGCCAAATACAGAATGCTATCTCCTCTTTGTTAAGAATAGACATTATTGATTCCTGTTCACCAGGTTTTGATTGGATTTACTGCCTTATCTGTTAGCTTATCCTCAGAGTAAGAACGGGGGTATGAATTCACATCCTGCGGCTGCGGCAATACATCTCCACAGGATACTTCACATTTTACTATGTTGTGTAATTTTTATGGGATGCCCAGGACGTTTACCTTGTCCCTGTTTTGAAAAGAGCAAATGTTTCTCAAGTTAAGCCAGCTCTTATGTACTTGCAGATGCTTTTGGAGGACATTATTTTTAGCATACTTGGGGTCTGATTACGACATTGGTAATCGGACCAGCCGATCGCCAATACAGCGGCGAGGATGCTACCGTCATACCGGTGGCCCTCACCCCTCTTGCTCTATTACAATGTGCCTGCCGGGCTGACTGGCGGGAACATTTTAATATAGCATGGAAAGTGGGGTTGTAATCAGCCAGGTGGTGCTGAGTTCAGCGCCGACATGGCTGGTTACAAGTCCGACCACCGTCACCACGTCAAGATTTATGATCCTGGTGGGGATGGCAGTCTTTAGACGGGTCCGCCAGTCAAAGTTGTAATTGGGCGGTCTGACCACTTGGAGTGCAGGGGTCTGACCGTCAACGCAAGTGTGGTAATGAAACTCTCAGTTTCATGAAAGTTGCTGTAAGGTTCATGAATATCTGTGACTAAGGCCCTTAAGAGATCCATGGTGTTCAGATTTTTTATGATGCACTGCATATTTGTTTTTACACATTTAGATTATATTTAGGATTGCTGAGGTTTTATGTAACATTTTTACATGTATCTATTGTCGATTTTGTTGGATGCTTTGTTATATTGTCTTGCTTTTATGGTTTGTATTTTCAAAACTGAATAAAGCTAATTTGAATTCATGAAATTTAGGTGCTTTCTAAATATATGGTGTAATAAAAGAAAAACAAAAAACACTCTGTATGATCATTCAGAATTTGTTATCATTTGTTTGGGTTTAGAGGTGGACATATGTGCATAAAATATGTGTATAACATGCTCCTTTTTTTAATAAGGCTCCAGCTGATGTCTTCCATCAAGTATTACCTTGCAAGATGTTTTAATGTCATTGGATTTTGTTTTTTATGGCTTCCTGTGATGCCCTGAAGAAGTTATGTAGTTGCTGCCTTTGCCGCCTGTTGAATGTTCCACCAGAATTAAGAGAACTTGAAACTGAATGTGGCTTTGAACTGTAAATGTACCTTGTAACCCAGACAGTGTTACTGGCATAGTTAGACTTGCAATTGCTAGCATAAATACTCAGGTTTATTTCTGGGGGGGGGGCTTTTCAGGGTTTCTGCATGTTTAATTTTCTTGCAGAGTGGTCTTCGTTTGCAGATCCAGGCCCAACCAATGTGGCAAATGTATCCTGCTAAGGTTTTTTGTTAGAACTGAGGTTTTTGATCGTCACAGCATGCACCCTGTACAAGCAGGAACAACTACTTTAGTCAGGGAAAGCTAGATACACACTTAGAGATTATCTGTGCTCACCCTCTGATAGCTTGGCACAGATCAGTCTGCCTTATCTAAAGAGGCAATGTATAAAGTATTTGTGCAACACGCACGCGCACACAGAGTAACACAAAAAAAAAAACACAAAAAGACTCCACTCAGGTTTAGAAAAATAGACAATAATGTTATGAGTAAATCAAGACAGAAATGATAAAAATCCAACCTGCAGAAAATGAGCTAAGAATCTTTAAAGAATAAATCAAAACATAGGTCATAGAACTCAATAGCGCTTTGGGTTTACTTGAGGTCACGCTAGAGTGGGGTAAAGTCAAAGTTTGACCGTGATGGAGGGCAGGCCAGCTACAGGACCCACACAGGGCCTGCTGAAAAAGTTCCTTGGATGGAAGCAATGTCAACGTCAAGGACTCCATGCATGGAGCAAAGGACGAGATGTGTTGCTGTTGATCACGGAGATGCGTCAGTTCCAATCTGTGCAGTGCTGAGGAAGCATCGAAGTCAAGCAGCAATGAGCATCGAGGTTTACAGGTCCAGTAGTGTACTGTCTTGTTAGGGTCAGAGGCCCAGTACTTAGATCTAAAAGCATCTTTGTGTGTGTGACTTCAAAGGAGGGTTTTTAAGGGGTAATCAGCTGTTTGTGTGGATACAGGTACTCTCTATTCAGATGTTAGAGCCAGTTCCCACTCCCTCTTTGTGCCCAGGAAGAGGTATCAGAATGCAGATGATTTCCCTGTCACACCTAGCCTTCCTGTATTTGTGGCTGCCTACAGGGAATGCACAATGTGTAGCTGTCACCTACCACAGACATGTACTGGAGACAGGCCTTAAGGTACACAAAGCAGTAAGATCGGAGAAAGGTCTACTTTCTAAAAGTGTCATTTCTAAAATAATAATGTTAAATCCAACTTCATCATTAAAGATAACCTAACATTACTATTCCAAAGATTTGAAACATGATGTAGCTACTCCTTTCTAATAAGGAATTACAAATTAAAAGTGTATTTAGGGATTCCCAATGCTAGCCTATGAAAGGAGTAGGCCTTACAGTAGTGAAAAACAACTTTGGGAGTTTTTCACCACCAAGATATGTAAAACTTAAACGTACATGTTGCATACGGCTTGGTCCAAACTGGGGTGGTGTGTTGAGAAAGAAACAATGGACTAAACCTAGATCTGTGACTGGGGGTGAATGTTTGCATTGTTCAACATTCTGTCCATCATCTGTTCTTTTTGCTAGGTAGCCTTGGGCAGGGTGCTGTGTAAGTGAAAGGTAGGACATGTACATTTATGTTTTGCATGTCCTGAAAGTGACAAACAGCCTGTTTCATTTTTCACTACTTTGAAGCCTGCTCTTCTCATAGGTTAGCATTGAGAATTCCCTTATGGCCTTTCAAGTGGTAATTCCTGATCAGAAAGGAGTAGCATTTTCATGGTTCTTATGTTTAGAACGGTAATGATAAATCCTACTTACTGGTGAAGTTGGATTTCACGTTACTATTTTAGAAGTGCTACTTTTAGAAAGTAGGTATTTCTTTATGCGTATAACTCTTGTGCTTTGCAGCCTGTTTCCAATACACGTCTGGCGTAGGTGACAGCTACTCTTTGTGCATTCTCTCTAGACAACCACACCACAGGAAGGGCTGCCTGTGACAGAGGATACATCTGCATTCACTTGCATATTGACAGTCTTCCTGGGCAGGTAGAGGGAGAGGTGGTTCACACTTACATGTGTATAGGTTGTGTCCTGCCCTCACACAAAGGGCTGATTTACCTTCTACTGATCCTCTGGAGGCAGGGCTGTGCTAAAAGGGATTGTTGTGCAGCTTATTTTGCTTGTATTTTTGAATAGAAGTACTAGGGCTGTGACCCAATATCTTTAGACACTGCATGGGATTTGTAACCAGATGCTGCTCAACTGCACATTGCCAGGAAGACTGTTGTGCTGCCAGGAGAAACTGCCATTCCTGCTCACTACTTTGTTGTGTTGGTCTGCCTCCTGCTGATTCCTGGGTGAAAGGGGGGACTGCCACTTTGCAATTTAACTGAATGAGTTGGCCTGCTGCCTACTACTTGCTTTTGCCATAAGTGCTCTCCAAAGGCTCGTTGGCTAGCCCCCTATTCTCTCAGGGCCATAAAAGACGCTGCCCTATTGTATTGCCATGGGTCTCTGAGTCCGGCAAAACAAGGAAACTTCAACCCCACTCATGTTCTACTCTGATCGAGCACAACTCTTCTTACCGCCTGACTCTCAACGTGTGTAGAGCACTTTCGTGTGGCCAGATTAGTGCAGGTTGAGTGCTCTACAATTTTCCATGTGCATGTTGAGCGCCCCTGCTACCCCCAGCACTGCACTCTCCAAGGTGAGAGAGGTGCCGCAGTGCAAAAGGAATCTCTGACCTTGTAAGGCAGAAAGGTTTTTCAGCAACGCGTAGGACTCCGCCAACATCAGCTGTGTGCAAGGCACATCCAGCGAAAGGAAATTGCTCTGCTGATGCCTCAGCACTGCTCAAGAGAGGAATTTCTATGCTGTGTGCCTGTGCCCCAAAGAGGACTAATGCCGTGTGAATCAACTCCTAATCGCCCGTACGGCCCGATGCCACTCCACCTTTTCCTCATGCTAGAAATCAATGCGGTGTGAACTCCTGCTCCCATGCCAGTCACCCGGCAGCATCCCAATAAAACAGAAAAGGTACTGTGATGTGTAGCTGCACCGGACTCTCACAGGCAGCTGAGCTTGTGAACAGCTAGTAGGGATCAGAGTGAGGACTCTCACGTCTTGCTCTCCACCCTTGGACTATACTTGGGGGGCATTGTGCAGGCTCGACAGAGTGAAGGTGGGACCTCTGGGGAGGATCCCAGGAGCAGCATAGAGCCACTGCTCGAGACAGGCCTTTTCAAGGACTCCAGCACATCAATGCTACTTTACCAAGTCTAGTAGGAGCCCAGGTGCTCATGCACCCGATGATCTCTGCCTAGTGGAATTGTATGTGAGGTTACTACAATAAGTGCCTCTAATGTCCTGCATTATTTGCCAAGTACTTATATAATACATGTCATTATAGCCTTGTTGTACTCACAATATAAGAAATGTTTTTTTCATATACAATCCTGTGTGGAGTCTCTTTTTGTAGTGTATTCAGTGTGTTACTGGGCAAGTGTGTTACATAAATGCTTTATACACTGCCTCTGCAGATAAGCCTGCCTGTTCTGTGCCAAGCTACCACAGGGTTAGCACAGGTTATCTTTGGTGTGTATCTGACACCCTGACTAGGATTGAGCTCCATACTTAGACAGGGTGCAAAGCTCTTTCAACCCAAAACCCAATTTCTAACACACAGCAGAGGTCCATAATCCTTTATTAGAATCATAGATGGTGTGTTAGGTAGATGGTGACTGGTTTGAGTAGTGCCTGTAGGTGTAGCGGGACAGATTGAACTGGCACTCTGAATAGGTACACATTTTTGTATCTCAAGGAGGCAAATAGTCATGTGTGTGCCACAAGGTAGGCTAAGTCACTACTGTGTATGATAGTTTAACACTTGTGTTGCAGCTGTGAAGAGATGCTGTGGTACAGAACATTGGTGTACTATAGTCTACATGTGTTTAGGGCCAGAGGATGGGGACACAGGTGGCAGGAGGGATCTAGAAGAAGAGCAGTCTGATTATGTAACATATGTAAAATCAGGTGGACATGAAACAGGGATTTGTGAATTTTAAGGGTGATGTAGGGGTCCAGAATGATGGTCAGGGGTCTGGAATGGTTGTAGCGTGAGGGTTTTGGGCCTAGTTGTGTGGGCACATGGGGTAGGTACATGTTGCACATTATCCTCACTGACATCTACTGAAATTCAGTATGGCCCATTACTCTCAAATACAGGTAGGCATGCTGAGCAATAGCATAATGTAACAGATGTTGGTGGTGTTTGTGTCTTCTGAGAGTCATTGTATGATATGGGTGTCATCGGAGTGTGAGATTAGGTAGAGTGTCCGGGTCTGAATGATGATTGCCTATGGAGTCATGTGCAAGTAGAACTGAGGGCCTGATTTAGAGTTTGGCGGATGGGGTTGCTCTGTCGCGAATGTGACAGATATCCTGTCCACCATATTACGATTCCACTATATCATATGGAAATCTTAATATGGAAGAAGGGATATCTGTCACGTTTGTAATGGAGTAACCTGTCTGCCAAACTCTAAATCAGTCCCTGAGTGTGGCTGAGTGAAGAGATTGCTAGGACTCTATGGATGACTATCTTGCGTTTTGAACAAATGGACTGAGCTTGAGATGTTGCATATTTTCAATCTGGATGTTGGCAAACCCATTCAGAGATGGGGATCAGTGTCTACTGTGCTCTAGAGATGAATGTGTGTGCTAGGAAACCCCTGGATATCAAAATAACATTGAGGTATGGTATATACATGTCCTAACACATTCATGCAGTGTAGCAAGATTGGGTGCTGTATAGAGTTACATGAGTTACATGGATGTGGAACAAATATGACCCCAATGAAAGACATTACAGCAAGGCAGACTGTTGTGTTTTACTGTGTGCAAGGCAGAATGCAGGATAATTTATGAAACATAACAAAATAAAATGACAATTAGTAACCTGACAAAGATATAGACATTTCATTGTAAATAGTGCAGTTGCATACAGGCAATCATAATAACTAGGTCACACCTGTATTCAGATATATACAACATTCTTGACACATATATGTATGCATTGGATTAATGTGTGATGCAGCAAGACAGCTTGCAGGGCTATGCCCCTTTGAACTTTGTACAAGGATGCATACCTTGTAAACAGATTTGTTTTGTGTTCTCTTGTAAGTCCCACATTTCGGATTCTTAAATGGCTCTTTAAGAGAAAATCAGATTTTTTTAGAAAATATGAAATTCCGTATTTGCATCTCAACACCCCTCTTACACAGTTTACGCTATGCTCTGGTGGTCAGCTCAATGCAGACTAAGGAGTAAGGAGGTGGGGGCTTGCAGAATTTAGTAAAATCTGGGATTTTCGCATCAATGACAACTGGGAAACTCCCTTAAATATCCAGATGGTTGTTAAAAATGACTTTCTTCTGGTGGGATCCTATAATACTATGCTACACAGTGTAAGGGATCTGGATATCAATTTAATCATTGATACCCTGGCGTTAGTTTCTGAAGTGGTGGATCCTCCTGGGATAAGGAGTGCGGGGGTGTGGAGAAGGCTATTGCTAGACAGGGATAAGGTTGATCTTGGGGCAAAGGCACAAAGAAAATTGACTCATCAGGAGGACTTCTATCTTTCAAGTGAGTGCTGGAAGAGAATTAATCACTTACATTTCTCAGTTCTCAGAGGTGCGAACTGGCATCTAATTATATTTTTTAGTAAATGGCTATTATATTGAACCCCACAAGTCTTATCCCATGCGGTGCCCAGCTGTCCTGATCTCTGTTTTCTCTGTAAAGCAGTAGGGGTGGCGGGTTGGATACATGTGATTGGGACATGTCGATGTATACAGGAATACTGGGACGGAATATTCAAGATGCTAACAACTATGGCTCAGGTAATTATAACTCCCAGTATCCGGTTGACATGCTTAGGCTTCGACTCCGAGGCAAGGCTCCCTCCCAGGTGGGAGAAACTCGTTTTTATCACCACTGTGATTGCCAGATCTCTCTTGTTAAGAAACTGACGATCTGAGTTATCTCCCACCCCTCAAGAATGGCGGAGCAAAATGATGCAAGTTAGAAATCAGGAAATGAGATATGCTAGCAGAACACAAAGTGGTAAAACGTTTTCCTTGATCTGGGGCGAATTCTTCTTAGACAATCATGGGTAAATCTGTTCTTGGTTAAATCACCTATGAAATGAATTTGCAAAGCCACCTAGTCTCATTGTATTTGTTTGGAGCTCTCTCTCTGGGAACTATTGGGGAAGCTATTTAAGACAAAGGGGGTCATTCTGACCCTGGCGGTAATTACCGCCATGGCGGAGGTCGGCGGTAGCACCGCCAACAGGCTGGCGGTGCACCGCTGGGCATTCTGACCGCGGCGGTTCAGCCGCGGCCAGAAACGGAAAGTCGGCGGTGTACCGCCAACTTCCCGCTGCCCTTGAGAATCCTCCATGGCGGCGGAGCGGGATTCTGACACCCCCTACCGCCATCCGGTTCCTGGCGGGTCTCCCGCCAGGAACAGGATGGCGGTAGGGGGTGCCGCGGGGCCCCTGGGGGCCCCTGCAGTGCCCATGCCAATGGCATGGGCACTGCAGGGGCCCCCGTAAGAGGGCCCCACGAAGAATTTCAGTGTCTGCTTTGCAGACACTGAAATTCGCGATGGGTGCAACTGCACCCGTCGCACCTTCCCACTCCGCCGGCTCCATTCTGAGCCGGCGTCCTCGTGGGAAGGGTGTTTCCCGCTGGGCTGGCGGGCGGACTTTCGGTGGTCGCCCGCCAGCCCAGTGGGAAAGCCAGAATGACCGCCGCGGTCTTTCGGCGGGAACCGCTTGGCGGGCGGCGACCGCCGTCCGCCGCGGTCAGAATCACCCCCAAAGTTTTGAATTGTAATGTATTTTTTCTTTTTGTTATCTTGGTGGATCCTGATAAAAACTCAATAAAAAGAAGTATATAAAAAAAAAGTCCCACATTTCTGCACATTTACATTTGTTAGAGGCATATTAAACTGTATATGTGTACAGCACAATGCAGCACACAATTAACATTTTACATTAATGGAGATTGCACATATATTTTCTGCTTAGTCATCAATGGTGGATCTCTGTCATTTTCGGAGCATTGGGAGCATTGTCCAGTCACTCAGATAGGTTAAAGAAGGGAATTTAGTAGTAGTAGAAAATGTTATTGTTTGAGTAATTAAAATCTTTACAGTTACCTTCTTCTTGCTTCATAAAAGTAAGCGTTCATAACAGATGCTCAAGCATAAGTGATCATACATGCATTGAAGTGCAAAGCAATGCAGCAAGTTCCTCCTCATATTATAAATCACAAACATTATAAAAAGAGAAGAAAGAAAAGGCAAACCCGACATGCATGGAAGAAAAGATAAAAGGCCTCTGAATGATTATAATACTATACCAGAGACCAGCAATACAGGCAACACCACCTTTTAATTTATTAGAGTTTTAGAAGGGTGCACTCCAGGTAAAACTGAGTAAAACAACCAGTATTCTAGGTAGTATTCTGATCCTCAGTCTAATGTACAGGAATGGTCAGCCTAGCCAGGCTTGGTGCATTCTTTCATCAATTGGTGTAATTGATGAATGGACTTTCCAAATTTGGCCAGGTCAGATGGCTCTTTTAAAGTGAAAACTAAGTTACTTGCCTCATTACAAGTTCGTATTCCATGACTTAAAAAGAGGGGTTTTAACAAAGGCTAACGTGCATTCAACAGAGGCAGACAGCAGCATAAAAGATGATTAAAAGACTTGGAGAGGTAGGCACAAAGCCTGCAGTTTATTATTGTGGAAAGGGAGTGCCATTTTGGATTCATGTTATTAGTCTGGAGAGCCAGCAACCTTGTTGCCATGATTTGTGTCAGACAAGCTTTCCCAATTGCACACTTTAGGTATGACTGTGGCAACAGAGGGTGTGGATTGGTTTCATATGATAGTGCCATTGCTTCTGTCACTGGTGTACTGTTCAATTTTGCCAGATCACTTGTCTTGGAAAGTCTTTTTATCTCCTTTTTCAATATTGCTTTAAGCGCGGAATGGGAGAGCACCACCTTACAGAGTTCCATCTGATCTATCTGAAGGGCTCCAAATACTTTGGCTAAATGGTGTGACCATGGGTTCATCTTTGAATAAAAAATTGTACAGAGAGCTGCTTTCAATGTATTGGGCGGGCCATAATGATTCTATAGTAGTACTTTAAGAAAGTACCTATGTTGACTAGCTTCTGTTTTTCCAGGCCAAGTTCCAACCTGATCAGGCAGCCTCTTACATATTGGTATAGCTTAAACACTCTTTTATAGGCTTTAACTTGTAGTTTTTCCACTATTGTACTACGCTGCCCTAGAAAAGCTTCATGACCATAAAGTAAAGCAGGTAGAAGGGAGGCCCTGAGCACTTGTTGTATTTGGATTGACAAAGGGCTTTCCTGTAGAGTGTTAAGCTAGCATGTTCTTGTGATTATCAATTCAGCCTTAGATTTGAGGTGAGACAAGTGGATTTTAGATTTTCCATTCATAGACCCCTACACTCTTAAGTAATTGTATGATTTTGCTGCACTGATTTTAAGGGGACCCATCTTCCAGTGTTAGTGTGTCTTTTTGAGCAGCCCCCCGAAAGGTTAGTACTTTGGTCTTCCCTGCATTTGCCTCTATTTTATTGATCTCATTGTAGTCATTGCGGCAGTTAATGCTTTTTGGAGCCCAATTCTAGAATGATCTAGCAGGACAATATAATCTGCATATTGTAGCAGCATGACTTTAAGGTCTCCAATTTCAAAGCCAGGGGCATATCCGCTGTGTACAATTTGAATAACAGTGGGGCTACGATGCAGCCTTTTTTTAGCCCGTTATGTGTGCAAATGTTCTTAGTGGTGGTGGTCTGTGTCAGCTTTTCCCCTCACCCAAGGCAATGTATAGAGTGAAACTATTGCCCGCAGCAGGTTATTCGAATTCCCCAACCTTGTATCTTCCTCCATAGATGGTTTCTATCCATTGATTCAAATGCGGCTGAGTAGTCGACAAAGCAGGAATAAATGGGGGGCGACTTCTTGCTCGAGGCTTGATGTATCATAGGGAATGCTCATAACGCCATGCATTTTCAATGTATACTATGAACCACAACCCATCGATTCTACTCTTTTCACAGGGTATGAGAAGCCAGCTATTGCCACGGGTTTGCTTTATGCTGTCTTAATGTAGGCACTCTGAGGCTCACAAACTTCCCTTAGGTAGATTAAAACCTTTACATTAATTCATTGCAATGCACATGTTCCACATTACAATCTGGAATCTGAAAAAACAGCTACTCAAATAATGTCAGAAAAATGGTACAACATGCAGATGTTGCATATACATGGCCCCTTTCGCAGCCATCGTCAGAAGCCATGGTATGAACATCGTGTCATATGCCGATGACACACAACTCATCATTTCCCTCACAGAAGACCCGGACACTGGCAAAAGGAACTTCCACTCAGGAATGGAAGCCGCTGCCACCTGGATGAGGGAAAGCTGCCTCAAGCTCAACTCCGACAAGACTGAGCTCATCATCTTCGGAAACTTCACATCAGCTTGGGACAACTCCTGGTGGCCCACATCCCTCAGCGCCCCTCTTGCACCGACTGAGCACACGTGCAACCTAGGCATCATCTTTGACTCCTCCCTATCCATGACACGGCAGGTAAACTCATTCCCCTCCTCCTGCTGGCACATACTCTAAAAAACTTAGGAAGATCTTTAGATGGATCCCAGCAGACTGTCGCAAGACAGTCACCCACGCCTTAGACACAAGCAAGCTTGACTACGGCAACTCCCTCTACACCGGCACCTCGACTAGAAACATTAAAAAACTACAGCTCATTCAGAATGCTGCCGCCAGACTCCTCCTGGACCTCCCATGTCGAGAACACATCTCCCAACATCTGGGGACCCTTCACTGGCTCCCGGTTGAGAAACAAATCACCTTCAAGCTACTCACCAACAGGTACAAGGCCATACACAAAGCAGGACCAGCCTACCTGAACCACCGTGTCTCTGGCCACCATCCCTTGCATTTGCAAAACCACCGCCGGAGGACGATCCTTCACCTACATTGCAGCAAAGAGCTGAAACAACCTCCCCCTGCACCTCAGACAAAGCCCTGTTGCTCATCTTCTTCAGGAAGAACCTCAAGACATGGCTTATCGGATGAGGCCCCACCCCCCCAGCACCTTGAGGCCCTCACGGATAAGTAGCCGCGCTTTACAAAAACTGATTGACTGATTACATAAATACATACCTAATGGGCCTCTAATCTGCAGTCAAAGCAGGACCACAAGATCTTGCTCCCGTGCCACCAAGGGCCATATGTACTAAAGCGCTTTTTCCCATAGACACAGAATGGGTCAAATCCTTTGATACATCTGGTCCCAAGTCTGCCCAACGATGTTTGCCTTGGACAACGGTCCAATCTTGGCCAAAGAACTTCCTAACATAATAGGGACATGCGCCCAACTGTCCTTTCGATCTTTGGGTGGGTACCCCTGGCTGACCCTAACCCCAGAGGCCAGCATCCTGGGCATATAATGCAAATATAGCCACAGGAGCCCATACAACTCACCCTCAGAAAACATCTCCCCCACCCCTTGCTGACATGTCCCTAATCCCGACAAACAAGAGCCCAAAGAAACACTTCTTAACACTATCGCTACCCCTAATTTACAAAAGCCCTAAAAAGACAAATACACAACAATACAAAGACAAATATTCAGACAATACAATATTAAAAGACACAAAAGGTATATAAATCGCACAACACAGGAACAAATCGGACACCAACAAGACCAAAATATGTTTACAATCACAGCCACTCTCCAAAACACCACCAACACCAAGCACAAACTAACACACTAACTTGCTAAGAGAAAGTGAAACTAACTTGCACACTTCCTGATAGTCAGCCTGCCACACCCATTGCATCATTTCCTGGGTGTATCTGAGCCATTTTTGACAATTGTTTCATTTTTTATGATGCACGCTGCAAGGGTGCCTTTGTTGGCAATAGGCTGCAAAAATGGCCCCAACGCAGACGAAAAGACAGAAATACATTGTATTCTATTAATTTCAGCATATTATTGCCCTTTTGCTTTCACACATAGCAGTGCATTAGGGTGACTTACTGCAGTGTAATATGTGGCCAGGTTAATAAAATGCCCGTTTTTAAAAGACACAGGAGATTGGAGAAGCAATACTGTGATCCATAGGTATCGGGCTTCCACCAGCATTATAAAATGCAGTGCACACACTCAGGCCAATATTTATACTTTTTTAGTGGCGCATTTGCGCCGCTTTTTGACGCAAAAGTGGCACAAACTTACAAAATACAGTTTTATTTTGTAAGTTTGTGCCGCTTTTACGTCAAAAAGCTGCACAAATGCATCGCTAATAAAGGATAAATATGGGCCTAAGTCACCACACACTGTTTGGAACCAACACTCCCTTTGGGCTGTACTATAATGGTGAAGGTAATCACACGCTACCAGTAACAACACATTAACCACACCGTCCACATTTGAACACAGGCTTTCTGTACATGGTTTTATCATGCACAGTTTTTAAGATCAACTTGATGTTGGGCAATGGCGAGTGTACCTCATAGAAACAGACCTTTGGAAGAGGGGAATGAGCCAGTAGGCCTCACTGCAGTGAACCAGGGTAACATGGTCATATTCACTACTACTGTACCTTACACACCATGCTGCCATCCGCACTTTACCTCAGTCGTACTCCTGGCAAAGGCAGTAGCAGTACATCTACTATGAGGGCAGGTCTTTGTGTTGCCCTCCTGCTCCTAGAAGAATGCAATCCATGACACAGGCCTATGTAATGGCACACACTCCTATTCCAAGTTCCCCTTTGGGATGATACAAGATGTAGTGAGCCCCACAACTTCACAGTTGTACACTCCGGACAGGGTTACAGTACTCTTACCATACAGATGTAATTTCATACCCAGCACCTCCATTCTACCATGTTCAATTAAATTGTGTATGTACACATACATTTGTGAATAACTTTTGCCATGGAATTCAAACTTTTACAGCCTCTGTATTCTTGAGGTGATTGTTGGTAGAACATCACCCTTGTCTTATTTCTCGGGGTAATGCCACACATTTTAGGGTTATCTGTTGATCGGGTTGCGTTACAAGTCTTTGATCCTATCACATTGCTGTGCTACGCATGGAAAATGTGTTTTTTTGTCATCTGTGGACATATATTTTATGTTTGGCAATCTGCCTAGTAAATTAGTCACATGTGTATTGTTTTGAGGAACCCCACACATGTGTGTATGGCCACTCATATTGTAGGTCATACGTTGGACCTTATTTTTACCAATTTGTAACATCTACAGGTAGATTCTCCCATACTGATGGCCTGGACAGACCATTTTCCCATAAACTTACAGCTCCTTACTGGAGAATCGTTAGGTCATAAGACAGCAGCACCTAAATTGATGAGACCATGATGGAGGGTATCACCTCCATCTTTCACACTGTGCTATTCCACCCCTTCCTCCACATTGCACTCAGATATCAATCTTGCTCTGGAAGAATTCCAGAGCTCCTTCAATCAGGCTTTATATACATTTGCTCCTGCCAAACTTAGTCACACAAAACCTAATAAAGCCCTCTCTCTTTGGTATTGGCAGTGTCTCAAAACAGAAAAAGCATCCTGCAGAAAACTCGAACAAAAGTGGAGAACCACAAAATCCCATAGTGAAAAGAATTAACAATGCAGGAAACTCAGCTAAAGGGTTATATATGATTCTAAATGAATTCACTAAACCCACTGCCTGTGCCTCTCCAATCCCAGCATCCACGTCTCTATGCGACAACCTCACAGACAATTTTGAGGAAAACATTTCTAAAATCTATTGCACTCTCTCAAACAGCCACAAACAGGTACAACATTTCTCACTTGCCTCCTCAGTCACTAACCAGCAGACCCCCTTGGAAAGTTTTGATCTGTCACTTCCAAGCAAGTCTTCGCCTTGATGAATAAGATTGTAGTGAATCCTAGTTTGTTTTAATGGGATAACAGGAGATAGCTTAGCCTTTGGCTTGCAGACTCGTGCCCCCGTCACCTAGTGACTTTTAACCTACTTAGCTTGCTCTGTCTTAGCCCATTTAATTATTTAATTCTTCTAGGATGGCTGCCTTGTTTATAGTTAGGCCACTTGTTATGATTTGCATTATCAGTGCCACTGAGTTAAGGCGTCAAGATCAAGTGACAAAGACAAACAAACAGTAGGTGTTCACACTTAGGGACTTTCCCTCCCCGTGCTTTCAAGGGAATTGTTTATATTAATTGCCGCCCCAAGCATGCCTGTTATCTATTGTTTGGGAACACACCTACGTCAGTGGTCCAAGTAGATCTGTATAAATTCTTCACACTTTAGACAGATAATCAGAGGGATTCTGACCAGAGAGCATCGCCACCATCGTAGATATCGATGCTGCACGTCGTCTTGACGCTGACCCAGTCTTCGTGTCGCTACGGAGTCTGAGATAGAGACCTCATTCCAAGGTAACGAGGGTTGAGGGCTCCTCTCATGGACATGGCATTGGCAGATTAGGTTTAACATAACCAGCTATCCTTTAGGTAGGAGGTTAGGCCTATTATGATAGGGTATTAGGACATATTACACACCTTATGTCTTTTCATGTTATTGCAAGATGGTGGGGGTCTTTGTAATAATGACTCGTCTTTACAATTCTGTTTCTTGCACTGTTCATTATCCTAATCATTGCAGCCCATGTAACTTATCAGATTGCAGTTGTGTTAAATAAAAACCATTGAAACTTTACTGCATCTTCGTTATTGCCTGTGTTTGAATGAGACATGAAGTATCTGTGAGAAAGGGGTAATCTCCGTTTAACCACGAGACTCCCTGAGATGTCATACTCTTGAGTCCATGCGTAAAGGCTGCCACAAATCACCTTTTACTGGTGAGGTGCTGCTATTGAGCCGGAAGGGTTGGTACGACAGCTGCGACTTGTTGTAGGATAGGCATAGTCACCTAAAAACATAAGTACTGCCATCCTTAAAGCAGCAGTCTTGCCTAGAGCAAGAGTCCAAACTACGACATGGCGCCACCAACGATGGTGTTTAGGCACTAATTTATGGATACCCTGACTATCACTGTCTCACAGACAACAGGTACCCTAAGTACCATTAAACAGAGACGTCCGTGGTCTTTGGGAAGATCCTCCTCAGCTGAAAAGGTAACACCTGTAGGTTGTTCGAGCTCGAACTCATAAAAGGACTTTACTCCCCATTTGGTGTTCCGTTTCTCTAAACAAATATGGCTAATGCCATAGAAATTCCTGAGAATGCTAGACAAGCATTAACACAACACTTACTAGCGCATGGCCTTACACCAGAGGGCGGGGATGTTACTCTTATAATGGAAGCAAATGAAGCATACCAAACAGAAACATTTTACTGTTGGGTCACCTTTCCTGAGGTGGACCAAAGAACACATATGTTCTACACATACGAAATTGCAAACGTACCTCAACGGTACCAAGCATACCAGTGTCATGAAATATCGCTCACATACCAAGAGCATCAGAACTGGTTTGAAGGCGCCCTACCACATGTAATACAAAGAGTGAGACTAGGTCCTTTAAGTAATGATGGACCAACGTGGCCTATGTTTGCCACATACACACCTCACCCAGGCATACCAAATATGCCAATAGCAGATCTACGAAATTTATATAATGAGTTAGTAACACTTTATAGACGACTAGTCCAGTTCGTAATGCGAACTTTGAACACAACACCAGCGTGTCCAGCTCCACCAGCACCTGGTGGATACCAAATGGCTACTGGGATTAATCCACAAACAGTGCATACTATCATGGGTAAAGTATCCACAGAACGAGAAAAAATACCGTTCTGGATAGCCCAGAAAACAAACCAGCTGGAAGCTGTGTTTCCCCATACGGGACCACAGGAAAAACATAGACTTCTCACAATGTGCTTGCCCTTTGGGATGGTTCCCTCAGTGGATGACTGCGCCACATGGGGTACAGTCTTCGCTGCTGTATATACTACCACACATGGTACCTCGACACTTGCCAATTTACCGGAAGTGTTAAAACAAATACAGAATGAGCACAGGGCTGCACCAGCCTTAGATTTGGGGATGAAATGACACAACCTCTCACAAATATGTCTATAGATACATAGACATACACAGAGAAGGATATTATGTACCTACATTTCTAAGTTTAAGGTGATATCAAGTATACTCCAGATTTACTTACCAATCGGTAGGCCATTCCCATATTGACCATTCTAGAAGCAGTCATTGATTATACTGTCCCAGAAGATGTAGGAATCATGTGCACTCCCAGGATATTTGGGCAGCACATTGATGAACATTCCCAGATGACCTAGTTTGGCTTGGACGTTGATAGAATAGTTGTGCTTACGGTTCATGAAGTTGGGGGATGTTTCAGCAGGGGGCACCAATTACACATGTATACAAACTATTGCACCTAGGACATGTGGGAATCCCGTGATGGCATAGAAGCCCTGCTTGGTGTTCAGTAGTTGTTTCTGGGTCTTGGGGAAGAGGCGATATGGGGGGCTGAGTCAGATTATGGCATCCAGGAAAGAGGGGAGGAATGCAGAAAATTATCCCTGTGATATTCCTGCCACTCTGGCTGTTGTGCTCTGGAAGGAACTCGATGCCAGCATGTGAAGCACAGCCATTAGTTTCACATGTGGTGGGATGTTGGTAGGCCTTGCAGTTGGTGGCTGGAAACTTGGCCCAATCTTATTGAGTATTTGAATGATAGACTCCTTCCTGAGTCTTAAGTTTTTATAACCACCTCCTCCCTGAGGTCAATGAGGGATATACGCTGCAGAAAGACACATCCCCTTCTCTTTCGCTGCCTACGTGGTGGTCTCCTTGCAACTCCTAGCTGCAGGATCACACCCTCCATTGCATAGTTGAGCTTGCCAAAATGTTTTGTGGGGTTGTTCTTTTCATACCACAACCACTGCGTCATTTCCTTTGCCTGGGTTGCTGATATACAACAATTCTGCCGCATTGCAGGCTTTGCGTGTGCTTCCCAATGAGGTGTGATGCATAGGCAAACCCATAAATATGACTACTTACATTTACAACAAATTTTGAGAGGGAACAACTTCATCACATATATTATATTGTGTGTGGCACAGCTAGTTGTGTCACAGCTTTTGACACATGCAAGCCTTAATAAATTATGCATTTTGGCAAATGTGTCATTTTATAACTGACTTATTCCTTACTCCAGCGTTGCATCAAAATTCATGGTGCAACGCCAGTCCATGCCTCTCATAAATCTGGCCTTAAGGGTATTTTCAGAGCCTTTGCACAGCTTGTGTTTGCTCACTTTCAAGATTGGGTTACAGATGGCTTTACTCACAGTGTTGAGCTGTAATGAGTCCAAAAGTGTTGGGAGAGAACAAGTTTTAAAATGAAGGAGAGTTGTTTGTGATGTCAATGCAAAAGTTATGTTAAAAAGGTTGACATTTTATCTTGTGTCTGCCATAGGCAAACATGACTGGAAGAGTCAGCATGTTCATTAAAATTCAATCATCAAGAGTAATCAGGATAAAGGGATTATTTAATGACACTTAACACATAGTAAAAATGAGATCACTACCAAATGTAGCCCCACTTAGAAGTCTACAACAACAACAAAGTGGTGGATGGAATTCTTGAATTAATCTCAGCCACTTGCAGTTACTCAGGCCACATCCCAACACATTGTTTTTCACCCAACATGTCACTGCAGTTCGGACCCAACCATATGCACATAAGCCTTGACCCTGATTCAATCAGAACAATCCAACCTGAATTGCCAGGCCAGGTCCTCCCTGAGCCAGAAAAACAAGGAATCCAGGACCGGTTTCACCCTTATTATGGGCTCATCAGCCAGGTATAGCTTGAGTTCAGTAGCACAGTGAGCCCAGGGCCCATGTCACGGCATACCCGTCACACTTAGGGCAGCAACAGGACAACAAGTTGATGGATGGAATGCTCGAATTAATCTGAGCCACTGGCAGTCCCTCAGGCCTCCTCCCACTCTATTGTTTTTTTGCCCACTATACCACCTCAGTTTGGACCCACCATATGCAAATCAGCCTTTACCCTGGTCTGATCGGAACAGTCCAGTCTGAACTGCAAAGGCCAATGATGGGTTGGGATCCAGCCCCAACTGATTGCCAATGACTGAGATTAATTCAAGCATTCCATCCATCACCTTGTTGTTTTTGCATCTGAATCCCTAAGTGCACCGGGTATTCCCAGATGGGGGTCCCAGGCTCACTGTGCCACTGGAACCAACCTATACCCAGCTGAAGAGCCCGTAACAAAAGCAAAACTGGTCCTGGGTTGCTTGTGTTCCGGTTCAGGGAAGACCTGGCCTTGCAGTTCAGGTTGGACTGTTTCCATAAGGAACAGGGTAAAGACTGATTTGCATATGGCTGGGTCCAAACTGAGGTGGCACGGTGGGCAAAAAATGATGGACTGGGATGTGGCCTGAGCAATTGCCAGTAGCTGAGATTAATTCAAGTGTTTCATCCATCACCTTGTGTTTTTTTTGCATTTCTTTTTAAAGTCTATGCATTTTTTTGTCCATTTGTTGATTTGTATGATATGACAGAGGAGCAAAAGATAGCCACTCTCTTCTTGCCCTGTTCAAAGACGACATAAAAATTATAAATACCTATAGAAAGTTTTTAAAAAAGGAATGAAAGGGAAAAGTCTGCACCTCTCATTGAGAAAAGCAGGGATGTGGCAGTAGTAGCGAGAGTAATACCTGCACTTCAAGACATAAAACACCCTAACACCAGCAAACTGGCACTTTATAACAACAGAACAAAAGGCAATAAAATAATGTAGTGATCTGATTTTACTAAACCAGAGAGACACTTTCCCTATTCTAAACAGCATTTCAGAGGAAGCCTTTTCTTGTTTCGAATTCAACAATTTCAGTAAACTATACTAATAAACATCTCGTGTGTAATTGCAAACATTTCACACTAGAGAGGCGACCCCTGCTCTGACATGGCTTGGATCCATGCAGTGGCCTCTGTGTCGCAGCAGACTTGGCACCGACATGTGACGGGGCTGGTGAAGGAAAAGGAAAGGGAGGCTGCGTCGTTTTTTTTGTCAGAAATGGAACCATAGAGGCGCCTGCTCCACTTAATGAACCTTGATGACGTCTGTGGGATAGAGGTCAAAAGCTCCACCCATCCCTTCTGACGATTGCCTGCTCAGCTTCTCCGAGAAGCAGTTTGAAGTTAGAAAGCCGAAGTTCCTGAGATATTGTTTATCTTTTGAGAGACAACTCAAAAGGGGTGTATTTCCCCAAGACAAAGTTTCCTTGAACTTTTAGTGTGGCACTTAGATCTGTTGTTTTTGACTGTCTCTTTGCGCTGCCTGTTGAACATTGAGCCGTAGTTAATTACTGCAGCTTTGAAAAGTGACAATAAGCCTGTTCTAGGTGGGGTGCAATATGCAAATGTTCATTTCTCCTGACTGGCACTGCCAACATAGTCACATGAATGGTTAGTAATAATAGTTAAGGGGCTAAACAAGCCACCTGTCAGGGCAGGTTCATTAGCAAGACGTGCATATGCCACATTCCTACACAAAAGTCTTCTTGTATTATTTGTAGTACCACTGTTTACAGATCTGAGGGAAGGGGTCCAGATTCTCTGAAGCCGTCGCTTAAAAACTGCCTATTTTTAATTTCTGCTGTTTGGTGTACTACAGACAGTCAAGTAATATAACATATATCTGCTACTTGAAAAGAATACAGCAGGTCTCCCCAATGATGTGCATGTGAAAGTGTTGACAACAAGGGCATGTTGTGGATGAGAAAAGTGTGTTGCCAACTTTAACGTCTGGCCTCATACTAATTTTAGCCTCTCGCCAGCCTCATGTAATCAAAACATTTCCTAAATAAAAAAATACATACATAAATATATATACACAGGCTTTTGGTCCGTCCTCTTAATATACTGGCCTTTTCAGCTTGCATCCGTCAGATGGTGCACCCGGGAGCAATGTTGCTGCCTGTTTCACTCATTGGCTCTCTTGCACAGTGAAGGACAGCATTTTGTCTGATCACATGTGCACATATTTCTAAGAAGAAATGCACTTGAACACCAAGGATTGTGGTCTAACACTTTACTTTTCCAATGTGTTTTCCCACTTCTTTTCCTTTATAGGTTGAGCATTGCAGAGCGCAAGCACTGCTCTTCTCGATATGTAATCTATTCCATGGGCTTTATCCACACCCATCACTTTCATTCAAAGGTATTGGAGTGTTTTTTTGTTTTTTTGCAGCTTTATACAGCATGAATTAGATACAAAGGTATTACAGCACTTTACATGAGCACCCATTACATTACACAAGAACACATACATTTTTGGTAGTAAGGAGAGATGAAGTGATTTGCCCAGAATCACAAGATGTTGAGCCAGCGCCGAGACTTGAACCGTGGTTCCCAGCTTCAAAGTCAGCAGCTCCCTTACACCACATCCTAGGGTCCTTTGTCTGGTGCATGTTGGGGCAGTCTGTGAATAACTCGTTTTTTTGTATACAGCGCTTGGTAATACAGGTTCTACCATTTCATAGCGCTGCAAAGCAGGTGCCATTCTTAACAAAATTGCTATAATTCATTTGCAGTTAAGCTGTCTCTTCTGTTATTCTCTTTGCATACAGGCAATGTTTTTAAAAGTTAGGCTGGTATTGCCAATGTAGAGGAATAATTCCTAAAAAGAAGTTTAACACACAGAAATATATGGATGCTCCCTTTTCTTCGCTCCAAACTTTTGACAAACTCATTCTCCAATTTATATGTCACAAAGGTGCCTCTTTGTGGCTTGTTTGGTGCTATAAAAATTTAGGTGAAACACTAGAAAGGGTTGCATCTCTAGAGTATCACAGCCAGTCTGTAGGAAAGAGGCAAAAACACTCCCAAGATGGCAGCCTTTTTGTGTCCTCTCTCCTGCAGCGACAGGCCTGGGAGGGTTGCCCTGGCACCTGGCATACATCCACTACACTCAAAACCAAAACACATAGATAAAAGACATTGTCATTGACAACGCCAAAAGCTCCAACTCTCACAAATGCAAGACCGATTGCATTGCAAATGGTTGTTTATTCTAATCAGCCATATGAGTTCAAAGTATTTCTTGGGGTTATAGAATTTAAAGCCAACAGCAATTTTTATTTGCATCAGAAAGAATCATATTTTTATGTGATGTGCAATAAAAGGGTTGCTGTAAATAATCTAATTACATCTGTCTGCTACAAAGCACCCATAATGTCTCATCAGAAAGACGCAACAGTTATTTTGTAAGTTCAAATGTTTATTGCAATTATATTGTTGTCACAGTTATGCAGTGGTATGTTTTCTTTTTTCCTTCTCTTAATTTTCACGCATATGCTTGCATAAAAAAATCAAAACATGAACCATCATGTCAGCTAGCGGAGGCCAGGCATGTTGGCTTTGTCAATGCATGCTAATTAATGTTTTTTTGAGCCAGGCTCTAAAATCAATTCAGAGTATGGATTTGGAAATTTGCTTCACTGTAACCAAAGTGAAAGGATTTGTGTTTTTTAAAGGTCAAAACCTTTAAAGCTCCATTTTACTTGATAAAGAGACTGTCAATCAACTTTAACCTTAACAATAAGAGAAGCATGATTAAGAATGTCAACTGAAACTTTTCCCCAAACGCAGTGTGGCTAATTTATTTAACATTTTACTCTGCAAGAGAGAAACTGAAATGCAGGTCAGATTAGGTGTCGCTTCTTTACTGCCAGGGAAGGTATAACCTCTGGGGCATCTAATACAAGCAGTTTTAAAATGAAGGAGGCTGTAATCCAAATCAATCAATCAGGATTTATAAAGTGCTGCTATTCACCGACAGGTTATCCAGGCGCTTGCAGGTCCTGGAGGCTCATTGGAACAGCCAGGTCTTGAGGGCCCTTCGGAATTCCGGGAACTGAGGTGATGGTCCGGAGTTGCTTGGGGAGGAGGCACAAAAATTGGGTGAAAAAGCAAGGAGAAAGCAGTGAGAAGCAAGAAAAAAGTAAGGAGAAGGCACAAAAAAGTGGGAAAACTAAGGAGAGAGCAGTGAAAATGAGGGAAAAACAAGGACAAGGCACACACAAAATGGGGGGAAAGCATGTAGAAAGCAGTGAGTATGAGGGAAGAGCAAGAAGAAGGCACTCAAAAAGCAGAAGAAAAAGCAAAGGGAGACACAAGCGAGAGGGGTGCAGCAGCTTGGGGAGAGCTGGGCCTGGGACTTGCTCCAAAAGCAGCAGGCAAACAACGTTCTGTATTCACTGGGACATGTCGCTCCAATCTGAATGGCAGCAATGATATTTTCAGAATGTGGTATTCCTGTGTCCTCTAATGGAAGTGGAAATATGACTGAGGAAACCAAAGGGGCACCACAATCAAAATCTGATTGGTAGGTGAGCACCGTAAATGCATTAGATTGTGGGATCAATATTTTTTAAAGATTTTATGACAACTTTACACTTTAATCCATCTAATCAAGACTCCTAATTCCTAATTGAGGGTCGTCCTGCTGCTTAATTGATGTACTATGTCTGAGTCTGTGCTACTTTAGAATGAGTACTCTTGGGGTTTGGCCTCACTTTGCCATAAACTCAAGTCCTTTTTAATCTAGAACTTTTCAGAATAAGTTTATTTTGTAGCAAAAGGAGCCCAATCAAGATACCCAAACCCCTTCTAAATTTTCTACTATCCCGCCCATTTTTGAGTAATTTTCCCCCTTTTCCCACCACTCCCCCTGGTCCTTCCCACATTTACTTCAAAAACATATATCTATGTATCTCTATGTGCGGCTGTGTGGACATCTGCCACCTTGGGAGAGATCTCCGCTTAGAAAAGATAAGAGAGGCGGATCTGGAAATCTCAACACGTCAGTTTGTAAGCTGCATTTTTTTTATGTAGGCATGTAGTACCACAGGAGTATTAATTTACGTACTGCAAAATGCCATTTTTGTGAATTGGGCAAAAAAGTTGATATAATAGATCGCAAAGGTATGCAAAGATATAGTCCAACAGGTTGTAAGTTGGGCTTTTCAATTGTGGGGGCCAAGCTCAGGGAAAGACAGTCAGTTGTAGGCCAGGCTGGGGCATGGAATGAGCCATTCTCGATCATAGAAGAGAATAGCAATTACAGCCTGCAGATAAAAGTTCAGTGGTTATTTTGTTGCTGCTGTATCCTTCCTCTTCTTTTCACATCATCCACCACCCTTTTCTAGTAGGCAGATAAGAGTAATCACGTGGTCATGAGGCAATGGCCCTTTCGTGCTCCTTGTGGCTCCCCCAAGTCCCTTTTACCTGTTCTGTTTAAATTCTAGACACAGCTATTACATGACTTGATTTCTGAACTGGGCAAAAGTGAGGCTTCTATACGTAGGCAGGTGTTAGCCTGATGAATTTCCATTACAGGCACCCCCGTTGACACTACTACTGAACTAAATCAGTGGTAAAACACCATCCTAAGCTGGATGGATAATAGTTAACAGCAGTGGCGGCTGGTGACATTTGAAAGTGGTGGGACGTAAAGGTCTGGGTATGGCTTTTATCTAGTGAGTGAAGTGAGCAAGCTCGTGGACAAACGTGGCTTTAGGGTGGGTCCTCCCCCCAAGAATTATTTTAAAAAAAGATTGACAAATGGGGCATTTGAAAGGAAATACATTTAGTGAGAAAGCAAGGTTT
The DNA here is from genome assembly GCF_031143425.1 of Pleurodeles waltl. NCBI lineage: Eukaryota > Metazoa > Chordata > Amphibia > Caudata > Salamandridae > Pleurodeles > Pleurodeles waltl. Next base: position 156,236,152 of record NC_090447.1, read on the forward strand.
ATAAAGCAGTGGGAATGTATAGTCTTGAAATATTAAACACATTAAAAACTGCCCCATTCCTTACTGCATGACTATGTTCACCATTGACTTTAATGTGCAAATTGTACACTGCAACAACTTCAAGCCCTTTAAAGTGTGTCCTTATCCGGTGTCTTGCACTGCATGTGGCATCAACTTGGAAGAAAATTATCTAACCAGGCCTCAGGAAGCACCCACAGAGGCTGGCTCCAATCAGTCATATAGAAATAAGGGCAGACAGGTCTTTAAGTGGGATGAAAAAAGTTGTGTCTCTTTAAAAAGGAACATGCCAAATAAATTTCTGTGATTCCTTTAGTGCGCCCCCTGGCCTGTACTTTGGTTTCTTTCTGAGACTTTATTACATCCAGAAATACAGCACAACAACTGGCATACACCAAAAACTTATCAGTACTGTTGACTTTATCAATGGTTGTTAGCTGTTTGACACAGATGAATGACAACAAAGATTATTTATAAATATTTAACATTAGAAATGCTTCAATTCTGAAATTGTGAGACTGAATTAAATATTAGTGAGGCCTGTGGAAGGAGTAGGGCCTTCAGTTATGTGTACTTTATGTTAGATATGTTTGTCCTTTTTTCTCTTTACATTTAATTCATCTGCACATTTTCAAACTTTTCTCTCCTCTTCAGCACCCTCTTTTCACTCTCGCCTTAATACACTTCCTTGCATCTCCCCCATTTTACCACCCCAAACATGCACTGCACTCATTCAAACTTAGCACTTTATTTCCTTTTTTTTTGCCCTCTAAATATTTTGACCTCTGTGCACCCGTATACACACACTTACACTGAACTTCAATTGGAACTGGAATACATGGCCATTGTTCTGTGTGCTTTGCAGAGGTGCCAAAACACTGACAGGCACTTTGCTTTACCTTCAGCCTCTGCACCAGTGCTCTCGATCAAAGCCCCTCATAAACACCTGGCACAAATCAAAGTATGCACTATGCAAGAGTAATAAAATGCACACAAAAAATACAGAAACAGCATGATGAAACAGCTAACTCTTTTGGTGAATGCAACATTAAGAAAAATATGTGAAATAAGAGAAGAATTAAATCACTTTTTAACATTCATTGTTCACATATCAATCCATGTTTTTGGCATTAATGCTAAGGGCATGATGTTTTAAAGCCATACTGCAGATAAGTGCCTTTAGTGCAAGCACATATTTCTCACTCTGTGTCTGAGTGTGATATTTGAATCAATTTCACAAGGGAACAAATACAGCAACTCCACTTCTAAAGGAGCCAGAGATCTGCAGCTGGGACCTGGGGTGTCACAGTGGGGGTGGGGGGTAGTGTGACAAGGGGTCTCAGTACAATACAAATAACACAAGATTAGCATTATAACACATACCAAAGCCAAGGCACTAAATCACATGTGCTTGCATCCACTCCTACTGCGTGACGAGTGGGGAAAGGGTGGGATCTATGTCTGACCATGCCCTCATGCAGGAATTAAGACTTCGACGCCCAAAACCATGACCCTAAAAACATCACCTGCCTATAGTGGATACTGCCACAGACCACAATGGAAATGAAGAGCTTTACAGCATTCAGCCCTGCATCGTGCATCACAATGTAGAAAGTTGATTTACTACCTGTCTTCCGTCTCCTGCTTCAAGGTGAGGCGGCCAGGCAGCCTGGGACAGACAGCCCAGATTTAAATGCACTGATTTCCTTAGAGTTACAATCGTATCTCTGAACAAATCAATCTATTTATTATTTTTTGCTATAAAAGTGTAGGCAGTTCAGACGGTCACAGCCCCTCAACCCTAAAGGAGAAACCATCCCTGGTTGACAGGCACTCAATTGTAAAACAGATCTAATATAATAGCACAGAATTTGAATCTTCATATTGGGCATAGACTCTGTGCTTGTGAGTATCGTCAACTGCATGATTCCTGTGGATGGAAAATTAAAATTTGGTTTCATGTTTGATTCCAACCTCATATTTGAAAGCCAAACTAATGCCCTGGGATAGAATTGTAGGAACTACCAAAGACGCCTTGCAAAACGTCACTTATTTTTCAGACAGATGTGTGAGCTCCATAGATTCAGAGTAACTAATTTATAAACTCCTGAACTACTTGGTGGAATCATGGAAGGTATGGCTACGTTCCAGCATTTTCACTCCACCATCACCTTGTTACACTGTCTTTCGATGAAGTCCAGGATCTTATTTTGAAGATCTGGTCACCTGCATTTCTTAACATTCTATGATCTACAGTGGGGCCAGGCAATATTGCACCTATACATCGTTTCAGGAGGAAAACTCTTGGGTGATAAACCATTTGCCACATTGAATCCCAAGATGTGGAAGACTTGCTTGTCTTCTCAAGACAAGAGCCTGACTTCCAATTATTTCAAACAAGATAAAAGACTTGTCCCTACTGTGCATCCTAGCCCAGAGCTACAGATGTAATTCCCTTGAGAACCAGGGTTTAGGTGTTCTATGCATGATTTTTTACTTTTGACAATATCGTATAGACCTCCGTTAGCCTATCTTAATACCAATTGCAAGAATTCCTTGCTAGATAGTACCCTTTTTATATCTCATTTACTTTCTCTGATGCTCTTCTTAGGGCAAACCCTGTTAACTCTATAGGGCCTCATTATAAGTGCCCTTGTAATTCAGATGGGGCTGATAATGGAAGTTAAATGCCATTTAGGATTGCATGTTGTGTAGGTTTATCACAAAACTGGTGTGTTTTATCAAAGACTTTGCCTGCTTTAAGCAGCTAAATTTCTGGATGAAACATTATAGGAAAATAATCAATTGCCACATGAAACCAGTCTTGAAGTAACAACTCCCTTGACAAAATCTCATTTATTATGGTGTCCTTAAAGTACAGCTAGCCAACCCCTACTCCATCCATCCTGGTACCAGTAACCTGGGATGGAAAACTATAGGAAAACGATGCACTCGCGATGAGGCCCTATGAGGCTATTCCCAGAAATCAGTGTTATTTATAAACACCTAGCCTAAATTAGCATCAAAGAATAATTTAATCCAGACACCTATCTGTAGCATTTGGTGTTATAGATTTCAACAGCACAAACAACTTTTAACCTACTTGTGAGAAATTGGGTTTTTGGTTGAGGTGTGATATGAGCTCTTCTTAAACAACAGCCACAGTCCTTGTGAACCACAAAATTCACTTAATTTACCAGTGCTTAACTCTCTGATAGCATGGCATAAAAGCAGTCAGGCTTAACTTAGAGGTAATGTGTAAAGTATTTATGCAGCACACCAACAGTAATGAAGTGAAAACACAACACAAGTAAAATCCCAAACCAAGTTAGAAAAAGAGATTAAAATTTAGTAAAGAATTTGAGACCTAAACAACATAAGCTCAATCAGTAGAACTGGAGATATGCACGTTTAAAGATTTAGATAAAAGTAGAACCAAAAAGGCTTAAAGCACCAACTTAGGGTATCTGTTCATGCTGAACTAGGGCAAAGTCACAAGTTCGGGCTTCCTCCGATTGCGCACTGTTTGGGCACAGGATAAAGTTTGACCCGCTGAGGATTGTACCTTATGTCCTTAGTGCACGGTCAGTGCAATGTTGCTTTGCAAGGATTTGTGTCATCAAGCCTCAGTTCCTATGAAGCTTTTACCTGAGGCAAGAGGCTTTGGGGATTTTGAAATGCTCGTTGTTGGCTCAAATGATGCTTGTAGCTGTGGAGCAAGACTTTTTGGTGCTTTGCATTGCTCAACATCAGTGCCAATGAAGCTTGTAGCTGTGCGGCAAGGCTTCGCGTTGCTTCGTGACGGATTTGTTGGAGCCTGCAGGTAAGCCAGGAGGAGTCCTCTCTGATACCAGGCAAGGATCCAGGAACTGGTGAGGCACCTCTTGCCAATAAAATGCTAACTTCCTAAATGTGGAATTTTCAGAATTGTGTTTTAAAATTCGACTCTACCATTAAAGAGGATTTTAAATTACAATTCTGTAGCCACTAAACAAGACATTTCTACCTGTTCCCAAAGAAACATTGCCACTTATTAACTGTAATAAGATAACCCAATGTTATAATGTGGGAGAATTAGGCCTCGTAGCAGTGAAAAAATACTTGGTGAGTTTTTCGTAATTTGAGGTTTCTTATTTGGAATGCACTAACATGTATTTGATAGAAGTGGTCACAGTTTGCACACCATCTTCTATTGAAAGCATTGGTTTTACCAAATCGTAGTGTCATAGTTCACCTACCTCAATAATATGCATGAGGTAGGTCACAAATTGCGATCCACTATGATTGGCTAGTCACAGGCATGCTGGCCTGCTGGGTTCCACAGATGACCATGTCTCTAATTGCTTTTGAATAAACCAATGTTTTTTTTTTAAAATACAACCCGTTTTCCTAAAAGGTGCATTTAAAAGATTCACAGAGATGGGGGAGTCTCTTACTCCAGTAGGCCACAATCCATGTGTTGGTGTCTAATTATAGGGAGTCACACTTTAGAACCAACACCATGAATATTGATGAGGTAAGTTGAATTCTGACCCACTACAATTCTGTACTTTGTGAACCAACTTATTAGTACAAAGGTTGGTTTGCAAAATACCAAAAATAGTTGAATACCAAATTTGGATAGAAGTCAGTGCACAAACTGCAACACTTTTACCAAATCCATTTTAGTACATTCCAAAGAAGAAATTGAAAATTTCAATTTGGCATTAGTCACAATTTATTACTTGGAATCTTTGTACCTAATACATAACTTAAGGAATCAATATTTACTCAGAAACCCAAACTGCAATTCAGTAACATGTTAGTGAATGACAATGTGGGGTTTGTACATTTAAAAATGCCAGTTTGCATTTGCAAAGGCTCTGATTTGACATTTGGGACTGTAAAACGACTTTGTACATCAGGCCCACTGTTTTGCATTAAAAATTTGCAAAACAGTAATATTTTACCACCAGGTCAAAGGAGGTGGTAACCATTTAGGAAGGTGTCCCCAGGGAGCTGGTCACCTTTCCTTTGAAAATGTGGACAAAAGTATTTAAGAAGGCAATGGTTTCTGGGACCAAAGCACACTCCTAAAAAAAATGTTATGAAATTTGTAATTTTTAAAAAAAATTATCCATGGAGAGCAAATACAGACACATTAATGAGGTAGGTCGAATTGCGACCCACTACAATTCGTTATTTTGTGAAACAACCTATTAACGCATAGGTTGGTTTGCAAAATAACAATGTTTTCAGTAGAAGTCAAGGCACACATTGCGACCACTTTCATTCAATATTTTTTAGCACTTTCCAAATAAGAAATCGCAAGTTACGAATCGTTAATATTCATAATTTATTATTTATTATTTGGAATATTAGTACACGAGGCCCCTAATCTTTACCCATAAACACTTGACAAAACTGTGCAATTCAATTATTAGCACAATTAGAGAACTGTATTATTAAAAAGAGATAAGCACGTCCTCTTCTGAAGCCAGACATATATACCTGCTTCACGGAGACTGGGTCCATTTTTAGTAAATCCGATTTCAGTGTGTTTACGGAAGTCATAGAATCTACCAGCGGTAAGAAACAATGTTCATCCTGTTTATTTCAGGCCAAAATGAGATATACATTACAATATTGAAGTTTAATATTTTCAGTTTTAAATCAGCACGTATATTGTGAGTGTCGTTACAAAAGTACACTTTTAAAAGAAAGAACGCATATATAAGAGGCGACCAAAAAAGAGCTAAACGTCTGTCAAAGTACGAAAAGTTTGTAAACACATCATTTCAGTCTCTGGAACTACTGGATGTTCAATGCTAAAAACGAATTTCATCCGTTTTCAGCGATTACAGGGTGCACACTGCCACCCAGTGTCCTAAAATTGATTTTCAACTAATGCCTCCTCCGTATTTAAAAACTGATGTCACTCTCCTGCGTCATTTAACCTACATTTAACCTACATTATTTTCGCGTGTTCATTTCAATTATTACCATCTGACCTTTTGTTTTTCAAGCATCCTACACAAAATATTCAAAACGAAATATAAATATAACGAAATAAGTTAAACACACCGGGGCCCAGATTTACAACAAAGTGGCACAGCGCCGTGCGACGCCAAAAATAGCAGTACTGCACTGCGCCACTTTTGAAACGCAGGGATATGCTGTTTACAGGAATATGGTGCACCCCTGTGTTTTCCATACTTATGCCACCCTGGGTGGCGTTAGTTTTTGGCGCTGCCTCAGATTTACACCTTCTTGTAAATCTGGAGTAACGTCAAAAACAGTGAGTGTTGCGATGGAACACCCACAGCAAAACCCATTGCACGACCCTCTGACGGAGAAAACTGCGCTCGGAGGGGCCCTTATTTACAAAGAAGCGTAAAGCCACAAAAAGTGGCTTAACGCCTCCTTGTAAATATGGTGCAGTGAAAAGTGCCACCAGAGCATCACTGAAAGTGACAGTCCGATGGTGCTAGGACCTTGTAAATCTGGCCCCAAGTATGGAGTTTAGAAAGGAACCAATTCAGAAATAAACCTAAATAGATTCCCTTTGGTCATGTATGATACTTTATAACACAAATTAAATGGCAAGTTACACAACATGAAATCATAATCAACTTCAATATTTACTCGAAAATATACATTGCCCTTGGTAATCTGAAGACAACATTTCTGCCAACCTACTAACTAAAGAAAACACAGGCATTGGCAAGCAAATAGGTCTTGCGTTGGCCGCCAGTCTTCTGGCAATTCTTGTTTTGTTTTGTCATGTTTTTGCAAAACTTCATTGTTTGGGACCTAAAAACCTAAATAAAAAAATTGCTACAGTCAAAAACTTTTTTGGGGTCTAAAAATAACCACACATTACTGTAGTGCTCCTTAGTACTGAAGGGAACTACTTAAAAAGTCAATCAGTTTGGCGTTGACCACAAGCCTAAAGAAAGAGAGAAAGAAAGAAAGATGGGTTACTACTTAAAAATGGTGATATGGGCAGCAGAGTAGCAGTGCTTCTAGCAGCAGCGCAGCACAGCAGTCCTTCTTCTGAGTCTTCCACAGGTCCAGATGTGTACTGAACAGTTGGGTCTGGGAGTCCAATATTTATACCTGTGGCCCACTTTGAAGCAGGAGAAGCTTCTGGGGGTTTCCCCTTCCAGTGGTATCCATAATTTCCTGCCTCACTGTCCTGGTCCAGGTCTATGTCGGGACAGCAAGCTAGCATAAAGTCCTTTTTGAGTTTGCTGGAACAGTGGCTTGGAAGTGCAAGCATGACAGGTGACAGCTTTGCCCTCCTCATCACGTCAGAATTGCCTATCCTGGCAACACCCAGACCCTTTATTGTGAGACTGCCTGGGAGGAATACACAAAAGTCGACTGCCAACTACACCTAGTCATCTGACCCAGGAACAGGCTGTCAGCACCAAATGTTAGGACAAGAAAAAGGTAACTTTCTAAAAGTGACATTTTCAGAATAGTGACTTAAAATCCAAATTTATTATTCAAGAGGGCTTCAAATTATAATTCATCAGACACCAAATAAGCCTTTATTTTCTTCCCAATCAAAAGTTATCACTTATTAAAGAGTTTTTCACTACCAGGACATGTGGCACCCTTTCCTAAAAAAGCAAAGAAAGAAAAAAGTAAAAAGAGGATAACTTATTACTGAACAGTTTCACATGGATACTGGGCCCGATTACGATTTCGGCAGACGGAAAAGCCCGTCCGCGAAAATTCCAAAGGAGAGGTTGCAGCCATTGTGGCTGCCTCCCCGCCGGGCCAATACGAGTTTCCCGCTGGGTCAGGGGGCGGAACCTCAGTTTCCACTCACTGACCCAGCAGGAAACGGCCTACAGCATTGTCTCCAGCTCGAAATAGAGCCGGCGACAATGCTGTAGTGCATAGGGAGCACCAGCACCCATCGCAATGTTCAGACAGTGAACACTGAGATGGTGCTGGCCAGGGGGGACCCTGCACTGCCCATGCCAAGTACATGGGGACTGCAGCACGACCGCCGGTGTCATAATGTAGCGCTCAGACTGCCGCATTGGCGGCGGTTAAACCGCCACCCCAAGTCTGGCCCGCCAGACTCGTAATGAGGCCCACAGCCTGGTATGCTGAGATATAGCAGCAGCCAGAAAAATACTAAAAAAGGAATTTACAACAGCATTGGCAGGAGATGAGATATGATAAAGATGGAATGTGCATCAAAAGCCTTCTGCTATTACATCAGGCCCTAAACACAAACGCAACACTAAATTTATTATAAAGTAAAAACAAAAACACTGTCACTGAAAGGAACTAGCTTTGTGTGGATGTGGTCATTGTGAGAAAGCAAAACTCAATCACTGAAAGTGAAGTTTACCAGTTTTTGAATTACGCTGACCCATTGTCCCTTGCTGCGGGCTGTAGTGGGCAGAACCAAAATGTGAATGACACCACAACACACCAATGGATGACAAGAAGGGGCTAAAAGCCCTTATATGTAAGTATATTACACATATTTTAGTGAAATCAAAATGTCTTAACTACCGTCAGACCTAAAATTCCCTGTGTGAGGTGGGAAAGGTGCCTTGGAGGAGGCGGAGCATCATGCAAAGAAACACATGAGGAAGTTTCGTACCATCGCTCCCACCAAACCTCCTCAAAAACAACAAAAAATCTTGATGAGGCTGAGACTGGTGCTGGAGTATTTTCACACGCCTTAATGGACACCGGTTGTTCAAAGCCTCTAAAGTTGAGCTGAAAATCCACTCTTTGCAGTGGTTTCCAGCTTATTTTCCCTGCTACTGTGTGCCTGCTTCTGCCTCACTCTATCAAAGGGTTGCATGCAGGAGTTAAGTGATAAGCGGTAATTACATGTGTGAAACATGAAGATGAACAGGCTTCCCCTAGGCATCCTTGGTTCACATTTGATATCTAGATAAGACCATCAAGACAGAGAAAAAACATGGGATGTTATTTGTAACATCAGAATAGAGTTAAAAGACAAAGATCCAGGGTAATAGTTATATTTAGGACCACATTTCCATACAATAGATTTTTTGGTTTAGTTTTAAATTTAAAAGGTCTCATCCCCTGAGCTCTTTCCTTGAAAGTTTCAGAGTGATCCATTAAGTCAGGTCTGAGAAAAAGGGAGTTCCAAAAACGTGGGAAAATTATACACAGCAGCAGGCAAAACTGCTGAACAGAATTAAACAAAATTTGGCAGAAAGCTAGATCCAGACAGTGTGCGTTTGTGCTGTAGCGTAAAAACATTTTGTTTTTGAGAAATTAAGTTTCAAAATGTATGTACATATCAGAGGATCTGCAGAGCAGAGACATCTAGAAATAAGGTCTGATTGGCTGCCACCACATCAAAAATGATGTTATTGAAAATCTTTTAGGAATCAGGGACTCAGTCCCCTGTCCTGGAAATAAGTATAAACTTGCAAAAAAATTACAGTGATTTTGCAGAGGATCCACAGTAAAAAATGTTTTTAAAAGGTAAGCTTCTAACCTTTTAAAAAAAAGAAAACAGGGTGGGCTAGGGTTTGTGGGACGCTACAATATATTGTGTTGGTAAGGGGCTTGCGGCCTACCTACCTGAGCCATTATCAGGCCCAAGGACCCCATCACCTGGGCCTTATTGCATTATTATTGGGAGGGTGCATGTGGCCTCCCTCCTGAGTCAGTATCAGGCCCTGGGTACCCATCCCCCAGGGGTGCTACACAAAAGTGCTGTAGGTGACCCATTCCCATCATGGACAGCCGCAGTATTGAGAGGCTATGGAGCAGTGTGGGGGGGCCCAAGGGGCCTGCAGCCCGTGCCTGCTCCGCACCATGCACCCTTCAAAGTGCAGCAGGAGCCGGCTCCATCTGTTTGCTCCTGCCAGGCAAGAGCAGATTTTCTATGGTCCCACTGGGCAAGAGCAAACCTTTGCTCCCTGTCTGCTAAAGCGCAGACCAGGAGTTTAGGTTCTCCCTGCCCATACTTTTGAAGACAGGAAACTGCAGTGTCCCATGGTTTGGCCCTGGGGTATGGGGCACCGGGGGGGGGCAATGGATGACTCAGAGAGGGGGGCCCCAAACCCCCCTACCTATTAAAAAGCATCAGCCTTGGGAGATGGCATCCCAGGGCTTTTGCCTGGCCCAAGAAGGAGGAGCCCAAATCCCCCTCCTCAAAAAAACTTTGAACTTCGACCCTGGGGGTGGGGTCCCCGAGGCCCTTTGAAGTCCTTTAATATTTTGAGTGAAAAATAAATATATATACATATATATTTATTTACAGTTATAGTTAAGACTGTGCTACATTTTGTGGCTTGCTAATAACTGTGGCACCATTTGACAGATCTTCACAGAATGTTCTGAACAAAATGGTCATCCACCTTAGCTCTTTCCTAGAATGTTTTGGGGTGATCTGCCAAGCGGGGGCTGAGAAATGGGTGGAGGGGTGTTTTCCCTGTATTATCCATAGGAAAATTAGACACAGGTTAAGTCAAAATGGCTGATTGAAAATATACCATATTTAGCAGAAAGCTAGATCTTGGTCCACACATTGTGCTTTTTGTTAACTGGAAAATCAACTCAGAAGTTTGTGAGAAATTAAGGTTTAACATGTATGTATAAATCATGCATCAGAGGATCAGGAAGCCCAACTGATCTCTAGATATGATCTGATTGGCTGCTACCACTTAAAAATAAAAGATCTGCAGCTTCAATAGAAAAAAATGGCAGTGTCCCCCTCTTATCCAAAAAAAACAGGGTTGGTCGGCGGCACAGTTATATATTTGTGAGGCTTGGGAGTGCGGGCCCCCTCCTCGAGCCTCCATGAGGCCCCGAGGACCCCATCCCCAGGCTGTATTTAAAATCAAGTGGAAAGGGCATGCGGCCCGATCCCCAGACCCTCTGACAGGGCCCTGGGAACCCCATCGCCTCAGCTCTATTTAAAATCAAGTAGAAAGGGGCATGCACACACCCCTCCCTCAGCCTCTATGAGGTCTAGGGACCCCAGCCTCAGGGCTGGTATCAATTTGAGTTGAGTGACCTGCAGGCCCCTCACTGAGGCACAGTAGGGACCTGGGGACCCCATGCCCCAGGGCCAGTGTTTTTTACAAGGAAGGGGAGTTTTGTCCCCCCTCCTGAGCTCAGATGGGCCCAGAGGACCCCATTCCCATGCCTTGATCCAAGGAGTGTGCTGGGACCCCACCCCTTGGCCACAGTGGTGGCCAGGGAGCAGACAGGGAATGTGGGACCTTGGGGCCCCCTCGCAGCTCCCAACATGAAAAATTAGTGAGTGTCCCTGGTAGGCACCGGGACACTCAAAAAAACATTAAAAAAAGAGAAAAAAAGAATAGTAAATGAGCTGCAGGAGACGTTAATTTATTATTCACTGCTCTAGACAAGGATCACCTCATAATGTCATGGAAGGGCTTTTTGTTCATATTTATGTATCCTGATGGTGACCCTGCAGTCCCTGAAAGTACAGGAACACCACCAAACATTTTGTAATGTTGTGGGAACCTACAGGGAGTGCAGCAGCCTTCCAGCAACATTAAAATGACAGTAGGTCTCCTGGATCATTAAATCCATGACCCCAGGAGAGCCTATCATATGTTTTTTAAAGCACTCCAAGCTGTTCTTCAGCCTTGTGGTGGGTTTTATGGCTGCACTTTGTGGCCCGACAAATGTTAAAACAAAGACTGAAAGCCATATTGATTATTTTTTAATAAGGCTTTTTTAAAACAATTTGATTACAGTCACTTTTATTAATCATTGCAATGTGTGAATTTATACAGTATGCATGTGATTGCAATCATTGCTGACTTCTTGACAAAGACAGTAGGTTTGCTTTGCATATGGTAGAATGGTCACCTCTTGATAAAGCCAGTTTGGCCCACTTTTTATATTTTGGTGTTCTAAACTTTTGATAAAGTCAATAGGTCTGCCTTACTTAAAATGACACCCTTTATTTTGTTCCATCACATAGCCAGCCGTGATGGCCCAGCCCCACACCACACAAAGCCAAAAGCCATGTACTGCAGGCGAGTAGTGTGTCCATGGGGTTTGGGTACAGTGGCAGGCCAGAAGCCATGTCCTGTGACTAACGTCACACTGTACAAAGCCGAAGGCTGTGTACATCAGGGGTTGGGCGCCAGAACTGACTGCAGGTCATGCTCTGAGAAGGGATTGGCTCCATTTCATGCTCTACACCCACCCCCACACCAGGGACGGCCAAGGTAGTGCACTGCGGGTTTGTATGGCAATGATGCGGGGATTGGGCGTAGAGCCTGGCCTCAAGCCAGGGCCTGCTCCGAATCCAAAAGTGAGCATGCCCGAAGGCTGTGTAGAGAGGGGGGTTGGGCATCAGTGGGGAATTAGTGCTGGGCCTGTGCCCAGCCCCATGCCACACACAGTTATGGACATCTTACTTTACATTGAATAAACCTTACCAATATGCTATTTTACACTAATTTAACCTAGGAAATTCACTGAAAAAACGTTAAAGTTATGTTACAGTTAGGTGAATATATCAGTTAAAGGATACTATTTTAAATTAACAAAACCACTGAATTTCACACAAATATTACCTACCAAATATTGCCATAAGAAATATTTTAAATACTATAATATTGAAAATAACAGTATGATCTAATGTCAAAAGAGACACTTTCCTACAGTGGACTTTCAGAAGGTAACTTTTTTTAGCAAAACTAACCTGGGGCCTGTATCTGGCCTGTGCGTCATCATTAGCCTGAACTTGTTACTTTTGCCCGGTCTAACTCAAACAGATGACTTCAAGTGTCACTGTGTGCTTTTAGATGCTATACTTACCTAAAAATCCGCAATTTAGTATCTCCGGTTGTACTGATTGGATTTATTTCGTTTAGATGTCATTTCATTTATTAAAATGTACTTTATATTTCTGAATTGGTTAGAGATTTTTTGTGTTGTTTTTTCACTATATTGCTGTTGATGTGCTGCATAAATATGTTACACATTGCCTCTAAGTTAGGCCTGATTGGTTTTGTGCCATGCTACCAGATGGTTAAGCACAAATGAATTTAGAAATGTTGTGGTTCAACCTGACAAGGATTGCGGTAGTTACTTAAGAAGAGTTTTCTCCCCATCAACCAATAACCCAATTGCTTACAGTAATCCTGATTACAGTATAACCAATATATTAAAACACATACAAATTACAGGCTTTAACTCTGACAAAAAACTGTAAAAAAGCCCAATGTACCCACCCACACACAATACATACATACATACAAAACAACCAATTTTACAATCAATTAGAAACATCATACACATAATACAAATAACTGATAAAGTACACCACACTACACATGCTACACTGACGACTACCACACTTCACAACTTTAAACCAAAATAGAACCTAACTCAAAACTAAAGAACTGCTACCAAACAATATACTACCCTAAACCCATTACTGCTACTATTCCCCCCCCACCACCATTACCACATCCAAAATACAGGTAGCGTAAAAAAAATGGCTGCTAAATTAAAATAAAAAATAGATCCAATAAAAGACAATGTCTGCGATAAATATATAAGAAATATATATATATATATATATATATATATGTGTGTGTTTTGTTATTAACAAGTATGTAAAAATTATTTTAAAATCTTACAAAACGTAACAAACATCTACAAACTTATTTGAAAATATATTAAAAAGTACTAACAATATGTTATTAAAAATACTGCTAATTAATATATACATTAAATATATACACCGGCCTTGCTCACACCATTTTGCTGCCATCATTTATTCTGTGATTTATTCCTAAAAAAGCACAAAAGAGACACTTAGCGTATCATACCAACAGTAAACTCTGTCTCTTTCCTTCATGATAAGCCATACATGCCGAGTAGAAGCTGTTTACATATAGTTCTTGATTAAATTGCATTATTATTTTACAAGCTAACAGTGAAAAATAATGAGGAAGAGGGTATGTGGTGCAGAAATACACATGGAAAAATGAATACGATTGTAAATGCAATTCCTGATAATGAATTAATTAAATCTAAAAATTAAATCAAGCTTGAAGTGAAATAATACTAGATACGTGTAAGGTCAATATTGCCAACATGACTGAATCAAATTCCTTTGTATAAATACTTTCTAAAATATATATTATTCCAAAAAAGATGTTGTAGGAAAGTCCTCCTTTTTGCCCTGGTCACCTCCAAACTTTTTGGACAGGTACTGGTGGGTACTGATTCTTGGCTGTGCCCTAGGTACTGCTTACCAGTCCCAGGGCCAGTGCTCTGTGTAAAGTGGATATGCAAATTAGGCTAATTATAATTGGCAAAATTAACCTACCTATAAGTCCCTAGTATATGGTAGGGCATGTAGGTTTTGGGACTCCAGCATAGGTAGTGCCCCCAAAGGGTGCACTGCTGAGGTGCCCAGTGTAATTTTAAAGGTAGGCCTGCCTTGCTGGCTGCTTTTAAATTAAAGTTACATGCAAATTCGACTTTGGAATCCAAAGTCTTAAACTACCTTAGTTTTACATATAAGTCACCTCTAAGTTGTGCCCTATGTGCCCCTAGGGCTGGGTGCCATGTAACTATAAGCAGGGACCTTGTAAAAATTGTTTTATAAGCCCTGGTGAGGTAAAACAGCCAAATGTGTTTTCCCTCTTGTAGTGAATGGCCTTCATAGGATAGATTTGGAAGACTTTATTTTAATTTTAAATGTCCCCTTAAGTAACAGATACCACACGTTTGGTATCAAATAATTGCTATAATAAATCCCACAACATCCAGTTGTGGGATTTAATATAACTTGTTCAGGTAAGGAGTTTTAAACTTCACCTGAAAAGTTGCCAACTTCAGCCCTGCAGTGTTATTGCTGCTTTGCTCTGATTGGCCAGTCTCTGGCAGCCTGGCCAGGCTGCTGAATGAGGTGTGAAGTGGCCTGGCTCAACACAAAGAGATGTGCCTGGGGGAGGACCTCTCCCCTCAGCAGATGGGATAGCAGGAAGGGGGAGGGCTGCCAAACTGGTCTTCAAAGGCAGGGAAGGACATTTGGAGCAACTCAGCAACACCCGTACATCCTGCAAACCCAGACAATTGGGTGCCCCCTTGATTAGATTAGGAGTGGGTGGGCTCAGTCAGATGTAACCTCCAAAAATCCCTTTCAGCCATGATGGATGGATGTTTGAGGAATGTTGCTCCCTGGGATTGATTTTTGCCACAGTTCCCAGGAAGTGGTCAACACAGGGGGAAGGACCCTGCCGCTGATTGGAGAACCAGAACTCCCCTGTTTTTCACCCAGGAGCAAGGATAAAACTGGCAGGCCTGCACCCACACCTCAAATCCCTATCAGATTCCAACAAGGAAGAACTACAGAAGAAGAAGGACTGCCCTGCTGGACCTCTGACCTGCACCTGGACACTGTACTCTGGAGGACTGCCCCAGCGGCACACTTGAGCTTCACCACAAGAAGGACTTTGTCTGGCTTCAACTGGTTCAAGGAGGGACTCCCTATTTGCTACAGGTGAAAACTTGCTAACCAGAGTCCCCTGCACCAACTCCTGTAGAAACCAACCAGCTGACCACTGCCCAGTGGGCAAAAAGGAGTTTGCGCCAGGTGCATTCTGGGAGTTGTAGTCCACACCCTCAAGGAGCATCTCAGAGCTTCTGGAACCTTGGGGTGAGCTGTGGACCTCAAAAGAGCCTTAACGCAACATCTGGAAGAAGATCCAGAAGTTTGGAGAAGTTTGGAGAACTTTTGGAAAAAAGCTCCATAAAGGGACCGACCTGCCGCTGCAACTCTAGCCGGCTTGCCTCAACCATGGCCCGGCCAGAAAATCTCTGAAAAGTGATTACGTCCAAACAAAGGAAGTTGACCAGGACCTCCCAGGCAGGGTATCCGAAGAGGGCTCCAAGGACGTCAGATCAAGATTCAGGTTTGCCCCGGTCGAAGGATTTTCACCTCGAAAAAACGACTATGTCCGAAGGTAAAAATCTCCACCGAGGGCTCCCGTGACGCGTATCCGAAGAAGAGTTCCAGGTGGTCGGATTGGACTGGCGACTTGTTCCCGCTGAAGAAAATCTCCAGAAAAATGATTAAGTCCTAAGGTAAACTTTTGACCGAGGCCTCCCGCGGATTGTAGCCGAGCCGGGCTCCATCGCGGCCGGCCTTAAACTTTGACTTTGCCCCGGTCGAGGTGTGACCAGATGACCAGATTGGCGCTTTTTATGGGCGAGCACGAAGTGCTCCGTCCATTCTGTAATCTCTCTTTGGGCTTGGAACCACGCCCAGGCCACGTCAGTCACTTACATTGGTTTGTGGGATTGTCTTTTAAAATCCGCTTCCTTTCATTTGTGAAAGGCATGCATACGTCATGCTTTTCCGGTGTTTAGCCCACCTACACAGCACCGGTAAAGTACCAAAAACATACGAGGCTCGATGTTTTCAGCCTGGAGTCCGGACTACTTTATCTGTTTATTTTCCACGCAGTGCGATCGCGCTGCTTTTTACATAGCGCGATCGTGCTGCGGTTTTTTTGTGCTTTACAACGCTAATAGCTTTAACTCGAACAAATGCGAGACACGTTGCATTGAAAATGCTTGTTGTTTCTATGTGCTAGAAAGCATTAATTCTTTAAAAAATTATATCTCCGGTTCCCCTTATCCGATTTTATTCGTTTTGGTGTCATTTTAAAGCTAAAACATTTCCTATTTTTATAAATTGATTTTGGATTTTTAAACTGTTTCCTGTGTTTTATTTAATTACTGTTTTGTGATATTTGAATGCTTTACACTTTGTCGCCTAAGTTAAGCCTTGTCACTCGTTGCCCAGTTACCAAGGGTTGAGCTAGGTTTAATTAACTGAGACCTAACTGGACCTAAGTGGAGGTTAGTGGCCTATTGCTAAGTGTAGGTACTTACCTGCCCTTACCAATAACCCATTTTCCAACAGATGTGAATACGTCCTATACTGTGTCTTATGTTTATGAAGCCCAAGTGGGCTTTGCCTGATTGCACTCATCCAGTTAAGTTAGTAGACACCAGTTCTCATTTCAATATAGTGTGAAGGTATCTTAATTTTGAAGAGGAGAATACAGCCACATTACTGATGTGAAATCAATCCTTATTTAAACGGACCATAAACTTTCAGTTTTGGTGGGCATGTATGCTGCAAAGCAGTCTGCCCTATTGGGCAATCAAGAAATTAAAAGCATAGTAGCTCAACAGAAACAGAAAATAATTTTTAAAAACGCAGAGGCATCCACTAGTATTTCTTCCACAGTTGAGAGTTAACTCAAATCACAAATTCAAATGGCTACCAAATCATATTGTATCATTCAACAGTTAAAAGAGCCGGGGAAATATATTTTAAAGGTGCACATTTAGCTCTTCTTTAGTGTTCAACCCAAAGTGTATTTTGCTGTTCGGGTTAAGTATGTATCAGGATTTAAGCCCCCTTAATCGTGGTTCCCTGTTACCTCCCCCTGATGTTGCTGGGCACTGAGTCAAATGCAAAACAGCTGAGATCTAAATCATTGCTATTGTGCACCTCTTCAAAGTGTTGTTCCATGGGGTAACTGTGATCCTTGTTTTTTATGGCCCTTTCATGCTGAAGAATCTTCTTGTGAACTTTCAAGATTGTGCTTCCCACATGAAGTCCGGGCCATGTACATCCTAATACATATACTATAAACTCACTTTTACAGTGGAAAGCTTTGTGTATCTTTAAACAAGTGTTCAACAAGGATGACATGACTTTTGTTGTGTTGTGCCCAGATTCTCAACATAGGTGATGCTGTATTTCATTCTGTTGGGGTTAAACCTTTGAGCATGTAGCATAGTGTTTCCAGCAGTGGGCTTCCTATATATAAAGATGCATGATAGCTCAAAAATATGTTAAACAATGTGTTAAAACTTGTTTATAATTAAAACTATAAGTGATAAATAATTAATATAAAGCTGTGTGCTGCAATAATGATAAACATGTATTAATGAAATAATAAAACTGTATTTATCACTTCTTAAACACACAAACAGTACACACTACCCAATACAGAAGCTCACAATTATATAGTGATGGATGGATTTTATTTGACCGAGAGTTAGCACTTTACACGACTTGGCACACAGCACAAAAACAAAATGGATCTCATGCAAAGGGACATAGAAGGCTTAAGGTAAGACTTTAAGGGTTTGGCTAGCAGAATCAAAAAATCTGAATCATGCATCATCTGCCTAAAGGATGACAGATTGAAATCACACAAACTCAGGGCTTGATTTAGATTTTGGTGTAGGGGTTAAACCCTCACAGCAGTGACAGGTATCCCGTCCACCAAAATTTAAATCCCTTGGAAATAATGGATTTATATTCCAACGGACAGGATATCCGTCACCGTTGTGATGGAGTAACCCGTCCACCGAATTCTAAATTAGGCCCTCAATGATTTCATGTGCTCTACGCAAATTCTTGTGTGGAATTTCTTGAATCGGGGATTCCCCATACCTTAAACATATCTTTCTCTAAAGACTTTAAAATTGAGAGAGCACACAGAATCCCCTCTGGCAAATCTCTTGTGGGCTCATTTAAAAGTAAGAAACAACAGACAATCATGATCTTCAAACTGCAGATACCAACACACTGAAGAAATTCTCAAATTAAAAAAACACCAATACATAACCTAGGGAGGTGTTAAAATTAGTATTGCTCAGGATTACACCAAGTACACAATTTGCAGAAGAGGCTTGCAGGCCCTCAGGCAACTGTACAGGTCTCTATTCAACACTTTTTTGTCTGTCCATCACACTTTAAAATCATAATTCAATGACAAACCCAGATTCTTCAGTGACCCTGCTGATCACAAGAATGGTGTTCTAGGCATTATGCATTCAGACATGGATTATTAATTGTAGCAGTTTGTCAGTTTGTTTATTTCTCACTATTTCAGCTCTCAGGCTTCAATTTCGCTTTGTTCTTTTGAGGGATATGCTCAGCTGACCCAGCCCTTTTTGTCTTCAAGCCACTGTTATGGTATGCTATATGTACACTTTTGTGAATTACTGTTCTTTCTAACTGGGGGAACTTTAGAAAGCTATACTGCACAGTTTGACTGTGATGTTATATTACTCTATCTCATTTAAGGGGTATTTTGGATGTATTCCCACATGCGAATGGGAATTACTCCATTGATAACATGAAAGTTACGATTTCTCTAGCTGATGTTTGAAAGTGGTGCGTTCAATACGCAGACCACCTGTTCCCAATAATTTATGATTGATGTTCTCCAGAGGTTATCTCCAAGCACCCCTGATCCTTATGTTCTTAGCGAAGAGTGGAGTAGTGAGCCTTAGAGCTCCTGTTGGGTGGGTTGGGAAAGGGTTTTGTATATTATGTTTATTATTTCTTCTGTCCCTTTTCTTGATTCTTCTGTCTCTCTCCTTTACTCTTTCCCACTACGGTTTAAACTGTTCCATGACTGCACATTTACAGAAACACTTTGCCGGTACAACAGACTCCTGCTGCTGCAGCAATATACTACCTCCTGTTGGTGCCTATTTAGTATACCAGTACTACCATTACTAAATTGATCAAATAAAGTTATGTGTGCTAACATTGCTCTGTCACTAAAAACACTCTCACTGAACAGAAGGGGGCTCAATCATCTTATTAGATGGAAAAACATAGTTGATTACTGTCACAGGTTAAGGGGCGATTTCACCTTACTAAGGGAGAGAAGGCTTGGTTCAGCAGATTCTCCAAAATTCAAGTACTCTTGGATCAATGACTGTTTTAGCTCTCCTGTGCATTAAAAGAAAAACAGAGGTGTCCCATTAATATCTAAAAATCATCAACAAGACAGGTTAGGTAGATGGGTCATCATCCTAGCTAAAACAGAGATTGAGTTTTATATCATTCATGTTTATGCACCAAAAATGATGACCCTGACTTATGGCCTTCACTGAAAAGAGCTATCTCAGACTTCCCACAACATAACGGGGTAATAACAGGTATAGATTTCAATCTTCCTCTCAATGGAACTCTTGACCATCTATCACAGGTGAAACTCAGGCCCAATAGTGCCCGTGCCCAACTTTTAAATCTTTGTAAAACACATAGGTGGTCATTATGACACTGGCGGTGAGTGATAAAGTGTTGGAAATACCACCAACAGGTCGTGGTAATTACCGCCAAATTATGACCACGGTGGTGAGAACTCCCATAGACAGCCAATGTGCCACACCATCCGCCAGGGCATTAACACCATGCACGACAGCGGTAGCCATCAACAGCCAGGCGGAAGACAAAGTACTGCCCACCATATCACGACACAGCACACCGCCACAATTTCCGGGGCGGAACCAACGCCATCAAAAGCCTGGAGGCAATACTGCATAGAAGACAAAATACTCACCATGAGAGACACAGAGAAGGACAACGCCGCCATGGAACCGGAACTCCAAGTCTTCCCGATGCTCCTCTACGCCATGCTCCACCTGGAACACCAATGCCGATGAAGATAACAATGGTGAGTACAGCCGTCTAGCACACAAGGAAGGGAGGGAGGAAAAGGAGAGTGACACACACACACCAGACACACACACACCATACACACAACCAGCTGCAAACGAGAAACAAGGGCACACGGCATAATAATGCAAGGACAACAAGAAGTCAGTAATGAGAATGAATTGAATGGGAACAGCCACCAAATGAACCAACTGGATAACAAAGAGATATGTACAAATGTCCACAAAGGGCCAATCCCCAGTCCAAAGTACTAAGGGCCCCCATGGCCACAAGGCACAGTCCAAGGCCCAACTTTTTTCCTGACATCATCCACACAGAACCTTGCATGGGCATCATTTTGCAAGTGAGCAGGCACCTCAGGGGGAGGAGGGTTGAGGGCACCTCAGCCGAAGTCGGGAACTTACCCACTGGTTCTGGAGGGGGCTCCATGCCCATTATCTTTGCTGCGGAGTGCAAGGTCACAGACTCTCAGGTGGGTGACTTGCCCACTGGTTCTGGAGGGCGCTCCATGCCCATTTACCTATGCTGGAGAGTGCAAGGTCACAGACTCTCAGGTGGGTGACTTGCCCACTGGTTCTGGAGGGGGCTCCATGCCCATTATCTTTGCTGGAGAGTGCAAGGTCACAGTCTCTCAGGTGAGGGACTTTCCCACTGGTTCTGGAGGGGGCTCAATGCCCATTTACCTATGCTGGGGAGTACAAGGTCACAGTCTCCCAGGTGGGTGACTTGCCCACTGGTTCTGGAGGGGGCTCCATACCCATTATCTTTGCTGGGGAGTGCAAGGTCACAGTCTCTCAGGTGGGTGACTTGCCCACTGATTCTGGAGTGGGATCTATGCCCATTATCTTTGCTAGGGAGTACAAGGTCACAGTCTCTCAGGTGGATGGCTTGCCCACTGGTTCTGGAGGGGGCTCCATGCCCATTATCTTTGGTGGGGAGTGAAAGGTCACAGTCTCTCATGTGGGTGACTTGTCCACTCGTTCTTGAGGGGGCTCTATGCCCATTATCTTTGCTAGGGAGTGCAAGGTCACAGTCTCTCAGGTGGGTGACTTGCCCACTGGTTCTGGAGGGGGCTCCCTGCCCATTTACCTATGCTGGGGAGTGCAAGGTCACAGTCTCTCAGGTGGGTGACTTGCCCACTGCTTCTGGAGGGGGATCCTTGTACAGCAGTCCCTGGAGGGTGGCCTACATGCCCTCTGCTGGAGGTGAGGGCTACACTGTCTCATGTGGAGGTGAGGGCTGCATTGTGTCAGTAGGTGAAGGTGCCTCCTGGGCACCCTCTTCTGGAGGTCAGGGCTGCACTGTCTCAGCAGGTGAAGGTGCAGCCTCTGCAGGAGGAGTGGGCTGCACTGCCTCAGCTGGAGGTGAGGGCTCTTTGACCACTGGTGGTGGTAGCAGTGGTGTTGCCCTGCCAGCCTCTGCTGGAGATGAGGGCTGCACTGTGTCAGCAGGTGAAGGTGCAGCCTCTGCAGGAGGAGAGGGCTGCACTGTCTCAGCTGGAGGTGAGGGCTCCATGACCTCTGGTGGTGGTGGTACCCTGCCAGCCTCTGTGGAGGTGAGGGCTCTTTCCCCTTCGTGGCAGGAGTCAAGGGCTTCTTCCCCTTCATGGCAGGAGTCGAGGGCTTCTTCCCCTTCATGGCAGGAGTTGAGGGCTTCCTCCCCTAGATGGTAGGAGGTGAGGGCTTCTTCCCCTTCATGGCAGGAGGTGCGGGCTCCTTCCCCTTCATGGCAGGAGTTGAGGGCTTCTTCCCCTTCATGGCAGGAGTTGAGGGCTCCTTCCCCTTCATGGCAGGAGTTGAGGGCTTCTTCTCCTTCATGGCAGGAGGTGTGGGATCCTTACACTTCCTGGCTGGTGGAGTGGGATCATTCACTGTCTTGCCTCCACGACTAGGAGGTGCCTCTGCTGTCCCCGTGGACTGTTTGGCTGAGGTGCTGGGTTGGGTCGTTGGGACCCTGCTCTTACGGGCAGGACGGGAAGGGGAGGGGGAGGGAAGAGGTCAAGTTGAGCAAGGAAAAGATTCTTAGGGATGATGGGGTGGGAAGAGGGAGGAGGGATGAGAGTGGAGGTTGAGGGAGTGGTTGCTGGAGGTGTATGTCTGCTGGACTTGGGTGCAGGTGCATGGGCAGTGTGCGTGTGTGAGGTGGATGGCTGTTGGATGTCTGAATGCTTGCGTTTGTGTCCTTTAGGAGGGGGGAACAGACAGGGTGGGAGAAGACACAGGGGATAAGTGGATAGATGTTGTGGAGGTGTTTGCTAGTGAGGTATGTGTGCTGCTTGGTGTGGTGATGCTGGTCGTGGATGTTGATGCAGTGCATGTAGGTGTGAATGTGGACGTGACTGTGAGGGAGGTGGAGGAGAAGGAGAAGGAGGAGACAGTGGCGGCAGTGGATGTGGTTGTGTCTGCAACTGTCTGGTGTTTGCGTGAGTGCTTGTGGGCTGAAGTGTGGTGCCTGTGTTTGACTTAGCCACTCTTGTGTGATGTCTTGTGTGCATGCTTATCTGAGTGGGTGCATGGGATGGGTTGGGGTTGAGGAGACTGGGACTGGGAAGTGGTAGTTGGAGGGGGAGGGTAGGAACAGGGTCAATGGCTGCCATCAGAGAGGAGGGCAGAGCCTGAATCGATCTCTGTTGGGCCGCCAATCCACCGTGGATGCCCTCCAGGAATACATTGCATTGCTGTATCTGGGATGCCAGCCCCTGGATGGCATTCACAATGGTTGACTGCCCTACAGAGATGGATCTCAGGAAGTCTATAGCCTCCTCACTCAGGGAAGCAGGGCTCACTGGGGCAGGGCCTGAGGTGCCTGGGGCAAAGGAGATGCCCACCCTCCTGGGTGAGTGGGCACGGGAAACTTGCTGAGGGGCTACTGGGAGGGCGGTGCTGGGATGGGGGTGGCAGCTGTATTTGCAACTGGGGTAGTCACAAAGGTTTCCGCCACCACCAGGGAGTTTCCATCGGAGGAGGTATCTGAGTCTGTGTTGTCACCTCTTGTCTCCGCCGTGGTGCTCCCTTTGCCCTCCATCCAACTGGTTCCCTCAGGTGGACTCTGCCTCCTGGGTCCTGTGGGATGCAGCTCCCTCTGTCGCCGGTGCCCCTGCTCCTCCGCCAGATAATGCTAATGCACACATGGACAGGATGACAGAAGAAAAAAGGGTGGAAAGAGAAAGGGAGCACTAGGTCAATTACTGCACCAACACAACAGAAGGCATACACAGTATTGTCACACACAAGGATCAGGATTGAGCACTATGCATTGCACTGCTAAACAATTGGCTAGATGCCACAGCAAGATGAAGGCCAACCACTGCCAACTGCACCCCTCCTGGGACCCACTAAGCCCTGTCTGACATGGAATGCAATCTAGCTAGGTTACCTTGATTTCCCTTTCAACCATTACCCTTGAGCTGGATCACGCTGCATTATCCGGCCTGGCATTAAGGGGCACCCACTAACTGATACCCACCACCCGGATCCCATGCCACCTACCAATTATTGTTGTAATGGCAACTGTACTCATCCCCTTGTGGCTGGTGTGATGCCCTCAACAGCCCATCCAGCTCTGGGTAGGCCACTGCCAGTATGCGGGCCATCAGGGGGGTTAGGTTCCGACGGGTACCCCTTCCTCATTGGGAGGCCATCCCCAGCTGGGCCTCCGCGGTCTTCCAAGCCCAGCATCTCAGGTCCTCCCACCATTTCTGACAGTGGGTGCTCAGCCTGCCATAGACACCACTTCTGTTCATATTATCAATTGACGCACTTCTTGAATTGATAAGGAATAATAATCACATTAAAGGAGTTCCCTTATCTTCTGTGATACAAAAATCGCCAGCTTACGCCCATGATGTTTTGATCATCACAGAGGAGGTTGATTTTGCTTTTCCACACATTTTGAAATGTATTTTGTATTATGCAGAGGTGTCAGACTACTCTCTTAATAAATTAAAAACAAGGGTTTGCCTCTTAACATTCACTGTTTGCCCTCTTGCAATAATGACTCAGATTTGAAATGACAAAACTACTTTAAAATACCTGGGAGTGTGGTTTTGAAAATATCTTGGAGAAACCCTAACATTAAATGGGAATAAAATGATTGCCAAAGTTAAGGAACTACTTACACAATTATCCGCTAAATTTCTAACATGGCGAAGTAGATTGGAAACAATCAAGCTGATGCTTACGCCAATAATTAAGATTCCGATTAGCACGCTCCCCTTTAAATTCTCACATGGCTTTTTTTTTAATATGTAGACAAAATCTTAGTGGAGTTTCTCTGGAAAAAATAAGAACTCTAGAATTGCTTTAAAAAAACTTTGAATGGGTAAAAAGGTTAGAGGTGGCAAATTCCCAGACGACCAAAAATACTAATTAGCCTTTTTTGGGTAGACAAGGCACTTGGG
This sequence comes from Pleurodeles waltl, assembly GCF_031143425.1. Lineage (NCBI taxonomy): Eukaryota > Metazoa > Chordata > Amphibia > Caudata > Salamandridae > Pleurodeles > Pleurodeles waltl. The sequence continues at coordinate 156,261,072 of NC_090447.1, forward strand.
GGGTAATTATGACCCTGGCGGAAGGCGGAGAAGCGGCGGTAAGACTGCCAACAGGCTGGCGGTCTTTCCTCTGTGTATTATGACCATGGCGGTTACCGCCATGGTCATCCGCTGGTTCTCCGTTCCGCCCGCCAGGGCGGAGACGACCGCCGGGCTGGAGACCAGGGTCTCCAGCCCGGCAGCCGTCACTATACCGCCGGCGGTATTTGGACCCGGCTGACCGCCATGGATTTCATGCGGTTTGAATCCGCTATGAAATCCATGGCGGTAAGCACTATCAGTGCCAGGGAATTCCTTCCCTGGCAATGACAGGGGTCTCCCCCACCCCCCACCCTGACTCCCTCCCCTGCCCCCCCACTCCCCCTGCCACCCCCCAAAGGTTGCAGGACCCCCCTCCCCACCCCGACCCCCAACATAACATCACTCATACACACACGACACGCACGCAGGCACCACCAATACACATACACGCACACACACCGACATACATGCCAACATCCACACACACAGTCAGACACGCACACCCACATTCAAACATACACGCACACATCCATACAGACATACCTACAGACATACACGCACTCATTCCCATACATACAACACCCCTGCAAGCATACACGCACTCACACACCCCCTCTACATACACACACACAAACCCCCATGCACGCACACAACACGCAACACCCCCCTCCCCTCACAGACGATCGACTTACCTGGTCCGACAATCATCCGGGAAGGGAGGGGACGGGAGCCATGGGGGCTGCTCCGCTGACACCACACCACCAACAGAACACCGCCACGCCGAATCACAGGACGTGATTCACTGGGCGGTGTTCTGTTGGCGTGGCGGTGGAGGTGGAGCAACCTCCACTTCCCCGCCGCCCGCCAGTATGGCTGTTGGGGGCACTCCGTCCGTAAAAGGACAGAGAGCTGCCAACGGTCATAATAGGCCGAGCGGCAAACCGCCACCACTGGTGGTCTTCCGCACGGCGGTCCCTCAGCAGTCTTGAAAAAAGACCGCCGAGGTCAAAATGACCCCCTTGGTCTTTCTCTTCAAAGAATTTTAACATACCTCCTTGGCTTCGTATTGAGAGAGTCACACGATCGCTCCTTCCCCTATTCACTCTACTGACGATACACATTAGCTGACTTAACTTAGAACACTTATTTATTATATATGACACACTATAAACGCTGTGTGCTATAGACAGGAAACTTATTTGAAGCTGCTCAAATATGATCTGGCATCCTTATGATTCAATTAACAGTCAGAATAAATGGTTAACACTCCTTCTGGAACACTTGGGCAATGAAAGGAATTTCCCTAATTGGAGATCTCACTACTCGAGTCAACCCCCTCCATTTTGCTGACCTGCAAAATAAATATAAACTTTCTAATATGGGTTTTTTACACTTTCCGAAAAATAAAAGCCATAGTCAGGCGATTAGACCCCACATCTTCTCCTGCTCTTCCACTTCTTTTATGCAATTTTACTAAACTTGCACATCTCACATCAAAGATAACTAATTTCCTCCTGCCACCTGATCCACCAGGGAAAAAGACAACCAATTAAACATGGCATGCAATTATGAGATCACAATCTGGAGGCAATATTCCCTCTTCTACATAGCCAAATACATCAATTTCTCCTTCTAAAGGGAAGATCACTCTAGCGTTTTCGCTTTATCTCAAATAACACTATGGATTATCCACAACTATGTTGGACCCCAATGAAACTTCATAGATCAGGGCTTTCTGAATCAAATCTTTGTTGAAACTGCAACTTTGCTATGGGGGATATAACACATTAGTTTTTTTTTATTGCAACAAAAACAGGATAGATACAGAAGATGTTCAAATCCTCCTTAATATTTGTACTACTACAGAACATCTGGGCGTACATGCATCCTCCGTTGTAGACTTTATTGTCATTGCTGACCTTCACCTCAGTGACCTTCTATTAGGCATAGATGTCAAAGGGATTCTTTCTGACTGGAAGAGCTCCTCAAATGTCTCCTTTCATACTTGGTGGGCATGGGTCTGCTTCATTTGAAGCACTGATAACACATGTTTTCAGAAAACTCACTCTGTCCTCTTCTAGAAAACTTTTGGATGCTCTTGACATCTATCTCCAGAAAAACAAAGCACCACAGTGTTCCTTTTGTGGTATTTCCAACAATCCTAACATGTAATTCGATATTTCCCACCTGCCTGTTCTGACTCCCACACCAGCTATGATCACTGCTAATGTACACTTTGTGGACCCACCAGAGTTCCTTTTTTAGGTTGTGCCTAGACAGTGCATATGCACTGTCTGCAAGACCTGTTGGAATGAGTAAAGGACTTTGCTCCCGCCTGCTGCTTATCATAGGTTGAAGGCAGTGTTGCTCTTGTTTTGCTGCCTCCTAACTGGTGTGGCAGCTGATACGTTACTTCCTGTTCTTGGCTGAGGAACAGCGGCAAAATAGAGTTTAAAATAGAGTTTAATTACACATGGATTGATGGACTATTTTTTTGTTTTCCTGCCTATATTGGGCTTTCAAGTTTTATACAGATGGACTGCCGACTGAGTTACCGCTGTATAAAACTTGAAAGCACAAAGAGCGCCACTGAAAACCAAAACAAACAGTGCATTGTTTGTTTTGTTTTTTAGTCAGGCTCATGGCGCTTTCAAGTTTTATTCAGCTGGACTGCCCTTTGTACAAAACTTGCTTTCCTTTCCTGCCTCTCACCCGTCACCTTTTCTTTGCTGCCCCTTCTCCCCCCTCTACATGACAAGAAAAGTCCAGTTAGAAATTTACAACGCTAATAGCTCTAACTCGAGCAAATGCGAGACCCATTGCATTGCAAATGCTTGTTCTCTTTCTTTCTTTTTTCCACTCGCCTGTCTTCTTTTCTTCTATCTTTGTTTATCAAGAACCCTCCCTGTTTAATGTTTTTATTATTAAAGTACAAACATATCATGCTGTTTGTAATACCATTTGGTCCTAGGATGTAAATTTAATCTTGGTATTCATACCACAAATATAGATTCACCTCAGATTTCATTGGTCCTAAACTATCACTACACCTATGTTTCTTACACAATATGTAACATACGTATTGGTTAATGTCTATTTTCATGCCTCAATTGTAACTAATTATGTATGCTGCTCGTAGCATGGATTGTGAAATTGCATTTCAATAAAAAAAAAATTGTGACAGAATTAACAAATTTGCACAGTAAACAGAAAGATTGACACAAGTGCAATATAAACTAGAGTAGAACTATTTAAAAAGAATAATTTACACCAATTATCTCGCTGTGTGTTACACACAAGGCTGCCCTGTAGCATGTGCGAGCAGGGTTTATGCCCAGAAAAGTGTATTTCAATACTGTTGCTTAAGGCTGCTGGCACCCGTGCACACACTGTGTCTGTTTTTTTTTTTTTTCATGATGCTACTTAATCTTGCCCCCCTCATCTACATCCTACTACTCTCAGATTTTCAACAGGTAGACAATTAGGGCTAGATTCACAAAGGTACTTATGTGTAATAAAGTTTGAGTGCGGAGTCTCCACACTCATGGCAGAGCCTGCACACTCAGGGAGGAATCTGAGCACGGCGCACTCTGCAGAGTGTGGTGCTGAAATCCCACCCTGAGTGTGGAGATTCCACCATAAGTGCATAGACTCTACCACAAATGTGGAGACTCTGCACTTATAACTTCATGACGCAATCATTACTACAGTCCAGTACAGTGTAAAAGGCCATTTATTAGGACAGATTGCAAACAACTTCAACATCTGAACAACATTAGCTTTTAGCTTGCAGTTTCTAAATTTTGCCCCACTCTTTTGTATCCCTGTTTTTCACTTTTGTCACCTACTTTTACCTCAGTTCGCCCAGTTTCCACCTTCCAATCACCTATTGTTCATGCTCTCCTTCCATATCCGCCTCATTTGGGTATCCACGCCCTGTCATTCTTCACCTGTGCTTCACCCTCCCCCATCCCCTGTCAGAGGGGTGGAGAGACTCGCATCTGACTCTCTACCCCCCCCAGCTAATGCCACTGCTAATGCAACCTGTCCTACACTGCAACCGTAAACCCCTACTCTGCATCCAAACCGATCACACAAAGTAATGTAGGGTCGGTGGGTGGCCAAAACTCTTGCAGTGCAAGAAGTGTCCCCTCCCCATGATTACTATTTATACCCCCCCTCCCCCCACCTACCTATCCTGTCCTAATGACGCTTTCCGTGTCACAAAGAATCCAGTGGAGAGACTAGGCTGTGCCTGTTGCTCTCCACAGGGTCCTTCATTACTACAAGTAAGTACATTCGTGAATCAGGCCCTTACATCGGAGAAGTAGGTGCAGGTGCCAAATGTGGTATGCCCAGGAAGCTATCTGAGTAAGGTCAGCTTTGGGTACACAATTAAAGTATGTAATAGTCAGTGGAATTGGGCAGCATTGACCTTGAAAACATGACCCCTGAAGCAAGAGGTAAACAGATTCTAGGCTTACAGTACATGTACACTCACTTGGGTGATTCCAGTGGATATTTTGCCCACACCTGCAGGGCAGGACTGGCCGTAGTGGGCATCGGGCGTTTTCTCGGGATGCTGGAACAGTGGGGGCCAGATCTACATCAGTAGGGGACAGTTTTGTGACTGGGGCCATTTTGGGACTGTGGGGCCATGTTGCAGATGTGATGCAATATCGGCCCCCAGTAACAAAGGTAGCAGTGCTTTGCACTTGCATGACCCGGGAGCTGGTCCTAAAAGATTACCAAGGCTGCTTTGGGTTCCCAGTCCGGCCCTGCACGCCTGTCATTGTACAGCTGCCTCAGTGTACAGTGTGATGATGACAAATGTATTCTTGTCAGATATCTACTAAGCCTTGTAAACGGGATTCACCTGGGTGTGAGCAGGGATCACAGGTGGTGAATGGCAGCGTTGAGAGTGATGGGGTGGCAATGACGGACCTGGTGACAGCTGGTGCCTTCTGACGATGGCCATGTCCACGAGGCTTCCATTGTGTAATAAGCAAATTCAATAGCCATGCTGTGTGCAAAAGTATGGAGATAGTGTAGCCTACAAAATTTACGAAGAAACTATAGCCAACAATATAGATATCGCATGGCACATGCAGTTAGAGAAAACACACATATTATCATGGCTTGTATCTTCTTTATTTAACGTAATTCATGTGAGCCTGCAACCCCCACATATACGCCTCTCCCTAATTTCCTTATTACAGTCCACTTTTGAAGTCTATAGCCACCTGGAATAACAAAGTTGCTCAAGTGGAATAATTTATTACAGTTCAGTTGTGACATCATAGTGTCTGCTGCCAGCAGCCAAGGTGAAAGGAAGGTCACAGAGCATAGTTACAGCTGCAAGTTGAACAACCTATGCAAGACTTGGCTTTTCATTATTCTGATGTTTCTTTAAAATGAACAGTGATTACTAGAAGGAGATTTTTATAGCAACAAGTACATTTTTGGGTTTTTTACATGAAAGATAGACTCACTCATGTCGTTCTGAGCTACAGTATTTCAATATGGTTTACATTACCCGGTTCTAGTATCTTTTTGTAACAAATTACTGATTTGCGTGTGCTTTGCTTTGCAGACTCTTCTTTTTAATCTTCATGTCTGTACGCAGACTAACTCTCATGTGAAAGAGCATGACGTCAAGTATTTAAAAGCTGTGTTGAAGAGTGATGTGACACCATGTATTATAAGGCATAAAGCATGCTCTGTCATGCATTATAAGGCCATTGCAAGTCACCTTGGACTTACCTTACTTGAGAAAGGAACGTTCGACCTGTCATGGATCTTCTCTTGCAACAACCTTATAATTATGGCAGGGGTACTTTATCTCATATATCCAGGGCCACATGAATTATGCAACAGAAGAGGAACAAATTATGTGGCAGGGTTGAGTAAATTATGCGGCAAGCAAAGGCAAATTATGTTGCATTATGCAGCACCTTATTGTATAGTATTATTTCATTATTTTGTCATTTTAAAACTTGTCACACTGTTTGGGCGTTGGTTGCACCTCATTAGTAACAATTTAATGCCCAAATATAACAATAAGCAACAGAAAGGAGACCAGTCCAGCTTTATGAAGGACCTTCCACCATGCAACAACATGTGCCACTGCATTTTTAGTAACTTTTGAACCATTTAAGCTAGAAACAAATTTGTTTTGTTAAAATCTGCAGATTATGTGCCAGATGATGGAGTGTGTTATAACAGAAGAAGAGAATTATAGGGGGCTAAAACTGAAGTTCACTTTTTGTCCAGAAACAAATTTGATGCCACCAGAAATCCAGATTTTTTAAGATGGGGTCTTAAGAGAAGTTGACCAATTGAATAATAAGAAAATCTTTTTTAAGTATATTTGTGCACGTGAAGAAATGATGGCTATTCATACACTGTCTCAGAATGACAATATTGTCATAAAATCGGCAGATAAGGGAGGAGGAATTGTAGTATGGGACACAAATAAGTATGAGATCGAAGTAATGCGACAACTAAATCATAAAGAGCATTACTGATCTATTATACAGGATCCTACAAAAAAGATTACGAGGTGCTATTAAGGAAGCTACTGATGAGGCATTGAAAGAGAGTTGGATTTGTAAAAAAGAGTAAAGCTTTTTGAATTGAGATGAGGCACGAATACCAAGTTTGTATATTCTTCCCAAGATCCATAAAGACTTAAATAATCCACTGGGCAGACCTATAATTTCAGCATGCGGATCAATTCTTGAACCACTTGCCCAATACGTAGATATCTTCCTTAAACCATTAGTGCGAGCTACCCAAGCATATGTACAAGATTCCATGCATATGATAAATGTTAGAAATGGGTCTTTGGTTGGCAGTCAGGTTACCCCCTGTCCAAGCAAGGACCCTCACTCTAGTCAGGGTAAAAGAGAATCACCCTCAGCTAACCCCCGCTCACTCCCTTGGTAGCTTGGCACGAGCAGGCAGGCTTAACTTCAGAGTGATAGGTATAAAGTATTTGTACCAACACACACAGTAACTTAATGAAAACACTACAAAATGACACAACACAGGTTAAGAAAAATAGAAAATATTTATCTAAACAAAACAAGTCCAAAACTACAGAAATCCACCATACACAAGTCAAGTTATTAATTAAAATGCAAAAAGAGTCTTCATGTTCTTTTAAACACACTGCAAACGCTGTTAGCGTGAAAATGTACCTGGGTTGCGTCAAAATAACCCGCAGGGGCGAGTGTGCGTCGAAAAAGGTAAGCGGTGCGTCGATTTCTCACCTGGAAGCTAGGTTGTGCGTCGTTTCTCCTTCTCCAGTCTGATCGGTGTGCATTGTTTCTTTCCCCACAGTAGAGAGATGCGTCGATCCGGACAAAGTACCTCGGGTCCGGGCAGGCTTGCGTTGTTTTTCCGTGCCCAGCGAGGTTGCGTCATTGCAGCCTCTGTCAGCGATGCCGAGCATCGTTTCTCCAGCCGCGTGCATCGATTTCACAGCCACGCTGCAAGCGCTGCATCAATTTCAGCTGCGGAGCCAGTGGTGCGTCATTTCTTTAGCCGCTCTCGGAGGTTGCGTCAGAAATTTCCCCACACGGTAATCTGTGCATGGATTTCCAACCTTGGTCCACCAGCTTCACCTGCCAAGGGCCCAGGAACTAGATAGGGCACCACTTGGCAGGGCAGGAGTCTCAGAAGACGCTCCAGGTGCTGGCAGAGAGAAGTCTTTGCAGTCTCCAAGACTTCAACAACAGGAGGCAGTCTCAGTTTCAAGCCCTTGGAGAGTACTTCACCAGCAGGAAGATTCACAAAGTTCAGTCTTTGTCCTCTTGCACAGGCAGAAGTAGCAACTGCAGGATAGCTCCACAAAGCACAGTCACAGGCTGGTCAGCTCTTCTTCCTCAGCTCTTCAGCTCTTTTCCAGGCAGAGGTTCCTCTTGGTTTCCAGAAGTGATCTAAAGTCTGTGGTTTAGGGTGCTCTTCTTAATCCCATTTTGCCCTGTGAAGTAGGCTTACTTCAAAGAAAAGTCTCTCTTGTTTGTAAAATTCTGCCTTGCCCAGGCCAGGCCCCAGACACACACCAGGGGGTTGGAGACTGCATTGTGTGAGGGCAGGCACAGCCCTTTCAGGTGTGAGTGGCCACTCCTCCCCTCCCTCCTAGCACAGATGGCTCATCAGGAAATGCAGGCTACACCCCAGCTCCCTTTGTGTCACTGTCTAGAGAGAGGTGCAAACAGCCCAACTGTCAAACTGACCCAGACAGGGAATCCACAAACAGGCAAAGTCACAGAATGGTTTAAGCAAGAAAATGCTCACTTTCTAAAAGTGGCATTTTCAAACACACAATCTTAAAATCAACTTTACTAAAAGATGTATTTTTAAATTGTGAGCTCAGAGACCCCAAACTCCTCATGTCTATCCACTCCCAAAGGGAATCTACACTTTAATCATATTTAAAGGCAGCCCCCATGTTAACCTATGAGAGGAATAGGCCTTGCAACAGTGAAAACAGAAGTTAGCAGTATTTCACTGTTAGGACATATAAAACACATTAGTCTATGTCCTACCTTAAACATACACTGCACCCTGCAGATGGCAGCTACCTAGGGCCTATCTTAGGGGTGCCTTAAGTAAGAAAAGGGAAGCTTTAGGCCTGGCAAGTGGGTACACTTGCCAAGTCGAATTGTCAGTTTAAAACTGCACACACAGACACTGCAGTGGCAGGTCTGAGCCATGTTTACAGAGCCACTAAGGTGGGTGGCACAACCAGTGCTGCAAGCTTACTAGTAGCATTTGATTTACAGGCCCTGGGCACCTCTAGTGCACTGTACTAGGGACTTACCAGTAAATCAAATATGCCAATCATGGATGAACCAATTACATACACATTTTGTATAGGAACACTTTAACACTGGATAGCAGTGGTAAAGTGCCCAGAATAACAAAAATGGCAAAAACAGAGTCCATCAATAACCTGGGAAACAGAGGCAAAAAGCTAAGGGAGACCACACCAAGGATGAAAAGTCTAACAATAAATATGCTTGAGGGTACTAATTTTATGAACAAACACAAATATTTGTCACATTCGACATTGAAGCATTGTATACAAACATTCCACAAGATGAAGCTCTGGAAGTGATGAAGACTTGCTTAGAAAACAGACATTTACCACATTCGGTACCAACAATCTTTATAATGACCCTTGCTAAGCTTTGTCTTAAGAGTCGTTTGTTTACTTTTGGAAATGAGATGTACCTACAAATAAAAGGTGTAGCTATGGGGTGTAGCTTCGCTCGAGAAATAGCAAATTTGGTGATGGATTGCTTTGAAAAAAAGTGGGTGTAGGATATGAACAATCCTTTTCAAAAGCAGGTGAAACGATGGTTAAGGTATATTGATGATATCTTTATGATATGGGAAGGAGATAGAGATTCACTATTAGCCTTCCATGAATGGCTTAATCATCGGACTCCCAATTTGAGATTTACCACAACCTTTAATTCGAGATGCATCCATTTTTTAGATTTGTGGATAGAGTCTCGAGAGGGGTATAGTGTAGTGAATTTATATATGAAACCTACAGATAGGAATACATTACTACAGATTTCTAGCAATCACCCAGTACTCTAAGGGAGAATTTACCATATGGCCAGTTTCTTCGCATTCTAAGAAACTGTACTAATAAGGATGATTACTTTACAAACGCAGAGAATTAGGTATCTCGATTGTTAGACAGAGGATATCCTAGGAAATTGGTAGGAAAGGAACTTGTAAGAGATCTTGGTATACTCCAACGGAGTGTCTACTGACCCCAAAAGAACGGAAAAAAGACGTTCCTCTAACCTGTGTTTTGACTTATAATCCTAAAGCCAATTTGAAACAAATTGGAAAATATTAACTTCACTAGCTACACAGAAACCCCTTTTTTTCATTTATAAGAGGCCGCAATTTATGAGGTTCATTGGTTCATGCCTCTTTTTCATCCTCGAAAAAGAAGAAGAAAGATCTTAGAGAAATGTTGGATTTACCTCCTGTAACTGGACATTACAGATGTAATAGTTGTACGGCTTGTAAATATACTGAGAACACTAAAAACATTGAGGCGAATGGAAAAATATACCAACAGGTTCGATTTTCGAAGTGTAATACAAAGGATGTCATATATTGTATTAAATGCCCGTGTGCATTAATATATATATAGGTCAAACTGTACAACCAGTAAAAGCACGGATTTTACAACTTATGTCCAGGATTAGATGTAAAGTAAGAGGTGCCCCCCTGGTTGAACATTACATAGAAAAGGACCACAAAGAGGAAGATATACTGTGGCCAGTACGATATGTGGTGGAATCTAAGCTACCTGGCATGAAAGTGTCCTCTATTCTTGTTAAAATGGAGGCGATGTTCATCGAGAAGTATGGCACAGCTAGACAAGGTTTGAACGATTTAGAAGAAATGTGGGCCATGTTAGGAAGTTAATAAAAATTACAAGAAGTGATGATATTGCTAGCTGGCCACATCGTGACACAGTTAGATGGAGATGTTTCTATGGACACTGGACTTCAAGACTACTGTGTAGTATGATGAAGAGAGGGCAGCAATTTCAGTTGCGCAAGCAGTGTTTAGAGCATTAAGTATTTATCTGAAATTTGGATTGATTACTGGTATTTAGATAGATACTGTGAGAAGGTAGCCTCTTTCTAGCCTTGTTACCCCCACTTTTGGCCTGTTTGTGAGTGTATGTCAGGGTGTTTGTCACTGTTTTCACTCTCACTGGGATCCTGATAGCCAGGCCTCAGTGCTCATAGTGAAAACACCATGTTTTCAGTATGGTTGTTATGTGTCACTGGGATCCTGCTGGTCAGGACCCCAGTGCTCATAGGTTTGTGGCCTATATGTATGTGTCACTGGGACCCTGTCACACAGGGCCCCAGTGCTCATAGGTGTGCATGTATATGTTCCCTGTGTGGTGCCTAACTGTCTCACTGAGGCTCTGCTAACCAGAACCTCAGTGGTTATGCTCTCTCATTACTTTCAAATTGTCACTAACAGGCTAGTGACCATTTCTACCAATTTACATTGGCTTACTGGAACACCCTTATAATTCCCTAGTATATGGTACTGAGGTACCCAGGGTATTGGGGTTCCAGGAGATCCCTATGGGCTGCAGCATTTCTTTTGCCACCCATAGGGAGCTCTGACAATTCTTACACAGGCCTGCCACTGCAGCCTGAGTGAAATAACGTCCACGTTATTTCACAGCCATTTTACACTGCACTTAAGTAACTTATAAGTCACCTATATGTCTAACCTTTACCTGGTAAAGGTTAGGTGCAAAGTTACTTAGTGTGAGGGCACCCTGGCACTAGCCAAGGTGCCCCCACATTGTTCAGAGCCAATTCACTGAACTTTGTGAGTGCGGGGACACCATTACACGCGTGCACTACATATAGGTCACTACCTATATGTAGCTTCACCATGGTAACTCCGAATATGGCCATGTAACATGTCTATGATCATGGAATTGCCCCCTCTATGCCATCCTGGCATAGTTGGCACAATCCCATGATCCCAGTGGTCTGTAGCACAGACCCTGGTACTGCCAAACTGCCCTTCCTGGGGTTTCACTGCAGCTGCTGCTGCTGCCAACCCCTCAGACAGGCATCTGCCCTCCTGGGGTCCAGCCAGGCCTGGCCCAGGATGGCGGAACAAAGAACTTCCTCTGAGAGAGGGTGTGACACCCTCTCCCTTTGGAAAATGGTGTGAAGGCAGGGGAGGAGTAGCCTCCCCCAGCCTCTGGAAATGCTTTGTTGGGCACAGAGGTGCCCAATTCTGCATAAGCCAGTCTACACCGGTTCAGGGACCCCTTAGCCCCTGCTCTGGCGTGAAACTGGACAAAGGAAAGGGGAGTGACCACTCCCCTGACCTGCACCTCCCCTGGGAGGTGTCCAGAGCTCCTCCAGTGTGCTCCAGACCTCTGCCATCTTGGAAACAGAGGTGCTGCTGGCACACTGGACTGCTCTGAGTGGCCAGTGCCACCAGGTGACGTCAGAGACTCCTTGTGATAGGCTCCTTCAGGTGTTGCTAGCCTATCCTCTCTCCTAGGTAGCCAAACCCTCTTTTCTGGCTATTTAGGGTCTCTGTCGCTGGGGAAACTTTAGATAACGAATGCAAGAGCTCAGCCGAGTTCCTCTGCATCTCTCTCTTCACCTTCTGATAAGGAATCGACTGCTGACCGCGCTGGAAGCCTGCAAACCTGCAACATAGTAGCAAAGACGACTACTGCAACTCTGTAACGCTGATCCTGCCGCCTTCTCGACTGTTTTCCTGCTTGTGCATGCTGTGGGGGTAGTCTGCCTCCTCTCTGTACCAGAAGCTCCGAAGAAATCTCCCGTGGGTCGACGGAATCTTCCCCCTGCAACCGCAGGTACCAAAAAGCTGCATTACCGGTCCCTTGGGTCTCCTCTCAGCACGACGAGCGAGGTCCCTCGAATCCAGCGACTCTGTCCAAGTGACCCTCACAGTCCAGTGACTCTTCAGTCCAAGTTTGGTGGAGGTAAGTCCTTGCCTCACCTCGCTGGGCTGCATTGCTGGGATCCGCGACTTTTGCAGCTACTCCGGCCCCTGTGCACTTCCGGCGGAAATCCTTTGCGCACAGCCAAGCCTGGGTCCACGGCACTCTAACCTGCATTGCACGACTTTCTAAGTTGGTCTCCGGCGACGTGGGACTCCTTTGTGCAACTTCGGTGAGCACCGTTTCACGCATCCTCATAGTGCTTGTTTCTGGCACTTCTCCGGGTGCTACCTGCTTCAGAGAGGGCTCCTTGTCTTGCTCCACGTCCCCTCTCTCTGCTGGTCTAATTTGCGACCTCCTGGTCCCTCCTGGGCCTCAGCAGCGTCCAAAAACGCTAACCGCACGATTTGCAGCTAGCAAGGCTTGTTGGCGTTCTTTCGGCGGGAAAACACTTCTGCACGACTCTCCACGGCAAGTGGGATCTGTCCACCAAAGGGGAAGTCTCTAGCCCTTTTCGTTCCTGCAGAAACCTCAGCATCTTCTGTCCAGTAGAAGCTTCTTTGCACCCGCAGCTGGCATTTCCTGGGCATTTGCCCATCTCCGACTTGCTTGTGACTTTTGGACTTGGTCCCCTTGTTCCACAGGTACCCTAGATTGGAAATCCACAGTTGTTGCATTGCTGGTTTGTGTCTTTCCTGCATTATTCCTCTAACACGACTTCTTTGTCCTTAGGGGAACTTTAGTGCACTTTGCACTCACTTTTCAGGGTCTTGGGGAGGGTTATTTTTCTAACTCTCACTATTTTCTAATAGTCCCAGCGACCCTCTACAAGGTCACATAGGTTTGGGGTCCATTCGTGGTTCGCATTCCACTTTTGGAGAATATGGTTTGTGTTGCCCCTATCCCTATGTTTCCCCATTGCATCCTATTGTAATTATACATTGTTTGCACTGTTTTCTAAGACTATACTGCATATTTTTGCTATTGTGTATATATATATTGTGTATATTTCCTATCCTCTCACTGAGGGTACACTCTAAGATACTTTGGCATATTGTCATAAAAATAAAGTACCTTTATTTTTAGTATAACTGTGTATTGTGTTTTCTTATGATATTGTGCATATGACACTAAGTGGTACTGTAGTAGCTTCACACGTCTCCTAGTTCAGCCTAAGCTGCTCTGCTAAGCTACCATTATCTATCAGCCTAAGCTGCTAGACACCCTATACACTAATAAGGGATAACTGGGCCTGGTGCAAGGTGCAAGTACCCCTTGGTACTCACTACAAGCCAGTCCAGCCTCCTACATTGGTTGTGCAGCGGTGGGATAAGTGCTTTGAGACTACTTACCACTCTTGTCATTGTACTTTTCATAAGAGAAAAATATACAAAACAAGGTCAGTGTATATACACATAGCCAAAAAGTTTTGCATTTCCTCTTTTCACTCCTTTCTAAGTGCTGAAAAGTACTTCTAACTTTCTAAAAAGTTCTAAAAAGTTTTAAAAGTTTTTTTTCTCTGTCTTTCTAAAAACTCTGACAAACTTTTTTTCTTTTACTATCACTTTAACTCTCTCTAAAAATGTCTGGCACAGGCCAAAATGTTGATCTGTCCAAACTTGCATATGATCACCTTAGCTGGAAAGGAGCAAGGAATCTCTGCATAGAGAGAGGTTTGAGTGTAGGGAAGAATCCTTCCTTAGAACTGTTGATTAACATGCTTAGAGTACAGGATAAGGCCATAAGTGCCCAATCTGTTGAAAAAGTAGCTAATGGTTCTCAATCTGATCCAGGGACTCCCCCAGGAAAAGATTCAGGAAAGAAACTTCCTAGCCTGCCCATTACTAGACAGTCTAGCATAGTTGGTAATGATGATGAGCCACACCATAGAAATAGTGTTGTCTCACATCATAGCAAAAGCATTTATTCTCACCATACTGGTAGTGATGTTTCTGTTAGCCAAGCTGTTAGGGTGGCTTCTGTAAGGGACAGGTCTCCTTCTGTCCATTCTCACCATACTTCTGTTTCAAGGCATGTCCCTCCCACCCACCCTGATGACAGATTGTTAGAAAGGGAGCTCAATAGATTGAGAGTGGAACAAACCAGACTGAAGCTCAAGAAGCAACAGCTGGATTTGGATAGACAGACTTTAGAAGTAGAGAAGGAGAGACAGAAACTGGGTTTAGAAACCCATGGTGGCAGCAGCAGTATTCCCCATAGTCATCCTGCAAAAGAGCATGATTCCAGGAATCTGCATAAGATAGTTCCCCCTTATAAGGAGGGGGATGACATTAACAAGTGGTTTGCTGCACTTGAGAGGGCCTGTGTTGTACAGGATGTCCCTCAAAGGAAGTGGGCTGCTATTCTATGGCTATCATTTAGTGGAAAAGGTAGGGATAGGCTCCTTACTGTGAAAGAAAATGATGCTAATAATTTCCAAGTTCTTAAGAATGCACTCCTGGATGGTTATGGCTTAACCACTGAACAGTACAGGATAAAGTTCAGAGAGACCAAAAAGGAGTCTTCACAAGACTGGGTTGATTACATTGACCATTCAGTGAAGGCCTTGGAGGGGTGGTTACATGGCAGTAAAGTTACTGATTATGACAGCCTGTATAACACAATCCTGAGAGAGCATATACTTAATAATTGTGTGTCTGATTTGTTGCACCAGTACCTGGTAGACTCTGATCTGACCTCTCCCCAAGAATTGGGAAAGAAGGCAGACAAATGGGTCAGAACAAGGGTGAACAGAAAAGTTCATACAGGGGGTGACAAAGATGGCAATAAGAAGAAAGATGGTGAAAAATCTCAAGATAAGCATGGGGATAAGGGTAAAACCAAAGATCCCACTTCAAATCTTAAACACTCTTCAGAGGGTGGGGATAAAACAAATTCTTCCTCTTCTTCCCAACCTGCACACAATAAAAAGCCTTGGTGCTTTGTGTGTAAAAATAGAGGCCATAGGCCAGGGGATAAGTCCTGTCCAGGTAAACCCCCTGAGCCTACCACCACTAATACATCAAGCTCTAGTGCCCCTAGCAGTAGTGGTACTAGTGGTGGGACTGCTGGCAACAGTCAAGCAAAGGGTGTAGTTGGGTTCACTTATGGGTCCATAGTGGAAACTGATGTAATCAGTCCCAAGACAGTTTCTGTCACACCTAGTGGCATTGGCCTTGCCACACTGGCTGCTTGTCCCCTTACAATGGATAAGTACAGGCAGACAGTTTCAATAAATGGTGTTGAGGCCTTGGCCTACAGGGACACAGGTGCCAGTTTCACTTTGGTGACTGAAAACCTAGTGCCTCCTGAACAACACATCATTGGACAACAGTATAAGATTATTGATGTCCATAACTCCACTAAGTTTCTTCCCTTAGCTATAATTCAGTTTAGTTGGGGTGGAGTTACTGGCCCTAAGCAGGTGGTGGTATCACCTAGCTTACCTGTAGACTGTCTCTTAGGTAATGACCTAGAGGCCTCAGGTTGGGCTGATGTAGAGTTTTATGCCCATGCAGCCATGCTGGGCATCCCTGAGGAATTGTTCCCTCTCATTTCAAGTGAAATGAAAAAGCAAAGGAGAGAAGGCCTGAAAACTCAGGATCCCTCTCCATCAACAGGTAAAAAGGGTATCACAGTATCCCCTAACCACCCTACCATTCAGGATACTATTCCTGTGGTGGGAGAAACCTCTCCTGGGGTGGCACCTGTTCCAAGGGAATCATCAGCTGGCAAAGCTGGACTCCCTGAGGTGGAAGTACCTCTCTGTGGGATAACTAACATTGGTGAGAAAAACAGCACCATTTTAGTTAACATGGAGCATCCCTCCAACCCTCCCAGAGAAACTTTAGTGCAGAAACCCTGTACTGCCTCACAACACTTAGGACAGCATCCCTGCCCTAGTGTGGAGCTCATAGGACAGCATCCCTGCCCTGCTCCAACTCAAGAGAAACAGCATCCCTGTTCTCTCTTCCAGCCAAATGGACAAAGTTTTTGCCCAGCTATGGCTTTTCTGAGACAGCATCCCTGTCTGGCATTTCCATCACTACAAATAGGTTCAGTGGACAATTCCCGCTGCTCTAAACTAAAACTTACTGATAGAAACTCTGAAAATACATCTTCACATTGTTGCTTAGCTAAAAAACTTCAAACAGGGTGGTTTACATCCCCACAGGGAAGTAACCATTTAGTGGATGATAAAGGGAGTAACCAGTCTATTGCAGAGCTACTCTCTACTTATCACCACTTAGACAATAAAGTCTCAACTGGCCAAGGTTAGCCTTATTGTCCTTCGTTTGGGGGGGGGGGTTGTGTGAGAAGGTAGCCTCTTTCTAGCCTTGTTACCCCCACTTTTGGCCTGTTTGTGAGTGTATGTCAGGGTGTTTGTCACTGTTTTCACTGTCTCACTGGGATCCTGATAGCCAGGCCTCAGTGCTCATAGTGAAAACACCATGTTTTCAGTATGGTTGTTATGTGTCACTGGGATCCTGCTGGTCAGGACCCCAGTGCTCATAGGTTTGTGGCCTATATGTATGTGTCACTGGGACCCTGTCACACAGGGCCCCAGTGCTCATAGGTGTGCATGTATATGTTCCCTGTGTGGTGCCTAACTGTCTCACTGAGGCTCTGCTAACCAGAACCTCAGTGGTTATGCTCTCTCATTACTTTCAAATTGTCACTAACAGGCTAGTGACCATTTCTACCAATTTACATTGGCTTACTGGAACACCCTTATAATTCCCTAGTATATGGTACTGAGGTACCCAGGGTATTGGGGTTCCAGGAGATCCCTATGGGCTGCAGCATTTCTTTTGCCACCCATAGGGAGCTCTGACAATTCTTACACAGGCCTGCCACTGCAGCCTGAGTGAAATAACGTCCACGTTATTTCACAGCCATTTTACACTGCACTTAAGTAACTTATAAGTCACCTATATGTCTAACCTTTACCTGGTAAAGGTTAGGTGCAAAGTTACTTAGTGTGAGGGCACCCTGGCACTAGCCAAGGTGCCCCCACATTGTTCAGAGCCAATTCACTGAACTTTGTGAGTGCGGGGACACCATTACACGCGTGCACTACATATAGGTCACTACCTATATGTAGCTTCACCATGGTAACTCCGAATATGGCCATGTAACATGTCTATGATCATGGAATTGCCCCCTCTATGCCATCCTGGCATAGTTGGCACAATCCCATGATCCCAGTGGTCTGTAGCACAGACCCTGGTACTGCCAAACTGCCCTTCCTGGGGTTTCACTGCAGCTGCTGCTGCTGCCAACCCCTCAGACAGGCATCTGCCCTCCTGGGGTCCAGCCAGGCCTGGCCCAGGATGGCAGAACAAAGAACTTCCTCTGAGAGAGGGTGTGACACCCTCTCCCTTTGGAAAATGGTGTGAAGGCAGGGGAGGAGTAGCCTCCCCCAGCCTCTGGAAATGCTTTGTTGGGCACAGAGGTGCCCAATTCTGCATAAGCCAGTCTACACCGGTTCAGGGACCCCTTAGCCCCTGCTCTGGCGCGAAACTGGACAAAGGAAAGGGGAGTGACCACTCCCCTGACCTGCACCTCCCCTGGGAGGTGTCCAGAGCTCCTCCAGTGTGCTCCAGACCTCTGCCATCTTGGAAACAGAGGTGCTGCTGGCACACTGGACTGCTCTGAGTGGCCAGTGCCACCAGGTGACGTCAGAGACTCCTTGTGATAGGCTCCTTCAGGTGTTGCTAGCCTATCCTCTCTCCTAGGTAGCCAAACCCTCTTTTCTGGCTATTTAGGGTCTCTGTCTCTGGGGAAACTTTAGATAACGAATGCATGAGCTCAGCCGAGTTCCTCTGCATCTCTCTCTTCACCTTCTGATAAGGAATCGACTGCTGACCGCGCTGGAAGCCTGCAAACCTGCAACATAGTAGCAAAGACGACTACTGCAACTCTGTAACGCTGATCCTGCCGCCTTCTCGACTGTTTTCCTGCTTGTGCATGCTGTGGGGGTAGTCTGCCTCCTCTCTGTACCAGAAGCTCCGAAGAAATCTCCCGTGGGTCGACGGAATCTTCCCCCTGCAACCGCAGGCACCAAAAAGCTGCATTACCGGTCCCTTGGGTCTCCTCTCAGCACGACGAGCGAGGTCCCTCGAATCCAGCGACTCTGTCCAAGTGACCCTCACAGTCCAGTGACTCTTCAGTCCAAGTTTGGTGGAGGTAAGTCCTTGCCTCACCTCGCTGGGCTGCATTGCTGGGATCCGCGACTTTTGCAGCTACTCCGGCCCCTGTGCACTTCCGGCGGAAATCCTTTGTGCACAGCCAAGCCTGGGTCCACGGCACTCTAACCTGCATTGCACGACTTTCTAAGTTGGTCTCCGGCGACGTGGGACTCCTTTGTGCAACTTCGGCGAGCACCGTTTCACGCATCCTCATAGTGCTTGTTTCTGGCACTTCTCCGGGTGCTACCTGCTTCAGAGAGGGCTCCTTGTCTTGCTCCACGTCCCCTCTCTCTGCTGGTCTAATTTGCGACCTCCTGGTCCCTCCTGGGCCTCAGCAGCGTCCAAAAACGCTAACCGCACGATTTGCAGCTAGCAAGGCTTGTTGGCGTTCTTTCGGCGGGAAAACACTTCTGCACGACTCTCCACGGCAAGTGGGATCTGTCCACCAAAGGGGAAGTCTCTAGCCCTTTTCGTTCCTGCAGAAACCTCAGCTTCTTCTGTCCAGTAGAAGCTTCTTTGCACCCGCAGCTGGCATTTCCTGGGCATTTGCCCATCTCCGACCCTCTACAAGGTCACATAGGTTTGGGGTCCATTCGTGGTTCGCATTCCACTTTTGGAGTATATGGTTTGTGTTGCCCCTATCCCTATGTTTCCCCATTGCATCCTATTGTAACTATACATTGTTTGCACTGTTTTCTAAGACTATACTGCATATTTTTGCTATTGTGTATATATATCTTGTGTATATTTCCTATCCTCTCACTGAGGGTACACTCTAAGATACTTTGGCATATTGTCATAAAAATAAAGTACCTTTATTTTTAGTATAACTGTGTATTGTGTTTTCTTATGATATTGTGCATATGACACTAAGTGGTACTGTAGTAGCTTCACACGTCTCCTAGTTCAGCCTAAGCTGCTCTGCTAAGCTACCATTATCTATCAGCCTAAGCTGCTAGACACCCTATACACTAATAAGGGATAACTGGGCCTGGTGCAAGGTGCAAGTACCCCTTGGTACTCACTACAAGCCAGTCCAGCCTCCTACAGGTACCTAGAAGTTTTTACTAGCTTTGCTCTGTACTTTTTTCACACTGCAATATGGCAGCCAAATTCATTTTGTCAGATGTTCATACATATAGTGGCTCTATGACTAATGTGCAGGACGATGGAGAGAGAGTGGTAATTTCAGTTCTGCAAACAGAGTTTAGAGTTTTTCATATTTATTTGGGATCCGCAATGATTACAAATATTTAGATAGTATACTTGAATGTCTCACTAGCTTTGCCCCGTACTCCATCTACATTGCAATATGGCCGCCAAATAATTTGCCAGACACGGCTCCTTGGAAGAGAGGAGTCAGATGATAGAGTTAAATAGGGCGGCTCATACACGCGCAAGCCTATTGGGAAGTCTGGAAGTGACATTTGCATGTTGGTACTTTGATGAACGTAAATATATTTGAAGGCTTTTATGAAGGTGAGTTACCGTCTCGGTTTACCGAACATGAAAGAAAAAGAATGTAAGTAAAAATAATTGAATCAACGAGCAGATACGAGCAATAAATTATAGTGAAGTTATGGTACTTAATAAGTCTTTACAATATTTTTAGAGATGGTAGATAAAGGTATATGCAGCCACAAAGTTGGTGAAAGTGCGTACGGGTCCGCAGATTCTTCGTCTGTCTTGCTAAAGAGAACATGGCTGTTTGGGAACAGTATATCGGGCCTTACAAGTGAAATAACCACGGCACTCCTTGAAGGGGTAAAAGGCTGCTTTAATAGAGAAGGTCTGGTAAAATACAACCTTGGCATAAAGCCTCACAAAACTACCCAAACCTCACTAATACAAATTCATCACCTACAACCCCTCCCCCTCCCTCTAAAGTGACCCCACCTCACTACCCCTTGTCCCATCCCCACCTTGACCCGACCAACCCATTAACCAATCTGTCCTGCATTCACGTTCTCCAGTTACCCTTGTCTGTGAAAACCCCCTGCCCTGTCCTCTTTTCTGATCTACCCCTTCCCCCCCAAAAGGCCACCTAGGAAAACCCGAGCAGGCGTTTTCCTGTCCCACCAACAATCTATCTACCTATCCCATAGACGTTCACCCAGTAATTCAGCAATACACAGCCTAAGCTCCAACAAATAATGCTCATTTCCCAAAAACGATAAATGCACACCATCATGCCGAAATAGCTCTACATCAGAAACTACAATGTTCTCATGCGTAAGAACTGAAATGCCCTGAGCCTTACAAAAATTCCTCATTTCCCTGTTAATCTTCCTACGCTGCTCCTCGATCCCTCTAAATGAATGAGCACCCCTCCACACTCTTCTCGGCACCAAACTCGTCCAAACAATATGCGTCCCTGACCAGCGTTCTTTAATCCTACCTAAATCTGACTTCATAACCTTCAATAAACCAATACCTGACAATGCAACCACGTCATTCTCCCCCAGATGTAAAACCAACAAATCAGGACAAACCCCCTGCTCCATCCGTTTCGCCAACACATAGAGTAACTCTCCCCATCTCATCCCACTCTTTCCTACCCAGCTAATCTTTATCCTTGCCCCATCCAGCCCAAGTTGTCTCCCAAAATGCTGCGATGAAGCTTGTTTCTCCGCCCAGCGAACAAAAGAGTGTCCTACAATCCAAACAGAGCACACCTTGTCAGGACCCCCAACACAACCTACAAGAAAAAATATGTTAAGTAAACCGCTACATTGATATATAAGAACAACCCCTTAGAGCTAAAAGGAAAAGAACAATAGAAAAAAGGGGAAAAGAGAGTGGGGGGGGGGAGGATGAGCAAGGAGGAAAAAAGGGGAGCAAGAAAAGAAAATAACAGATACAACGAAAAACACCTACCAAGAAATCTACTGTTTAAAAGAACGCACATACCTCTGAAAACATCTCGATGTCCACCTACCCAATTGTTTAATTGATTGGTCTGATTTACCTTGTCTCCTCGCCTCTGTCGCAGCTCCAATCTGAAAAGAATGAGTGCCATAGCTACTAGGATCCAAACCCAAACTTCGAACCGACATTCTCAACACCGCTAAAAACTGACATGCTGACAAATGCGACCCATCCTCGTGAACAAATACAAACCTTGATGATTGCGACAAATCTGCTGAAAAAGCAAACCAACAAAGAACTGGGCAATCAATAGAATGTTTAGCTTCTAAAATCACTTCCTGGCCCCTCCCTAACTGATCTCCTTTAGAAAAAGGCAACCATATGCCAATTACCCCATCACTGACTCTCACATTCTCGTAAAGAAGACCCTCACTCCCTCTTACCCCCAACAACTCAGAAAAGCGAAATGCTCCATGAAAAAGCCAAGACATACAAAGAGAAAATAAGCGTACCTCCCAAACGGAAAAACAAATGTCACCCAAGTTACCCAACAAGGACCTCAACATAAGAGACGTAATAGGGCGCCTTCGGTCACACCTAACCCCGCCCGACCTGGCCCATCATGCCAAAATCCTCCTACATAACTCGTCTTCCATTGGATCATAACCCCAAAAATACTTACCATAAAAAGAAACCCCCAACAACTTACCCGATATCGTAACTGCCGCCAAACCGGCCTCAATCTGCTGCATAACAAAGTAAAACGCATCATCTTGTCTCCTAGAAATCACATCACTGCCACCAGATCGACGTGCCGCACCGGAATTCAAAAATTCCAACCAAGCCTGAAAATAAGTCCTCCAAGTCGACGGAGCTAAAGACTGCTGAACAAGCTCCAACATTTTGAATCTCCTAGATCCCACAACTCCCCAGGTATGGCCGTCTTCTGGACATCCGCTCCCGGCGCCAAGCCACAGAATCTCTGCCACTGAAAACGAGGCAGGGCATCAGCGATGTCGTTATTGATGCCAGGCACATGACAAGCCTTGAACAATATATTAAATTTTAAACACTACAGCAAGAAAACCCTCAACAGCTTAAGGACCTTCTCATCTTTTGCTTTTTGAAAATTCACCAAATGCACCACCGTCTGATTGTCCACATTAAATATGACATTCTTATTGGCCAATAATCGGCCCCAAACTGTCAACGCAACTACTAAAGGAAAAAATTCCAAAAATGCAATGCTAAATTTAGCACGTTTCCAACTCACTGGCCACGCCTCCGCTGCCCAATGACCATCCCAGAACACACCAAAACCATGAGCTCCAGACGCATCTGAAAATATCTGAATGTGCCAAAACCAATCCTCATCCTCCACCAGCATCGTCACACCATTAAAGTCCTTCAAAAACACAATCCACATCCGTAAATCCTCCTGAACACATGCTCGAAGACGAATGTGATGATGCGGCAAAAAGGCACCACCCATAGCAAAACCAAGTCTGCGGCACAACGCCCTGCCAACCCTTACCACCTTACATGCAAAATTCAAATGACCCAATAAGGATTGTGCCTGACGCAATTCCAGCTTAGGTTTCCTCACTGCTTCCTCCAACATAGCAATCAACTGTTGCACCTTGTTCCTAGGCAGCCTCACTTCCATCCGCACAGAGTCCAATTCGATGCCCAAAAAATGTAGGCACGTTGCTGGCCCCTACGTTTTCTCTCTCGCCAGCGGGACCCCAAAAGAGGACATCAAACACTGAAATTCCCTCAAAGCCCTGCCGCAATCACCTGAGTTAGCTCTCCCAACAAAGAAAAAATCATCCAAATAATGAGTTACTAATCTGCCACCGCCCTGAAATTTAAAGCACCATTCCAAAAATGAACTAAACATCTCAAACAGTGAACAAGAAACCAAACACCCCATTGGCAACATCCTGTCCACATATATAGAACCTTCGAACTGCATTCCCAATAAAGAAAAATCATCCAGGTGAACAGGCAACAGTCTGAAAGCTGACTCCACATCTGATTTTGCCATTTCTGCATCTTTCCCGCACTTCCTTACCAACGTAATAGCCTCGTCAACCGACGCGTAATGAACCAACAAGTCTTCCGCTGCAATAAAGTCATTTACTGAAGCTCCCACTGGCCATGACAAATGGTGGATAAGCATGAATTTACCGGCCTGCTTTTTAGGGACCACGCCCAGGGGGGAAATAGTCAAATTAGGCAAAGGCCACTGCAAAAATGGGCCAACAATCCTGCCCAGACACAATTCTTTTTCCAACTTAGACCTCACTACCTCAGGATGTTCCCTTGCTGACTTCAAGTTATTAGCCCATCTTCTCAACCTCAGACCCTGATAACATAACCTGAAACCATCAGAAAAACCACTAAAAAGAACCTTAGCCTCCTCAAAACGTGGATAAAACTGCAACCAATAAGCAACCACATCAAGTCTAATAGGCGTAGGGCCCTTTACCTGCCACCGGCTGAATATGTCCCCTACCTCTGTCACCACCTCTTGATGATGGCCCATGCCCGGCCCACTGAAGCCCCCCAAAGCATTGATATACTGGGTGTCTCCCACCACAATTGGAGCACTCATGTCTGAATCTACATTGCTGTCTGTTGCAGAGCCCGCTGTTGAAGGACCAGCACGCCCCATTAGATTGGAATTGACCTCTGAAACCAAAACCCACCCCGACTTGGGTGGGACACCCCTGAAAGGGCTTATATTGAACAGGTAACCCACTCGCCGTATGAGTTGTAGGCGCATTCCTTGCAGTACGCAACCACTGCATCCATAACTCATTATCAATTTCACCCCACAATTTAGTAGAATCCATTGCCTTCCTTGCCCTAAATTCCTCATCATATCGAAACCATCCGAATCCACCAAAATCCATCTGAGCTCGCCTCACAACGTCCATGTATTTAAACAAAGCCACGCAAGAGTCCTGATGTTTTTCGCAATAAACGCTAGCATAAATCAAAAAGGCAGATGTCCAATTTTCAATTGTGGTTGGGACTCTAGGCCTTCTAGCCAACTCCCATTCTTCTTCTTTTGACCCCTCTTTTGCCTGAACCTCCCTATGAAGCAGTTTAAAAACATCAATAAACTCCCCTTTCCAAATTTTTTCTTTCAAATTCAGAGTGAGATGCGCCCCCAAAGGCATTGACACTCCGATATAAGGCAACTTCTTAGATTTAACACCAACCCCCGCTGACTCACCACCCACTACGGAACCCGTAGTCTTAGTATTACCGTCACCTGACTCAACTTTTTTAACAGACCCATCAACATTGTCACCACTTACCTCCAACTTACCATTCCCTTCCGTGACCGAACTCACCTGAATGCATGCATCCATCTTAGTCCTGCGCACCTTTGAACCACCCAATACACCCAAAACACTTGCCCCGCTAAACCCTCCCACGCTTTCCCGGAATTCACGAACCCTCACCGACCCCACCAAACCAACCTCACCTCTCGGAAAGCCGCCAGCCATTATGTCCTGAAAGAGAGCCTTAGAGGGGCCGCCCTGGACCTCACCAGGCACATCACCCGATAAAACCACCCGCTGACGTGACGAAACTGGTTCCTCAAAGTCTTCATCGTAGTCGAGTAATTCTTCCTCCATGGAAGCCAAACCAGCACCAGCGCCCAGGCTAGTGGATGGCTGTGCTTCGTCGTCACCAAACGTCTCCCCCGAAGTCGGGTAAACCGCTCCAGGTTTAACCCTCCCTTCCAACCGATGTACTGAAGGTGCCCTGACCTTCACCGGCAAGCTCTGCTCACCAACGATCCGCCCAGACTGCCGGTGAATCGCCTGCAGCCCATGTTCGCCCGAAACATGGGACGTGTCACACCCAGAAGGACCCTCCCCTACCTCGGGGTGACGCAAATCTAAACTAACATACGCTCTATCTATATCACCAGAACTGCTCCTCTCTCCACACACCGTACCTTTTAAAACAGTCCCATCATGATCCACTAACTCAATCTGCTCCCCTAGTTGCAGAACGGCCTGATTACTTATCCCCCAAGATTGCACCCTATGCAGCATAGGACTAACCACTCTCGGAATTAATTCCATGAAACTGCCACCTTTCTTTCCACTTGAAACTAAATTACCTCTTTTTTCCTGAGCTAAAGTCCAAACCTGACTCACCTGAACATCCTCCTCATCGTCAGAAATTACTACCACATCCTCTTCAACCCCTGAAAAACGAGCGTCACCTCTCGCGTGCAAACCCAACCTCCTTCCATCCGAAACTGCCGACTGCTGACTAAATCCGCTGGGCGCCGCCATCTTGGACGTGCCCGCTAACGACCCTTCCTCTAATTCCTGCCTCTCGCGCTCGGCGCTTGTTTCTAAAGGCGCACAAGGTTGTTTTTTCGATCCGATTCGCGCATGCGCAAATCGAATCTGAGCCCCCATGCGGCCTCGCCTCGCCACCGCAGCCGCATTTACCGAGCCTCTGCCTCCCGCCGTAACGCGCGTCAGCAACGAAGATCCCTGCCGCCTAGGCAAGCTGCAAATACCCCGCCTCTTCAGACCACCTAAAGAGTGTCCTGGCAACCCCACATCCACAGTATCTACATGAACAGGTGAGCGCGCTACCTTCCTACCGGTTCTTCCCACGAAATTTCTTCCCTGCCCTGACTGGTGATGTACAGGCTGCCACAGCAGCGGACACCCCCTCAGCAGAAAGCCTTTTAGGCCTTCTTAAACCCACCCAAGCCTCCTCGAGCACACCTTCCCTCAACAAGTCTTCACGACCCTCGTCTTGCAAAACCTTTAGCGCTTTCACCACTTTGCTAGGTTCCATGGCAACCAAACAAATATAAACACACTAAATATAAAGCTAAACTCCGCCTACTAATAGAAAATACCGCCCCAAAGCTAGACTACTACTCCTGACAGAAGCACAACTCACGAAGACAAAAACGCCCACTGGGTGTGAAAACGGCCAAAGAGGCCGCCCACACCCAGCCCTTGCCTTTTATCCCCTGCCTGAAACAACCGCCCCTTCCTGAAACCCTGCCCAATCCAAGCCCGTGATCGTGGAACATTCCACTCTAGCCCGATATACCTGGGTGGAGACAGGGCAAGCCCTTTGCTCCCCCCAAGTCCCCAATGAGCAGCAAGTATAAGTATATGGTCATTTATAAAAGGGTGTTGATTACACATAGTGCTTCTGAAGACACAAGATTTGTGTTAACCTTGGGTATATTTAGTTTTTTTTTAAAGTAAATGTGTTTAATGCGTGCCAGTATTACTTGGGGCGACACTAGAATAGTTTTATCACTGCATGTGGCTTATGATGAAATGGAACTTGGCAGTTACACCAAAAGTTTTGGGATGTGGTGGGAACATAGATAAGATGTTGAGTATACACAATGGTGAACAGGGTGCCAAATGCCCCGGCGGGAACTATTATGTTATAATTTAAACTATCATTTAAAGAAAATTTTAAATTAGAATTTGAGAGTAAAACACCTTTAAAATTGTGTTTATAGGCACTGCTTCCGATGTCTTGATGAGGCCTGAAGTTGGAGGGCTGAAACGCGTCGACTATTAACCTGAGGAGTTCTACAAAAATGTTTTGATTTATGAGACTATGATATGGGATTATACTGTAAATAATTTACAGGAATAAGTGTCCAACAGTGACAGTATTAATCACTACTACCTCAGTTGGAGGACTGCTTGCTTGGAAAAAGGTTCAGCAGCCCAGAGATATAAAAACATTGTTTGGGAGCTTCCAGTGCAAGAGACTTTTTGAGCATTCATTATTGAGAAATATATGTCAAGTCATTATGTGTTGTGTGATAAGTGATAAGATGTGTATATATATTTTATATGTATATGTTGTATATATTTGATATGTTAAGTGTAGTTTTTTTTTTAGTTTTTTTTTTTAGTTATGTCATTGGTTGTATGTCTTTGCAACATTAGAGTGAGGCAAAGGGAGACTAACATTATTTTGCATTACAAATGATGATTTGGGGCCAGATGTATGAAAGCATTTTGCATTCGCAAACGGTGCGAATGCCCGTTGGCGAATGCAAAATGCCATTTCAGAATGTATGCGATTCCTTTGCACATGTATGAAGCAATTCCTAAATGCGATTTGGGCATTTAGGAATCGCTAATTACCACCAAGTTGAACTTGGTGATAACCATGTGCAAAATTTAAAAATGCATTTAAAATGCATTTTTAAATTGTACATTGTAAAGAAATGGCTCCCTGTTGCAGTTACCCCCCACTTTTTGCCTGATACTGATGCTGACTTGACTGAGAAGTCTGCTGGGACCCTGCTAACCAGGCCCCAGCACCAGTGTTCTTTCACCTAAAATGTACTTTTGATTCCACAATTGGCACACCCTGGCATCCAGGTAAGTCCCTTGTAACTGGTACCCCTGGTACCAAGGGCCCTGATGCCAGGGAAGGTCTCTAAGGGCTGCAGCATATCTTATGCCACCCTGGGGACCCCTCACTCAGCACAGACACACTGCTTGCCAGCTTGTGTGTGCTGATGAGAACAAAACGAGTAAGTCGACATGGCACTCCCCTCAGGGTGCCATGCCAACCTCACACTGCCTATGCAGTATAGATAAGTCACCCCTCTTGTAGGCCTTACAGCCCTAAGGCAGGGTGCACTATACCATAGGCGAGGGCACCAGTGCATGAGCACTATGCCCCTACAGTGTCTAAGCAAAACCTTAGACATTGTAAGTGCAGGGTAGCCATAAGAGTATATGGTCTGGGAGTCTGTCAAAAACGAACTCCACAGCTCCATAATGGCTACACTGAATACTGGGAAGTTTGGTATCAAACTTCTCAGAATAATAAACCCACACTGATGCCAGTGTTGAATTTATTAAAAAATGCACACAGAGGGCATCTTAGAGATACCCCCTGTATTTTACCCAATTGTTCAGTGCAGGACTGACTGGTCTGTGCCAGCCTGCTGCTGAGAGACGAGTGTCTGACCTCATGCGGTGAGAGCCTTTGTGCTCTCTGAGGACAGAAACAAAGCCTGCTCTGGGTGGAGGTGCTTCACACCTCCCCCTGCAGGAACTGTAACACCTAGCAGTGAGCTTCAAAGGCTCAAGCTTCGTGTTACAATGCCCCAGGGCACTCCAGCTAGTGTAGATGCCCGCCCTGGACACAGCCCCCACTTTTGGCGGCAAGTCCAGGAGAAATAATGAGAATAACAAGGAGGAGTCACTGGCCAGTCAGGACAGCCCCTAAGGTGTCCTGAGCTGAGGTGACTCTGACTTTTAGAAATCCTCCATCTTATAGAAGGAGGATTCCCCAATAGGGATAGGAATGTGACCCCCTCCCCTTGGGAGGAGGCACAAAGAGGGTGTACCCACCCTCAGGGCTAGTAGCCATTGGCTACTAACCCCCCAGATCTAAATACGCCCTTAAATTTAGTATTTAAGGGCTCCCCTGAACCTAAGAATTTAGATTCCTGAAACTACAAGAAGAAGAAGACTGCCGAGCTGAAAAACCCCTGCAGAGGAAGAACAGAAGACACCAACTGCTTTGGCCCCAGTCCTACCGGCCTGTCTCCTGCCTTCCAAAGAAACCTGCTCCAGCTACGCTTTCCAAGGGACCAGCGACCTCTGAATCCTCTGAGGACTGCCCTGCTTCAAGAAAGACAAGAAACTCCCGAGGACAGCGGCACTGCTCCAAAAGAACTGCAACTTTGTTTCAAGGAGCAGATTTAAAGACCCCTGCAACTCCCCGCAAGAAGCGTGAGACTTGCAACACTGCACCCGGCGACCCCGACTCGACTGGTGGAGAACCAACACCTCAGGGAGGACCCTCCGGCGACTCCGAGACCGTGAGTAACCAAAGTTGTCCCCCCTGAGCCCCCACAGCGACGCCTGCAGAGGGAATCCCGAGGCTCCCCCTGACCGCGACTGCCTGAACTCCATTTCCCGACGGCTGGAAAAGACCCTGCACCCGCAGCCCCCAGCACCTAAAGGAACGGAACTCCTGTGCAGGAGTGACCCCCAGGAGGCCCTCTCCCTTGCCCAGGTGGTGGCTACCCCGAGGATCCCCCCCCTTGCCTGCCTGCACCGCTGAAGAGATCCCTTGATCTCTCATTGAAAACCATTGTAAACCCGACGCGTGTTCGCACACTGCACCCGGCCGCCCCTGCGCTGCTGAGGGTGTACTTTTTGTGCTGACTTGTGTCCCTCCCGGTGCCCTACAAAACCCCCCTGGTCTGCCCTCCGAAGACGCGGGTACTTACCTGCTGGCAGGCCGGAACCGGGGCACCCCCTTCTCTCCATTGAAGCCTATGTGTTTTGGGCACCTCTTTGACCTCTGCACCTGACTGGCCCTGAGCTGCTGGTGTGGTAACTTTGGGGTTGCTTTGAACCCCCAACGGTGGGCTACCTTGGACCAAAAACTGAAACCTGTAAGTGAATTACTTACCTGTGAAACCTAACAATACTTTACCTCCCCCAGGAACTGTGAAAATTGCACTGTGTCCACTTTTAAAACAGCTTATTGCGTTTTATGTAAAAAGTATACATGCTAATGTAATGATTTAAAGTTCCTGAAGTACTTACCTGCAAAAACTATCATTACTTTACCTCCCCCAGGAACTGTGAAAATTGCACTAAGTGTCCACTTTTAAAACAGCTTATTGTGTTTTATGTAAAAAGTATATATGCTACTGTGATTATTCAAAGTTCCTAAAGTACTTACCTGCAATACCTTTCAAATGAGATAATACATGTAGAATTTGAACCTGTGGTTCTTAAAATAAACTAAGAAAATATATTTTTCTATAACAAAACCTATTGGCTGGATTTGTCTCTGAGTGTGTGTTCCTCATTTATTGCCTGTGTGTATGTACAACAAATGCTTAACACTACTCCTTTGATAAGCCTACTGCTCGACCACACTACCACAAAATAGAGCATTAGTATTATCTCTTTTTGCCACTATCATACCTCTAAGGGGAACCCTTGGACTCTGTGCATACTATTCCTTACTTTGAAATAGTGCATACAGAGCCAACTTCCTACATACATGTAAAGCACACATGCCCGTTTGGCATGTGTGCACCTTACATGTCCCATAAAAAATGTTTTGGCTCCCAGCACCCTTGGGTTTTGCATTTCCAAAATTGCGATTTCTGGTTCAGAAATCGCAATTTTGGAAATGCAAAAAATTTGCAGATATGGGCCAATAGGCCCATAGGTGCAAATGGGGCCGGTATCGCAACTTGCGATTCGGTAATAGCATTTGCGATTTTTAAGAAATCGCTATTACCAATTCGCAAATGTGATACATGGCACTTTGCGAGTCGGAAGTAGCGATTTCTTAAAAATCGCTATTTCCGAATCGCAAAAGGCCTTGATGATACATCTGGCCCTTAATGATTAATCTATGTTCAGTGATCAAGTAATATTTTCACTTTGATATAAAAGGTACATGCATTTATCCCTACTGTATATTAATAATTTCTAGATGATGGAGTGTGTGGCAAATCAGCAAATCTCTAATTATGTGAAAATTGCCTCAGCTGTACAATTACATAGTTCCAGTGGCCCTGCATAAATCTCTTTCATATGAAAGAACTAAGGATTTAAGCGGTTTTTAGGAAGGGTGATGATGTGACCGTGTATTATAAGGAATAAAGCACTCCCTGGTGTCTGTTGTAAGGCTTTTGTAATGCACCTTAGAGTTCCATTACCTTATAAAGGTACTTGGCCTTCACTCTCATTCCTCTATATCGTCATGGGACTCCTCTATGACTTGCAATATGATGTATGTCAGAGGGTACTTTATCCCATATATAAATCTGTGTGCTATTCTCTCATCACTATCTATGGTTTCTAGCGTTCAGGGTGATGCATTTACACTGATATATATTTTTGCATTATGGACTATTTATGTTCTATTTACATGGAGATGTATCTAAATGTTTTATAATGTAAGAACGTGAACATAGCTTCAGAAAGTAGTTGAGTACTTTACAAGAACAGTCTAGCGTGAGCCAGAACCCAGGCTCCCTGCTTCCCCATCTTGCCCATTGGCCACTAAGAAAACCCTCCAGTCTGCAGCCATAACCAATGCTCAACATAGGCCCACCTCAGATTGTTCTCTGCCTAGGTCTCAGCAGGCAAAGCCCAGTGGATATCTGGCAGGGCTAACCACTGTAGGAAAGTGCCTCTTTTGGCATGGTTATCCCCTCACCTTTTACCTGATATTGATACTAACTTGACTGAGTGCATGCTGGTATCCTACTGACCAGGCTCCAGCACGCGTGTTATTTCCCTAAACTGTGCCATTGTTTCCACAATTGGCACACCCCTGGCACACAGCTAAGTCCCTTGTGAAAGGTACCAGTGACACCAAGTGCTCTTTGACCAGGGAGGGTCTCTAAGGGCTGCAGCATGTATTGTGCCACCCTAAGGGACCCCTGATCATGCACATGCACACTGCCATCACAGATAGTGTGGACTGGTGGGGAGAAAAAGGCAAAGTTGAAATGGCACCCCTTCCAGGGTGCCATGCGCACAAACCACTGCCTGTTGCTTGGGTAAGTCACCATTCTAGCAGGCCTTACAGCCCTAAGGCAGGGTGCACTATACCACAGGTGAGGGCACGGCTGCATGAGCAATATGCCCCCATAGTATCTAAGTCCATTCTTAGACATTGTAAGTGCAGTATGGTCATATTAAGTACACAGGCTGGGAGTTTGTCATTTCAAACTCCACAACTTCATGATGGCTTCACTGAATGCTGGGAGGTTGGGTATCAAACTTCCCAGCACAATAAACCCACATTGATACCAGTGTTGGATTTATTGTACAATGCAGACAGAGACCATCTTAGAGATGTCCCCTGTATTTTGCCCAATCATTTAGTGTAAGGCTGATCAGTTTGTGCCAGCCTGCCACTAACAGACAACAGACAGGTTTCTGACCCCATGGGGTGAGAGCTTTTGTGCTCTGAAGGGTCAGGAACAAAGCCTGCTCTAGGTGGAGGTGTATCACACCTTCCCCCTGCAGGAACTGTAACATTAGGTGGTGACCTGCAGTTACAGCTAGTGGAGGTCCTTCACGCCCCCTCTCAGCCCCCCCGGACCAAGCCCCAATTTTGTTGGCAGGTCTGGTGGGAAAATTAGGAAAAACAAGGAGGAGTGACCACTTTAGCTGGGACCACCCCTAAGGTGTCCATGGCTGAAGTGACTCCCTCCTTGCAGAATCCCCCATCTTAGTCTGGAGGAGAGGGACCAATAGGGTTAGGAATGTGCCCCCCTCACCAAAGGGAGTGGGCACAGGAAGGGTGTAGCCACCCTCAGGGACAGTAGCCACTTGCTACTGCCCTCTGACCCCTGTAACGCCCTTAAATCTAGTAATTAGGGGCACCCCTGAACCTTACTCACCAGATTCCTTTCAACCTCAAGAAGAAAGAAGAAGGACTGCCAAGCCAATCCCAGCAGTGAAGACTTCAGAGGACAACTGACTTGACCCCAGCCCTATCGGCCTGTATGCAGCTTCTAAGACCCCTGCTCTAAGAAAGCAATGAATCCTGCAGGATCAGTGACCTCTACAAACCCCTAGAGGACTTCCTGCCCAGCAGAGGACCAAGAACTCCCAAGGACCATGGCTCTGTCCAGAAGAAACCTCCAAAAGGACTTCAGAACCACCCCAGATCTGCGAGCCCTGCCCACTCTGCACCAGACGCCCACTGCCCGAGTCAGGTGGCCCACCAGTCCAAAAAAGGTCCCCAGATGATTTCGACTTAGGGTCCACCCTGGGTTGACCCATTCCTGGCCAACACAACGACGCCTGCAGTCTGAATCCAGAGGACCCCCCGCCACCGACTGCAACCGGATCCGACGAAGATACCTAACACCCAGAGAGACCCCTGCACCAGCAGCCTCCTGGCCTTGGGGAATCTGACCGATGGTCCAGCAATGTCCAGCAGACGCCTCCCCTACCTGTCTAGCTTTTTTTTTCCCGGAGCCGAGCCTTGGACCCAGACTGCAGCATCTTTTGTGACACCTGGGGACCCCTATTGAAAAGCATTGGGCACCCAGCTCTGTGTTTGCACCCGGCGGCCCCTGAGCCACTGAGGGTGTGTGTTCGTAGTAAACCTGTGCCCCCCCTGGTGCTGACCTAAACTCCCCCAGGCCTGTGTCCTGGACCTGTGGTTACTTAGCTGCAATCTGCCTTCTACTGAGCACCCCTAGTCCTCATAGGATTCCATTGTAAACCCAATGCAAACTTTGACCTCAGCACCCTGTGTTGCTGGTGGTGCACTTTTGGGATCAGCCTAAACTTTGACCTGTGGACATCCTAACCCCTGAAGACTGGAACCGTAAGTCGTGTATTTGCCTGTTAACTGTGCTACTACTTTCCTCGCCCCCTCCCAGGACTCTATTGACTCCAATGAAAAATTGCACTGTCAACTTTTGAAATAGAAGAAAGTGTTACTTACTTGTAAATTGTGTTACCTGCAAAAACCAAACAAAGTACATTTAATACATATGCTTGATACCTATTGACAACTGTACTTACATGCAACAAAGACCTTCTGGTTCTAGAAATAAAGTAACAAAATATATTTTTGCTATATTAAACAATTGACCTGGAGTTAGTTATTGAGTGAGTGCCTCATTTCTTGACTGTTTGTGTACAACAAATGCTTTGCACTACCCTCTGATAAGCCTAACTGCTCGGCCACACTACCACAAAAGAGAGCATTAGTATTATCTACTTTAGACTGTGTTAAGCCTCTCGGGACCCCTGGATTCTGTGCACACTATAACTCATTTTGTTATAGTATTTACAGAGCCAGCTTCCTACACTTGTGGATTAGCGGTGGGATCTACGACTTTGCGTTTGCTGGACAGCTCAGCCAATATCCGATCACATGACTAAAGTCCAAAGTGCCTTTAGATTCAATTGATTTTTTGAATGTGACAATTTTTCTATATTTTTAAAAGTCCTTCTAGGGCCTTGGTTAAGACCCTTTAGCATTTCATTTGTTAGATTTAAAAGTTACCATAGTTAGGGGTAAGTAGATAAAAGTAGTTTTTAGTTCCTAAATGTAATCCCTAACTTTAATACCAAAATGAGCAGCTCAGTGGTCATGGTTGTGGAGCTCAACCTCACCCCTTACCTCTATCTTGGGATGAGAGAGTTAAGGTCCCTCTGCGGATTGAAACAGATTATATCTGGTTCCAACCCTACCAAGGCTAAACTCCAGGTGCTCTTGGCAGAGTATACAAAGGAACACCTGGCTGAGGAGGAAGACTTCCCCTCAGATGGGGAAGAAATTAGGGATCAGGAGGATGAACTCCCCCCTTCTAACTTAACTAGGGAGGACACAGTCCAAATGCCCCTGACTCCAGGGGTAGTACTCACAAGATCTGGGTCTCCCACAGATGAGTCCAGTTCCTCTGGGAACATTGAGGGCAGCCTTAATGAAGAGGACCTCCTTTTAGCAAGGACGGCCAAAAGATTAGCGCTGGAGAGACAGCTCCAGGCTATGAAAAGGGAGAGATCAGAAATTAGGTTAACACATATTAATGGTGGCAGCAACTTAATAACTAGGAACAGAGAGCACTCTGACACCCCTAAAATCTCCCAAGGGATTGTCTCTGAGTAAGAGGAAGGTGATGACATCACCAAGTGGTTCGCAGCCTTTGAGAGGGCTTGTGGAACCAAAAGTCTGAAAAAATCTCATTGGAGAGCTCTACTTTGGGAACTGTTCACTGGTAAGTTTAGGGATAGACTCACTGGTGCAGATGCTGAATCATATGGCCAGGTGAGGGCTACCCTGATTGAGGGCTTTGAATGCACCACTGAGGAGTATAGAATTACGTTCAGGGGGGCTCACAAAACCTCAAGCAATTCCTGGGTTGATTTTGTGGACTTCTCAGTGAAAACACTAGAAAGTTGGATAACTGGCAGTAGAGTGCGTGACTATGATGGGCTTTGTAATCTGTTTGTGAAAGAACAACTTTTAAGTAACTGCTTCAATGACAAGTTGCATCAATATCTGGTAGACCTAGGTCCAATTTCTCCCCAAGAATTGGGAAAGAAGACAGACCATTGGGTCAAGGCTAGGGTGACCAAGGCTTCCACTGGGGGTGACCGAAGGAAAGGGGTTACAAAGACTCCCCATGGGAAGGGTGGTCAGACATCTAAGGATAAAAGTAAAGAGTCTTCTAAAGGCCCACAAAAACCTAAGCAGGAGGGTAGGGCCTGAGCCTCTTCACAATCTTCACATGGGTACAATGGCAAAAACTTTGATCCCAAAAAGGGTTGCACCAGCTAGCACTGGGATAGCCAGTCTCCAGATGGGATCAACGGTGTGCCCAAAGAAAATCACGGTTTACACTGAAGGTACTTTAGGTTCTGAGGGTGAGGAAGATGTTGCCACTCTTGCTGTCTGGCCCCCTAATAGGAACAAATACAGACGGCAACCCTTAATTAATGGGAACAGGGTAGAAGCCCTGAGGGATACAGGTGCCAGTGTCACCATGTTGACAGGACAGAAAAAACGGTTTCCCTGGACAGTATCTGGGTGGACAAACCTAGCCACTCACCAATGCTGACAATGTGACTAAGGTCCATCCCATGGTTATAGTGACCTTAGAATGGGGAGGGGTTATAAGACTGAAACAGGTAGTGGTATATTCTGCAATCTCAGTTGAATATCTGCTAGGGAATGACCTGGAGTCCTTAGCTTGGGCTGACGTAGACCTCAAACCACATGAAGCCATGCTGGGAATCCCTGATATGGTGTGTGTGAAAACTAGAGCACAAAGCGGAACACATGGTGAAAGAGAAGTGTTGGAGCCTGGAATAATGGCCCAACCTTCCAATAGAAAAGGCAGGATGACTGGGGGACCAGCTTTTGTACAGCTAAAAGCACAAGACTCCTCTTCTCAGGAAGATGTCTTAATATCATCTGAGGGAAATGAGCCCATGGAACTTGATCCTTACCAGGTAGCACTCCTGGGCCCAGGGGGACCCTCTAGGGACCAGCTGTGCCAGGGACAGAGAACCTGTCCCACTCTTGAAGGCCTGCGGCACCAGGCAGCTGCACAGGAGAAGGGAGTTGTCAGTGGTTACCACAGGGTCTATTGGGAGGAAGGACTCCTATACACTGAGGCCAGAGACCACAAATCTGGTGCAACCAGGAGAGTGGTAGTGCCTCTGCAGTTTAGGGAATTCATCCTCACTTTAGCACATGACATCCCTTTAGCTGGGCATCTGGGCCAAACCTAAACTTGTCAGCCATTTCTACTGGCCCAACATGTCTCAATTGTGAAGGAGTCTTGCAGCTCGTGTGTCACCTGCCAAGCCAGTGGTAAGGCATTTGGTCACCCAAAGCCCCCCCTAATTCCACTACCAGTAGTTCGGGTTCCCTTTGAAAGTGTTGGTGTGGACATAGTGGGTCCACTTGAGCCACCCACAGCCTCAGGAAACCAATATATACTGGTAGTAGTGGATCATGCTACCAGGTATCCTAAAGCAATTCCCCTTACGTCTACTACAGCTCCTGCAGTAGCTAACACCCTCATTGGTATCTTAGGGTTTCCTAAGGAGGTGGTTTCTGACAGAGGTGAGTGTGGGGTGACTTAGAAGTTCACCACACCATACCATCCACAAACCAATGGACACGTTGAAAGGTACAACAAGACACTGAAGGGCATGATCATGGGGCATACTGAGAAACTCAAAAGGAGATGGGATGTCCTCCTGCCATGCTTGCTTTTCACCTATAGAGAGGTACCTCAGAAGGGAGCAGAGTTTTCCCCTTTGAACTTCTGTTTGGCCACCCTGTTAGGAGACCATTTGCTCTTGTGAAAAAGGGTTGGGAGAGACCTTTCCATGAGCCTAAGCAAGATGTGGTGGGCTATGTGCTTTGCCTCTGCTCTAGAATGGCAGAGTACATGGAAAAAGCATCCAAAAACCTTGAGGTCCGCCAACAGCTCCAGAAGCAATGTATGACCAAAAGGCTGCTATGGTGCAGTTTACACCAGGGCTGAAGGTATGGGTTCTGGAGCCTGTGGCTCCGAGGGCACCTCAAGACAAGTGGAGTGACTCTTACCCTACCCTAGAGAAGAAAAGTGAGGTAACCTACTTGGTAGACCTGAGTAATACCCAAAAGGGTGATCCATTTGAACCGCCTCAAGCTTTTCTGTGACAGTGCTGATGTAACAACTTAAACGAGAGAAGTATATTATCATTAGACAAGCAGACAAAGGTGGAAATGTAGTTATCATGAACAAACTTGACTATGACAATGAGATCCTATCACAATTGAATGACATGTCCTGCTATGAATGTGTGAACGGTAATCCCATTCCTAACCTAATGTATAAGATTAACAATAGGCTACTTGCCTGGCGACAACAGTGACTACTCAACAATGATGAATATTGCTATCTTAAGGTTGACCATCCTAGGTTTCCTTGTCTTTATACATTACCCAAGATACACAAGGAACTACCATTTCCGCCGGGCAGATCAATTGTATCCGGCATACTGGGTCCCAGTGAAAAACTCTCTGAGTATGTGGATGGTTTTTTGCAACCTCTAGTATGTAACCTTCCATCCTTTATCAAGAATACTACACATATTCTTAGTATTCTCAGTGACATAGATTGGGAGAGCAATATGTTAATGGTTACATTGGATGTAGTCTCTTTATACACCTGCATCAATCATGACTTAGTACAGTTGGCCATAAGATATTTTCTCAATTGAAGATCAACAAGCTTATGGGAGCACACGGATATGCTGATGGACATGATGGATTTGATTCTTACTAACAATTTTTTTCTGTTCAATAAAAGTTGGTTTTGGCAAAAACAAGGTGTAGCGATGGGCTCTAAATTCTCCCCCTCATATGCTAATCTTTTCATGGGGTGGTTTGAGGATAAATGGGTCTGGGGTCCTGAGTCTATCCAATGGCAGACGCACATTTTATATTGGGGTCGCTACATAGACGATTGCTTTCTGATTTGGACTGGTGGCAAAGTTCAATTGACTGAATTTTGTGAATTCCTAAATTCAAATTCTATGAATGTACGATTTACTTATTAGTTTAGTTCTGAGAACATTGAGTTTTTGGATGTCTAACTTTTTATTGCTGATGGTAAAATTCAGAGTAGGCTTTTTCGTAAAGCCACAGCATGCAATTCAATTCTACATGCTAAAAGCGCACACCCCAGACATCAAATTACATCCATTCCCTTCGGGGAACTGGTGAGGGCACGACAAAATTGTAGTATGGACAGTGAGTTTCTACATCATCTTGAGGACATGGGCCAGAGGTTTAGAGCACGTGGCTACTCTAATAATGTGGTGAAGAGAGCTCAA
Source organism: Pleurodeles waltl (assembly GCF_031143425.1). Lineage (NCBI taxonomy): Eukaryota > Metazoa > Chordata > Amphibia > Caudata > Salamandridae > Pleurodeles > Pleurodeles waltl. Next base: position 156,300,053 of record NC_090447.1, read on the forward strand.
CATCGAGCTAGACAACTTTTGAGAAGTGACACATTAAAAGTTAAAGATCGAAATAATGTTGTTAAGGAATCCAATAGGGTTCGATTTGTTACAGATTATAATGTTGTTTCTATGGTTTTGAAAAAATTTATGATGAAACATTGGGATATGCTAAGTCGGGATGCGTCACTCAAGATTATAATACCGGAAAGAGTGCTTACAACGTATCGGAGAGGCAGAACCTTGAGGAATATTCTTAGTCCCAGTTTCACTACCACTACGCCCAGCATTACATGGCTACCCCCACGAGAAGTTGTTTTTTTCAGGTGTGGACAGTGTGGGGTATGTCGGTGGGCATGCCACAATATCAAAGAGTTTTGTACTGCTGGACAAATTGTCACAATTAAGTCATCAATGGATTGTAACACTTCTTTTGTTATTTATATGATACGTTGCAAATGCTCTCGAATATATGTGGGGAGTACCATACGTTCACTCAGAATTAGAATTGGTGAACACGTCAGGGCACTTAAAAACTGTGATGTAAGATATCCCATTGTGGCACATATACTGACTTGCGACTTACAAACAGCTCACAAGAGTTTTGAATTTTTTGGGTTTGAACATGTCCCCAGAGATCCGAGGGGGGGGGCAATAGAGAATTGTCCCTACGTAGAAAGGAGGCATTATGGATAATGAGATTAAGAGCTGTTGAGATGGGACTCAACTCGGATAGAGTTGGAATACTTTTTGGGTGAATGAACAGTCCTTTCTGTGACAAATAGAGCAACATATTCTATTAATGTTTGCAGTCATATCCATATGTGCATAACATTTATTGTTTCTATATGTATTAATTTTAACAATACCAATTAGTGTTTTACCTCGTTTTGGGACATTTGAGTGGATAACCAAAATTCTCAAATACAGATTTTTTTATCCACTCATAGCCCAGGATGTGATGTGATTAGAACATCATTGTGATTTCCTGGTACCTTTTTTTGTTCTTTGGATACAATTTCAATGCATATTCTATAGAAAAAATATTTTTCTAGCCCATTGTATTTCTTTTCATCTGTTTTCTTGATACATTTTAACTTGGTTGGTCTTTATCTTGGTTCTGGTTTTCCCGCATTTATGATGATTTTGGTAATATTTGTGGAATATGACCGGTGATTTGATGATATCGTAAATTTCCATACATTTTGTTCTCTGGGAGTAGTGTCAGGGACATTACATGCTCTTTTGATGGCCATCTAAATATTTTGGTTGATTTGTTTCCTTGTTTAATCCTATTTTTTTAATTTGAAGACTAACTTCAGACTATGTCATATAACAAGCCCAGGGAGCGCTGTGGCTCATGTTTTAATTCAGAATAATACGACTGGTCACCTGTCCGGTAAGGAATAAAAACAATTATTGTTGTGTTTCATTTGAAGGCTGTACGATTTATAGTTCTACCTTTATGTTTGTAATGTAGTCCGTTTTTGATTTTAGTGATTCTTACAGTGTTCACAAGGACAAGAGGTTATACGATGTTTAGTCCTACCTTTATTTCTGTAGTTTAGTCCGTTTTCATTTTCAATGACTTTCACAGTGTTTAAAACGATTTCCTAGTATGGGAATTGCGGTCGGCGTACTTGCGATTGAAGCATGGCTTGAGAAAATGCCGGGAACCACAATATTTTTGGTGAGTTTCTGTTCAACTTAGTGTGTGGGCTAGTAGATAATCATTTATGTAGTAGTGTGATGAATTCATGCAGAGCATGGTGGTTACTCACACGCTAGCCTTACGTTGTTATTTTGTAGTTGTTGTGATAATTACTGGGATACTTGAAAACATTCGAAGAAATGCTTGGAATCTTTGTTATAAACAGTTGAATTTTTATCCAGGTAATACGGATCTCACATTTATTATATTGATTCAAAGTTTGGGTACTAGACATTTGATTTACGCTTTTGTATTTACTTTCTTACTAGATGTGATTTATGTGGTACAAGATTAACGTCCACTACGGAAACAACATATATACAGTTTTTTGCTACACAAGGTGGTTATACTCTCGTTCTCAATAAGGTACTTTAATCACTTTTGGGGTTTTTCGCTCTGACGGGCACGTTATGCTCACATGGTGCGTTGCATTGCATGTTTTATTTTCTCATATATATGGGCACCTTATAATTTTTAGGGTGGTATTAGCTGTTTTTCTGTTGTAGGTGCACTAGTATTAGATTGGTTTATTTTTCCTCACGGGATCGGAGGTTTAAATGTGGCACTTTGAGTGGCACCATAGTAGGGTGTCATTTTTCTACAGCACAATAACTTACTCTGGGTTTAGCTTTAAAATGGTGCGGTATTGTGCACTAAGGTAAATGTTTTCGATTGTGAGGCGTTCGGGTATGTCTTCTGGTGATGAACACTTTCTTTCTCTTTTCTTTCTTCACCTGTTCCATTTTTTCGATTTTCACAGGAAGAATTTGGGTCTTTTATACCCAGTATAGTATTTGAGCATTTTGGTTCTTAACTTAAGTTTTTGTTTATAATTTCTAGCCCTGAAGAAGTCGTTTGGGTCATTTCCCTATGACGAAACACGTGTTGGCTTGGAACATTGGGTGTTTGAACTAGTGGAATTCAAGTTCTTGGAGGACTTTTCTTAATAAATCATGCAGACTGGATTACACACTAAGAACTGTTTTGATTTTGAATGTCAATTCTTTTAATACGTTTCCACTTAATTGCTATGATATTGCTGTGTTTACACATATATATAGATTGAGTGCCTCACGTAAATGCTTAACCTACTTGGTAGACCTGAGTAATACCCAAAAGGGTGATCCATTTGAACCGACTCAAGCTTTTCTGTGACAGTGCTGATGTAACCATGTTGATGGTTACTGATAAGGAACAGGAAGCAGAGAGTGAACCTCTCCCTGGCCTCCTCTCTCACACCCGTAAAGATGGGTCAGTTGATGGAGTTTTCTACTCAGACACCCTCACTGCCCAATGGCAGGCTGACTGCAGGCAAGTCTTGCAGCAGAATGCAGAGCTATTCTCCTTGACCCCCGGACAGACACACTGGTGTACCCATGATGTGGACACTGGAGACAGCTTGCCTGTCAAATCCAAGATCTGTCGGCATTCTGACCAAGTTAAGGGATTTAGGGGTTATTGAGCCCTCTGACAGTCCTTGGGCTAGCCCAGGGGTCTTAGTCCCCAAACCTCATCCCAGGATGGAAATAAATAAATGGGGTTCTGTGTGAACTACAGAGGTCTCAATTCTGTCACCAAGACACATGCTCACCCTATTCCAAGGGCTGATGAGCTAATAGACAAATTAGGTGCAGCAAAGTTTCTTTCAACTGCAGGGTACTGGCAAATTCGTATGGCACCAGGAGCAAAAGAAAATACTGCATTCTCTACACCTGATGGGCATTATCAGTTCACTGTTATGCCATTTGGTTTAAAGAATACCCCTGCCACTTTCCAAAGGTTGGTGAAGCAAGTCCCTGCTGGCTTGGAGTCCTTCAGTGCAGCATATCTAGAAGACATTGCTGTCTTTAGCTCCTCCTAGCAGGATCACCTGGTCCACTTGGGGAAGATTTTCCATGGTCTGCAATCTGCAGGCCTCACTATCAAGGCATCCAAATGCAAGATCGGGCATTGCACTGTTATATACTTGGGCGAACTTGTAGATGGAGGCCAAGTACACCCTTTACATCCAAAGATCCAGACAGTTCTGGACTGGGAAGCTCCTAAAACCCAGACTCAAGTCAGGGCATTCCTTGACTTGACTGGTTATTACAGGAGGTTTGTGATGGGATATGGATCCATTGTGATCCCCCCCGCCCCACCCCCCAAAGAACTGATCTCTAAGAAGATTTCCATGAAAGTAAACTGGACTGCTAGTTGTCAAAAGGCCTTTGGCACCCTGAAGGAGGCAATGTGCTCAGCACCAGTTCCCAAAGCTCCAGACTACTCTAAGCTGTTCATTGTGCAGACACATGCCTCTGAACATGGGATAAGAGCAGTCTTGTCTCAGAACAATGATGATGGCCAGGACCAACCTGTTGCTTTTATTAGAAGGAGTTTCTCTCCAGGGAACAGCATTGGAGTGCCGTTGAGAGGGAGACCTTTGCTGTGGTTTGGTCCTTGAGGAAGTTGAGACCATACTTGTTTGGTACTCGCTTCATTGCTCAAATTGACCACAGATCTTTCAGATGGCTAATGCAAATGAAATGTGAGAACTCTAAACTTTTGAGGGTGTCTAACTCACTACAGGGAATGGACTTTACGGTGGAACATTGACCTGGGACTGCCCATGCCAATGCAGATGAACTTTCCAGATTTTTCTACTTAGACAATGAAGACTCTCTTGGGAAAGGTTAGTCTCATCCTCTTTGATTTGGGAGGGGGTTGTATAGGAAAGTGCCCCTTTTGGCATGGTTACCCCTCCCACACATGTTTTGCCTGAGATTGATGCTAACTTGACTGAGTGTGTGCTGGGATCCTGCTAACCAGGCCCCAGCACCAGTGTTCTTTTTCTAAACTGTACCATTGTTTCCACAATTGGCACATCCCTGGCACACAGCTAAGTCCCTTGTAAAGGGTACCAGAGGTACCAAGGGCTCTATGACCAGGGAGGGTCCCTAAGGGGTGCAGCATGTGTTGTACCACCTTAAGGGACCTCTCACCAAGCATGTGCACACTTGCCATTGCAGATTGTATGGGCTGGTGGGGAGAAAAAGGCAACGTCAACATGGCACCCCTTCTAGGGTACCATGCCCACAAACCACTGTCTGTGGCACAGGTAAGTCACCCTTCTAGCAGGCCTTACAGACGTAAGGCAGGGTGCACCATACCACAGGTGAGGGCATAGCTGCATGAGCAATATGCCCCTACAGTGTCTAAGTCCATTCTTAGACATTATAAGTGCAGTGTGGCCATATTAAGTACATGGGCTGGGGGTTTGCCATTACGATCTCCACAGATCCATGATGGCTTCACTGAAGGCTGGGAAGGCTGGTATCAAACTTACCTGCACAATAAACCCACACTGATGCCAGTGTTGGATTTATTGTTCAATGCACATAGAGGGCATCTTAGAGATACCCTCCTGTATTTTACCCAACCCTTTAGTGTAAGACTGACCAGTCTGTGCCAGCCTGCCACTAACAGACAAGTTTCTGATCCCATGGGGCGTTAGCCTTTGTGCTCTTTGGGGTCAGGAACAAATTCTGTTATGGGTGGAGGTGCTTCACATCTCCTGCCTGGAGGAACTGTAACACTTGGCGGTGAGCCTCAAAGGCTCAGACCTCCTGTTACATTGCCCCTGGGCACTCCAGCTAGTGGAGATGGCCACCCCCCCTCCCCAAAGGGAATGGGTACAGGAAGGGTGTAGCCACCCTCAGGGACAGTAGCCATTGGCTACTGCCCTCTGACCCCTGTAACACCCCTAAATCTAGTATTTGGGGGCACCTCTGAACCTTACTCACCAGATTCTTCACAACCTCAAGAAGAAAGAAGGACTGCCAAGCCGACCCCAGCAAAGAAGACTCCAGATGACAACTAACTTGGCCTCAGCCCTACCGGCCTGTCTTCAGCTTCAAAGAGCCCTGCTCCAAGAAGGCGACGCATCCTGCAGAATCAGTGACCTCTACAATTTCTTGACTGTTTGCGAACGAAAATGTTTTGCACTACCCTCTGATAAGCCTAACTCCACTACCACAAAAGAGAGCATTAGTATTATCTACTTTAGACTCTGTTAAGCCTCTGGGGAATCCTTGGACTCTGTGCACACAATACCTCTTTTTGGTATAGTATATACAGAGCCAGATTCCTACAACCACCATTGTCTCTATCTTCTTCATCTGTCCGTGCCCACGAATAGCAGTTTGATATGAGTGAAGTCAATATGTGCGATACTAGATTTGCTGTGGTTACACAGCAAATCTTGGGTCATTTTTCTACCCATATGAAACTGAGTGCTGTCCATCTGCCCAACGGATGTTTAAAATGGGCATGGAGTCAGTCTTCATTGTATTGTATTGTATATTGTATTTCTATAATACTAAGCTGCCACTGTTGTGACTCTGTAGCACTCTTTCTTGTCCAAATTTCTGCAAAGTCAGAGCTTGTGTCATTAGTAGACAACTAATTGTCAGGTGGAGTTTTATGTGGTAAGTGGTTTTGCCCACATTTTGTGCAGGCCAGAGCTTACCTGCTTGGTTGCTTTACCCACTTTGGTGCAAGTCGGAGCTTGTATGCCGGATGGTAGAGTGCATCGTTGTAATGTGGGCTGTGTGTGAAGTGCTATTGCAATGAATGAGATTCTGAGAAGTACTGTGACTTTATGTTGCAGCTATGGCTCTTGTCTGGTCTGGTCAAGGGGGAGAGGTGACCAAAGAAGTGCACTTCTTAGGTTGAATACATACCCCTACTGAATCTGCCCTTAGCAGTGCTTCGACCTTGTTCAATCAGGTGCAAACCGGAGTTGGTGAGCACAGTTGTCTCTTCTGATGTGGTGCTTATATATAAACCTGGACATAGTGGAATATTCAAGTGCAAGAGTGTAGAGTTATATTTCAAGCACATTACATACTTGGACCCACAGTGGTCTGACATGAGTGCAGGATAGTTACAAACAAGCCACACCAGAAGAACCTCCATCCCACAGTAAAACTGCATGGGTGTGCAAGATGAACACAGACTAACTCAGAATACTGGTAGGAACAGCCAGGTGTTTATCACTTTCCCCATGGTAAGTTGGTCTGTCAGTTTCCAAATTCACATCAGCAGTTCATTCGAAAGCACACCAGTCAGAACAGAAGAAGTGACCCACACGACCTAATGACAACTACTACATCACTTCTGAAGTGCTTCCTTGGTTACTAGGCTTGGTGCTTTTGTTGCAGTGGAGTAAATCTTTATTGTGTGATTAACAAAAACCATTACATTACAAAATAAATATAAAACAGATATTTTGATAATTAGACATAATTAAAACATTATCCTAAGCCATGATACATAGAAAAATGTATTCTTGCATTATAGACATATATAAAATGTACATATGTACGAATGGTCCTACACTACTGATTACACAGTTCAGAGCACCTTGAATGAGATCTGTCTGGCAGTGGGGCCAGTAAGGTGCTTGAAAGGAAGGTGAAATGTAGTTTCAAGGACAGTGGAGGAGAAGTGCCAGGCCACTGCATTCTGGATCCACTGGTGCGTGAGAAGAAGTTAGGCAAGAGCCCTTAGGTGATAGACGAGAGCTCCTATGTAAAGGAAGTAGGGAAAATGCTTCTCAGAATCGTCAATGAGTGGAATGAAGACTTAACTGGTTGACTTAAGAGATTAATGAGAAATTTGTGTAAAAAAAAAACAATGTTCCTGACATTGTTGAATGAAACTTGTGATGCCCCATGCCTTTAGACCAATGTGGACATGGCTGGAGGGTTGGCCAGCACCTACAGATGATGATTGCCATTTTTGGTGCATGAAATTTGTAGTTGTTGTCATTCACTTATCAAACGCCAGCAAGTGGGGGCAGTGTCACAGTGGTCTACTGTGGTTGGTTTCTCCAGTTTCAGATGGATCTGTGTGTCATCACTCTATAGGCAGCAAAAGAGTTCCTTGAGCCAGGGCAGTAAAGTTGGGTGGTTAACAGCAGGGAATGTACTCCATTTTGGTCCACTGTTGAATTGTCATTGCCCCAGATGAAGGTCAGTGAAGACTCAGGCCCTCATTTTGAGCTTGGTGGACTGCAAAGCCCATCCGCCGAACTCCTGACAGAACGGCCACTGCCATAGTGGAGACCATCCTGCCGGACCTATTAGGAGTTTCTCGCTAGGCCAGTGGTTGGAAACCTCAGTTTCTGCCCGCCGGCCTAGCGAGAAACATGCTACAGCATTGTCTCTTGCTCACAGTCGAGCAAGCAGCAATGCTGTAGCCCGCAGAGTGCACTAGCACCCTCGCAATGTTCATTGTCTGCACAGCAGACAGTGAACACTGCGACAGTGCTGGGCAAGGGAACCCCTGCACTGTTCATGCCAAGTGCATGGGCACTGCTGGGTCCCCCCTGAACCTGTTCTCCACCAGCCTTTTCATCAGGCATCGGCCAGGGTAATATTGTGCTTGAGGAATACAGATAGTGTTTGAAGACTGCCCTCTCAATAAGTCTGATCATGAAGCATCCCTTGGCAATAAAGTCCTGGTCTCTTCAGCAGTGATTTGATATAGGCTGTCTCCAAGGGGTGTGCCCCTTGATTATCGAAGATAGAATATTGTGGCATGGAAATATCGAGGACATAATTTGAACCTGAAAAATAAAATGGTAAGTAACTATAGATTCTCCATACCTTACTCCTTGTATTAGTACCTTGAATGCATACGTACATCTTCAAAGTATGAAGATGTGGAGTTATAAATAGTAAATCTATATTATAGCCTTATAGCCCGCTTCCGATAGCTATACAGGTTGTTAAAGGCCCTGAATACGAGTTTTAGGCCTGAGTCGCAGGCAAGAACATATAACGAGGATGAGGGCCTCGAATAACCGGTTTAGCCTGAGGCAGAAGAGTCATAAGGTTATTAGAACATTCCACCCACTAATGGTAGAATGTTCTAAATTATGAAGGAGGAAACATTACAACAAACATTGCAATGTTGGAGCAGAAGGCTTATACCAGCCATTACAAGCCCAGAGCTACCACCTAGATATTTAGAGTTTGGTATCAAACAACTTGCCTTTTCCCAAACACAATTCTCATGTCGAGGAACAGCTGGCATGCACCCATGTGGCACACTAGAGGTTGCCCACGTGTTTGCTACCCTTCTTTGCGCTCTGGCTGAGCACCCTGTACTTTTTCCCATGCTTGCTGTCCCCACGACAGGTTTCTGACCTCCTGCCAGGCAGCCTGGGAGTTACCAGAAATCCGAAACAAAAGGATGAAACCGGAAGGAGGTCATACCTCTAACTCCCCAACCGGACTACTGGAATAGAGCCATCAGGACAGTGAGCTTCAAAGGCTTGACCATCCCTGATACCCATCAGCGATGTCCTCCAGTGAGAAAACAGTCCTCCCCCTACCCCCAGGCACATTTGCTCAGGGACAGGGGGGAAATTAGGTATGTAGGACTGTGCACACCCCCAGCAGGCTGACCACACCTCTAGGGTGAGCAGCCCAGTCTGGGCACTAAATTTTTATTTCTGCCATCTTAGGAGTGGCAGACTGGAGGGTTCTGGGTAGCTAAAGGTAACGTGTCTCACCAGATGTGCTCACCTTGGGGGCGGTTTAGCTGCTGGTGCTAGCTGCCCATTGGCCACTAGTTTCCACACCCCTAACTCTCATAAATCCAGATTTAAGGGACACTCCTGACACCAGAACCTCAGATCTGTTCGATCAACTTCAAAAAAGGACCAAGAGAAGCTCCGCATCACAGACTACCGGACTCTGCCCACTGCTCCAAAGCAAAAGGCAACACTGGGAACTGCAAGAGCTACCTTCGTCCTTGGCTGAAACTTGTCACTCCCAACCTGAAGGACACTGTGGAAGCCTGAAGCACCCTCAGTCTCCTTTGGACTAGTGGCACTAATACCCTGCAAACTGTAGGTAAAAATATCCGGAGATTCCAAATTTTCACCAGCTATCAGGCCTGCCGTGGGATCATTGAAAACTAAGTGGTCCAGTATCTTACGGGAGTCATAGTCCAGCCTGCCTCCACGTTTCAGGCAGCTACACTGCTCCCTTGGATCCAGGGAACTTCCCAAAGGAATTCTGCACCTGTAACGCTGCCAGGGCTTGTTGGTTGCCAGTAACTAACCCCTACACTCGATGCAGCAGGTGCAGGACACAGCTTGCAGCCTGCAGCCAACATCTGCAACCCAGCCCCAGCTGAGATGTTGCGTCTCTTTGTCAGTGATGTAATGTAACAGTAAAGTCAGCACCAGCGTAAGTCCTGTTCTGCACTGTGGATAGCCAGGACAACACTGCACCTGGACCCCACGGACCAGGGGTGAAGTAAACTGACTGCTTTAGCCTAGTCCCAGGACCCGCACAACCTTAACCTTGCAGGGGTTCCCTGCAGCACGTCCACCAAATGGTTGAATTTCACAGGTGGCTACCTGCCACTGACTCCAACGCGAGTCCTATTAAGCACCAAGGACAGCCAGGACAACTCTGCACCCTGATGCCATGGGCCAGGTAAAATTGCACTAACTGTTGTGATTTGCTCCAAGGGACTGCACATCCTTAACCCTAAAAAGGTTCCACGCAACTCGCTTTCTAAGTGTGTTTTTGCAATAGTGACATTTCTCCCATAGACTTCAATGCAACGTTTAAATGCCAGTTCTGCTATTATTTAAGATTGTTTCAAAAATCCATAACTCAGGTTATTCTTATCCAATTCGGTTCATTTTGGTGTCTAAGGGGGTCATTCTAACCCAATGACGGGAGCACCGCCAACAGGCTGGCGGTGCTCCCATGGGAATTCTGACCGCGGCGGTACAGCCGCGGTCAGGAACGGGAAACCGGCGGTGTCCCGGCGGTTTCCCGCTGCCCTAGGGAATCCTCCACGGCGGCGCTGCAAGCAGCGCCGCCATGGGGATTCCGACCCCCTTACCGCCATCCTGTTCCTGGCGGTTTTCACCGCCAGGAACAGGATGGTGGTAACGGGTGTCGTGGGGCCCCTGGGGGCCCCTGCAGTGCCCATGCCAATGGCATGGGCACTGCAGGTGCCCCCTAACAGGGCCCCACTAAGATTTTCAGTGTCTGCATAGCAGACACTGAAAATCGCGACGGGTGCAACTGCACCCGTCGCACCCTTCCCACTCCGCCGGCTCCATTCGGAGCCGGCATCCTCGTGGGAAGGGGTTTCCCGCTGGGCGGGCGGGCGGGCGGCCTTCTGGCGGTCGCCCGCCCGCCCAGCGGGAAACTCAGAATAACTGCGGCGGTCTTTTGACCGCGCAACGGTATTCTGACGGTTACCGCTTGGCGGGCGGCTCCCGCCGCCCGCCAAGCTCAGAATGACCCCCTAAATGTATATAAAAAATAAGCTCCATTTTTATAAATTGGTGTTGGATTTCTTTTGAGTCGTGCCAATTACTTATTGTCCATGTTGGTGCTCTGAAATGCTTAACACATTTCTCTAAGTAAAACCTGACTGCTCTTTGTCACACTACCCGGATTGAGCTAAGGATTTCCTAGTGTGAAACCAAGGACCATCTTTGGGGTATTGTGGGAGTATTACACGGTGAGGACTAACCTCCACACCATGTAATACTGCACTTTCATACACTTTTTTTTTACAACTTTCAGAGAGCTTTTTTTCACAACTTTTAACCATGCCTCACAGCAGCAACGTTGCTCTACAACATGGCAAAAAGAGATCGGAAAAGCAAATAGCTCTCTCGAAAAAAAGATGGCAACAACCTGATCCTGATGGGGGTGCACACATGCCTTCCTCCCGTTCTGTGGACTGCCTCTTTTGTACTTACTGCAGTCAGGAGGCTGTGCGATCTGGGGAAGTTTCTGGGTACTGCCTTAATCTCCAAAACACCCAAATTATTCTTAATTTTGCTCCCATTAATTTTGCTCCCTTTTATGTCTCTCTCTCAACCTACTTAGGAGTTAAGATCACTTCAACCATGAATAGGATAGTAAAATTAAATTAAAGGCAGCTGCTTCCTCAGTCCATAATTCAAATTTGCTTATGGAATCAGCAACCTATTAGCATTATCGGCTTTTGCAATATTGTTAAAATGAATACTCTTCCTAAATTTTTATATCACTTTTGCCCTATTTGTGTATCAAATTTGTTTTTCAGGAGGCTTGAAGGAGCCATTAGTAGTTTTCTATGGAGGCATAGAAGGGCTAGACGGTCTATCCGGCTCTTGAAATTGCCAATCTAGGGAGGGTGGTTTCTACCAGATTTAAAGATCTCCTTTTGGGCAGCCGTTGGTTCTCGTATTAGGTTCCTTCTCACAGACTGACAACCGGATCATAATCCTGTTTGTGTATCAGATATGGGCTGGGTCCTACTGGACGTTTTTACTGTGTAGACCAGGGGCATCCAACCTTTCTTTACAGTAAAAGCTACTTATGTTGATGAAAATCCTCCTGAGCTACGAATGTAATTAGAATTTCTAATACTGACCACATCAGACAAGTTTACATGTTTGTTTCAAATATAAACTTTTCAGTTTTTGTAGGCTGGGCTACACACAGGACAGCTACTTATGGGTAGCTCGCACGCTACTAATAGCTCACAAGCTACTCGTTGGAGATCCCTGGTTTCGGACCCTACTTATTTTTAGTGGGTACATTTTAAGCTAATTACCTAAGATCGCAAAGCATGGGGAGACATCTGCACTGCTTTTCAAATTTCATTCCTCACTCTTTTACACCTCAGTAGGGGAATCCATCCATACCATGTATTTTTCAGGATGTTGTCCCTATATCTTGGTACTTTAGTGGGATTAAAGTTGCAGGGCAGCTAATCGATCGTCAAGGTGTTAGCAACCTTGCTGCCTAGTGAGAATATGATCTTCCTCATAGTGATTTTTTAAATATCTCCAGGTTCGAGATTATTTTCAACATAATGATGTCAGTAAGATCATTAGCGATGATTCGGAGCTTCTATCATACATTCGGGTGATAGTAAATAACCTATGCGGGTCCTCTGTCGACTAATTACGTATACAAAGAAGATGATCTCGATAGCCTTGCACAGAAAAGGAGCCTTAAGATCGGTCTACCTCTTCAGGCGTCAGATAATAAGGGGTACCTCAAAATAATGTACTCCCCTGTTGTCTTCATTAACCTGAAGCTGCAAAAACTCAGAACTCTTTCTATGTCCAAAAAAAGCTAGATAAGTGGGGTTTAAATAAATCTGGCAATAGCAGCGGGTGTTCAAGGTATGGATTAAATCTGCAGACATAGTTCACGTGTTTACTAGCTGTCCACACTTAACAGAATACTGGAACGATATCGCTGAGCATCTTTCTCAGCTCTCACAGGTTGCTGTACAGCTAACTGTTAGATATTACCATGGGCAAGAAAGAAGATACAACTCTACATATCTCTGCAGCTATGTCTGTTGCGCTGATTATCTCTCACTAACGTATTGACAGGGAATGGAAGGTGACTGCACCTACACAGTTTATCTGTGGTGGGCATTACTTGTGCAGATTTATGAGATGGGGGTTGCAATCCTTCAGCATAGAGACAAAAATGGCGCTTAATGTATAAATCATATGTGAACTCCCTTCTCTTGAAGTTAGAGATTTTTATGTGTTAGATTTTACTGAGTCTCCCCTCTTTTTACGTTTATGAATATGTGACATCAATCATGATATATGGACCATAAGTATGAAATTGGCTGTAGGTAAATGTTTATATAGTTTGGCTCTCATGCGGAGTTATATTAATTATTTCTTTTTTCTGTTTTTCCTCTGTTTCTTTCTCTCATTTTTTCTCATTTTTCCTTTTTCAGGTTGGCGCCTTTTCTTTTACTGCTTGAACATGATATAATGTATTTTTGTACCACACACAATTCCAATAAAAATTGATTTTAGAGAAAGGAAAAGCCAAAAGCTCTCACATAGGCAAGACATGTTGGCTTTAAAAGTGCTTATTTAAAAAAATAGGAGAGTGAGCCAAAAAAAGAAAGAAGAACATGTTTAGTTGGGCCATGCTCCAGGGAGGAGCAAACACAGCAAAGGGAAGAACTGAGGAGCTAAGGAATAAAAAAGCTAGAAAATGAGACTGAAAGTGAAAACAACTAATGGAATGAGGTGGGCCCATTGTGTACAAAACAATCCGCCTTGGAGTAACAGCACGTGCGCTGTTGTAGGCAAGACCTAAAAAGCGTACAGAAAATGAATGTATTTTCTGCAGTATTCATGCCCTTCTCGGTCTTGCAGCAGAAAAGAGGAGCAAAGGATAGGACAAGGGTTATGATGTTATTGACAGAGAACGGGCGTGTGATGTCACTTCCACTGCACTGCCATTTTGATGAATTAACATCCATGCCTATGTTGGTTACCTGTCCTCGTCTATGGTTTTGAAAATGCGGCTGTCCTCATGGGAATCCTTAAAAGTGGTTCCTTTATGCGCATCTAACAGCAGTGGAACCCAATAAAAAACCCAGAGACCTTCTGTAAGTGTTCATGGAGTAATCACGTGAGCATTTCTTTTCTCTCCATGGAGAAGGGGGAGGGATGTTGAAATAAGAATGTTCTAAAGTCAAACAGAGTCATTAAGCGCCACCGAGGAGAGAGCACATTTTAACGACCATGGGCCTGAAAAGCGTCGTTTCTCAGAGCAAGCTACATTTTAATTACAAGCTTTGAGGATCACGAATTCTGTCTCCAGCGTTAGGTGCTCGGCCTTTAAAGGATCGAACTAACATTAAAGAAATTGAACTTATACGCCCAAATATTCCCTCACAAAACACAAATCTTGTTTCAAAGGCTCCCTGCAGGTGAGAGACAAAGCGCTGCGCACGGCATAATTATCGGACTCGGGAGGAGGCGACTGGAGTGAAAATAAAAGGCCTAAGCTGCGAAGGCCTTTGTTTTATGGCAGACTGCGGGCTCTGGTCTCCCTCTCCCGGAGCCTTTGGATGGGGGCTGAGAGGCACTATTGAAAGTTGATCCGCAGGTGACAGCTTACCTTTTCTTCCCAGCCTCTTTCATGTTTCTGTTTTCTTCAATGAATAAAAGGAGCGCATGTGAGATTCTTTCAACAGCAGGAGGGTGTAACGCACAGATTGGCGGAAATTCAAGTTGACCACTTACAGATTGTTTCTATTGAATGCATTTGTGTTTTTGGACAGCTGCGGGACTGCTGTGTTGGAAACCTTAGGAGACTCAGTCAGGTCTGTCGAGAGAGACGGAGATACAAAAAGCTACAAGGTGTAATTCTTTAATGAACCACTAGATGTCACGTGTTAACCTCTTTATAGGGGTCACGTAGCTGCAGTTCGAAGTCTTGAAACCTGCCCATGTGCTGCTACTTCTCACCACTTTTGGGCAAGCTCAGTTCCTCAGAATAGAGTGATTGGCTAATTACGGACCGGTACCGATCAGCATCAGTTTCCTTTATGTTACCAATAAAGATTTATTTGGCCGGAAATGCAACCTTTTCTTATGGTATAAAGATACTTTGACTATGGTTTATGTCCTCACAGTCTAGCAGAGGTTATAATATGGTAGCATAGCCGCCGGGGTTTCAGATTGCTATGTGTGACGTTTTCATAATTTCAGTGTAATTATGAGTGACATTCATGGAGTATGAGTGACACTTTCTCGCTAGCAAAATCAAGCAATGAAGACAAGGGAAGCGCATAAATATCAGAAATGAATCAATCAATCAATCAGTGTATTTGTAAAGCACGCTATCACCGCGAGGGTCTCAAGGCGCGGGGGTGGGTGCTCTGCTACTGCTCAAATAGGTCTTGAGCTGCTTTCTGAAAGTCAGCAGGTCTTCAGTCTGTCGTAGGGGCAGGGGAAGGTTGTTCCAGGTCTTGGCGGCGAGGTGGGAGAAGGATCTGCCTCCGGTAGTCGCTCTTTGGATGCGGGGGACGGTGGCGAGGTCAGCTGAGCGGAGTTGGTGGGATGGGGTGTAGAAGTTGAGTCGTCTGTTGAGGTAGGCTGGCCCGGTGTTGTGGAGCGCCTTGTGTGTGTGGGTGAGGAGCTTGAAGGTTATCCTTTTGTTGACGGGGAGCCAGTGTAGGTTTCTCAGAAGGGGAGCGATGTGGCTGTGGCGGTGGGCATCGAGAATCAGGCGTGCGGAGGCGTTTTGTATGCGTTGCAGTCATTTGAGGAGTTTGGCCGGGGCTCCTGCGTAGAGGGCGTTCCGTAGTCAAGTTTGCTGCTGACGAGGGCTTGGGTGACTGTTCTTCTTGTATCTGTGGGGATCCATCTGTAGATCTTGCGGAGCATGCGGAGGGTGTTGAAGCAGGATGAGGAGACGGCGCTGACTTGCTTGGTCATGGAGAGTGTTGAGTCAAGGATGACCCCAAGGTTGCGTGATTGGTTGGTGTGTGTTGGGGGTGCTCTTGAGCGGTCGGCCACCAGGAGTCGTCCCAGGCTGAAGGGTTGGTGCAGAGGATGAGGACCTCTGTCTTATCTGAGTTCAACTTCAGCTTGCTGTTCCTCATCCATTCGGCAATAGCCTACATTCCATTGTGGAGGTTGGATTTGGCGGTGAGGGGTGTTCCCTTCCTATTTGCGATTCGCACCGTGATGCAAAATTGCTTTGTGACTGCGAACGCAGTCGCAAAGCAATTTGCAGTTAGCACCCATGTGAAGTGGGTGCTAACTCATTCGCAAAAGGGAATGTCGCCAAAAATATTTTTTCAGAGCAGGCAGTGGTCCAATGGACCACTGCCTACTCTGAAAAAATGAAACCAAATGGTTCCTTTTTTTTTTTTGTACTGCAACTCGTTTTTCTTTAAGGAAAACCGGCTGCAATACAAAAAAAAAACAGCTTTATTAAAAAAGCAGTCACAGACATGGAGGTCTGCTGTCTCCAGCAGGCCACCATCCCTGTGAGTGCAGGGAATCGCAAGGGGGTCTCAAATTGCGACCATTTCATTAATATTGATGAGGTGGGTCTTTGCGACCCCCTTGCGATTCGCAGATGGTGCCATGGACACCATTCTGCATATGATTTTGCGACTCGCAAAATGTGAGTCACTCCGACTCGCAATTTGCGAGTCGCAAAATCATATCTACCTACATCTGGCCCTTAGTGCCTTGAAAGTGTGTGTGAGCAGCTGGAATTATGCTAGTTTGCGTATGGCGAGCCAGAGGACCTCCTTCAGGTGTGTAAGAAGAAGCTTTAGGTTTTTGCACGTTTTGGCAACAGACCTTTAATTTAAGCCATAACCTATTTGAAACATACATGTGCAACTCACACTAGTGATGCTCAGTTTTACCATGCTTAAATGAACTGCTTGCAGTTAAAGCTTCACTGGTAGATAAAGTGTGCATCATGTCATTTCTACCATACTGAATCAGACTTGTCTCCATTACTGTACACTCTTTTAATTTCATACATATACATACAGTCAACCTATGCTGTAAATAACTGTGGGTCCTTTACTACCTGTTTAGGTTTTTTTTAATGATAGAGTAAATTGAGGAGCAGTAGGTTGGACAATCTGATGATATCAATGATGTCATTTGAGATGTTATCAATGACATCATCAATGAAGTAATTTAACAATTTAACATGTCATGAGTGAATTTATATGTGTGGACATAAGCATTGCAGGGTGGGGGTACAAGTTATAGGGAGCTCAGTAAACTATAACTGGTGCCTTTCAGTGGGGTTTGTTTATTTTTTAAACCTTAGTTTTTGTGTTATTCCAATAACTATGATGTCACTTTAATTCTTATCGTTGAATTTCTAGTTTTTTTTAAAAGTTAAGCTAAGCTAAGATCTTATTACCATACCTAAATATAACATCATTTTAACCTTTCATTTTTTCAGTTTTTGTAACAATAACATAATGTAAAATCTTATTACGGTACCTACCTATAACTTCATTTTAACCTTTGATTTATCAGATAATTGCTGAGCTTTTTGATTATATTCAGCTAACTTCCCCACTGAGCATAGCTTTCAGCAATGAGCAGTAGAAGCAGAAGCTGGAACTGGGCTCAGCCAGGTAGCAAATGTCCCACTGTGCATGGCCTTCTGCTGTTGTGAGTCGGGGGTCAGGCACAGTGCCTAGTCCCTGGGCTGGTCCTGCACTGAACCACCCCATGGACAGCTAACCCCCTAATAACCTCATCCCACATTTTACGTATTTATTTTTTAAAACATTTTCTCCGTACTGTGGTCATCCAACCCCTGCTCCCCACTGCACACTGCCTTTGGCCGTATGCAGTGGAGGGGTAGGCCACAAGTTCTGTCTCTGGCCAGACCCTTTGCCCATCCTCCCTTGGTCAGCAACACCCTGTTGCACACAACCTCTGGCCATGCTCAGCATGGGGTTGGGTAGAAGCCCTGCTCTCTGGCCGGGCCTTGCATCCAATTCCACTTGGATGCCCAAACCCCTGCTGCACCAGGCCTTTGGCCGAGCGCAGCAGAGGTTGGGTGCAGGGCATGGGCAGACTCTGCGCCCAACCCCCTAAAGGCAGCCATCCCTCCCACGCACATGGCCATTTGCGATGTGCAGCATTGGATTGGGTGTAGGGCCTGGCCACTGACTAGGCCCTGATCCCAAATCCCCATGGGTGCTAATCCCCTGAGGACTTCCACAACACATTTTACATATTATTATTTATTTTTTTAATTTCAGGGTATCATAGGTGGTCAACCTCCTGCCGGGCTTGGCCTTTGGTAGCCTTACCAAGCACCCTAATACCTTTTTTTCCCACTTCAGGACAAGGGCACAAAGTCTACATGTCCTATAATAACGATCCCAACATTTCTCCCAAAGCTAGAACTCTCTGAATGGTCCAGAGGTGTGAAAGAGGTCCCTCAGCTAATCAGAGGGCCTTATCTTTTTTTAATTTTCAGTACCACAGAAGCAAGCACCTAGATAAGCTTAGAGTGCTGCATAAATGATGCAAAACAAGGCTAGGAACTCTGGGTTGTTCCCAGGTTTATGGGGAGAGCTGATCTTATTGGAAACCATTTACAACAGCAGCACACCTCAAATGTTTGTTTTTCTATCAGAGTTTTAAAGCATAGGATTATCACAGTACTGCTTATGCCAAGCTAGAAAATCACCAAGCATTTTGCCATTTTGTAGCAAAGTCATTAAGCATAGTATTAGTAAGTGCTATCCAATGCCAAATGACAAGTCTTTTACCACTCAAGGCACATTATTACAGCTTTAGATTAGTAAAATACTATCCAAGTAAACCTGTGATGAATAATATGCAACTCCTGACACCTGTTTCACTCTCATTAGAGCTCGTCAGAGAAGTATTGTTTTGCCTTGACACAAGGGGGCACCCAGTATCAGGCAAAACTAAACACTTACAAGCTTAGAGTGTTATGTAAATTATGCAAAACAAGGCTAGGAACTCTGGGTAGTTACCAAGGTTAGATGGAGAGCTGCTCTTGTTGAAGCACATCTATAACATCAGAAGAACTCTAAACCTTCCCACCTCAAATATCTGTTGTTCTAGTAGTCTTTAAAGCACAGGATTAGCACAGAGCTATCCATGTTGAACTAGAAAAGTGACTAAGCTTTTTGCCATTTTCGCAGCAAACTCTTTAAGCATAGGATTAGCCAATGCTATCCATGTCGAGCTGAAAATGACAAAGTCTTTCACCACTTCAAGCACAGTATTATAGCTTTGAATTAGTAAAATACTATCCAAGCCAACCTGGAATGAATAAATGCAGCTTCTGGCACATATTTGTCTCTCATTAGAGCTCATCAGAGAGGGATTGCTTGTCTTGACACAAGAGGCAGCAGTATAGGTCAAAACCAAACAACCACAAACTTAGATTTCTGCATAAATTATGCAAAGAAACCAGGATAGGAACTCTGGGTAATTCCAAAGTTTAGGTGGAGAGCTGCTGTTCCTGCAGTGCATCTACAACACCAGCAATTTATATAAAAAATACAAGTAAAAAAGTATATTCCCATAAAATAAAATAAAAAAGTAACAATTATTTAATTTGATAAAAATATTAAAACAAATTTAGAAAAAATTTAAAAGATACAGTGAGTATTAACAGTCCTTACTAAGTAATAACAGGGAAAGTAGTGTACTTCGAAGGAGTTAGATTTACTAGTCCCATTCCAATCTTAGGGCCTCATTATGAGTTTGGCGGTCAAACTCACAGGCAGGACGCCACTGCTATAGCGGTGAGGTTCCCTCCAAGCGTATTACAATGATCCTGCCGGGCTGACTGGCGGGAACATTGTAATTTTATTACAAGATAGGAGGCTCATATTATGCTTTACTTTTCTCACTTTATTGAATAGCAGCCAAGAACTGCTAATCCCAGAAACCCTGGGAAAACAACTACAAAAACACATCACAATGGGCTAACCAATCACATAACGAGCCCCCTGATAACCATCTTGACTGAGAGCACCAAGTCCTCTTTTCTTGCTGCTCGCAGTCAAGATAAGTACCCTGCTCGCCGTTTTTTACATATATTATATTTATAGTTTATTTATACGTTATTTTATATATATATTTGTGCTTATATTCTTGGTATGCTTATTTTCGCGCTTTTTCTGCTTGTATGCGCGCTCGCATGTCCTTTCATGCGCTCGTTTGTGTGTGCGGCCCACTTAGAACGTTTTCGAAACGTTCATTTTTGATCCCCTGAGGTATTCCTACCTCGCATTGTTGTTCTGCGCATTTTCTGCTGTGCTGCGCTTGTCCTGCTCCTTCACAAGTTCGACGAAGGAGTCTCCTCCAGTCTTCCTCGGCCGGTGAGGGCTTTCCTCAGGACTACATCCCTCGGAAAGCCCTCTTCCCGCCCATACCACCCATGGCCAGCCCTTCCATAAACGGACACTCCCCCTCTTCTTCAACGAAGGAATGAACCCTTTTTCTGCCAGTTTTTTCCCTCCTTTCACAGTTTTTCGTCTTTTGAGACATTTAAATATTTTTCTGTTATCCATTAAAAAAAAATCTATTTTTTTCTTCCATTCTAATTCCCATTATGTCTGAGAATGAACAAACTCAGTCCATAAAGGACAATTTTAAAATCCTTTATTAAGGATTCGGTCCAACATGCTGTTTCAGTGTGCATGCTGGATATATCAAAAAATTTAGAAGCTTCTATATCAAAGATGCTTCAGAAATCTAAGGTTAACCCTCCTTTGAGAGGAAGGAAACCTACAGCTCCCCCTCATGAGCCCTCCAAAGGTGTTTCCACTAAGTTTGGGCCTCCAACCCAAGAGGAGAATTCTTCGGGGCTCCCTTCCTCCCCTCTTAATATTTTACATTTACGGGACACAGACAGTGATGGGGACGATGTTTTACAAGATACTTTCAGTGATAACATATTCGGTGGGCCTTCGGAGAAAAGACGTAAAATTTCTCCTTATGAGAGTTCCCCTCACTTAGTGCCCGAGAATCTGGTTGATCCTGATGGTGATCCCATGTTTGACCCCACATCTGTTCACCATCCTAATTCCTCAGAATGGTTTTTCTCCGACCATGTCTCTGACTATGTTTCTTTTTATCTCAGACATGCTCTAGATAAGTCATCCAGAAGTAAACTAAAATCCGAATGCCCCAGGTCCTCCCTTCCCTTAAAGGTGGCTGATACCCCCGCCATCAACCCCAATATGCTACTCTTTTTTACAAAATTTGGGAAAGATCCCAAAAAAGGGGTCGATTGTGCCTGGTCTAACTGCCAGGATAGACTACTGGACTTGGTTGGACCTCTGACTAGGATCTTTGATCTGGCTGAGGAAGCAAAAATGGAAGGTTCGCAAGTTTATCCGGAGATCCTATCCAACTGGGCTCAGCGAGCGATTTGTATGCTGGGCAATGCCAACGCTTACATTTCACAAGAACGCCGAAAGAGTCTTCTTCTTAGAATCGATCCGAAACTCAGCTCTTTATCCTTCAAGGAGGAGGGTCCCAATGCCGATGGCCTCCTTTTTGGCAACTCATTTACCAGGGAAATGAGCAAGTACATGTCTACTTTCAACTCCTTGGACAAAGCCCATTCCTCTATGAAGAGGATTTTTTCCCATTGGGTTTTTGGAAGGGGCGGTAAAGGCAGGAGTCGTTTTGCCGGCCGCTTCTCAACAAGAGGGCAATCCCTCAACAGAGGCTCCTACTCCAAAGCCAATCAGCTTGATGTCTACCAGGGGTACAAACCCCAGTTCTATCCCCGCAGGTTCCGCGGAGGCCGCAACAGGGGATACAGAGCCAAAGGAGAGCAACTTGCAGGTAAGAACTTCCGGTTCTGGCCTTACTCCAGTAGGGGGCAGACTGGGCTTATGTTTGAACGCTTGGCTTTCTATAACCTCAGATCCTTGGGTAATTCAAACTGTTCAAGATTACTGCATAGATTTATACCAAACTCCTCGTCAGTCCTTTGTTCCTCGTCCTCTCCTTTTTTCTTGTGACCAGTTTCGCCTCGTTCACGACGAGGTACAATCTTTACTGTCAAATCAGGCTATCGAGGAAGTGACTTTCAACCCTTCCGGGTTTCTCAGCACCATCTTTCTGGTTCAGAAGAAAAACAAAAAACATCGTCCTGTTATAAATCTAAAAGAGTTCAACAATTTGTGGTATACCATCATTTCAAGATGGAAACTATCCTCCATCTCAGAAATCTCCTCCTACACAACGATTGGTTGGTTCGAATAGATCTTCAGGACGCCTATCTTTCAGTTCCTGTCCATCCCTCTTTCAGAAAGTTTCTTCAATTCCAGTGGGAAGATTCCTTCTATCAGTTCAAAACTCTTCCCTTTGGTCTTTTATCGGCCCCTTGGTGTTTCACCAAAATCCTCAAACCAGTGGTGGCCTTTCTCAGACCTCAAAGAATAAGGCTTATTGTCTACCTCAACGACTTCCTTATTATGGCTTAAGACAAGTCTTCCCTCGTGACACAACTAAACCTTTGTCAAAACCTTTTTTCTCGTCTGGGCTTCCTCATAAATCTTCAAAAGTCAGTTATAATCCCCTCCCAATGTCTTAAGTTACTGGGGTTCCTTGTCAACACTACGTAGTCT
The DNA here is from genome assembly GCF_031143425.1 of Pleurodeles waltl. Taxonomy (NCBI): domain Eukaryota; kingdom Metazoa; phylum Chordata; class Amphibia; order Caudata; family Salamandridae; genus Pleurodeles; species Pleurodeles waltl. Next base: position 156,322,719 of record NC_090447.1, read on the forward strand.
TTTCTTCAACTCCACCAGCACAAGGTTTCCTTGATAAAGGAAGAGATTTGTCATGCCTTGTCTCTCCCTTGTTCTTCCCTCAGAGCGCTAGCTTATCTTATAGGCCTTCTTTCTTCCTCCATCCAAGCTATATTTCCGGGTCCCCTTCATTACAGAGCCCTTCAGAGGTTGAAAATCCGTCACCTTCAGAAAGGTCTCGCCTATTCGGACCAGGTTATCATAGATTCGGAGTCCAGAGAAGAACTTACATGGTGGATGAGTCATTTAGACGCCTGGAACGGGAGAACAATTTTCTCTGCCGCCCCAGATCTTGTCTTAGAGTCAGATGCAAGTCTGACAGGTTGGGGCGCAAGATGTGGTCCACTCTCGATTGGGGATTAATGGTTCATGGTCCGTTCAGGAGTCATTACTGCACATCAATTGTTTAGAGATGCTTGCAGGTTCCTTTGCCATCCAGTCCTTTTAAAAAAACAGAGTAAAGTGCTCCATTCTTCTCAGAATGGACAACGTATCAGTTGTAACATACATAAATCGCCTGGGCGGAATAAGATCCAAACCCTTGTCTCTCTTGGCCAAGAGTCTCTGGGATTTTTGCCTCCACAAAAACATTTCAGTCAAGGCAGAATATCTTCTGAGCAATCTGAATGTAGTGGCCGATTGATTCTCAAGATATTCCCAAGATTCAAGCGACTGGTATCTTCACCCTTCCATATTCAAACTCCTTTCTTCTATCTCCGGAACCATGTCCATAGACCTTTTTGCCTCAAGGCTCAACTCTCAACTTCCAACTTTCTTCAGTTGGAAACCAGATCCTTTAGCCTTGGCTACCAATGCTTTCATTCAAGATTGGCCTCCTTCTGTCCTGTACGCCTTTCCCCCGTTCCTTTTTATCACTCGAGTCCTGGCGCACGCCCGCGGACAACGTTCTTCACTAGTTCTCATCACTCCATTTTGGAAGTCTCAACCTTGGTATCCGACTCTGTTGGAACTCTCTACAGACCTTCCAGTCCTGATTCCTCTCTTCCCCGATCTTCTCTTAAACCCTCAAGGTCTTCTCCACAACCTCATATTGCAATTTTCCCTGTATCTCATAGCTTGGAGAATTTCGGGGCTTCCTGGAGAACCCCAGGAATTTCGTAGGAGGCTGTCCAGTTCATCTAGCAATCATGGGCTCTGGGTACTTCAAGAGTCTACTGCTCTGCTTGGTCAGTATGGTGAAGCTGGTGTGTGGACAGGAATTTCAATCCCGTTTCAGCAGACGTTACCTTAGGGGTAAATTTTCTAGCTTCCTTAGCTTCTCAAGGTAAGGCATACCGTACTGTAAATACCTACAGACTTGCAATATCTTCAGAACACGTCAGGGTGGATGGTAGACCTGTAGGGGAACATCCCTTGGTTTGCCGTCTTTTAAAAGGAGTTAGTTTTTCCAAACCTCCAACTCCCAAATACAATACCATGTGGGATGTAAACTCCGTCCTTTGTCTTCTTATCTCATGGCCCGACAATGCTGATCTATCCTTGAAACATTTGTCGGCAAAATTCACCATGCTCCTCTGTTTAGTATCTATCAAATGTGTTTCAGATGTCAAGGCTCTGGATGTTTCCTCCTTTCATTTTTCCACTTTAGTTGTGTATTTTAATGTCTTTAGACATACTAAGACCAATTTGTCTTCTCTCCTTTATCCCTTTTTTCCCTCTCAACCTAAACTGTGTGGGTAATTGCTTAAAAACGTAAGTTTCACAAACTAGATCTCAAGGTTTCCGCCTCATCTCAGTTACTTATTTCTTTTCAGAAACCCCATAAACCTGTTTCAACCCCCACCTTGGCTCGTTGGGTGAAGTGGCTTATGTCCCTGGCTGGAGTTCCTACCATTTCTTATGGTGCCCATTCCATTAGAGGAGCTACGGCTTCTCGTGCCTTTTGGGATGGAGCTTGTTTACATGATATCCTCAGATCTGCAGATTGGTGAAATGTTAGTTCATTTAGAACCTTCTATTGTAAATCTGTTGATCACCCTTTACAAACTGTTATTGCATTGCTTTAAACAAGCATAATATGAGCCTCCAGTCTTGTAATAAAAGTTGGATTTTCCTAGTCTTGGTGTCAGAAAGGCTAGATTTTATTAAAGACATGGAGGCAAGTATTGTCCCTCCTCATTTAACCCTCCCTGTTCTATTTTGCAGTGGCCTCTACTTCAACCAATACCACAGCTTCCGGCTGATCGAATTTCGACTGTTCTCATTCCGGGACCTTCATATGAATCCTTCTGTTCTCCTGTGGCTTCTTATCCACTCTTTAAGGATTTCTGCAAGGACTCTCTGCCCTTTTGACTCTTTATGGAATTTTATGGTTCTTTTCGGATTATTCTTTTGACTGACTTTCACAAGAAAAGAGGACTTGGTGCTCTCAGTCAAGATGGTTTTCAGGGGGCTCGTTATGTGACTGGTTACCCCATTGTGATGTGTTTTTGTAGTTTTTTTCCCAGGGTTTCTGGGATTAGTAGTTCTTGGCTGCTATTCATTAAATTGAGAAAAGTAAAGCATAATACTCGCCTCCATGTCTTTAATAAAATCTAGCCTTTCTGACACCAAGGCTAGGAAAATCTCAATTCACATTCCCGCCGGGCTGCCCATGGGCATGGGCAGTGCAGAGGCCCCCCTGTGGCCCCCAACACTGGCTTCCCGCCAGCCTCTTCATGGCAGGCTGCCCGCCATGAAAAGGTTGGTGGAAAGAGGGGGTGTAATCAGCCAGGCGGTGCTGAGTTCAGCGCCCCCATGGCTAGTTACAAGCCCAACCACCATCACCCTGTCAGGATCTATGACTGTGGCAGGGACGGTGGTCTTTAGGTGGGTCTTCCTTCCAAACTTGAAATGTGTCGGTCAGACCGTCAGCCTCGTAATCAGCCCCATAGTAACAGTTCAGAAAATGTTCCCCTTTAGAGGGGTCAGATTTACTATTCCCATTCCAAAATATGCAAAAGTAGGGAAAGTTTTGAACTTTAAAGGGGTCAGATTTGCTACTCACACTCCAGCATAAGCAAAAGCAGAGAGGGTTTGGGGCATTGGAGGGGTTAGATTTACTGTTCCCTCTAAACTCTAAGCCAAAGTAGAGAAAGTGTTGGACTTTAGAGGGGTTAGATTTACTATTCCTACTCCAATGCAAGCAAAAGTAAGGAAAGTGCTTGACTTTAGAGAGGTCAGATTTACTATTCCAAATCTTATTTTTTTATTTATAAAATATTTAAACTTAGACCATAATTCATCTTCAACACATATAAATTAATAGTTCTATCAATTATAAAACAAATCAAAATGTTAAAAATGCTTACTTTATATTAAAAACTAAAAGAATAAATAATATTAAAAATATTTTAAATGAAAAAAACTTTCCTCCCTACTATCCAAAAAACAAACACAAGCACACCATTAAAATGAATAAAAAGTAATTATATAAAAGTAAATACTATAAGACTAAATTGAATATTAAATAAAACCATTGGAATTGCAATTTATAAATATTAAACAAATTAACACTATTTAAGAATTTCATGAGCCAATCAACCAATGAACAACTAATAAAAAATCAACAAATAATTACAGTAACACATATGCAATACATTTACACAATAGCGATTAAAGCATAAAATGACATTAAAAATTAATTATAAATTAAAAACAATCACTTGCCCTTAAAAACTAACAATCTGCTACTAATATACCAATTTCTAATTGAATTAAAAATAATTACATTTCATTTAAGAACTTACAAACTATATTAAAACAAATTCAACACAGATATTATTAAAATATGAATAACATATTACTAAAATGACTAATATTTATCATACTAATCAAAAAAACAGTAATTAACACAACTATATAAAACAAACTGATATATACCACTTTTTTTAATAATAAAAAAACTATATTAAATACCTAAAACAATATTCTTAACTTAAATATTAAGTCCCATGATATTTTTGTCATCATGATATTTTGGACACTATTTGTGGCCCATGATATTTTTGATTCAATATTTTGGTGAAACACCTTCAGTGAACGTGACCAGTGGCACAAAACTTTCTTTATAAGTGTGTACAATGTCCTGAGTAATTTATATGCCCATGACTAAGCCCAGGACAATCCCCATAGTTTCTATACAAGCTGAAGATAATTGTAATTACATTGATGATCCTGTATGGAGGGAAATGAACACACAGGGCAATTTTTAAGGCCTTACTGAAGTGAGAAGCATGGAAAGTGGCGGACATTGACTGATAACTGCTCTTGATAGCTACTCTTATGCTGCTCTCATGGTGAGACCCTTGATCCTTTGCCACTTGCACCTTGGAAGGTGATGTAGCTTTGTGGCTTCTCGGTGCTTGACTAGGGGCAAATCTCAATCTTACTATGCCTATAAAGATGTGAAAAGGGTCTAAGGTCTAGGAGAGGAACAAACACAAATAAAGGAAGGCAAGCCATCGAATAAGAAGCAAGCAAGTTACAATGACAATAAAGGCAAGCAATATGTGAACTCTAAGCCCATTATATTTTTGGTATGGTCCACGTGAGGTCTTCAGCACCAGACAGGCAAACATTGTCTGTTAAGCAAGACCTAAAAAACATAGTTGGTGAGTAGGCCCATTGGAAGAAGGGAAGGCTATGTGGTGTGTTAATGGAGCCACCAATAAATATGGCAAACAACTACTTTGGAAATGGGAGGGATGATAATGTTCAGAGAGTAAGGCATAAGTAAATAAAGCATGGTAACTGAGTGCAGTGATCACAAGAAAGACACAATTTGAAGAGAAAGGAAATAGTGTGGATTGAAAATTTGAAAAAATAGTACAGTGTCAAATGAATCATCGAGCAACAACAGAAGTGATCAGCAAAATGTGAATGCAAGAAAAGGAAGGTCGCAGTAATTTGTGCGAAATTATGGCTTTTGAGTGGGAACTGGCTAAGTTGGAAATTAAATAGTGGGAGGAATAAGTGCACTTGGCAATGAACCATCTTTTCCTTCAACAGACATTTTATTTGGTCAACACATTGCCCTTTTAGTCCTACTCAAGTCCTTGCTATTGCCCAGTTTTCTTAGACAGCTGTAGGTTTTGCTATTTCCTCACCCCATAATGAGTCATTTGTTGGGTTCATTTCCTTGATTGTGACTCTTTTAAGTCACATTAAGCCTGGTCCAACAAGTACTGGGTCACCCTCCTATCAGCAACACAAGGCATTTTTTCCAAGGGCTTCCCGTGGCTCTTACTGTTAAACCTTAGGTACATCGGTCATCTGATCCTGGAGACGAATGGCACTAGTTCCTTGCAATTTGCAATTTGATTTCTTTCTGGGCTTCCCTCAAGGCAGACTTACGGCAGATGTTCACCTGGCAAGTTTCAGAACTTACAGGTTCCTGTTTCCAAACCTGGGAAAAGAGGAGTTGGCGGTTAGTCACTCTAAACCTGGAGCACAGATGAGTTTCTTGGTCTCTGCTGCTGTGGGACCCCAGATTTTTGTTGTAGAGCAAATTGGCTGGTGGTTTCTGTCCCACGCTTATACCAAGTTTATAGACAGAGTTCGTGTATCCAACAGTTCCACTGTGGAACTAGTTTCAGGCAGTTTCTTTATTTCTCAAAGATTGAACCTGTAATAGTAGTTTTTTTTCTCTGTCAACAGAAAGGTTGGATGGAGTTGGGAGACTTGTTTTAGGAAAGATCAAGAGCAAAAGGCACTAAGGAGGCAGAGGTTGGCGCCTTAAATATCTCTGTTTGTTGTGCTTTAACACTTCTGGAAAAGCAGTTAGGGACAAGGGCTTTTTCTAAACTACAAAGGGACATTATATATCACTCTCTCCACCCTATTGGCCTGGCCCAGAACAAAGGACCTCAGGAATGGGCTGGAGAAGCCCCACAGCTAGGATTGCCGTAAAGGCTCTCTCCTGCCTCCATAGTATGTACCTTTCCAATGCAGAAAATCAAAATGGATTCCTTGGTGGCCACTGTCATATGTAGCACACATGCTCTAAATAACATCTACCACACATACATGAGATACCACAAATGTGTCATCTAGGTGCCACATAAGTGGATCAAAGAACTCTGATGCAAGGCACTGGTAGACCAATTTAGAAACACACAAGAGGCTAGTACACATGTCTCCCCGGAATGCATCAGGTAAGGAGGCCTGTCCTGCTACTATAATTTGTTTCTGACACTAACATCAGACCTCTACCGCATGGTGAGCAGACAGCAGTCACTCTCAGTAAAGGAGGGTGAACATGGTGTACCCATCCAGACAACAGAGCACAGCTCTGTGTCTCATTTCATGTCAAAGTAGCGGTCTGCACACAGGGATGATTGTTCTGTATTTTGGGGCTTAAAACAATCCAAAACAAACAGAAACTCGCCATGTGGAACTCAAGACCAGAGCCCACACTTTCTAGAGCTATGCAGGGTCTTTTTCCATCCCAACATTCTATAAAACTCTTGGAGCTGGGAATGATGCCCCACAATGCATGGACGCCGGCGGCAGACAGCCACAGCGCCAACTTCCCTTCCTTGCAGATCAAATCCAGCAGAGCAACAGCAGTAAAAGCTCCCATCACTAAAAGAGCATATAACAACTCAAAGCCACAGTTGTTAAGGACATTGAGCTGAGTTCAGTTTTCCAGGAACATAACTTAGAAATGTTCTACTGCCCATCACTTGGGGGTTCTGGCAGCACTTTGCAGGCTTTTTACAATATAAACATTTGGATCTACCTTTTCTTCCTCCTTCAATCAACAGTGTTTTATTGTATATTATTTTTTAATACAGCAATTGGGATAGCAGAATCGAAGAGGCGCTGGCTTTGGATAACTTAATATTGTGAGTCCGTTTCAGAGAAATACCTGACTATATTTTCCACATCCAGATTGTGAAGAGATTATAAAGGGGGTGTGGGATCAACATTAGAGTTTTAACATGTTCCTAACCAACTGCAAAGTATCTCAGTAGATTCACTCTATCACTGGCAGCCCTCGTCGCACAGCTCCACATGTGCTTAACCTATTCAAACAGGGCGCTTCACCAAGGTGCTGCAGGTCTATTAGAAATCTTGCGAAAGTTAAGACTGAGCCCAGGCTACAGGAGTGCTAGCACATTATTATTTTTTGCTATGACTCTTGAGACCCCACGTAGACTCTCACCGTTCTCAGCAATATGGTCTTCTAGCATGCATCCTTACTTTCAGAGAAATGTTAATATATTAGCCTTTTTGCAGTGGGATGTCAACATCAGCCTTAAAACACATGTCCTTTCCTTTCTTTCACTGGACTTCATCCCTCTTGATTGCCTCCAATTAAAAGAGAGAAATAACAGACTCTAGTTTATATAGCTTTTCACAAGACTGCTTGGTGGCTTGGTGACATGTAGTACTATCCGAGAGACGCAGCTTTTCAGACAACAGCATATTGCATTCTGGGGCTTGTAGTTTTATTTTTTACACTGTCATCGTGGGCTCAACATTCTCAGCTCGCAAAGTGATATTGGTTAAAAAGTCAGATTTGGTCTCAAGCATGACAAGGAACCACTTGGCTGCTATGTTTTAAAATGTTACAAAACTGTGTGGTGCTTTTCAAAACGGTGCTTGTTCCACAGGCAAAACCAAAAGTAAGCGCTGCTGAATAATTTTGTGAGGGTTCGCTCTTTCATTCACTTCATACAAACAAGTATTGACGAGGTCGATCAATTTAACATTTTAAAGTGCAAAGGTTTATATCAAGCTTCACCATCACACAGCACAGGCTCAATCAGTGCAGCCTTCCCTAACAAAAAGAATAGGTAAATGGCTGCTGGAAACAGCATGGCACAATTTATGTCATCCTAGTGAACAGGTAGCACGCAGATAGCAACAGTAAAATGACCTCACACAATCGGTACAACTGAAGCATCAACAGTGCAGTACAGTCACTGTACCCCTTTTCATAGACCAGGTGCAGCAGTAGAAACATCCGTCTCTCATGGAAGAGGTACAGCTTGGGCAGCAACAGTGCAATCTCGTTCCCATGCAGAACAGGTTCAGCATGGCAGCATTAAAACATGTCTCCATATGTCAGAGAAGCCAGCCACGGTGCAAGCTTCCCTTCCACGCAGGTCAGATTCAGCACGGCATGGGCAGGGAAAGCTTCCATCACTCAGAACATATAGGCCCATATTTCTACTTTTTTAGCGCCGCATTTGGACCGCTTTTCGACGCAAAAACGGCACAAGCTTACAAAAAACAATTGTATTTTGTAAGTTTGAACCGCTTTTGCGTCAACAAATGATGCAAATACCGTGCTAAAAAAGTATAAATATGGGTCATAGAGTTAAAGCATTAGGTGACACCGATCTCTGAAGCAGGTGCTTAATCCTCTGAGATGAAAGAGTGAGTGGATGTGTGAGTGCTGCCACTACTCTCACTCAGGTGACGTTCAATGCCATGACCCTAGCGCTCATTCTCTTCTCTTAATGTTATCTGTGATGTTTCTGTCATATGAGGAAAGCCCTGCTGTGCTCAGTCTGAGATCCGTCAGGACTATTGTCATCCTTTTGTTGTTCTACCTTGCAGTGTTGCCCTGTTGCTTCCATAGGTGTCAAGTCATCAAAATGTCACGGGTAGCAGAAATGACATCACATGCCCCCTTTTGACCCACTGACATCATAGGAAGTGACATCAGATAATCTTTGGCACTCAATCCTCTGAGGAAATGATATAACACAGTTTATCACACATTTAACACAGAGAAGAAATCTGTATTCAACCACATTATTTTCTTCCTTTTTAAAGTGCTAAGAGTTTAAAGACTCAGGCCACAGTCTAAGCTACAGGAGATAAACAGTGCACAACGCAGCACGTGTCACCTCTTCTTCTTGCAGTTTCCTTAGTCCCCCTTGTGGCCACGGGGTCGCATAGGCTGTGCCAGGGGTTGCAAGGAGCAAGCCAGGGGTCACATCTGCAACCCAGGCAAACCCTAAGTGATGTCTATGGTTACTCCCTGTACAGCCTTCTGCTACTATTCAAATGACCATTCAACCTTGGAATTCACCGGATGGGGCCTTGCTGCGCCTTTACAGAGACATTTCCTTCTCAAGGCGTGAAAGGGCGGGGAGAGGACGCTGTACCCTTTACGGCCATTCAAAGACAAATAGTAAAAATACTTGTGTCTCTATGAGGCTCTTATGTTCTCAAACCACGATCGGGAAGACGCGATGGAACGTGATGAGTCGATTTTTCTAAATTTTAAATGTAATATATAGAGGCGGAGCATAAAATAACCCTGGCCCTGTGAGGATTAGGAATAAAAAACGAGGAAAGGGTCCTAATTGAAATAAAGGAGGAGGAGCCTGAGAGCAGTGATTGAGAAAGCAGGACAAGGTGTTAAAGGATAACAAAAGAACGGCAGGAGGATATAACAAAGAATACCCCTCATCGCAGGAATATGGAACCCTGAAGGAAGAGAGAGGTGTGTAATATTGAGGGGGATTATGAACTCCCTATAGATAGAAAGGAAGTACTTTACCTGCTAGAGAGACAGAAGGACAGATTGGCTCAATATCTCTGCACGAGAGGCTTTGCAAGGTGCCTGAACTGATACATAAGAAATTGTATGTTCTATATGTACTGTGTCCTGAAGGAGGTGGGGTGAACTATCTTAAGTAACACCGAAAAGCCCTGTCGGCAAACATTTTTTTTAATACTGTTTGTTTGTAATTCAGGAAGTTGGACGAAGTGTAGATTAAAGAGACAATAGGTTTTTGAAAGATTCTGTGTAACTAATATTTGGATAAAACATTTTTATCATACAAAACTGTTATGCTTTTATTAATGTGTGATTTTGTCTACAGATATGATTAACATATCTCTATAACATTGGAGCTAGTAGATTGTTTTTTAATGGCTTGTATACAACAAAAGAAGAGATACTTTTGAATACAAAAGTTGAGAGTTAAGGGTTTTCATTTATATGTGGCTTTTCAAATGGCTATATAGTGTGTGAACCAATAGTGTGGTGCATTTCCTATTTGCTTAGTGGGTTAACTGTGCCCCATTGTAGATAGGTGTTCACAAGGGGATTTGCTTTGGTTTGCTCAATCCACCCCCACCGCTGTCCTTTCTGAGCTCTGTATTTCCTGTCTCTCTATTAGTCTCCTGTTACTCCGTCTATCGATTCTCTAGGTCTATGGATGCCCACCTTTGCCCATTTTTTTCTCCTTTGTTTTCTTGTGTTCACCATTCAAGTTTAAACTTCTGTCTCATCTCACCTTCTTGTTTCACCTCCATTCGTCTTTTCACCCTCTTCTCTGACCCTCACCCTGCACAGGCATTTAGTTCACATGTGCGTTCATCTTGCCCTCCTTTCTCCCACCACACTCTCTTACACATACTTGTGTCACAATGTTCTCATTTCCCCTCTTACCCCATTATTTATCACTGATGGCCCACTTGCATCCTCTCAACACCAGTTTCCATCTTCTTCGCCGCCACATAGGGACAATGCAGATTTCGAGCAATGGTGCCACATTTGCTGCTTCTACTGGTAATGCAGCACCCCCTTCTCTTGGCAGCCTAGGCATCCACTTAGCACCTAGCTTTCTCCCCCTCTCACATCTTAGCCCTAACCCCTCCACTCTGTTACGTACCACCATCTTTTCAAACCTCTCTTGAACACTTTTCTATAATTCGTCTTCAATCCTCTCCATAAATACATGCTCCTCCACATCCCCCTTTGTCACACCTTTTTTCTATCCCAGGTGCTCTCCACTGTCTCCTTTTGCTATTGCACTTTTCATATGCTCATCCTATCGCTCTCCATGCATTGACACTGTACTCTCTCCTCTGACTTTTTATCTCACCACACACAAACACACACATTACCCTCCTATTTGTCATGTCAGTATTACTTCTCATACATTCCTTTCTTATAACTTCCTTGTACATATCTTCTAGCCTCATATTTCCACACCTTTCTCTCTAGGACACACTGCTTTTGCAATGCCACTCTCACTCAAGTGCACTTATACCATCTTCTCACTGACACATTCCGCCTGTCACAGAGGCAGAGCTTTTTCACTCTCCCCTTTTCTTTTTCCCTCACAAACCCCTCTTACTTGCCCTTCTCTCATACCCTATTGTGCTCTCCTCTGCCCTACACGCATCCTTCCTTTACACTCAGCCTTCTCTTGTTCACGCCCCGCTATCTCAATTTCTAGTCCTCACACATTCTTCCACTTTTTCGCTCTCTTGCTTACACACACTCACACACATCGAGGATGCCTGTGCTTTTTATGAGCTTTGTCATCACTGCAATTGATGAATGAACATTTTTATAATTTACTCTGGTGAAAGCTAGGGCGTGTGCCATAACTAGGCATCTACTTAAAGACCCTGCTGTGATGTGTGAAGAGAAAATACGATAGGATTGTAGACTTAAATCAATCCAGTGACGCTTTAAGATAAAACATGGATCTTTAGTGTTGAAAAAGAGACAAAATTAAGATTTGAGATTATATACACAAACTGCTGGACTTTGTGTTGATTCTTCGGTTTTGCACACATTGAGGAATGACTACTGTACCTCATTTGTAAAAGAATAATTTCTAAGGTTCAAAGTTTGGCCAAGTGACCATGGCTGGTGCTTTGCAGTGTTGGGGTGCCTAATACCAAGACTGCTTGATTCGACCTCATGCCTCTTTCAGCCACCATCAAACACTCCCTGCCCCTTTATCTCACTTTTGCAGGATCTTTTTCATCCTTGATTTCTCTCTTTGACACTGTTTTCCATCTTTCTCCTTTTTCCCCCTTTTTTAGGGTCGAGCATGTGAAAGCGCTCTGGACCATGTTGTAATCTCTCTGTGGGCTTTTAACCACGCCCATGTCACGTCTGTCACTCTCATTAGTTTATGGGCTTGCCTTTTAAAAATCAATTGATTTCATTTGTGAAAGGCATGCATATGTCATGCCTTTTCCGGTGTTTAGCCCTCCTCGAGCGCACCATTAAACTACTGAAAACATATGAGGCTCTGTGTTTTTAGATGGTTTCTGGTTTACTTTATCTTTTCATTTCCTGCGCAGTGTGATCTTGCTGAGAAGAAGTCGAGCTATGCATGACATCGACCCTGTTACATGGCTAATTGCACTTTTGCTGGTAACATGGATAATTGCACTTTTGCTGGTTACATGGATAATTGCACTTTTGCCAGTAAACATGGATAATTGCACTTTTGCCGATATGTTTCACTGCAAGTGAACGTCTGTTTCCTTTTCTGTGCTTCCTTCACACTCATGGCGACCATTGGCTCGCATATGTGACACTGTTTTACTTTTCAGTATCAGTTTATATGGCAAGAAAAGTTCGGTTAGGAGTTTACATTGCTACTAGCTCTAACGCGAGGAAACGCGAGATCCATTGCATTGCAAATGCTTGTTGGTTTTCTCTCTCTTGCTCTGGGTCAGAGTTTCATAAAGTACAATAAGTGCCAGCCCCCCAAAAAGAAGAGCCAGTGGGCCCCACCTGCAAGCACCAGCTCAAATTAACTACTGTTGTAACCTATTAGGTCAGTTGTATTTGGGACAGACCAACCACCTTCTACGTAACTAAATTTAGGTGTCCATGTGCCAATCTTTTTTAAAAGGTTTTGAATGTGTATGTACTAGGCATTTTGAGATTCCTGCTCCAATGTCGCACCTGTTAAAAATGTCAAAAGTCCCTATACTGCAATGAGATGTTGACTTCATCAATTTACTTTGTGGATGAGAGGCCTATTCTGTGCTCTATGTTCACTTCCCTCAACTTGCTATTTTCTTCGCAGCCTTAGCTTTGCCCCACTGAAGTCCCTCCTGAAAGGCATCTAGTCTAGCACCAGGTAGTGGTGTATTTTAAGCCATAATATTGCAAGCACAAGATTTAAGTACAGTGCAGTTCATGAGCCCACACAGTAGAGGCAAAGTGGATTGAAAGCATCTGGTCTTCATCTTCCCTTGGGCTCTATTGGCCCTACTTTTCTAGTGTTGTTTTATGCAGTTGTCAAAGTGCACTAAAAAAGTATAGAAACTGTGATGCTGCATGCAGTGGGGGTGGGAACAGTGAAAATGGGGGCAGGGTCAAAGATGCTGTAAAAATATATATATATATTCTGTAAGGTTTTTTTTGTCTTTTACCGTTAGTTAGCTACATATGAAATAAAGCGCATCTTAAATGAAAAATAAAGAAAAAGGTTGTTTCTCAGTGGGAAATGGACTATAGTACATTATGAAACTTCCCTTAGTTAACGCACAGCAGAGGTTTGTATGTAACCAGAAAACCACAGAATTAAATGTTGGTTGGTGCAGTAGAGAGCAGTGATTTGTGTATTTTTAGTGCTACAAGGTCACAGCCTGTGACAGAAAACACTGTGAATATGCAAGTCATTATTTTATGATTGCATTATGCACAGTATAAGTTAGACTGCTACAAAATGTACAAATATGCTTAAGATAATATGGTGCTTCCAAAATATAGATTTTAGTAGTACCCAGAATGTATGTAATGCATTTTTTTTTTATTACTGTCCCTTCAACATCTCCAGGGATAGTACTCGCTATATAAATACAGTTAGTTAAAAGCACACACTCCGCAGCTCAGTTGTTAAGTCTTTGCACTACCAATCAAAAATAATAAATCTTTGTCATCACAAAGCTTCGAGTGATTTGATCAATTAAATCATTCTTTACATTTGCAGATTATCTCTTACATTTTCAGATTAACTCTTAGCACACATTCGGATTTCTTTCAGGCAAGAAGGCACCCGAGCAGGAAGGCTTATTTAGCTGTCCGCCTGACATCCATTCGGTTTGACAGCACAGGAGACTCATTGAATGACACTTCAGCTGAAGCATTTAAACTATTGGAATTAACTGCCCTGGGACGGTAATTGTTTTACGAAAAGTAGGGGAACGGGTTTTCATAAATCAAAAAAGTAGGGGCACATCGTGCCCCTTCGATCCTGCCCACTTCAACTTCTCGATCTATGCATTAAGAGCTTCCTTTGCAGGCTCTGTCCTCGGGACTCCACTCGCAGCCACCATCTTCTGACTTGCAACATGTGCTGCTCCCAATGAAGAAACTCACCAATCATTGCTAAGGCTCTTCCGCACTGTCCAATCAACCCACTCCTGAAAAGGAAATACTTCTAGAAATACAGCAGCAAGCCTCTGGCCGCAGGCTTCAGCCCTTCATCAAATGAAACGCCATCCGCAAATATCCACCAGGAAAAGCGCCGCTGAAAAAACAAAAAAAGCACGCTGGACTGTGCACACAAAACATGGTCCCTTCTGTTATGCTTTGGTCAAGTCATAGTTTCCCTCACTGAATGTAGTCACTTTTGTGTCTAAAAAATGTTTACTAAAAAATTAAGACTTTTTTATGCCGTGATGGTACATTTGAGTACACTCGAACATAATGGAGCTGATTCACAAATATTTTTCAGTGAGCAGGTGTGACTTTCGTAATACTCCTGGTTTAATACTGATTTCCTGGGATAATCCATGCTATTCATGACTTGCCCCTGGAATTTAGAAATAATAAAGCAGGAAATCAAATCTTTGTGGATGAGGTCTAGGTTGCCATTCTCAATGACAAAAACAGCAAAAAAATGTATTTCCTTGGAACCCACAAATTCTAAGAAATAATACTTGGTAGTGAAAGTCAAAAGTAGAGCTAGGCAGAGAGAGAGGTTATGATAGAGTGGTAAAAATATCACTTTTCCAGGGGGGGCTTAAAGTGGGGGCCCTGGGCATTTGCCCATTTCTCCATTCCTTCAAAAGTCTCTGTGTTCTTCACCTAATGACAGAGTCAATGACTGCTGTGGCTACCAATCTCACCAGATCCATCGAAATAACATGCAAACTCTTAATGTAGGAAGAGTTTATTCTTCCCAGGCTTAGACCTTTAAATAGGCCCATATTTATACTTTGTTAGCGCCGAGTTTGCGGCATTTTTTGACGCAAAAGCGGCGCAAACTTACAAAATACAATTGTACTTTGTAAATTTACGCCGCTTTTGCGTGAAAAAGCGGCGCAAATGCGGCGCTAACAAAGTATAAATACGGGCTCAATTTATAAACAGCACTTTCGAGAAAGGTAGCTGCACCGCTGTGTTTTTGACCGAATGTCGCCGCTGAGCCGCTCTGCATTGTAATTTATCACAAAATACTTTATCACCAATCCTTCGATTTGATGGTCCCATTGGTCTGTTATCAGGTGCGCGGTCCCTTCACAGATTATCAGTGAGAGATAACGCGGGACAGGCACTCAATGAAATCGCCTGCCCACTGCCTGTCTCTCCAAGTGGGTTGAATCAGGGGTCAAGTGACGACCCTGCGGCTGTGAGGAACAGCGCCCCCCTAGCCTAGGGGCTGGGAGTCTAGAGTTCGATGACCCCCGTCCGTCTCCCGTAACCAAACCTCCTGTGACCCGGCTCACTCCTTAGGGCACCATTCCCAAGGAAATTCGGAAATCTGGGTTTACAACTACGTTTGAAGGAGGATTTTCGAATTTATGACATCCGTAAAAAAAAATTAAAGTGGTGATGAAACAGTGAAAGTGGTGATGAAACAGTCACCGCTTTCCTAGGGTATTCGGAAATACTTGTTTTACATTCACATTAATGTTCAGACAAAGACATTTCTTGGTGCCTAACTGCTCAATGTGCATTTGTGTATGTGTAAATAGCTTCATGTGAGTGCAACTAAATTTTGAATATTTATTCTATAATCAAGGTTTTTTTTTCACCCCTGGAAAAAATCACTTCCCCATACCTCCAACATTTTTTGTGGAGTTTCCCGCCGGTCACCATCCTGGAAAGAGATCTACTTTTGCCCTCACAAGAGTAATTCTCCGACATTTACATGGTGGAAATGGGCTTAATGTTTGACAACGATCACAACGTCATGATTTTGTGAGTGCACGCACACTTCACAAGGTACACCCTCTATTTACTGCTTTACTCCTCGCTCACAGAAACAGATTTACTTCCCACATATTTAGTGTTTAATTTGTAAATAAAAACGTGCCAGTGCCCAAAGCTTTCTTCTGAAATACACGGCTGGTGCAGTTTAAATGTACGAACACGGAATACTGAGGCAGCATAATCCTGAATCTATCTCGGGCCTCTTTAATACATTTACAGCCACTCCCTGCCCCTTCAGCTCACTCTTGCAGCTTTCTGCCTTTGTGACGCTTTTATGTTTTTCTCTTCCTCCGTCTTTCCTATATGTGTCTTTTGCTCGCAGTAAATGCTTGATGCACAAAAGTATGTGCCGGCCCTCAAAAATAAGTGTGCCAGAAACGGAAACCACCGGCACAAATTAAGCACTGCACATATTACACCATGCCGGGCTATTGTTAGGACAGACAAAATTGATTTTCACGTGCAAATTCACCTCTAGTGAACTATGAAAACTAATCATTCGCATGTGCACTTTGTGAAGCGGGCCTTTTAGCTAAACCCTTACCTCTGTGACTTTGTTTAGAATGCAACACCACTGCGTCTACTCTGAAAACAAAGATGAAGGATTTGTGCAGGAAATAGCTTTCAGTAAATATGTGAAGTGTGGATGGTTTAGGACATAGGGCCTTCTGTTACAGCCTAGGCAGCCAGTCCCTCCACTGACGAGAGTGTTGCATTAATTTGTATGTGTCTCTACTAGATTCTCAACACAAACAATTGTGAGGCATATAAAAATACGTCTAACATGGAAGATGGGTGGAAAGAGCTGCTGAGCGCACACACATACACACACACACATATATATACATATATACCAGTAGGTAGTTATAGTTAGGACCATGTTTCCACAGACAAAGTGTTTTTTGACTTGCCTATATCTTTGGCACCCTTTGACAAATCTTCACGGAATTTTCCGCAAAAAGTGGCCAGGTGATTCTTGTTGCGCACGCGAAGGCGCGAGTTATAGCTACTGTTGGAGCAGATATGCTAATATGAGAAATTTTAATGATTTGCGTGTGTTTACTAATGAGAAAAATTCGATAAAGAAACTAAAATTAGAAAATAATGTGTGTGAGCAAAATGTGCCCACAGGGAATGATCACCATGTGTATTAACAAGATGCTAAATAATGGAAAATATTCATGAAAAACATATTAATATGCCATATTTGGATGTATAATTTATGTTTTGTGTTAATTCGCATTCTTAACTTAGCCATGCTGAGGGCCTGGTTGTCGCTGGGCCTGGTCTGCTATAATGTGGAGACGCGACAAGGGTTCCGAGGACTGGAGCTGGAGACAAGGACCTTGAACTGTGCAGAGTTCAGAAGGCTCTGCTAGAATATTCTGCAAATGTACCCGTAGACAGGAGATGATGAAGACAATTTGATACAATTATGCATAGTATAGGCTAGATGCACTTTCCCAGGACTTGAACAATGGAAGCACTGACTAAAAGACTATGGGGGTCATTACAACATTGGCGGTAAAAGGCGCTTACCGCTGTGCAGAAGACCGCCAATACACCGCCGCGGCATTCCGCCACAGCTATTATGAAACACATCTTGGAAACCGCCGAAATTCCGACAACCACACCACACCGCCACACCAAAGGTCAGTGATAAACTGGCGGAAACAAATCCTCCACCTCCACGCCAACAGAAACACGCCCATGCTATTACGACCCACGAATCCACACGGCAGTCTTTCAACCGCGGTATTCCATTGGCGGTACACACCGCCGCGCTCAAAATACACACACATCTACAAAACAACGCCACATTGGACAATTCGAAATACACACACCTGACACACATACAAACAACACTCCCACACACCAAACACAATATAAAACACACACCCACATCACCCACAAACCCCTACGACCAAAAAGTAGACACAAAGGCGACAGAGAGAGAGCACAGAATAAACAACCCCACTACACAGAGGCACGCAACACCATCACCCACACAACATCCACGCACAAAACACCACACACCACTACACTCACCACACTCATCACCACATACACCACCCCACACATCACCCACACCACCCCATGGCACGCCAAAGACACCCCCGCTTCTCCGAGGAGGAGCTCAGGGTCATGGTGGAGGAAATCGTCCGGGTAGAGCCACAGCTATTTGTCTCACAGGTACAGCACACATCAATAGCCAGGAAGATGGAGTTATGGCGCAGAATAGTGGACAGGGTGAACGCCGTGGGACAGCACCCAAGAAATCTGGAGGACATCAGGAAGAGGTGGAACGACCTACGGGGGAAGGTGTGTTCAACGGTCTCCAGGCACAACATCGCGGTACAGCGGACTGGCGGCGGACCCCCACCTCCTCCCCCACAACTAACAACATGGGAGGAGCAAGTCTTGACCATCTTGCATCCTGAGGGCCTCGCAGGAGTCGGTGGAGGATGGGACACTGGTAAGTCAAATCTTAACTATCATATCCCCCACCCTACCTGCATGCTATCACACACCCCCTCTCTCACCCCCTCTCCTATCACTACAACTCCTCACTAATCTACCCATGACACAAACCACCCATTCCAACACCAAGCCCTGCATGACACAACTAAGCATGGACACCCCTCACTAAAGCATGCCCACTGCACATACCCAGTACACCCCCCGGACCATCATCACACAAACTCACACACAGGAATGCATGCACTGGGGTACACAAACACCCACCCATTGCACACCATTACACACACACATGCAATATTCATGCTCTTATGCCCCTGCAGGAACCCGAAGGACCATCACCACACCAGAGGGTCCAGACAACACCACTCCACCCCCAGAAGAGGCCCACAGTGACGAGAGCAGCTCTGCCCTACTGGATCCTGATGACCAGCCCGGACCATCGTGGGCCTCGGGACAGTCGGTTCCCCTTGCACAGGCACAGCCCAACACCGACCTTCCACCCTCTGGTAACACCAGCACAGCACCCACCCAGCGGGCCCAAACCTCCCTACCCAGGACAGGTCAATCAGCGGTGTGTCCACCACTACAGGGCACCCAGGCTAACCCACCACCCCAACAACAACAGGGACCTGGGGGCAGTGGTAGTGGGCACACGGTCCAGGGGACGGAGGCACAGGAACACAGGGGAACTGGGAGGGCTGCTGTGCGACAGGGGGAGGACAGACCAAGGGAACCCACTCTCCACGAGGCCCTATCCTCCATCATGGGAGCAAACCACCACTCCCAGGAGACAATGGCGACGGTTCTGGACAAGTTGCAGGAGACCCTGCGTCTGCAGGAGGAACAATATTTGGGGTTCAGGGAGGAGCTCAGAACCATCGGCTCCGCCCTGGGCACCATCGTAGGGGTGCTGACGGACATTCAAAAGACCTTGAGGGACACCGTGGCACTCCAAGGGGCCCCTGACACTAGCCAGGACGATGAAATGCCCACCACCTCCGCCGGCGCTGGTGGACAGGACGCCCCGCCACAGGACCAACACACCAGTACCCCACCCCCTGCAGACGGACAACCACCACGCAAGCGGTCCCTGAGATCCAGGAACAGGACAGAGCAAGATGGCAAGACCCCCGCTAGGAAATGACACCCTCCTGATTGTCCTCCCACTGTCCCACTTTGTTACCCTGTCCATACTTTAACTGCCCCAGCTCCTCTTCCTATGCCCAGATGGGCAGTGCACCTGTGAGACTAATAGACTGGACTCTGCCATGGACATTCCTCCACCATCACCCATCCTCATTTTACAACCCCCTCCCATATCTGAGCACTTCAATAAACACCCTTGAAACACAAAACAATCTGGAGTCAGTCTGTGATTTAGTAAAAATGTATTATCAATGACAGTGTCATAATGGGTGTACCATTCTAAAGCTAACATACCTATGTCACACATCACAAGCCCTTGAAGGATGCAAGTAGTTGACATGTAGGTAACCACACCTGTGAAACCGTAATGGAAGGGTACAACTCAGTTACCAAATGTTGACTTAAATCGAAAAACAGGATAGAGGTAGACGTGTGAAAGTTAATGTAATGCTAAAAATGAAAATGTTCTCACCTGTGTCTCACTGGAAATATTGCTGTATGACTGACTCCCTGTTGTCGTTGTCTTCTTCATCCTCATCACTGTCCACAGGCTCCACAGGCTCCACAGCTGCTACAACACCGTCATCTGGATCATCCTCCTGCAGAAAAGGCACCTGGCGTCGCAATGCCAAATTATGGAGCATGGAGCAGGCGATGATGATGTCGCACACCTTCTTCGGTGAGTAGAATAGGGATCCACCTGTCATATGGAGGCACCTGAACCTGGCCTTCAGGAGGCCGAAGGTGCGTTCGATCACCCTCCTAGTCTGCCCATGGGCCTCATTGTAGCGTTCCTCTGCCCTGGTCCTGGGATTCCTCACTGGGGTCAGTAGCCACGAAAGGTTGGGGTAACCAGAGTCCCCCAAAAGCCATACACGGTGCCTCTGGAGTTGAGCCATCATATCAGGGATGCTGCTATTCCGCAGGATGTAGGCGTCATGCACTGAGCCAGGGAACATAGCATTTACCTGCGAGATGTACTGGTCTGCCAAACAGACCATCTGGACATTCATGGAATGATAACTCTTCCTGTTCCTGTACACCTGTTCACTCCTGTGGGGGGGGACAAGAGCTACATGGGTCCCATCAATAGCACCTATGACGTTGGGGATATGTCCAAGGGCATAGAAGTCACCTTTCACTGTAGGCAAATCCTCCACCTCAGGGAAAATGATGTATCTCCTTACGTGTTTCAGCAGGGCAGACAACACTCTGGACAAGACGTTGGAAAACATAGGCTGGGACATCCCTGATGCCATGGCCACTGTTGTCTGAAATGACCCACTTGCAAGGAAATGGAGCACTGACAGCACCTGCACGTCAGGGGGGATTCCAGTCGGATGGCGGATTGGTGACATCAGGTCTGGCTCCAACTGGGTACATAGTTCCTGGATTGTGGCACGGTCAAACCGGTAGGTTACGATGACATGTCGCTCTTCCATTGTCAACAGGTCCACCAGCGGTCGGTACACCGGAGGATTCCGCCATCTTCTCATATGTCCCAGCAGACGGTGCCTACGAAGGACAACAGCGAAGAACCAGTCATTAGTCCTCCAGGTATGTACCCACAGTCACACACAAGACTACAGCACTCACATAACCCTTCCTGTATGTGTGTTGAGTGTAGGCCTAGCTATGTGTGACGCAGTATGAAATGAAGCCATGTGGGCCCCTGAAATGGTGGCTGCCTGACCTCTAAACTGGGACAATGGGATTGTGGGGTACTGCGCTGGCGTTACACACCGTTGCGGTAGGCGGTCGTAGACCACGGCGCAATGCTGCATTGGTTGACATTGGACCCTATGGGTCCCAGGAGCCAATGAACAGGTGTGCCGGCGGTGATGATGCGCACCGCCGCGGACGTCACCGCCGCGGACGTCACCGCCGCGGACGTCACCGCCATTTTCTATCTGTTCAATCACTACATACCTGACCTTCGACAGGAGAGGACCTACACTGCAAGTGCTGCTGTGACCTCGGTCTGGAAGCGACGATGGCTGCTGCGTCTGGGGAAAGGGCCCCTGCCTTCACTGCACAGGAGTTGGAGAAACTGGTAGACGGGGTCCTCCCCCAGTATACGCTACTCTACAGTCCTCCAGACCAACAGGTTAGTACACAGGGAGCACGTTGTATGGGCTAGGCCTGGGTGGAGAGGGCTGGTTGGAAGAGGGAAGGGGGCAGAGTCCATAGAACATTAATGCATGGGAATGAATGGGCCACATGGCCAGAGTAGGGAGGGGGCCACTCACAACGACGGTGCAGTTGGTAATGACTGTTCCTCTTTCCTTGTGCATGTCATGTTGGTCAGCGCCCACCAGAAGAGGGACATTTGGCGCGCCATCGCCAAGGAGGTCCGGACCCTGGGGGCCCACCAGAGACGGGGCACCCACTGCCGTAAGAGATGGGAGGACATTCACCGCTGCAGCAAGAAGACGGCGGAGGCTCAGCTGGGGATGGCCTCTCAACGTGGGAGGAGTGCCCGTCGCACCATGACCCCCCTGATGTTCTGGATCCTGGCGGTGGCCTACCCGGAGTTGGATGGGCGCTTGAGGGCATCACAGCAGACACAAGGGGGTGAGTACAACCTCATTCTGCGGACTTTGCGTGCAGTGGCGGTGTCTGGGTGGGGGAGGTGGGCTGTGGGTGTCCCTAGGCCAGGGCGAGTTAGGTAGGCAAGGCCCCTCCGTAATGTAGCCCATGTGGCACTCTACCCCACCTTAGCAGAGTGCCAAGTCGAGGTATAGTTGCCCCTGTGGCATCCATGTGCGCCGATGTCCACCATTGCCATATAGGCCATATCCCAGAAATTGCATGTTCAGAGGGCAGGAGCACGGCGTAATGCAGGGGGCATCTGCGTTTGTCTTTCCGCCAACGGTAGCGGTATGCCATGCACTAAAACCCTCTTTCTTCTGTCTCCCCCCCCTTTGTCTGCTCTCCCTGTCCTTTTGTACATCAGCATCAACAGGCGGAGGTACAGTGGCACCGGAGCACAAGGGAGCTGCATCCCACATGGCCATGGAGGGCCACACCACAGACTCTGAATGCACCAGTGGGACGGAGGGCGAGGGGAGCTTCACGTCGGCCACCGGATCACCAAGCAGCGACACGGACTCGTTCGAAGATGGGAGCTCCCTTGTGGTGGCAGCACCATCTGTGCCCCCCACCTCTACAGGTAGAGCCGCCACCTCCCCTACCAGCAGCGCCCTCCCAGCAGCCCCTCAGCGTTCGCCCCGTGCCCGCTCACCCAGGAGGGTGGGCATCACCTTCGCCCCAGGCACCTCAGGCCCTGCCCCAGTCACCCCTGCTGCCCTCAGTGAGGAGGCCATTGACCCCCTCAGGTCACTCACTGTTGGGCAGTCTACCATTGTGAATGCCATCCAGGGTGTAGAACGAGAGTTGCAACACAGTAATGCATTCCTGGAGGGCATTCATTCTGGTCAGGCTGTCCTTCAGCGAACCCTGCAATCTTTGGCCTCAGCACTGATGCCAGCAATTGTCCCTGTGTCTAGCCTCCCCCCTCCAACTTCCTCCACCCAGACCCAATCTCCTGTACCCCAGCCCATCCCAAGCACACCTACAGACCAGCATGCACACAAGTCAACACACCCAAGTAGCTCAAGCAAACATAGGCACCACACACACAACAAGCACTCACGCAAGCCTCACCCACATACAGACACAACAACATCCACTGCCTCCATTGTGTCCCCCTCCTCCTCTTCTCCCTCCTCCCTCCCAGTGTCGTCTACACTCTCACCTGCATGCACTACATCTACATCCACTAGGACTTCCACCAGTACATCCAGCACCACACCCCGCTCACCTGCACTCACCACTTCCACTGCCATTTACACATCCCCTGTGTCCTCTCCCAGTGTGTCTGTGACGCCCCCTCCCAAAGTACACAAACGCCGGCAATCACTCACCCAACATCCATCCACCTCACGGCAGCCTCCATTACCTGCACCTGCACCCAAAACACCTAAAGTGACACCTCCGACAACCACCTCCTCTTCCTCCACTCCCAGCCCCCTCCAGCTACCCATCCCAGTGTTCGTCAGAAACTGTCCCTCTGTAAAGTTTACTTTTTTGCCCCCACCCCAACCCCTCCAATTCATCAGTCCTGTCGTAGCGCCTCAGCCAAAAAGCCTCCAATACCAGTGGTGCCTGTTCAAGGTTTTTGGAGTGCACCGGCCAGCAGAGCAGGCAGTAGGACCCAGAGCCAAGGCACTGGCAGCCCACCCCCTGTAAAGGCAATAAAATTGGAGAGTGGACGACGGGACCGTGTTAAGACTCCAGGTAGGAAAACAACTGACATGGGTTCCAAGGGGATTGGAGAGTCAGCTGTGACTCCACCAAAGGTGGGGAAGGGCCAGAGGAAGTCTGCCCAGCCTGTTGTGAGTGTCACGGCGGAGAAGAGCGCCATCATTTCCGGCGGTCGAGACACAACCGCCAGCACCATTGTTACTGGTCCAGAGACCACTGCCAGAGTCACAGCCCAGGAGGGCCCCACTATCGTCACTGGTCCGGAGACCACCGCCAGAGTCACAGCCCAGGAGGGCCCCACTATCGTCACTGGTCAGGAGACCACCGCCAGAGTCACAGCCCAGGAGGGCCCCACTATCGTCACTGGTCAGGAGACCACCGCCAGAGTCACAGCCCAGGACCACCGCCACCGCCGGAGTCAGTGCCCAGGAGGGCCCCACTATCGTCACTGGTCCGGAGACCACCGCCAGAGTCACAGCCCAGGAAGGCCCCACTATCGTCACTGGTCAGGAGACCACCTCCAGAGTCACAGCCCAGGAGGGCCCAGGTATCGTCACTGGTCCGGAGACCACCACCACCGCTGGAGTCAGTGCCCAGGAGAGCCCCACTATCGTCACTGGTCAGGAGACCACCGCCACCGCCGGAGTCAGTGCCCAGGAGAGCCCCACTATCGTCACTGGTCAGGAGACTACCGCCACCACCGGAGTCAGTGCCCTGGAGGGCTCCGGCTGCCACAGCCCCACTGGGCAATGCCACACACCAATGTCCTTATCAGAACCGCCATGGCAAAGCACCTCTGAACTGTCCTGAACCACCATGTCAAAGCACCGCTGAACTGTCCTGAACCGCCATGGCAAAGCACCGCTGAACAGAGCACAGACCGCCATGTCAAAGCACCGCTGAACAGGGCAAAGACCGCCATGGCAAAGCACCGCTGAACAGGGCAAAGACCGCCATGGCAAAGCACCGCTGAACAGGGCAAAGACCGCCATGTCAAAGCACCGCTGGACAGGGCAAAGACGCCATGTCAAAGCACCGCTGAACTGTCCTGAACCGCCATGGCAAAGCACTGCTGAACAGGGCACAGACCGCCATGTCAAAGCACCGCTGAACAGGGCAAAGACCGCCATGGCAAAGCACCGCTGAACAGGGCAAAGACCGCCATGGCAAAGCACCGCTGAACAGGGCAAAGACCGCCATGTCAAAGCACCGCTGAACAGGGCAAAGACCGCCATGTCAATGCCCCGCTGAACAGGGCACAGACCGCCATGTCAATGCCCAGCTGAACAGGGCACAGACCGCCATGGCAAAGCACCACTGAACAGGGCACAGACCGCCATGGCAAAGCACCGCTGAACAGGGCACAGACCGCCATGGCAAAGCACCACTGAACTGTCCTGAACCGCCATGTCAAAGCAGCGCTGAACTGTCCTGAACCGCCATGGCAAAGCACCGCTGAACAGGGCACAGACCGCCATGTCAAAGCACCGCTGAACATGGCAAAGACCGCCATGGCAAAGCACCGCTGAACAGGGCAATGCACCGGGTAGGAATGAATGGCCTGCCACATCAGGCATCCTTATCCCATGTGCAGCTGGGACAGTGACAGGACACGACCTTTCACGGGGAGACTCATCCAGTCTGGGCACCAATCCCCCCCAGTACCAGTAGAGACCTGCAGCAACTTGAGAGACTGTGGCTTTGCACTCCCCAGGATGGCACAGTGGGCAAACCACCCACTGTATAGACTTGAGAGACTGTGGCTTTGCACTCCCCAGGATGGCACAGTGGGCAACCCACCCACTGTATAGACTTGAGAGACTGTGGCTTTGCACTCCCCAGGATGGCACAGTGGGCAAACCACCCACTGTATAGACTTGAGAGACTGTGGCTTTGCACTCCCCAGGATGGCACAGTGGGCAAACCACCCACCCACTGTAGAGACTTGAGAGACTGTGGCTTTGCACTCCCCAGGATGGCACAGTGGGCAAACCACCCACTGTATAGACTTGAGAGACTGTGGCTTTGCACTCCCCAGGATGGCACAGTGGGCAACCCACCCACTGTATAGACTTGAGAGACTGTGGCTTTGCACTCCCCAGGATGGCACAGTGGGCAAACCACCCACTGTATAGACTTGAGAGACTGTGGCTTTGCACTCCCCAGGATGGCACAGTGGGCAAACCACCCACCCACTGTAGAGACTTGAGAGACTGTGGCTTTGCACTCCCCAGGATGGCACAGTGGGCAAACCACCCACTGTATAGACTTGAGAGACTGTGGCTTTGCACTCCCCAGGATGGCACAGTGGGCAAACCACCCACTGTGGAGACTTGAGAGACTGTGGCTTTGCACTCCCCAGGAGGGCATGAATGGGCATGGAGCCCCTTCGTGGATCTGGCTTTGCAGTCATCCGGCTGAGGTGCCCCCCCTTCCCTTCCCCCTGAGGTGCCTGTAGAATTTCTATCTGATGCCCCGGCAGTGTTCTCTCCGATTGTGGTCAGGTATCGTTTGTGGGCCTCGCCCATGTATTTTTGGACTGATGGTGCACGGACATTGTTATGTACATATCTGCACTACTTCTCGTCTTGTATATAATTATGACTGATTTTCAAATATATATCATGTATATTGGCACATTACATTGTTTGACCAATTTTCGCTTTGTGTATTCATTCTTCCGGGGGGATTGTGGGTTGTTACTGTGATTTTTGTGAATGCATTGGTGTGTATGTTGTAATATGCGAGGGTGGGGGTGTTTGGTGTGTGTCCCCCTAACTTTTGCCCCCCCCCCCATGTCGTAGGTGCAGTACTCACCGTTGTCTGCAGCGCCTACGTAGCTGTTGGTCGTAGAAGAGCAGAAACACAAGGGCAGGGAGTATTTGGAGTTCCGGCTCCATGGAGTCGTCGTTCCTCGTGGGATATGTTCAGGTGAGCGTTTTCCCATAGCAAAAGCTGTTTCCGCCGTGTTTTTATCCACGGTGAATCCGCCCCGGAAAAGGTGGCGGATTGGCGGGTTGTAATAGTGTGGGCGGTACATTGTCTCCCGCCTGTCTGTTGGCGGTGACCGCCGCGCTGCTTGTCTGTACCGCCGTGGCGGGCGAAGTGTTAAAGTGGCTGTCTTTGTTGGCGGTTTCCGCCAGGGTCATAATTCCCTTTTTTTTTGTCCTCCGGACTGTTTGCGGTATTTCCGCTGCTTTAACACCATCCGCCAGGGTTGTAATGACTACCTATGTGCAACAATTTTGTTACCTGAAGAGCTGGATGATGTTCTCATCGACAGAAGAACCAATCAAACTAATGAAACTTGAATCCTGAATAGACGTGTATTTGCAGTAAACAAAAACTATAGGTTAGAGTCATAACTTCTGATAAGGTTGACCAATTAGCAATTAGTGGGACGGACTGAGAGACCCTAATAAAAAGTCATGACAAGGGGAGAAAATTCAGAACGGGGAGGCAATAGTTGATGACGCCAGGAGACGCTGTCCGAAGTGCTGATAATTGGGCTTACCGTCTGTGAGCGTGATACTTGCTGATGACTGATGACCTGGAGATGAAGACTGACTCGTTGCTGATCCATCTTGGATATGTAGCTATAATAATGTGACTGACTAATACATGCTTTTTCTTCTAGGTACCAACTGCGCTGTTTAAATGTTTACTCTCTAGATAGATTTTTCCAAATTAGTGATTTTTTCCCAAATTGTTTTTGCATGAAGACCCGCATGCTGTTGCTAATCTGGGTTAGGTAGGCTGACAAGGGTGACTTTGATGGTGACAACTGACTGACGAATTTGCTTTGCTGAATTATTGCGTCATGCATTAAGAAATTATTAGTCAATGTTAATTTGATTTTGTGTTCTTGGTTGAGTATGGCCTTTTTGTGATGGTTAATAAAGCTTGAATAACAATAAAGTTGAATAAAGTTTTTGATTAGAATTGTAACTAATAGGGAATAAAAACGATTAACCTTTCGAGAGTGATGGTATTTCTTACTAGATAAGTTTCCATAAATGTTTGATATTGATTATAGTGATGTTGATGGTTCAATGGTCTACTGCATAACTAGGATACCCCATGCGATCCAAAAGGTTCATCGACCTATATGCGTCCCCTTGTAAGTTTACTTACTAAGGAGCAGGCGCGCTAGCAGTTTTTGGTAGCAGCTTGATGGTTAGTTTCCTTGGGGAACTAGTTATGTGGTGACTATTGGTTATGGTAGTAGCTTAAGTTCGGTATAGTTGTTTATATTTTATGAGGTTTGAATTTTTTTTTTAAATGGCAAAGATGATGTCCCCTTAAACCCGGAAATGTCTTTCCCAGATCCTGGATCCCGTTGGTAAGGTTGGGTATGTTCCCGGTGTAATCTTGAAGTAGCATGAAAGTAGTAGGTTGCGCTTGCAAGGCTTAAGCAGATCGCAGGTGAATTGTGATGTGTGTGTGGTATAGTAGTGAGTCTGTGTACTCCAGTTGAGGATAGTAGGAGTGTGCGTACTCCACAGTCTGAGAGCAGGGAAGTCGTTGAACTTCATATGTGTGTCGCACTTTGTGCAAAAAAATTGTCCACGTGGTTGTTGGTGATGTACGGACTCTGCGTGGTCTAAGACTCCGGAGTATATTGACAAGTGTAGGAGACACTTGGTTATATGTTGTAATCTGTCTGGTTTAGTAGGTTGATCGGGCGTGGTCAACAAGTCAGTGTGCATGGTAGTTGAGTAAAAGAAGTTTAGACTGAGATTTGGCGACTCCTATGTGCACCAGGACAGACCCATTGATCAGTTGAGAGTAAAATCTGCGGGTCGAATTTTGCTGGCGAACGTGGGGGATTGAGAAAGAGGAATAGCTAAAGAGCCAGAAAGAGCCATTAGTGAAAATCCGCAAGGTCCCTGAAGCGATTGTGACCCTTCCTGTAGTAAACTAGCATGTTTATTTTAGTTATTGGTTGGTAAAGGCGCTTGCAATAAAACAGCATTAGTTGAGTGAAATCGAGTTAAGGAAGACAGGCCGCAAGACTTTGTCAGCCGCTGTGTGTCAGTGTGACGTCAGAGTGTGCAGCGCTGGGATAGGTTGGTTGGTAAGAAGAGCCGCAACCGGATTGGCAGCTGTCTGTGAGAGGCAATTGGTCGAGTAAACGGGTGAAGGGAATCTCAGGAGTAAAAGCCATTTCATTTATTGAATTAATTGTACACAAAAACAGGCAACATTAAGTTTTTCAGGGCATTCAAGAGTGCAATGAGGGGAGGTTCTTACATTAAGGCATCAGTGGGGGAGCCGACCCCCCCGGAGGATTCTCTGGCGTATTTTGTGATGTCAGAGAGAGGTGTAGCACTGTGTCTTTGGTTAAAGCAATGGAGTAAATTGACAAAGAATCAAGGGACTTTAGCTTTTACGGAACACGGAACATTTAATTTGAGAATTTTTGATCAATTACGAATGTCACTATATGATATGAAGCCATTACTGAGGCCAGCACAGTTCGAGGTTTTAGCAGTTTGGGAGCTAGTGGCCAGACAGCAGCAAGAGCTGAAGTTCAATAGAAGGGTGAAGAAAGTGGAAAAGTCACTAGCGGAAGCTAGATGGGATTGGGAGCAAAAGAGATGGAGAATGGCGACAATGAAAGAGATTAAAATGTTCCCAGCAATTACTTAGGGAGATGAGTCAGAGAAAGGGGATAGTGCCAAAGAAGAAGAGAGTGAGGGAAAGAAGAAAAGGAAAAAGTCTTATGTAGACAATGATGACTCTGATGTTGAGGATCTCATTACACAGTTGTTGAGAGCCAGACCTCCACCTATGACAACCTATGCAGGGGGTCCTGGTACTAATGCTACAGCCCCTCCTGCTGCTCCTGAACAATCACAGGGAGACGTGGGAGTTGTACAAGCAGAAGAAGGACAACTACCAGGGGTAGTACAGAGTACATCTGTTGCAGGGACTAGTGCTGTAGCTCAGGTGCTGATGCATCCACCTTCAGTACATAGAATTTATCCAGATGTACCAGTTCTTGAGACTGTGTCAAATATCATGGTGCCGAGGGAGCAGATGCTTACGAAGCCAATGTTGATTCAGACAGACCCGACACCAATGTTGTTATCCTCAGCACAGGCTGGGTATGTCGAAGTTTACCCCTTTGACAGGAACCTCGACTGGTTTCACCCCAGTTATGAATCAGGCAATGGGAGTACCACTCACACAAGGTGCAGGTGCTAGGGCAGCCCCGGATGCAATATCACTACCGATTACTGTACTTTGAACACATGAGATCAGCTGGGATGAAAGCACACTTGAGGGACTTATTTCAGAGTGCACAGATTTGGGGGGCATTAGAGAAGTGGGAAGGCAGATGGACGAAGAAAAAGGAGAAACGAAAACGGGATTCCCAAGAAGGGGCAGAAGGAGTCGATAAAAGGGAATCAGTTAAAATGCTTCCGATGAAGTAAATTCCAGGGGGTCAGTTTGTTCATGTCCCATGGCACAGAAGTGACATACTGCCTTTTACGAATGATTATCCCAAGTTGAGAGAGAAGCCAGTTGAATGGTATCAACGGACTGAGAGATTTGTGAAGCTTTCTAAATGTTTGTGGGAAGATCTGAACACACTATTGGAGTTAGTGTTCCAGCTGACTTATGGGTCGAGTGTAAGAGGGCAGTAGACTGGCCAACGAGTGAACTCGAGAGAGACAAGGTTACAGGTGCGCCGTCACCCGATGTAATGAAGAATTATTAGAAGGTGATTGAGTTCCTGAAGACTAGGATTTCTCCTAAAAACATTGATTGGCTGCGGATTGATAGACCAGTCCAGGAGTCTAAAGAGTCAATACATACTTACTATGAGAGGTTGTTGAAGGCTTTTAAGGAGTACAGTGGCAAGGAGGCAATCAAACCAAAAGACATGTTGCATTTTGTCTTCAGATTTGTTGAAGGTTTGAGACCATAAGTAGGACAGATGATTAAAAGTCATTTGATTTGCTGGCAGGCAAAGCCGATCGATGAGGTGTTGCAGTATGCTAAATATTGTAGTGATGAGATTGAATTGAAACAAAAGAAATTGAAAGAAAAGGCAATGGTGATGCAGATTAAGGCAGCCCAAACAGGAGCGCAAGGAGCTTTAGTGCTGCCGATGCTGCCACAACAGAGAGCTGTCACGTTTCAACCTCAAGCGAGGGGCAGAGGGCGCGGAATGGAGATGATGCGTGGTCTGGATTTAGGAACTGTGGCTGTACAGAATGACATGCAGGGTATGAAAAGGATGTTACCATGCCATTTGTGCGGAAACGTGGGACACTGGAAGCGGGAGTGTCCATTGATGGTGCAAGAAGGAGTGGTTCAGCAAGGTGATGTCAGTACAATTCAAACTGTAAAGATCCCGAAAAAGAGGGGCATAGTTCCAAATGCTCAGAATCGAGGGCAGAATTTCCTGCCTGTACAATAGTTGCCGGTGCCTTGAGCACAATTTTCTCCATTGTCGTCAGTACAGCAGCAGGTTTCTATAGTACCTAGACAGCAAATGCAAATACCCCAAGCACCGATGGAACAGCAACAGGTTATGCTTACTCAGCAGGTCACAGGTCAAAGACAGGACAATAGTAACAATACAGTACACCAGTTCCCATTTCACAGTGAGGATGAAATAAACGACGGATGGATGAGTGACAGTTCGGATGAGGGAGCCTGTATTCTTGCTGCGTCCCTAGAGGTAGATCAGAGAGGGCCTTTTGTGAAAGGAAAGGTAATGGGTCACAAGGTTTTATTCTTAGTTGATACTGGAGCTACGTGCTCTACAGTGAGGAGTGTAGAAGTACTGAATTTACCTCTTTCAGGCAGGACAGTTCAGGTTGTGGGAGTGGAGAATAGACAATTGACGAACCCTATCACAGAACCAGTGCAAGTCTAAATTGGAAATTATGTAGGACTGCATAGATTTGTGGTGTGTGATTCAAGTCCTGTGTCCTTGCTAGGTAGAGATTTGTTGTGCAAGACCAAATGCTCTACAAATTGTACAGATGCAGGGATAGAAGTCCAAGCAAATAGTGATGACGAGGAGGAACAGGTGTCAGCTATGGTGTTTAATGACACTTATGAAGATTATTCATTGATCGAATTTTTCCCGATGTTCACTATGAAGGAGTTGAATGCAGAATTACAGGGAACTGTAAGGAAGGAAGTTTGGGACTTGACAGGAAAGGAAGTGGGATTAAAGGAGTGGAACCTATTAAAATTACTTTGAAGCCAAATGTTGAATTCCCAAAGCTTCCTCAGTATAACATGGTGCAGGATGTGTTGATGAAAGTGGCGTAGATAATTGGAGACTTTCTAAAACAAGGAGTTCTAAAGGAAGTGTTGAGCAGCCCATGTAATTCACCGATAATGGGGTTGAAAAAGCCATGTGGAAAAGTACGAGTTGTGCAGGACTTGCGAAAAGTGAATGACATGGTGGTTAAGTGTTGTCCGATTGTGCCCAATCCAGCAGTGATACTGTTTCAGATTCCGTGCGAAGCAGAGTGGTTCACAGTGGTCGATTTGTCACAATCTTTCTTTTCAGTACCACTTCACGAAGATAGTCAGTTTCTTTTCAGTTTCAAATTTTTAGTTAAGGTCTATAGCTGGTGTAGGCTTCAACAAGGGTACACGGAGTCACCATCCCTGTTCAATCAGATCCTGAAGAAGAATCTGGAGTCATTGGAATTACTTTGCCAATCAACTCTTGTACAGTACATTGATGAACTATTGATCGCATCCAAAACAAGGGACGAGTGTAAGCATGACTCGATTGCCCTGTTGAATCATTTAGGAGAATTTGGACACAAGGTCTCACCTGTGAAGTTGTAGTATTGTCAGAAATCTGTCAAATATTTGGGACATCAGATTGAGAAAGGATTAAGAAGAATCTCCAGAGAAAGGATAACAATGATTTTGCAGAGAAGTCCCCCGACTTCCCAGAAAGATGTACGCATGTTTCTGGGAATGGTAGGGTACTGTAGACAGTGGATTCCAAATTTTGCTGGGATAGTAAAACCCCTACAGCAGTTGACACACAAAGGAGTTACAGATCCCATTATTCTAGATGAGGACCAGATGAGGGCATTCACTGAATTGAGAGAGAGTTTGTGCAAAGCCCCACTGTTGGGAATGCCTGATTACACAAAGCCTTTCACATTGTTTTGCCATGAACGTGATGCTTGTTCTTTGTCTGTCTTGACACAGGTCCATGGAGGTGCTTATCGCCCAGTAGCTTATTTTTCAGCTACCTTGGAACCGGTTGCAGCAGCTTTACCAGGTTGCCTGCGAGCAGTAGCCGCAGTTGGTCAAAGTCTTTCCCAATGTGAAGGGGTAGTCATGGGATACCCAGTGACGGTAATGGTACCACATTCTGTTGAGATTTTACTGACAAGGACGAAAACACAACATTTGACGGGGGCCAGACTGACAAGGTATGAGATGAGCATCTTGGGAGCTCCGAATGTAACTTTGAAAAGATGTACAGTGTTGAATCCAGCAACATTACTACCAAGTGATACTGTTGAAATTGAAAAGGAGGAGGATATAGAACATGATTGTCTTGAGGTGACTGAATTTTGCACAAAGCCAAGGCCTGATATTAGAGATACTTGGTTAGAAGAAAATGATCAAATTGTCTTTGTTGATGGTTAATGTTTCAGAGATGGGACTGGCACCTTGAGTGCAGGATATGCTGCATGTACAATTACAGGAACTTTGAAAACTTCATGGCTTTTCGGAGTGTATTCTGCACAGGTGGCAGAGCAGGTGGCTCTTACTAGAGCTTGTTATGTTTCTACCAGACTGCGAGTGACAATATACACTGATAGTCAATACGGATTTGGAATTGTTCATGATTTTGGTCAATTGTGGTCGCAGAGAGGTTTTATGACCTCCAGTGGAACACCAGTAAGAAATGGCGACCGGATAAAAGAATTACTGTATGCAATTCAGTTACCTGAAGAAATTGCTGTAGTGAAATGAAGTGCACATCCAAAGACACAAGATTACATTTCCTTGGGAAATGGGTATGCAGATCAAATCGCAAGGTTTTGCGCATTGAACTGTATATCGTTCAAAGATAAGTGGGAATTGATGCCAGAAGAAGAGACAAATTGTGCAAGTTTTGTTTTGAAAATTATTGATACTTTAGAAGAGTTAAAAACATTGCAAGAAAACGCAGACAAGGAAGAGAAAAAGCTGTGGTCAAAATTGAAATGTATACAAAGACTAGATGAAATTTGGGTATCTGAGGAGGGCCAGATGGTATTGCCAAATAGTCTATTGACTCAGATGGCTCGGTATTACCATGGTCAGGCACACATTGAAAGAGATGCCATAGTCAGGTTGTTAAAAGTTGATTGGTTCAATCAAAAGTTTAGGCAAGCAGCTGAAGCAGTATGCCATAGATGTGTGATCTGTCAGCAGTTAAATGTGGGAAAAGGGACAGTGGTGAATTTGAGCCACATTGGAAGAGCAGGAGGACCATTCAGCAGAATGCAATTGGATTTCATTGAGATGCCTGCATGTGGTGGATTGAAGTACGTGTTGGTGATTGTGTGTGTGTTTAGTCACTGGATTGAAGCATACCTCACACGTAGAAATGATAGTCTTACAGTTGCAAAGCTGTTGCTTAGAGAGTTAATACCAAGGTTCGGATTCCCAATCTCTTTAGAAACAGATAGGGGAACGCACTTCAATAACGAAGTGATTAAGCTCTTATGTGCAGCATTGACCATTGAACAGAAGCTTCACTGCAGCTATCGTCCAGAGGCATCGGGACTTGTAGAGCAAATGAATGGTACTCTGAAATCGACAATTGACAAAATGTGTGCTGCAACAAATCTGAAATGGCCACATGCATTGCCTTTGGTGTTGATGTCAATGTGAAATATACCTGACAGGAAAACAGGACTGTCCCCACATGAGATTCTCATGAGTAGAGCAATGAGGTTGCCAGCAATACCAGCCAATGTTCTTGTCAACATTACAGATGGTATGGTGTTGGACTACTGCAAAGGTCTGGCTGATGTGGTTTCTCTCAGCAGGTACAAGCCGTTACCCTGCCACCCATCCATGACCCAGATCACAACCTGAGAGCCGGAGACTGGGTCGTGATCAAAAAGCATGTGCGCAAGACTTGCCTAGAGCCACGTTGGAAAGGTCCATACCAGGTGGTGTTGACAACAACAACAGCTGTGAAATGTGCAGGACTACCTAACTGTATACACAGAAGCAATACCTAGAGAGTGGTGAGTCCTCAGGACCATGAAGAAGTGTTGTTGAGAGCATCAACAGCAGCAAAGCAAGTAGTTCTTCCTGAACCAGAGCCGGAGCAGGCTGAGCCTGAAGTGGATCCAGAGCTGGTGGAAGACGGATCAATTACCCCAGTGAGAGAGGAAGGTGCAGAAGCACAGGAAGCGGAACAAGAAACGAATCCGATGGAAGTGACTGGAGAACCATGCACAGGGAAGGTTCTCTCAGAAGCAAATGGTGACAAAACACAAGGAGACCAAGTGCCAGAGCCTGAGGGGGAAAGAGTTGAGGCAGATCGAAGTCAAAGTGATCTGACGCCAGTGGCATGGGCACTGCAGGGGCCCCCAGGGGCCCCACAACACCCGTTCCCGCCAGCCTGTTCCTGGCGGTGTAAACCGCCAGGAACAGGCTGGCGGGAAGGGGGTCGGAATCCCCGTGGCGGCGCTGCATGCAGCGCCGCCATGGAGGATTCCCTGGGGCAGGGGAAAACCGGCGGGAAACCGCCGGTTCCCCTTTTCTGACCGCGGCTTTACCGCCGTGGTCAGAATTGTCCCAGAAGCACCGCCAGCCTGTTGGCGGTGCTTCCTCCGTCCCCGGCCCTGGCGGTCCATGACCACCAGGGTCGGAATGAGGCCCTATATCTGTTCATGAGACTACCACACTAACGGCTTATAGAGAGGTTTAAGCTAGACGAACAATATTTGCATGATTATACTAACGCAAAAGGAGAGCTGTCTTCTAACGTCTTTTATCGGTTGTTGAGTGAGTATCTGGAGACAATGGATGCAAAGGATTGTCTTGTGTGTACGCAAATCCCTTCCTCTGTGGAAGAAGGGGTTACTTATCATAGCTTGCCCTTGACTTATGGCATAACTTGCAGTTTGCTACTAACCCGATTTTATAATCAAGAGTATATACAGTATTTTTACTCTAACCACGACCTGGTGTTTTCTTTTGTTCCAATTATTAGATATTTGAGTAAGATAGCTAAGGATCATGATATAGTATTAGTTAGAGGATTCTTTGAGCCAACATTGACTTTTGGCATGGCTTATGCGCATCGTAATAATCTAACTTGCTTATTAACACCTATGGAGAAGAGCTTTATGGAGCATACTGACGATAGGAGGAAAGCATTGAAAGAGAAACTAGAAAGAGGATCAGAGAAAAGGACTTACGAAAATGATTATGCTTATACTGCTATTAAAACACAAGGGAGACTAGCTTTAGATGCACTACATGTAGGGAACCTTTGTGTATATAGGCCAAAATCATGCACTGACACATTTAATTTGTGGGAACGAGTGAATGTAGGCATGTGTTTTTGTTTCAGAGTAAATGGACATTTATGTTGAATGGTGCAGACCCTGTAATTCCTGTAATTTATTTTATTTGTGGGCTTGGTGCATATTACCGTCTTTCTAGAGGATGGTATGGGACATGTTACTTGGGAATAGTTTTTCCTAAGATCTATCAGATAGATGATCTAAAGAAGATACCGAGAATGACTGAATTACATCAGATGAGACAAAAGAGAGAAACGGCCTCTGCAATCGTAGGGATATTTTGGGGGCAGTAATTATTTCTGTAGGTTTTATACTGAATGCAAACAAGATACAAAAATTGTCTACTATTGTGGATAACATGCTAACAAACTTTACTGGAGCCATACTTTTGCTAAATACTGAATTAGCTGCGGATAGAGCTATGACGCTTCAAAATAGGCTTGTTTTAGACATAATATTAGCGAAGGACGGAGGAGTCTGTAAAATGATTAATGCAAGGCATTGCTGTTCATATATTCCTGAGAACGGGAAGGAGATAAGAGATTTGGGGCCATATGTACGAAAGCTTTTTCCTATAGACACAGAATGGGTAAAATCCTTTGGTACATCTGGCCCTTGCTTACTAATTTAACTAATGCAAGTAAGGATTTGAAAGAATTAAAAGAACCAAGGGTTTGGGAAAAAAGTTGAAAATGGATTTGTTACTGTGGGAAATTGGTTTAGACAAATTTGGGTTGGAATATTGTAGAAAATTGTCCAAGGAATACTAATTGTGATTACTGTTATATTGGGCATATGGGGGGCATGTAAAATATGGCAGAAAATAAAACTAAAAAGGGGCAAAAATAATCAGGAGGGAAGAACAACCCAAGAGAAGAATTCATAGAGAAAATACAAGAAGGAGAAATGAAGGTGTAGCTGAAAGAAATTTGTAAAATGTTGACAAGGGAAAGGTGTGATGACATATTTAGTCATCAGCGGAGGGACTGTTTGGAGCAGATATGCTAATATGAGAAATTTGAATGATTTGCGTGTGTTTACTAATGAGAAGAATTCGATAAAGAAACTAAAATTTTAAAATAACGTGTGTGAGCAAAATGTGCCCACGGGGAGTGATCACCATGTGTATTAACAAGATGCTAAATAATGGAAAATATTCATGAAAAACGTATTAATATGCCATATTTGGATGTATAATTTATGTTTTGTGTTAATTCGCATTCTTAACTTAGCCATGCTGAGGGCCTGCTTTTCACTGGGCCTGGTCTGCTATAACGTGGAGACGCGACAAGGCTTCATAGGACTGGAGCTGGAGAGAAGGACCTTGAACTGTGCAGAGTTCAGAAGGCTCTGCTAGGATATTCTGCAAATGTACCCGTAGACAGGAGCTGATGAAGACAATTTGATACAATTATGCACAGTATACGCTAAATGCACTTTCTTAGGACTTGAACAATGGAAGCAATGGCTAAAAGACTATGGGCAACAATTTTGTTACCTGAAGAGCCGGATGATGTTCTCATCGACAGAAGAACCAATCAAACTAACGGAACTTGAATCCTGAATAGACGTTTATTTGCAGTAAACAAAAACTATAGGTTAGAGTCATAATTTCTGATAAGGTTGACCAATTAGCAATTAGTGGGACGGACTGAGAGACCCTAATAAAAAGTCATGACAAGGGGAGAAAATTCAGAATGGAGAGGCGATAGTTGATGACATCAGGAGACGATGTCCGAAGTGCTGATAATTGGGCTTACCTTCTGTGAGCCTAATACTTGCTGATGACTAATGACCTGGAGACGAAGACAGACTCGTTGCTGATCCATCTTGGATAGGTAGCTATAATAATGTGACTGACTAATACGTGCTTTTCGTCTAGGTACCAACTGCGCTGTTTAAATGTTTACTCTCTAGATAGATTTTTCCAAATTAATGATTTTTTTCCAAATTGTTTTCGCATGAAGACCCACATTCTGTTACTAATCTGGGTTAGGTAGGCTGACGAGGGTGACTTTGATGGTGACAATTGACTGACAAATTTGCTTTGCTGTATTATTGCGTCATGCATTAAGAAATTATTAGTCAATGTTAATTTGATTTTGTGTTCTTGGTTGAGTATGGCCTTTTTGTGATGGTTAATAAAGCTTGATTAACAATAAAGTCGAATAAAGTTTTTGATTAGAATTGTAACTAATAGGGAATAAAAACGATTAACCTTTCGAGAGTGATGGTATTTCTTACTAGATAAGTTTTCATAAATGTTTGATATTGATTATAGTGATGTTGATGGTTCAATGGTCTACTGCATAACTAGGATACCCCATGAGATCCAAAAGGTTCATCGACCTATACGCGTCCCCTTGTAAGTTTACTTACTAAGGACCAGGCGCACTAGCATTACCTTAGGGCGCAACTTATAGTTACTTGAAAAAACTCTAACTGCTGAATTTCTATGGTTTTCTATGAGTAAATTCAGAACCTAACTATAACTTCCCTGTAACATTTGTATTTTTTTCAGCGAATTTCTATGGTTTCTTAACGTAAAGTAATTTTAATCACTTTACATGAGTCCAACCCTCACCGTGCGAGGTCTTTGGCAGTGCACAGCGTTTTTTTTTTTCGCAAGGCCTGGCCTGCCGCCTGGCCTTGGGGCCAAGCCCTTAACCCCTTCGCTGCAAGGCCTTTTCCCTCTCAGGTGGCAAACCTTTTTTTGGCTGTTTGGGGCAGTTGGCGCTTAGGCCCTCATAACTTTTTGTCCACATAAGCTACCCACGCCAAATTTGAGTCCTTTTTTCCAACATCCTAGGGATTCTAGAGGTACCCATACTTTGTGGGTTCCCCTGAAGGAGACCAAGAAATTAGCCAAAATTCAGAGAATTTTTTTTTTTTTTTTTTTTTTAAATGGGAAAAAGGGCTGCAGAAGAAGGCTTGGGTTTTTTTCTCCCCAAAAATGGCTTCAGCAAAGGGTTTGCAGTGCTAAAATCAGCATCTTCCCAGCTTTCAGGAACAGGCAGACGTGAATCAGAAAACCACATTTTTCAACACAATTTTGGCATTTTACTGGGACATACCCCATTTTAACTATTTTTTGTGCTTTCAGCCTCCTTCCAGTTAGTGACAGAAATGGGTGTGAAATCAATGCTGGATCCTGGAAAGCTAAACATTTCAGAAAAGTAGACAACATTCTGAATTCAGTAAGGGGTAATTTGTGTAGATCCTATAAGGGTTTCCTACAGAAAATAACAGCTGAAATGAAAAAATATTGAAATTGAGGTGCAAAAAACAGCCATTTTTATCCACGTTTTACTCTGTAACTTTTTCCTACGATGTCAGATTTAAAGCAATATACTGTTACATCTGCTGGACTCTTCTGGTTGCGGGGATATATAGGGATTGTAGGTTCGTCAAGAACCCTAGGTACCCAGAGTCAATAAATGAGCTGCACCTTGCAGTGGGTTTTCATTCTATACCGGGTATACAGCAATTCATTTGCTGAAATATAAAGAGTGAAAAATAGGGATCAAGAAAACCTTTGTATTTCCAAAATGGGCACAAGGTAAGGTGTCGAGAAGCAGTGGTTATTTGCACATCTCTGAATTCCAGGGTGCCCATACTAGCATGTGAATTACAGGCCATTTCTCAAATAGACGTCTTTTTTACGCACTGTCTTACATTTTGAAGAAAAAATGTAGAGAAAGACAAGGAACAATAACACTTGTTTTGCTATTCTGTGTTACCCCACGTCTCCCGATAAAAATGGTACCTCACTTTTGTGGGTAGGCCTAATGCTCGCGACAGGAAACGCAACATGGACACATCACATTTTTACATTGAAATCTGATGTGTTTTTTTGCAAAGTACCTACCTGTAGATTTTGGCCTCTAGCTCAGCCGGCACCTAGGGAAACCTACCAAACCTGCATATTTTAGAAAACTAGACACCTAGGGAAATCCAGGATGGGGTGACTTGTGGGGCTCTCACCGGGTTCTGTAACCCAGAATCCTTTGCAACACTAAAAAATTGGCAAAAAAAACTGTTTTTCCTCACATTTCGGTGACAGAAAGTTCTGGAATCTGAGAGGAGCCACAAATTTCCTTCTACCCAGCGTTCCCACAAGTCTCCCAATAAAAATGGTACCTCACTTGTGTGGGTAGGCCTAGCGCCCGTAACAGGAAATGCCCCAAAAACACAACGTGGACACCTCACATTTTCCAAAAAGAAAACAGAGCAGTTTTTTGCAAAGTACCTAGCTGTGGATTTTGGCCTCTAGCTCAGCCGGCACATAGGGAAACCTACCAAACCTGCACATTTTTTAAAACTAGACACCTAGGGGAATCCATGATGGGTGACTTGTGGGGCTCTCACCAGGTTATGTTACCCAGAATCCTTTGCAAACCTAAAAATTTGGCCAAAAAAACAGTTTTTCCTCTCATTTCGGTGATAGAAAGTTCTGTAATCTGAAAGGAGCCACAAATGTCCTTCCATCCAGCGTTCCCCCATGTCTCCTGATACAAATGGTACATCATTTGTGTGGGTAGGCCTAGTGCCCGCAACAGAAAATGCCCCCAAACACAACCTGGACACATCACATTTTCCCAAAGAAAACAGCTGTTTTTTGCAAAGTGGCTAGCTGTGGATTTTGGCCTCTAGCTCAGCCGGCACCTAGAGAAACCTACCAAACCTGCTCATTTATGAAAACTAGACGCCTAGAGGAATCCAAGATGGGTTGACTTGTGGGGCTCTCACCAGGTTCTGTTGCCCAGAATCTTTTGCAAACCTCAAAATGTGGCTAAAAAACACTTTTTCTTCACATTTCGGTGACATAACGTTCTGGAATCTGAGAGGAGCCACACATTTTCTTCCACCAAGCGTTCCCCCAAGTCACCCTATAAAAATGGTACCTCACTTGTGTGGGTAGGCCTAGTGCCCGCGACAGGAAATGCCCCAAAACACAACCTGGACACATCACATTTTCCCAAAGAAAACAGAGCTGTTTTTTGCAGTGCCTAGCTGTTGATTTTGGCCTCTAGCTCAGCCGTCACCTAGGGAAACCTACCAAACTTGCGCATTTTTTAAAACTAGA
The DNA here is from genome assembly GCF_031143425.1 of Pleurodeles waltl. NCBI lineage: Eukaryota > Metazoa > Chordata > Amphibia > Caudata > Salamandridae > Pleurodeles > Pleurodeles waltl. Next base: position 156,364,204 of record NC_090447.1, read on the forward strand.
CACCTAGGGGAATCCAAGATGGGGTGACTTGTGGGACTTTCATCGGGTTCTGTTACCCAGAATCCTTTGCAAACCTCGAAATATGGCAAAAAAAACACGTTTTCCTCACATTTCGGTGACAGAAAGTTCTGGAATCTGAGAGGAGACACACATTTTCTTCCATCCAGCATTGCCCAAGGAGGGCCCCCCAAACACAGATAAAACCAAAAGAAAGAAAGCAAAAAAAATCCTGGTGTCTTTATGGTTTCTGCCCCCCCGGGGGCAAAAGGGCCTAAAAAAAAATAGGCCAATCTGCCCCCCCTTTTGGAGCTGACCATTGCCCTAGGGGCCACACGCCACACAAAGCACACACACATGATCCCTGGCGCTAAGTGGATCTGCCCCCCTTGGGGGCTGATGGGCCTAAACAAAATAGGCAGATATGCCTCCAAGGGGGGCAGATCTGGCCAATAGTGCTTTTTGTCCCAGGGGGGCGACCCTTGACAAAAGGAAGAAAGAAAAAAAAATCCCTGGTGTCTTTATGGTTTCTGCCCACCCTGGGGTCAGAAGAGCCTAAAATAAATAGGTCAATCTGCCCGCAAGGGAGCAGAAATTGCCTAGATTTTATTCCCCCCTTTGGGGGGCAACCCTTGCCCAAAGCACACACACACAAACGATCCTTGGCACTAAGTGGATTCTGTCCCCCTTGGGGGCACATGGGCCTAAGAAAAATAGGTTGATCAGCCCCCAAAGGGGGCAGAAATGTCCAATCGTGCTTTTTGCCCCTTGGGAGTGACCCTTGCCCAAGGGGGTGCCCCCCAAACACAGAAAAAAAACGAAAGAAAACAAAAAAAATCCTTGGCATCTTTATGGTTTCTGTCCCCCCCCCACCCTGGGGGCAGAAGGGCCTAAAAAAAGGGGCCAATCTGCCCACAAGGGGGGCAGAAATGGCATAAATAATATTTCCCCCTTTGGGGGTGACCCTTGCCCAAGGGGCCACCCCCCCAACACACACAGCACACACACACACACACACACACATGATCCCTGGCGCTAAGTGAATCTGCCCCCCTTGGGGGCAGATGGGCCTAAACAAATAGGCTGATCTGCCCCCAAGTGGAGCAGAACTGCCCAATAGGGTTTTTTGCCCCGCGAGGGCGACCCTTGCCCAAGTGGGCGGCCCCCCAACACAAAAAAAACAAAAGAAAAAATCCTCGGCGTCTTCATGGTTTCTGCCCCAAGGGCCTAAAAAAATAGGCCAATCTGCCCCCAAGGGGGGCAGAAATGGCCTAGATTATATTGCCCCCTTTGGAGGGATAACCCTTGCCCAAGGGGCCACCCCCCACACAAAGCACACACACATGATCCTTGGCGCTAAGTGGATTCTGCCCCCCTTGGGGGCAGATGGACGTAAAAAAAAAGGCTGATCTGCTCCCAAAGGGGGCAGAACTACCTAATAGTGCTTTTTACCTCCTGGGGGCGACCCTTGCCCAAGGGGCCGCCCCCCAACACAAAAAAATCAGCCACAAAAACAATCCCTGGTTTCTAATGACTTTCTGCCCCCGTTGGGGGCAGATCGGGCTAAAAATAAAAGGCAATAAATATAATGTACCCCTAAGGGGAGCGACCATTGCCCAAGGGGTCGCTCCCCCACACTGTAAACACACACACATGCGCACACACCCTAATTCCCTGGGGTCTAGCATCGCGATCGGGCAGCAGGAATGCTGAAAGAGACATCGAGGGAGAGGAAAACCCTTTTCTTTCCCCGATGCTTCTTTTACAGTAATCCCCCCCCTCCACCCGGAGGAAAAACTCACCTCCTTTCTGTTGGACGCGCTGGAAGCAAATGGCTTCCAGCGCGTCTTGCACCCTTTGATGTCAGTGCGCGATCGCACGCTGATGTCATTGATGGGTCGGGGGGGTCGGGGAGCGCTAGCGATTTCCCCGAGGGCCGGTACATAGACGTAATGGTTACTTCCGTGGCGCCTGAGAGGCGCAGCCACGGACGTAACCATTACGTTCATGGCAAATAAGGGGTTAAAGCCACCCAGCTACACAAGGCCTTTGGCCGTGAGCAGCGCAGGTTGGCCACAGGACCTGTCTCTCTCAGTTGATCCGAGAGTGGGAGTGTCTGAGTGGGTCTGAAAGTGGGTGTATGAGTCTATGAATTGGTCTGACTGGGTGTAAGGAAATGCCTCCTTGGCATGGTTACCCCCTGACTTTTTGCCTTTGCTGATGCTATGTTTTGAATTGAAAGTGTGCTGAGGCCTGCTAACCAGGCCCCAGCACCAGTGTTCTTTCCCTAACCTGTACTTTTGATTCCACAATTGGCACACCCTGGCACCCAGATAAGTCCCTTGTAACTGGTACCTCTGATACCAAGGGCCCTGATGCCAGGGAAGGTCTCTAAGGGCTGCAGCATGTATTATGCCACCCTAGAGACCCCTCACCCAGCACAGACACACTGCTTACCAGCTTGTGTGTGCTAGTGAGAACAAAATGAGTAAGTCGACATGGCACTCCCCTCAGGGTGCCATGCCAGCCTCTCACTGCCTATGCAGTATAGGTAAGACACCCCTCTAGCAGGCCTTACAGCCCTAAGGCAGGGTGCACTATACCATAGGTGAGGGTACCAGTGCATGAGCACTGGGCCCCTACAGTGTCTAAGCAAAACCTTAGACATTGTAAGTGCAGGGTAGCCATAAGAGTATATGGTCTGGGAGTCTGTTTTACACGAACTCCACAGCACCATAATGGCTACACTGAAAACTGGGAAGTTTGGTATCAAACTTCTCAGCACAATAAATGCACACTGATGCCAGTGTACATTTTATTGTAAAATACACCACAGAGGGCACCTTAGAGGTGCCCCCTGAAACCTAACCGACTATCTGTGTAGGCTGACTGGTTCCAGCAGCCTGCCACACTAGAGACATGTTGCTGGCCCCATGGGGAGAGTGCCTTTGTCACTCTGAGGCCAGTAACAAAGCCTGCACTGGGTGGAGATGCTAACACCTCCCCCAGGCAGGAGCTGTAACACCTGGCGGTGAGCCTCAAAGGCTCACCCCTTTGTCACAGCACCGCAGGACACTCCAGCTAGTGGAGTTGCCCGCCCCCTCCGGCCCCGGCCCCCACTTTTGGCGGCAAGGCCGGAGAAAATAATGACAATAACAAGGAGGAGTCACTGGCCAGTCAGGACAGCCCCTAAGGTGTCCTGAGCTGAGGTGACTCTAACTTTTAGAAATCCTCCATCTTGCAGATGGAGGATTCCCCCAATAGGATTAGGGATGTGACCCCCTCCCCTTGGGAGGAGGCACAAAGAGGGTGTACCCACCCTCAGGGCTAGTAGCCATTGGCTACTAACCCCCCAGACCTAAACACGCCCTTAAATTTAGTATTTAAGGGCTCTCCCTGAACCTAGAAACCAGATTCCTGAAACTACAACAAGAAGAAGGACTGCCTAGCTGAAAACCCCTGCAGAGGAAGACCAGAAGACAACAACTGCCTTGGCTCCAGAAACTCACCGGCCTGTCTCCTGCCTTCCAAAGAACTCTGCTCCAGCGACGCCTTCCAAAGGGACCAGCGACCTCTGAATCCTCTGAGGACTGCCCTGCTTCAACGACGACAAGAAACTCCCGAGGACAGCGGACCTGCTCCAAAAAGACTGCAACTTTATCCAAAGGAGCAGCTTTAAAGAACCCTGCAATCTCCCCGCAAGAAGCGTGAGACTTGCAACACTGCACCCGGCGACCCCGACTCGGCTGGTGGAGAACCAACACCTCAGGGAGGACCCCCGGACTACTCTACGACTGTGAGTAACAAAACCTGTCCCCCCTGGGCCCCCACAGCGCCGCCTGCAGAGGGAATCCCGAGGCTTCCCCTGACCGCGACTCTCTGAAACCTAAGTCCCGACCCCTGGAAAAGACCCTGCACCCGCAGCCCCCAGGACCTAAAGGACCGGACTTTCACTGCAGAAGTGACCCCCAGGAGTCCCTCTCCCTTGCCCAAGTGGAGGTTTCCCCGAGGAAACCCCCCCTTGCCTGCCTGCAGCGCTGAAGAGATCCCTTGATCTCTCATTGACTTCCATTGCGAACCCGACGCTTGTTCTAACACTGCACCCGGCCGCCCCCGCGCCGCTGAGGGTGAAATTTCTGTGTGGGCTTGTGTCCCCCCCGGTGCCCTACAAAACCCCCCTGGTCTGCCCTCCGAAGACGCGGGTACTTACCTGCTGGCAGACTGGAACCGGGGCACCCCCTTATCTCCATTGAAGCCTATGCGTTTTGGGCACCACTTTGAACTCTGCACCTGACCGGCCCTGAGCTGCTGGTGTGGTAACTTTGGGGTTGCTCTGAACCCCCAACGGTGGGCTACCTTGGACCAAGAACTGAACCCTGTAAGTGTCTTACTTACCTGGTAAAACTAACAAAAACTTACCTCCCCCAGGAACTGTGAAAATTGCAGTGTCCACTTTTAAAATAGCTATTTGTGAATAACTTGAAAAGTATACATGCAATGGAAATGATTCAAAGTTCCTAATGTACTTACCTGCAATACCTTTCAAACAAGATATTACATGTTAAATTTGAACCTGTGGTTCTTAAAATAAACTAAGAAAAGATATTTTTCTACAACAAAACCTATTGGCTGGATTGTCTCTGAGTGTGTGTACCTCATTTATTGTCTATGTGTATGTACAACAAGTGCTTAACACTACTCCTTGGATAAGCCTACTGCTCGACCACACTACCACAAAATAGAGCATTAGTATTATCTATTTTTACCACTATTTTACCTCTAAAGGGAACCCTTGGACTCTGTGCATGCTATTCCTTACTTTGAAATAGCACATACAGAGCCAACTTCCTACATTGGTGGATCAGCGGTGGGGTACAAGACTTTGCATTTGCTGGACTACTCAGCCAATACCTGATCACACGACAAATTCCAAAATTGTCATTAGAAATTGATTTTTGCAATTTGAAAAGTTTTCTAAATTCTTAAAAGTCCTGCTAGGGCCTTGTGTTAGTCCCTGTTAGCATTTTCTTTTAGAGTTTAAAAGTTTGGTAAAAGTTTGAATTAGATTCTGGAACTAGTTTTAGTTTCTTAAAAAGTATTCCAACTTTTAGAAGCATAATGTCTAATACAGATGTGAATGTGGTGGAACTCGACACCACACCTTACCTCCATCTACAGATGAGAGAGCTAAGGTCACTCTGTAAACTAAAGAAAATAGCAATGGGCTCCAGACCTTCCAAACTACAGCTCCAGGAGCTGTTGGCAGAGTTTGAAAGAGCCAACCCCTCTGAGGATGGCAACACAGAGGATGATGATAGTGACTTGGAGGGTGATTCCCCCCCACCAGTCCTATCTAGGGAGAACAGGGCTTCTCAAGCCCTGACTCCACAAATAATAGTCAGAGATGCTGGTTCCCTCACAGGAGGGACCAACAACTCTGAAATCACTGAGGATAACTCCAGTGAAGAGGACATCCAGTTAGCCAGGATGGCCAAAAGATTGGCTTTGGAAAGACAGATCCTAGCCATAGAAAGGGAAAGACAAGAGATGGGCCTAGGACCCATCAATGGTGGCAGCAACATAACTAGGGTCAGAGATTCTCCTGACATGTTGAAAATCCCCAAAGGGATTGTAACTAAATATGAAGATGGTGATGACATCACCAAATGGTTCACAGCTTTTGAGAGGGCTTGTGAAACCAGAAAAGTGAACAAATCTCACTGGGGTGCTCTCCTTTGGGAAATGTTCACAGGAAAGTGTAGGGATAGACTCCTCACACTCTCTAAAAAAGATGCAGAATCTTATGACCTCATGAAGGGTACCCTGATTGAGGGCTTTGGATTCTCCACTGAGGAGTATAGGATTAGATTCAGGGGGGCTCAAAAATCCTCGAGCCAGACCTGGGTTGACTTTGTAGACTACTCAGTAAAAACACTAGATGGTTGGATTCAAGGAAATGGTGTAAATGATTATGATGGGCTGTACAATTTATTTGTGAAAGAACACCTATTAAGTCATTGTTTCAATGATAAACTGCATCAGCATCTGGTGGACCTAGGACCAATTTCTCCCCAAGAATTGGGAAAGAAGGCGGACCATTGGGTCAAGACTGGGGTGTCCAAAACTTCCACAGGGGGTGACCAAAAGAAAGGGGTCACAAAACCTCCCCATGGGAAGGGTGGTGAGACAGCCAAAAATAAAAATAGTAAAGAGTCTTCTACAGGCCCCCAAAAACCTGCACAGGAGGGTGGGCCCAGAGCCTCTTCACAAAACAATCCTGGGTACAAGGGTAAAAACTTTGATCCCAAAAAGGCCTGGTGTCGAAACTGTAGTCAGTCTGGACACCAAACTGGAGACAAGGCCTGTCCCAAGAAAGATACCACTTCTAACTCCCATCCAGCTAAAACTGGAATGGCCAGTCTCCAAGTGGGATCAACAGTGTGCCCAGAGCAAATCAGGTGTCACACTGAAGCTACATTAGTCTCTGAGGGTGGGGTGGATTTAGCCACACTGGCTGCCTGGCCCCCTAACATGCAAAAATACAGGCAGCAGCTCTTAATTAATGGGACAAGTGTAGAGGGCCTGAGGGATACAGGTGCCAGTGTCACCATGGTGAGAGAGAAACTGGTTTCCCCTGGCCAATACCTGACTGGACAAACTTATCCAGTCACCAACGCTGACAATCAGACTAAAGTACATCCCATGGCTATGGTAACTTTAGAGTGGGGAGGGGTCAATGGCCTGAAACAGGTGGTGGTCTCCTCAAATATCCCAGTAGACTGTTTGCTTGGAAATGACCTGGAGTCCTCAGCATGGGCTGAGGTAGAACTGAAAACCCATGCAGCCATGCTGGGTATCCCTGAACTGGTGTGTGTCAAGACTAGGGCACAGTGCAAGGCACAGGGTGAAAAAGTAGAGCTGGAGTCTGGAAAAATGGCCCAGCCTACCAAGAGACAAGGAAAGTCAGCTGGGAAACCAGCTGCAACACAACACCAAAAAGAGAACCTCTCTTCTCAGGAAGAAGTTCTGCCCTCTGAGGGAAATGAGCCTATGGAGCTGGAACCTTATCAGGTTGAGCTCTTGGGCCCAGGGGGACCCTCAAGGGAAGAGTTGTGTAAGGGACAAGAAACCTGTCCCTCTCTTGAAGGCCTTAGGCAGCAAGCTGCTGAAGAGTCCAAAGGCAAGAAAAATGGAACACATAGGGTCTATTGGGAAGATGGACTCCTGTACACTGAGGCAAGAGATCCCAAACCTGGTGCCACTAGGAGAGTGGTAGTGCCTCAGGGTTTCAGAGAGTTTATTCTGACCTTAGCCCATGATATTCCCCTTGCTGGGCATTTGGGACAAACCAAGACGTGGGAGAGGTTAGTCAACCACTTCTACTGGCCCAATATGTCCCAGAAGGTTAAGGAGTTTTGCCTCTCCTGCCCCACCTGTCAAGCCAGTGGTAAGACAGGTGGGCATCCAAAGGCCCCCCTCATTCCACTTCCAGTGGTGGGGGTCCCCTTTGAAAGAGTGGGTGTGGACATAGTTGGTCCACTAGAACCTCCCACAGCCTCAGGAAATATGTACATCCTAGTAGTAGTGGATCATGCTACTAGGTATCCTGAAGCTATTCCCCTTAGGTCGACTACTGCCCCTGCAGTAGCCAAGGCCCTCATTGGTATCTTTACCAGAGTGGGTTTCCCTAAGGAGGTGGTTTCTGACAGAGGTACCAACTTCATGTCAGCTTACCTAAAACACATGTGGAATGAGTGTGGAGTGACTTATAAATTCACTACACCATATCATCCACAAACTAATGGCCTTGTTGAGAGATTCAACAAGACATTAAAGGGCATGATCATGGGGCTCCCAGAAAAACTCAAAAGGAGATGGGATGTCCTCCTGCCATGTCTGCTTTTCGCTTACAGAGAGGTGCCTCAGAAGGGAGTAGGATTCTCACCCTTTGAACTTCTGTTTGGCCACCCTGTAAGGGGACCACTTGCTCTTGTTAAAGAAGGCTGGGAGAGACCTCTTCATGAGCCTAAACAAGACATAGTGGACTATGTACTTGGCCTTCGCTCAAGGATGGCAGAGTACATGGAAAAGGCAAGTAAAAACCTTGAGGCCAGCCAACAACTCCAGAAGTTGTGGTATGACCAAAAGGCTGCACTGGTTGAATTTCAACCAGGGCAGAAAGTCTGGGTTCTGGAGCCTGTGGCTCCCAGGGCACTCCAGGACAAATGGAGTGGCCCTTACCCAGTACTAGAGAGGAAGAGTCAGGTCACCTACCTGGTGGACCTGGGCACAAGCAGGAGCCCCAAGAGGGTGATCCATGTGAACCGCCTTAAGCTCTTCCATGACAGGGCTGATGTAAATCTGTTGATGGTGACAGATGAGGACCAGGAAGCTGAGAGTGAACCTCTCCCTGATCTCCTCTCATCAGACCCTAAAGATGGCTCAGTAGATGGAGTGATCTACTCAGACACCCTCTCTAGCCAACAGCAGTCTGACTGCAGGAAGGTCCTGCAGCAGTTTGCTGAACTCTTTTCCCTAACCCCTGGTCAGACACACCTGTGTACCCATGATGTGGACACAGGAGACAGCATGCCTGTCAAAAACAAAATCTTTAGACAGTCTGACCAAGTTAAGGAAAGCATCAAGGTGGAAGTCCACAAGATGCTGGAATTGGGAGTAATTGAGTACTCTGACAGCCCCTGGGCTAGCCCAGTGGTCTTAGTCCCCAAACCTCACACCAAAGAAGGAAAGAGAGAGATGAGGTTTTGTGTGGACTACAGAGGTCTCAACTCTGTCACCAAGACAGATGCTCATCCCATTCCTAGAGCTGATGAGCTAATAGACAAATTAGGGGCTGCCAAATTCTTAAGTACCTTTGACTTAACAGCAGGGTACTGGCAAATCAAAATGGCCCCTGGAGCAAAAGAAAAGACAGCATTCTCCACACCTGATGGGCATTATCAGTTCACTGTTATGCCCTTTGGTTTAAAGAATGCCCCTGCCACCTTCCAAAGGTTGGTGAATCAAGTCCTTGCTGGGCTGGAATCCTTTAGTGCAGCTTATCTTGATGATATTGCTGTCTTCAGCTCCACCTGGCAGGATCACCTGGTCCACCTGAAGAAGGTTTTGAAGGCTCTGCAATCTGCAGGCCTCTCTATCAAGGCATCCAAATGCCAGATAGGGCAGGGAACTGTGGTTTACTTGGGACACCTTGTAGGTGGAGTCCAAGTTCAGCCACTCCAGCCTAAGATCCAGACTATTCTGGACTGGGCAGCTCCAAAAACCCAGACTCAAGTCAGGGCATTCCTTGGCTTGACTGGGTACTACAGGAGGTTTGTGAAGGGATATGGATCCATTGTGACAGCCCTCACAGAACTCACCTCCAAGAAAATGCCCAAGAAAGTAAACTGGACTGTAGAATGCCAACAGGCCTTTGACACCCTGAAACAAGCTATGTGCACAGCACCAGTTCTAAAAGCTCCAGATTACTCCAAGCAATTCATTGTGCAAACAGATGCCTCTGAACATGGGATAGGGGCAGTTTTGTCCCAAACAAATGATGATGGCCTTGACCAGCCTGTTGCTTTCATTAGCAGGAGGTTACTCCCCAGGGAGCAGCGTTGGAGTGCCATTGAGAGGGAGGCCTTTGCTGTGGTTTGGTCCCTGAAGAAGCTGAGACCATACCTCTTTGGTACTCACTTCCTAGTTCAGACTGACCACAGACCTCTCAGATGGCTGATGCAAATGAAAGGTGAAAATCCAAAACTGTTGAGGTGGTCCATCTCCCTACAGGGAATGGACTTTATAGTGGAACACAGACCTGGGACTGCCCATGCCAATGCAGATGGCCTTTCCAGGTTCTTCCACTTAGAAAATGAAGACTCTCTTGGGAAAGATTAGTCTCATCCTCTTTCGTTTGGGGGGGGGGTTGTGTAAGGAAATGCCTCCTTGGCATGGTTACCCCCTGACTTTTTGCCTTTGCTGATGCTATGTTTTGAATTGAAAGTGTGCTGAGGCCTGCTAACCAGGCCCCAGCACCAGTGTTCTTTCCCTAACCTGTACTTTTGATTCCACAATTGGCACACCCTGGCACCCAGATAAGTCCCTTGTAACTGGTACCTCTGGTACCAAGGGCCCTGATGCCAGGGAAGGTCTCTAAGGGCTGCAGCATGTATTATGCCACCCTAGAGACCCCTCACCCAGCACAGACACACTGCTTACCAGCTTGTGTGTGCTAGTGAGAACAAAATGAGTAAGTCGACATGGCACTCCCCTCAGGGTGCCATGCCAGCCTCTCACTGCCTATGCAGTATAGGTAAGACACCCCTCTAGCAGGCCTTACAGCCCTAAGGCAGGGTGCACTATACCATAGGTGAGGGTACCAGTGCATGAGCACTGGGCCCCTACAGTGTCTAAGCAAAACCTTAGACATTGTAAGTGCAGGGTAGCCATAAGAGTATATGGTCTGGGAGTCTGTTTTACACGAACTCCACAGCACCATAATGGCTACACTGAAAACTGGGAAGTTTGGTATCAAACTTCTCAGCACAATAAATGCACACTGATGCCAGTGTACATTTTATTGTAAAATACACCACAGAGGGCACCTTAGAGGTGCCCCCTGAAACCTAACCGACTATCTGTGTAGGCTGACTGGTTCCAGCAGCCTGCCACACTAGAGACATGTTGCTGGCCCCATGGGGAGAGTGCCTTTGTCACTCTGAGGCCAGTAACAAAGCCTGCACTGGGTGGAGATGCTAACACCTCCCCCAGGCAGGAGCTGTAACACCTGGCGGTGAGCCTCAAAGGCTCACCCCTTTGTCACAGCACCGCAGGACACTCCAGCTAGTGGAGTTGCCCGCCCCCTCCGGCCCCGGCCCCCACTTTTGGCGGCAAGGCCGGAGAAAATAATGAGAATAACAAGGAGGAGTCACTGGCCAGTCAGGACAGCCCCTAAGGTGTCCTGAGCTGAGGTGACTCTAACTTTTAGAAATCCTCCATCTTGCAGATGGAGGATTCCCCCAATAGGATTAGGGATGTGACCCCCTCCCCTTGGGAGGAGGCACAAAGAGGGTGTACCCACCCTCAGGGCTAGTAGCCATTGGCTACTAACCCCCCAGACCTAAACACGCCCTTAAATTTAGTATTTAAGGGCTCTCCCTGAACCTAGAAACCAGATTCCTGAAACTACAACAAGAAGAAGGACTGCCTAGCTGAAAACCCCTGCAGAGGAAGACCAGAAGACAACAACTGCCTTGGCTCCAGAAACTCACCGGCCTGTCTCCTGCCTTCCAAAGAACTCTGCTCCAGCGACGCCTTCCAAAGGGACCAGCGACCTCTGAATCCTCTGAGGACTGCCCTGCTTCAACGACGACAAGAAACTCCCGAGGACAGCGGACCTGCTCCAAAAAGACTGCAACTTTATCCAAAGGAGCAGCTTTAAAGAACCCTGCAATCTCCCCGCAAGAAGCGTGAGACTTGCAACACTGCACCCGGCGACCCCGACTCGGCTGGTGGAGAACCAACACCTCAGGGAGGACCCCCGGACTACTCTACGACTGTGAGTACCAAAACCTGTCACCCCTGGGCCCCCACAGCGCCGCCTGCAGAGGGAATCCCGAGGCTTCCCCTGACCGCGACTCTCTGAAACCTAAGTCCCGACGCCTGGAAAAGACCCTGCACCCGCAGCCCCCAGGACCTAAAGGACCGGACTTTCACTGCAGAAGTGACCCCCAGGAGTCCCTCTCCCTTGCCCAAGTGGAGGTTTCCCCGAGGAAACCCCCCCTTGCCTGCCTGCAGCGCTGAAGAGATCCCTTGATCTCTCATTGACTTCCATTGCGAACCCGACGCTTGTTCTAACGCTGCACCCGGCCGCCCCCGCGCCGCTGAGGGTGAAATTTCTGTGTGGGCTTGTGTCCCCCCCGGTGCCCTACAAAACCCCCCTGGTCTGCCCTCCGAAGACGCGGGTACTTACCTGCTGGCAGACTGGAACCGGGGCACCCCCTTCTCTCCATTGAAGCCTATGCGTTTTGGGCACCACTTTGAACTCTGCACCTGACCGGCCCTGAGCTGCTGGTGTGGTAACTTTGGGGTTGCTCTGAACCCCCAACGGTGGGCTACCTTGGACCAAGAACTGAACCCTGTAAGTGTCTTACTTACCTGGTAAAACTAACAAAAACTTACCTCCCCCAGGAACTGTGAAAATTGCACTGTGTCCACTTTTAAAATAGCTATTTGTGAATAACTTGAAAAGTATACATGCAATTGAAATGATTCAAAGTTCCTAATGTACTTACCTGCAATACCTTTCAAACAAGATATTACATGTTAAATTTGAACCTGTGGTTCTTAAAATAAACTAAGAAAAGATATTTTTCTATAACAAAACCTATTGGCTGGATTTGTCTCTGAGTGTGTGTACCTCATTTATTGTCTATGTGTATGTACAACAAGTGCTTAACACTACTCCTTGGATAAGCCTACTGCTCGACCACACTACCACAAAATAGAGCATTAGTATTATCTATTTTTACCACTATTTTACCTCTAAGGGGAACCCTTGGACTCTGTGCATGCTAGTCCTTACTTTGAAATAGCACATACAGAGCCAACTTCCTACACTGGGTGCATGAGTTTCTGAGTGGGTGCGTAAGTGGGTGCATGAGTCTCTGAGTGCATGTATGAGTGAATGAATTAGTGTATGAATGAGTCTGTGATCTTTTTTTCAATTGTTTTCTCTTTCGTAAATAATTTATGAAAAATCCCCCAAAATCACGACTTTTCATGAATATCGCACATGGTGATGAAATTTTTTTTTAAACCCATAATTTGTCACTAAAACACACCTATATCACACCCTTACACCTTATGCCACTTTCAGTTAGGATTTTCACTCCTGGGGACCGTGTCTCCTGATATAAAATGGTGGCTGCAACATTCTACTCAGGTTCTGGTCAGCCAATTACATTGCTTCTTTCCACATGCACACTCATGAAAATTAGCAAATTTTCCACTAAACATCCCCAATATAATCACAAAGTCGCCACGGCCAAAGATATACAAATTTGGATTTCCTTATATTTCTGAAAACCTACTGAACAGATTTACACCAAATAAGCGATAGCACAATCTGCGTACCGAAACCTAGCTTTCTGCCAAAATTGGTTTAATTCCGTCCAGCAGTTCAGGCTGTAGTTGTGTGTAAATGTCCTACGGAATTAACATGGATAACACCAGGGCACATTTTTGGAAAACTTGTGAAGTTTCGTCAAATGGCGCCAAAGATATAGGCAAGTCAAAAAACGCGCTTTCTATGGAAACATCATCCTAACTATAACTACCTAGTGGTGACGTCCTGTAAGTATACATATAAATATATACTTTAAAAACCAAAGTTTACAGGGACTTTATAGTAAGGCTCACATTTTAAATGCACGAAACCATAAAAATTCACCTGTTATAGTTAGAGTTATCTCAAGTAACTATAACTTGCGCCCGCACCATGCACAGTTTTTTCCCTCAGAGATTTTACTGCAAATACTTTGATATTATCAGTGATTTTATCAAAGATGTCATGAGTGCCATAATTTGTGGGGTAATTAGCAGTGCAGGGCAATGAAGTGAATTATAGTTAACTTAGGGATCGAGTTATAGTTACTTGAGATAACTATAACTATAATAGATGAATTTCTATGGTTTCGTATGTTTAAAATGTGAGCTAAATATAACATCCCTGTAACCTTTGTTTTTTTGAGTGAATTTCTATGTTTTTTTAATTCTATTTCCTAACGATAACGTCCCTGTAACCTTTATTTGTTTCAGTGAATTTCTATGGTTTTTCTAACATAAAGTAATTTTCATTACTATATGTTAATCGAACAACTGCCGAGCACCACCTTCGGCCGTGTGCAGCTGCAGTTGCCCGCAGGGCCTGGGGTGTGGCAAGATCCTGCGGCCAATTCTCCTAACCACCCAACCCCACACTGCGCACGTGGCCGTGTGTGGCAGGAGTTGGCTGTGGCCTGACTCTCTGGGTGTGAAAATAGGTGTGAGAGGGTGTATCTGGGGATGAGAGTGGCTGTGAGAGTGTCTGTCTGGGTGTGAGAGTTGGTGCATCAATGTCTTAGTGGGTGCGTCAGTGTCTGTGTCGGTCTGTCAGTGGGTGTGTGAGGCTTTAGGTGGGTCTGTGATGCCGCGAAGACCGGAGGTACCTCACCTACGGGCCGCTGTCAGATCGGCGGTCTGCATCTCGGACGGCCGTTTCTGCCACGGGCTGCTTTTTGGCTAAACTTTCCCTTTGGGCACTGTTTACGCTGCCCTCGCTCTTTTCCCTCTTAAGTTGCTTACCTGTTCTTGATGTTTTCCCCTTTTCTTCTTTTTTCTTCCTTTTTTCTTTTCCTTGCCTTAGCAATGTTTCTTCTTCCCCAGAGTCTGTGTTCCTTTCCATGCATGCTTTGCTCACTACCTTTATACAATATGGCCATTTTTCCATTCACCTGAATGTGGTCTTTCCCAATCCAAGATTGTGTCTTCAATACTTCCTGCATGTCACTTCCTGTTTGTCAGTATATAAGCACAGTTGGTCTTCTGTTCCTTGCGTTGCAAACACTTCCTTCGTGGTTGTGCTCCTCGCTCCCGTATCCTGTGAATGTGGATTTCTCCTGTTCTTTTTCTGCCTGCAGCTTGTTCCAGTTCTTGTTTGTGCTTTGGTTCTTCTTTTTTCTGGAGTCCTTGATTCTGAGTTTTTTTTCCCACATTGTTTTTTTTTTCCTCTGGGACTCCTTCTGGAAGTTACGGCCTGCTTGGTGTTTTATTATCAGCAGAACCGTGGCTACTGGAAAGGGTTGCCCCTACCATGGTCAATCCAGAACAAGCAAGAAACCAAGTGGTGCCCAGAGACTGGCTGATTATAGTGGTAAGAAGCACTCAAGATTTGACAGGGTCTGTGAGTGGGTGTGTGAGAGTGTGAGTGGGTCTGTGAGTAGGTGTGTGAGTGTCTGTCTGGGTGTGAGAGTGGGTATATCAATGTTTTAGTGGGTGCATCAGTGTCTGAGTGGGTCTGTGAGTGGGTCCATGAGGGTTTCAGTGGGTCTGTGAGTGATTGTGTAAAAATGTGAGTAGGTCTGTGAGTAGGTGCATGAGTGTCTGAGCGGGTCTATGAATGGGTGCATGAAGGTGTGAGTGGGACTGTGGGTGGTGCACGAGGGACTGAGTGGGTGTGTGAGTGTGAGAAAGAGACTGAAAAAGAGAAATTGAGAGCGTGAGAGAAAGAAAGAGAGAGAGGGAGAGAGATGTTTTTTAGGCTTTGGTGAATGATATAATTAGAATTAGATATTTCTGGACATATAGATGTATTTGTCAACTAAAGAGTGAGATCACATTTTATTATGAACTTTAGTCATTTAAATTTGAACATAAATTAAAGTAGGGAAATGACTAGGGGTGGGCGGTGAACTACACTCCACTTGCAGTTTGCAGAATTTTTCCCACTTTACGCTCCAGTTAGAGCACAGAGTTCCAAACAATTCTGTGTAGCGGAGTTTTTTCATTGTTCGCACTCGCCAACATTACGTTGGCGAGCGAGGAAAATATTACTCCAAACCACCTCCCAGAGAGATTTCTCAGTGTGGGCGGTCACAGATGGTCACTACCGCTCACGTTAAGAAACCTTCCGTTCGCACTGAGGAAGTTGCAAATGGAATAGAAAATCTACTCGAACGGCAGAAGAAGAAGTAGTGCCCTCTTGCACAACGTGTGGTGCAGTTTGCATTGATTTTTAGTTGAGGACAAACACCTGGCACTAAAAATCAGCATGAACAGTACAACTTAACACACTCTGCCACCTGCAGAACATTACGTAGCACAGTGGAGTTTTTTGGTCACTTGGTGGAGTTCTGCCTAGCAGAACGTTACAAACTGCACCCAGGTCTAGGAATGACCACAAACACAACTGGACTGGAACCCTCAACTTTCAGTGTAAAGGTCTGACACCTTAACCATTATGCCACAGGTGACTTCTTCCAGTGCTGCCTTTTTCTGTGAAGTCATTGCATGGAGAGACCACTGCAATGACTATCTCTCGCACTCTTCCATCCCATTATTGGAAAGAGAGTCCTGTGGAAGCCGGCATTGCTCCTCCAAGCAGGGAGCTTGCAGGGGCACTGTTTTCATCTGTCTTCCTGCATGCATGTTTCCGTGCAGGGAAGACAGACGAAAACTCTGCCCTCAGGCAGCAGGAGCTGTTGGACAGCTCTCGCGGTAAGAAACCGGACTTTGTATGTTTTTGCTTGGGGGGAGTTGTCAGCTAAGTCCTGGAGGTGGGCACCCTGGGACATAGCAGTGGCTCCTTGAGGGGGGCTGCATGATCCCCTTCTGATTATAGCCCCAGGGAGGTGGTGGTCACCCAGGCTGCAGGGGTCCAAAACTGACCCTTTCACTTTTTTGTAGCCCTTCAAAGGTGGTGGTCCCTGGGGCTGCGGGGGGTGCACAGCCCCCCACACTGTTTATAATTAGAACCCGGGGGTTGCGCACACCCACATTGAATTACATTTAAGCCCCTGGGATGTGGTGGACCCTGGGGCTGCGGAAAGGGGCGAATGTGCCCCCTGCATTATTTAATAATAGCCCAGGGGAGGTGGCGGTCCCTAGGGCTGCGGGGGGGACCGCACAGCCACCCTGCATTAAATTGCATTTAAGCCCCGGGGAGGTGGCAGTCCCCAGGGCTGTGGGGGGCAGGGGGCCCTCCACACACATTGGGCCTTATTACAACTATGGTAGTCTATTCGGAAGACTGCCACCGTATTAAGAGTCACACAGTAAAGACTGTCAAAATACAGCCAAGAACCCAAAACCGCCAGGACACTGGAGGGTAGGAAAGAGGCGGTTCCTCATCGCCAGCCCAACAACTTTCCACCACCACATTACAAGCCACAAATCACCAAAGCGGTCCTGCCATGGCCAAAAACCATTGGCGGAGCAAACCGCTGTGTGCAAACACTCACCTCAGACAGAAGACCACACCACATTGGACAGTTTGAATACCCCACACCTGACACACATACACACACCAGACACACCTACTCACTGCACTATATAACACACCCCCACACAATACACAATCATTTGCTACAAAAACAACATTCACTGACACTGAGGAGCCAAAACCTAACGAATAAGCACTTGTACACCATAGGCACAAATACACCTCACACTCAACACCACCTAACTGCACATACAACACAATATACACATCACGACTACATATAAACACTACAACCAACCATCACACACAACCAAACGCACCCACCCCATCAAGCACCCTACACTGCACCCTTACACACACAACACCCACACCCACCCACAACACAATCACCACCATGCCCTGTCAAAAGCACCCACGCTTCACAGACAATGAGTTGAGGGTCATGGTCGATGAAATTGTCAGGGTAGAGGCCCAACTGTTTGGAGCACAGGTCCAGCAAACCTCCATTGCCAGGAAAATAGACTTATGGCAGAGAATTGTCAACAGGGTCAACTCAGTATGCAACCATCCATGCACAAGGGAGGACATAAGGAAGAGGTGGAACAACCTACTGGGGAAGACGCCACAGATTGCCATGCAGAAGACTGGTGGTGGCCCTCACCTCCTCCCCCAGAGTTCACATCATGGGATGAGAAGGTCTTGGACATACTGCATCCAGAGGGCCTGGCTAGAATACCTGGAGCACTGGACTCTGGTAAGTAACTACCACTTCCTTGCCACAATTTACTCCTGTCCAGCATGCTACCTCACCACCCAAACAGTCCCCAATTCACTCTATCGACCACTGCACCTCCCACCTAATCACCTAATGCCCCTCTCCTGCATGCCACACCACCACCCAGCCCCAATGCCCACAATAGTCTCCGGCAAGTGCACAGATAGAAGTGCCAATAACAATCACAACGACTCCCACAATGCATAAGTCCTTCTACAGCAAAACCTGCTATGTCCACTTCACAGCACAACTCTTGCATGTATGACTATTGCACTAGCTACACCAACTGGATGCTTCGACTGATGATCACTACATGGCAATGACAGCAATGCAGTGACCCTACACAATGGCAAATAAGGCCAAACACAGCCACAGCACTGCACCAAACCAAATGGCCACTTATCCAGATCTACAAACCTGAAATAGACTGAGCATGGGCTAGAAAGTAAAACGGTAAACCCCATGCGCCAAATGCACACACAGGACCAGTTACCATGCATACACACATACCCTCCTCCCACTTGGATCCCATGTTGCAATATACAGCCATCCCCATTCACATCTAGCAAGCCTGATTTACCACGAGCAAACAGGGCACACCTGCCATGTGAACCTTCACACCTGATCCCACACACCCAACAAAAGTTACGTACCCAGATTGACACCAATCCTCAATGGAGCATTGTACACGTCACAATTTACTATCCACTAACAATGTATGCAGTGCTGCATTTGTCATTGCCATTGCTGGGAATCATGTCAAGACACTGTATGCATCAGACAAAAAGACTGCCAATCACACCTCCACCATGTAACTCTCTCTCACTCCATCCACAGGTACCCCTGCCACTGCTACCATGGAGAGGATGCCAGAGACAGCAAGACCTCCTCAGGATGAAGGCCCCAGTGATGACTGCCTCTGGATGTCTGGACATTTACGTCTTACCTGGCCCATCTGGGACACCTGGTCAGTCCACCACTCCCTGCCTCACCCTGCCCACATCAACCCACCCGCCCTGTGGCATCAACAGCACAGCCAACCCTTTGTCCCCCAATCTGTGTCCCAAGGACTGTTCAATCAATAGTGTTCCCCACAGTACAGGGACCTGAGTCGACTCCTCACACCCAAGACAATGAAGGTCCTGGTGACACTGAGAGTGGGCACATCGTGCCAGGGGCAAAGGCATGGGGGCAGGGGGTGTGGGAGGGAACCTGTGGGCCAGAGGATGGGGCCCCCAAGGGACTCAATTGACCAGGAAACCAACTCCCAAGTCCTGGGAGCATACCGACAATCCCAGGACAGGATGGACCAGATCATCACCATGTTGGGGGAAAAACAAAGGCTGCAGAGGGAATACCACCAGGAGGTCATGCAGCACTGGCAGGACCACAATGCCACCATGGCCTCCATTGCAGGGGTTCTCAGGGACCTCAACACTACCCTGTGTGCTTCCTACACCCATCAGCAGGCCCCTGCCACTAGCCACAGAACAACTCAGCCGTCCACATCTGCCGCTGCTACTGGAAAGGAGGCCCTGCTAGGGACCCACAACCCTCTGGCACCCTTGCCTCTGTAGCTAATGAACCACCCCTCCCCCCCACAAACCTGGACGTCCATCCAGACATCCGGCTGGAGCAGATGCCAAGACTAAACCCACTGCCAGGAAGTGAAACACTCCTGATTTGTCTCCCTTGTGTGCCACTGAGACACCCTGTTGACAGTTCAATGACATTACTCCATTTTCCCATGCCCCTTGGACACTGCACCTGTGCTACCTACAGCTGTGCCACCTATTCTGATGATTACAAATACCATGACCCCACTTGTCCCTGTTTGTCACTGTATGCACCATGTATTTTGCTTTCACATTTCCCCTGTATGCCCAATAAACACTAATGATCAAAGCAACTGCATATGTGTCTTTAATTTAACATGTACAATTGTTTTGACATTAAAATGTGATGGGGTTATGCCCCTCTAAAACAACAGGCAGTGTAATGGACGGCAGAAGGAGGCATTCTCTGCAAGAGACACAGTACAACAGATATTTCCCAGGGCAGATGTAAGGAAGTCACTAGTCCAGGTACATACTACAGTGAAATCACTCATCCAACCTGCAAAAGAGACCATTACACAGAGTTACATCAGGATAGAAGGCATGGTACCACAAAAAGCACATATGCAGTACACAGTTGTCCAGCCCAATGTAGATAGACACCAAAGCAGGGCATAAACTGTGGTATTTCAACATCCCCAGTCACAGAAAAAACATGACAATACACTGTAACTGACATCTGTCATGTGCAAAACTTCATTCTGTCAACAATTACCATGCTAATGAGCATGGATGCCTCAAGCTATAGGCAGCAGAGGCACTGATTTACAGAACATAGCCAATGGGCGGAAAAACATGAGGAATGGAGAATGCAGGACTCATAGCTCAAGACAGGTCTGTCCATAGGAGATGTAAATCTAGCAACCTGCAGTGAGTACACATGTAGGAGTAGATACATTGTAACTCAGCACCTTACATTATATCAGTCACCTACCCCTACCACACACATTACAACACCACTGATAAAACTATTCAAGAGGACCATTGCCAGCAATCAATGTGGATACACATCACTTGCAAATACACAGTCAGCATACCTGTATGTCACTGGAAGTACTGATTGATAAGTTCAGTTCAAGAATCAGCTGCACAATCCTCATCTGCCTCCTCATCACTATCCATGTCTGCATCACCAGCCACTGGTCCAGCTGCCTCCTCACCCATCTGCTAGCAATGGTATCTGACATGTCAGGGCAAGATTGTGGAGCATGCAGCAGGCAACTATGATCTAGCACACCTTTTGGGGAGTGTAGAGGAGGGCACCCCCAGAGACGTCCAGGCATCTGAACCTGGCTTTCAGTAGGCCAAATGTCCTTTCAATTACACGCCTCATCCTGCCATGGGTTTTATTGGAACAGAGTTCCCCTTCCATGGCAGGGTACCTCACTGGTGTCAACAGCCAGGAAAGGTTAGGATAGCCAGAATCACCTATGTGCATTAACCCCTTAGCTGCTGGGCCTTTTCCCCCCCAGTGCTGAGCCCTTTTTTGGCTATTTGGGGTAGTTTGCGCTTAGGGCTTCATAACTTTTTGTCCACATAAGCTAACCACGCCAACTTTGCGTCCTTTTTTTCCAACATCGTAGGGATTCTAATGGTACCCAGAGTTTGTGGTTTCCCCTGGATGAAACCAAGAAAATAGCCAAAATAAAGTGAAAATTTTGTTTTTTCCAAAAAAATGGGAAAAAAGGGCTGCCGAATAAGGCTTTTGGTTGTTTCCCTGAAAATGCCATCAACAAAGGGTTTCTGGTGCTGAAATCACTATCTTCCCACCTTTCAGGAACGGACAGACTTGAATCAGAAAACCACATTTTTCAACACAAATTTGGCATTTTACTGGGACATACCCCATTTTTACTATATTTGGTGCTTTCAGCCTCCTTCCAGTTAGTGACAGGAATGGGTGTGAAACCAATGCTGGATCCCGGAATGCTAAACATTTCTGAACACTAGACAAAATTCTGAATTCAGCAAGGGGTCATTTGTGTATATCCTACAAGGTTTTCCTACAGAAAATAACAGCTGAAATAAAAAAAATATTGAAATTGAGCTGAAAACAGCCATTTTTCTTTATGTTTTACTCTGTAACTTTTTCCTGCGATGTCAGATTTCTGAAAGCAATATACCGTTTTGTCTGCTGGACTCTTCTGGTTGCGGGGATATAAAGGCCTTGTAGGTTCATCAAGAACCCTAGGTACCCAGAGCCAATAAATGAGCTGCACCCTGCAGTTGGTTTTCATTCTATACTGGGTATACAGCAATTCATTTGCTGAAATATGAAGAGTGAAAAAGAGGTATCAAGAAAACCTTTGCATTTCCAAAATGGGATCAAGATAAGGTTTTGAGGAGCAGTGGTTATTTGCACATCGCTGAATTCCGAGGTGCCCATACTAGCATGTGAATTGCAGGGCATTTCTCAAATAGACGTCTTTTTTACACACTCTCTTATATTTGGAAGGAAAAATGTAGAGAAAGATAAGGGGCAATAACACTTGTTTTGCTATTCTATGTTCCCCCAAGTCTCCCGATAAAAATGATACCTCACTTGTGTGGGTAGGCCTAGTGCCCGCGACAGGAAATGCCCCAAAACACAACATGGACACATCCTATTTTTTTTATAGAAAACACAGCTGTTTTTTCCAAAGTGCCTACCTGTAAATTTTGGCCTCTAGCTCAGCCGGCACATAGGGAAACCTACCAAACCTGTGCATTTTTGAAAACTAGAGACCTAGGGGAATCCAAGATGGGGTGACTCGTGGGGCTCTGACCAGGTTATGTTACCCAGAATCCTTTGCAAACCTCAAAATTTGGCTAAAAAAAAACACATGTTCCTCACATTTCTGTGGCAGAAAGTTCTGGAATCTGAGAGGAGCCACAAATTTCCTTCCACCCAGCGTTCCCCCAAGTCTCCCGATAAAAATTATACCTCACTTGTGTGGGTAGGCCTAGCGCCTGCGACAGGAAACGCCCCAAAGCGCAACATGGACACATACAAATTTTTGGAAGAAAACAGAGGTGTTTTTTGCGAAGTGCCTACCTGTAGATTTTGGCCTCTAGCTCAGCCAGCACCTAGGGAAACCTACCAAACCTGTGCATTTCTGAAAACTAGAGACCTAGGGGAATCCAAGGAGGGGTGACTTGCGGGGCTCGGACCAGGTTCTGTTACCCAGAATCCTTTGCAAACCTCAAAAAGTGGCTAAAAAAACAAGTTTTCCTCACATTTCGGTGACAGAAAGTTCTGGAATCTGAGAGGAGCCACAAATTTCCTTCCACCCAGCGTTCCCCCAAGTCTCCCGATAAAAATGATATCTCACTTGTGTGGGTAGGCCTAGCCCCTGCGACAGGAAACGCCCCAAAGCGCAACGTGGACACATACAAATTTTTGGAAGAAAACAGAGGTGTTTTTTGCGAAGTGCCTACCTGTAGCTTTTGGCGTCTAGCTCAGCCGGCACCTAGGGAAACCTACCACACCTGTGCATTTCTGAAAACTAGAGACCTAGGGGAATCCAAGGAGGGGTGACTTGCGGGGCTCGGACCAGGTTCTGTTACCCAGAATCCTTTGCAAACCTCAAAATTTGGCTAAAAAAAACACATGTTCCTCACATTTCTGTGGCAGAAAGTTCTGGAATCTGAGAGGAACCACAAATTTCCTTCCACCCAGCGTTCCCCCAAGTCTCCCGATAGAAATGATACCTCACTTGTGTGGGTAGGCCTAGCGCCTGCGACAGGAAACGCCCCAAAGCGCAACATGGACACATACATATTTTTGGAAGAAAACAGAGGTGTTTTTTGAGAAGTGCCTACCTGTAGATTTTGGCCTCTAGCTCAGCCGGCACCTAGGGAAACCTACCAAACCTGTGCATTTCTGAAAACTAGAGACCTAGGGGAATCCAAGGAGGGGTGACTTGCGGGGCTCGGACCAGGTTCTGTTACCCAGAATCCTTTGCAAACCTCAAAAAGTGGCTAAAAAAACACGTTTTCCTCACATTTCGGTGACAGAAAGTTCTGGAATCTGAGAGGAGCCACAAATTTCTTTCCACCCAGCGTTCCTCCAAGTCTCCCGATAAAAATGATACCTCACTTGTGTGGGTAGGCCTAGCGCCCGCGACAGGAAACGCTCCAAAGCGCAACGTGGACACATACAAATTTTTGGAAGAAAACAGAGGTGTTTTTTGCGAAGTGCCTACCTGTAGATTTTGGCCTCTAGCTCAGCCGGCACCTAGGGAAACCTACCAAACCTGTGCATTTCTGAAAACTAGAGACCTAGGGGAATCCAAGGAGGGGTGACTTGTGGGGCTCGGACCAGGTTCTGTTACCCAGAATCCTTTGCAAACCTCAAAAAGTGGCTAAAAAAACAAGTTTTCCTCACATTTCGGTGACAGAAAGTTATGGAATCTGAGAGGAGCCACAAATTTCCTTCCACCCAGCGTTCCCCCAAGTCTCCCGATAAAAATGATACCTCACTTGTGTGGGTAGGCCTAGCGCCCGCGACAGGAAATGCCCCAAAACATAACGTGGACACATCACATTTTTTCATAGAAAACAGTGCCTACCTGTGGATTTTGGCCTCTAGCTCAGCCGGCACCTGGGGAAACCTAGCAAACCAGCACATTTTTGAAAACTAGAAACCCAGGGGAATCCAAGATGAGGTGACTTGTGGGACTCGGACCAGGTTCTGTTACCCAGAATCCTTTGCAAACCTCAAAATGTGGCTAAAATAACACGTTTTCCTCACATTTCGGTGACAGAAAGTTCTGGAATCTGAGAGGAGCCACAAATTTCCTTCCACCCAGCATTCCCCCAAGTCTCCCGATAAATATGATACCTCACTTGTGTGGTTAGGCCTGGTGCCTGCGACAGGAATAGATCACACAACGGTCAATGTTGGTCCTTACGTGAGGCAGCTGTTGACCCTGGGGTGATCCATTCCTGACACAGGCACTAGGTGTAGGCACTCAAGTGGGGTAGTGTTTTATCAGGACAGGTGAGGAGTCACTGGGTGGTAGGAATATTGTGGATCCCAGTGTTAGAAATGGGGTTTTTGGTTGGCAGTCAGGTTACCTCCTGTCCAAGCAAAAGCCCTCACTCTAGTCAGGGTAAGTCACACACTATCCAAGATTATCCTGTGCCCACCCTCTGGTAGCTTGGCACGAGCAGTCAGGCTTAACTTAGAAGGCAATGTGTAAAGTATTTGTGCAATAAATCATACAATACCACCATATAGCACCACAAAACTACACCACACAGTGTTTAGAAAAATATGTAATATTTATCAGGATAATTGTAGGTCAAAAAGAATAAAGTTGCAATGGAAAATTGTAGAAATATCACAGGGAAGTGATATGAAGTGTCTTAAGTCTTTAGAATGCAATACAGTGTCTTTCAAGCACAAAGTACCTGGTTTCTGGTGGAAAATCTCCTCAGAGGGCCACAGGAGAAGAGATGCGTGGAAAAAGGGGTGTGTGCGTCGATTTCTCCTCAGCACACACAGACTTGCGTCGGTCTTTTCCACGCGGGGAAGTCGGGCGTCGTTTTCCGGCGCGCAGACAGTCTCTTTTTTGTGGATCGCGGGGATTACCAGATGTCCCGGGTCTGTGCGTGGATTCTCCTGCTTGTTTTCCGGCTGCGCGTCGTTCTGCGGGGCTGCGCGTCGAAGTTTCGATCTCACGGTAGGCGTCGCGTCGATTTCTCCTTGGAAGTCGGGCGGCGTTGTCCTTGCGAGGCCGTGCGTCGAAAGTTTGGTCTCACGGCAGGCGTCGCGTCGATTTCTCCTTGGAAGTCGGGCGGCGTTGTCCTTGCGAGGCCGTGCGTCAAAGTTTCGCACTCACGGTGGGCGTCGCGTCGATTTCTCCTGGAAAGTCGAGCGGCTTTGTCCTTGCGAGGTTGTGCGTCGAAGTCTCGATCGTCCCGAGGGCGTCGCGTCGATCAGCGTCGGTGTGCGGCGTTTTTCTCGCCGCGAAACAAGCTGTGCGTCGAAATTTTCGGCGCACGGAGCGTCCAAGTGAAAGGAAGAAGTCTTTTTGGTCCTGAGACTTCAAGGAACAGGAGGCAAGCTCTATCCAAGCCCTTGGAGAGCACTTTCACAGCCAGACAAGAGTTCAGCAAGGCAGCAGGGCAACAGCAAGACAGCAGTCCTTTGTAGAAAGCAGACAGGTGAGTCCTTTGAGCAGCTAGGCAGTTCTTCTTGGCAGGATGTAGTTTCTGGTTCCGGTTTCTTCTCCAGCAAGTGTCTGAGGAGGTAGGGCAGAGGCCCTGTTTTATACCCAAATGTGCCTTTGAAGTGGGGGAGACTTCAAAGAGAGGCTAAGAAGTGCACCAGGTCCCCTTTCAGTTCAATCCTGTCTGCCAGGGTCCCAGTAGGGGGTGTGGCAGTCCTTTGTGTGAGGGCAGGCCCTCCACCCTCCCAGCCCAGGAAGACCCATTCAAAATGCAGAGGTATGCAAGTGAGGCTGAGTACCCTGTGTTTGGGGTGTGTCTGAGTGAATGCACAAGGAGCTGTCAACTAAACCTAGCCAGACGTGGATTGTAAGGCACAGAAGGATTTAAGTGCAAAGAAATGCTCACTTTCTAAAAGTGGCATTTCTAGAATAGTAATATTAAATCCGACTTCACCAGTCAGTAGGATTTTGTATTACCATTCTGGCCATACTAAATATGACCTCCCTGCTCCTTTCAGATCAGCAGCTGCCACTTCAACAGTGTATGAGGGCAGCCCCAATGTTAGCCTATGAAGGGAGCAGGTCTCCCAGTAGTGCAAAAACGAATTTAGGAGTTTTACACTACCAGGACATATAACTACACAGGTACATGTCCTGCCTTTTACCTACACAGCACCCTGCTCTAGGGGATACCCAGGGCACACATTAAGGGTGACTTATATGCAGAAAAAGGGGAGTTCTAGGCTTGGCAAGTACTTTTAAATGCCAAGTCGAGGTGGCAGTGAAACTGCACACCCAGGCCTAGCAATGGTAGGCCTGAGACAAGGAAAAGGGGCTACTTAAGTGGGTGGCACAATCCGTGCTGCAGGTCCACTAGTAGCATTTAATCTATATGCCCTAGGCACCTGGAGTGCACATGACTGGGGACTTATAAGTAGATTAAATAGTTCAATCAGGTATGATCCAAAGTTTACCATGTTTACAGAGAGAGAGCATATACACTTTATCACTGGTTAGCAGTGGTAAAGTGCGCAGAGTCTAAAAACCAGCAAAACAGTATCCAAAACGAGGAGGGAGGCAGGCAAAAAGTTAGGGGTGACTACCCTAAGGCTGTCAGGTCTAACATGTGTCCCCCCCAGCTGAAAGTGGGGAGAGCTACCCGACCTCCTGGGAGCTCTCATCGCTAAGGCGGAAGTACCTGGAGAGACCATCAGCATTGGCGTGGTCAACCCCTGGGCGATGTTCCACCGTAAAGTCCATCCCCTGTAGGGAAATGGACCACCTCAGAAGTTTTGGATTCTCACCCCTCATCTGCATGAGCCATCTGAGGGGTCTGTGGTCTGTCTGAACTAGGAAGTGAGTCCCAAACAGGTAGGGCCTCAGCTTCTTCAGGGCCCAGACCACAGCAAAAGCTTCTCTTTCAATAGCACTCCACCTCTGTTCCCGTGGTAATAGCCTTCTGCTAATAAAGACTACCGGTTGATCTTGGCCCTCCTCATTTAGCTGTGCTAGGACTGCCCCTATGCCATGCTCTGAAGCGTCTGTCTGCACGATAAATTCCTGGGAGTAGTCAGGGGCCTTGAGCACGGGGGCCGTGCACATGGCTTCCTTTAGGGCGTCAAAGGCTTTCTGACAAGCCTCTGTCCAATTCACCAACCTAGGTTGCTTCTTGGACGTGAGTTCTGTCAAGGGGGACACAATGGTACCATAGCCCTTGACAAACCTGCGGTAGTATCCGGTGAGGCCTAAAAAGGCTCTCACCTCAGTCTGGGTTCGAGGTGGTTGCCAGGCCTTGATAGTTTCGATCTTGGCCTGGAGTGGCTGCACCTTGCCACCACCTACTAGGTGTCCCAAGTACACCACGGAACCCTGCCCAATCTGGCACTTACTAGCCTTGATGGTCAGGCCTGCCTGTTGCAGGGCCTGAAGCACCTCCTTGAGGTGGAGCAGGTGTTCCTCCCAGCTGGAACTGTAGACAGCTATGTCATCCAGGTAGGCTGCACAGAAGGCATCCTTGCCAGCCAGGACCCCGTTAACCAACCGTTGGAAGGTAGCGGGGGCATTTTTTAATCCAAACGGCATCACTCGGAACTGGTAATGGCCGTCAGGGGTGGAAAAGGCGGACCTTTCCTTAGCCCCCTCAGTCAGGGCGATCTGCCAGTACCCTGAAGTAAGATCAAACGTACTCAGGAACTTGGCAGCGCCTAGCCTGTCCACGAGCTCATCAGCTCGGGGGATGGGGTGAGCATCAGTCCGGGTGACTGAGTTGAGACCCCGGTAGTCCACACAGAACCGGAGCTCTGGCTTCGCACCTGGGGCAGTAGCCTTAGGGACCAATACCACTGGGCTGGCCCAGGGACTACTGGATTTCTCAATGACCCCTAGAGTCAACATCTTGGAGACCTCCTCCTTGATGCTGGCCTTCACCTTATCCGACAACCTGTAAATTTTGTTTTTCACAGGGAGACTGTCACCGGTGTCAATATCATGAACACAGAGGTGGGTCAGCCCAGGAGTAAGGGAGAACAGGGGGGAGAACTGCTCCAACAGCTCATAACAGTCTCCTTTCTGATTTAGAGTCAGGGTGCCAGACAGAATGACCCCGCTTACTGACCCATCACCTTCTTGGGCAGAGAGGAGGTCGGGGAGAGGTTCACTCTCCTCTTCCGTTCCTTCATCTGTGACCAGAAGCATGTTGATCTCCGACCTCTCACAATGAGCTTTTAGTCGGTTCACATGGAGCACCCTTAGGGGATTCCTAGGGGTTTTGAGGTCCACTAAGTAAGTGGCCTCCCCTTTCCGCTCCTTTATTTCAAATGGGCCAGACCAGCGGTCCTGGAGAGCTCTGGGCTCTACTGGCTCCATTACCCACACTTTGTCTCCAGGTTGAAACTCTACCAGGGTGGCCTTCTGGTCATACCATTGTTTCATCACCTCTTGACTGGCCTCAAGGTTATCTTGGGCTTCTTTCCAGAAGCGGGTCATCTGGTTGCGGAGGGCCAACATATAGCTGACCACATCCTGAGGGGGTGCCTTTGGAGCTTTCTCCAATCCCTCCTGGACAATGCTTAAGGGTCCCCTGACAGGGTACCCATAGAGAAGTTCAAAGGGACTGAACCCTACCCCTCTCTGGGGGACCTCTCTGTAAGCAAAGAGAAGGCATGGTAAGAGGACGTCCCACTTACGCCTCATGGCCTCAGGAAGGCCACCAATCATGCCTTTCAGGGTCTTGTTGAATCTCTCCACAAGACCGTTCATCTGGGGGTGATAGGGTGTGGTGAACTTGTAAGTTACACCACACGCATCCCACAGCGACTTCATGTATGCGGACATGAAGTTAGTGCCTCTGTCAGACACTATTTCCTTGGGGAACCCCACACGGGTAAATATCCCCATCAGGGTTCTGGCCACCACCGGTGCAGTTACTGTCCTTAGAGGGATTGCCTCTGGGTAACGGGTGGCATGGTCCACCAAAACCAGGATGAACCTGTTGCCTAAGGCAGTTTTGGGGTCCAAGGGGCCAACAATGTCGATGCCCACCCTTTCAAAGGGGGTGCCAACGACAGGAAGTGGAATCAGGGGGGTTTTAACCCTTTTTCCTGCTTTACCACTGGCCTGGCAGGTAGGACAGGATCTGCAGAACTTGTCTGAGTGTGTCCTCATTTTGGGCCAATAAAAGTGGGTGACAAGCCTGTTAAAGGTCTTGCCCTGCCCCAAATGTCCGGCCAGGGGAATGTCGTGAGCCAGACCCAGTAGGAAGGTTCGGTAACATTGGGGGACCACCAGCACACGTGCTGCCCCAAAGCCCGGAACCTTAGGCTCACTGTAAAGGAGATCATTCTCCCAATATAGGTGGTGATCGCCAGAGGCGTCGCCGGCTGCCTGGTTTGAGGCTTGTTTCCTCAAACCTTCTAGAGTGGGACATTCTTTCTGAGCCTTGCAGAAGTCCTCCCTGGTGGGTCCACCCTCAACTTGCCAACCAGCAAGCTCAGGTAAGTCACCTAGGGCGGCGATGTCTTCCCCAGTTGGCTCGGAAGCCTCCTCCTCAGGAGCCCCGTCAGCCACTGTGGGAACAGCGGGGGTCGGTTTCCCGCACCCCTGGTCCCTCCTCCTGGCAGCTCTCTGGGCCATCGTTCCAGGCTCCAGATGCCCTTGACTTCCCTCTCGGTCAGCCATGGACCGTGTGGTCATGCAGACCCACTCAGGTAACCCTAACATCTCCAGGTGAGACCTGAGCTCCACTTCTTTCCAAGCAGTGTGCTCAAGGTCATTGCCTAACAGACAATCTACAGGCATGGCAGGACTCACAGCTACTTTCAGAGTACCAGAGACCCCCCCCACTCAAAGGGAACCAGAGCCACCGGTAGGTGACTCTCGCGATTGTCAGCTACTCTGACCTGGTGGAATGTATTAGGCATTATCTGCTCTGCTGACACCAGCTGACTCTTGATAGTAGTCATACTGGCTCCTGTGTCACGCAGAGCCTCCACCCTCTGCCCATCAATGGTGACCCACTGCCGGTACTTGGAAGTATTTCTAGGCATGTGGGCCTTGGGCACCATTTCTCCTTCTCCCAGGGACACTAGGGAAATCTCTACCTGTTCCCCAAAGCTAGTTGGGTCCATCTCCCCCCCGAGTGCTACACTAGTCAACCCAGGTGCCTGTCCGGTAGTGGACGGTGCCCTCTTGGGGCACTGAGGATCGCCTTTGTAGTGACCATATTGGTAACATTCCATGCATTTGGGGCTAGATTTTCCTGACTTGTCAAATGTCCCTGGCTTTCTCCCAAATTTGGAAAAGGAAGGGTTGCCACCCCCTCCCTGGGAATTCTTTTGGGGGCCTTTAGAGAGTTCCTTATCTGTAAGTTTATCTCCCCCCTCTTTCTTCTGTTGGGAACCCTGACCACCTTTGTGGGAGTCCCCCCCAGGTACCTTTTTGGACACTCTGGTGCTAACCCAGAGGTCCGCCTCCTCAGCAAGCTTCCTGGGATCAGTCAGCTTACTATCCACTAGGTGCTGGCGCAAATCTGTATAAGTAACATTAAGCATATGCTCTCTCAGGATCAAATCATATAAACTTTTATAATCTGCTACTTTGTTGCCCCGCACCCATCCATTCAGTGCCTTACTAGAGAAATCAAAGAAATCTACCCATGTTTGTGTGGTTTGTTTGGTGCTGTCCCTGAACCTCTGATGGTATCCCTCAGGGGTCAGCCCAAACTTGGCAAGTAAAGTGGCTTTCTGGAGTGGGTATGTGTTTTGATCCGGTGGATCCAATGTGAGAAGTGTGTCCCTCCCCAATGGCGGCACATAACCCCACATAGCTACCCCCCATTGCCCTTCAGGAACCTCATGAGCCCTTAGTGCAACTTCATAAGCAGCTAACCATTTATCTATGTCATCTCCCACCACAAAACTGGGCACCACATTTTTGGGTATACGAACCTTCTTTTCTCCAGCAGGTCCTGTCTGTATGCTGCCACCATTATTGCTGGATTCAGACTGTCTCGCCTTGATCTCCAGCTCCTTGAGACTCAGTTCATGAGCCAACAATAGTTTCTTTTCAGCCAAAGCTCTTTCAGCTTCCACTTGTTTGGCTGCTCTTTCAGCTTCTGCTTGTTTGGCTGCCCTTTCAGCTTCTGCTTGAATCTGTTTGGCTGTCCTTTCAGCTTCAATCTGTTTGGCTGCTCTTTCAGCCTCAGCTTGTTTGGCTTCTCTTTCTGCCCTCCTCTCCTCCTGTTGCGCCTCAATTTTCAGTTTTGCCATTTGCAATTGGAACTCCCTTTCCTCTCTCCTTTCCTCTGCGGTCAGGCTTTGCATGGAGACACTGCTCCCTGGTCTGGAAGGGTGCACAATTGCAGTGGTAACACCATCCATAGATAGTGGAAATCCTTCTGAGGGGCCATTTTCTGGCTCCCCTTCCTCATCATCCTCTAAATGGGCTTCTGCCCAGGCCCTCAGCGCCACTTGAAAGTCCTCCTTTCTGGAGGCCCCTTGGGTGGGTACCCTCAATGCCCTGCAGAATCCTCTTAGTTGTTTGACCGTGTATGTATCCAACTGGACTAGGTCAAAGTCCCCTGTCTGAGACCCAGTCAGAGACATGTTGAGTGAGGATTTAGTTTTTGAAAATTGTCAGGAAAAAATGGATTTTCAAAAAGAGATAAAAACCAAGTTGACCTTCAACTGTGGGTAGGTAGTGAGATACTTAGCTACTGTATGTCACTGCACAAATACAAGTCCTATCCTCACCGCTGATCACCAATGTTAGAAATGGGGTTTTTGGTTGGCAGTCAGGTTACCTCCTGTCCAAGCAAAAGCCCTCACTCTAGTCAGGGTAAGTCACACACTATCCAAGATTATCCTGTGCCCACCCTCTGGTAGCTTGGCACGAGCAGTCAGGCTTAACTTAGAAGGCAATGTGTAAAGTATTTGTGCAATAAATCATACAATACCACCATATAGCACCACAAAACTACACCACACAGTGTTTAGAAAAATATGTAATATTTATCAGGATAATTGTAGGTCAAAAAGAATAAAGTTGCAATGGAAAATTGTAGAAATATCACAGGGAAGTGATATGAAGTGTCTTAAGTCTTTAGAATGCAATACAGTGTCTTTCAAGCACAAAGTACCTGGTTTCTGGTGGAAAATCTCCTCAGAGGGCCACAGGAGAAGAGATGCGTGGAAAAAGGGGTGTGTGCGTCGATTTCTCCTCAGCACACACAGACTTGCGTCGGTCTTTTCCACGCAGGGAAGTCGGGCGTCGTTTTCCGGCGCGCAGACAGTCTCTTTTTTGTGGATCGCGGGGATTACCAGATGTCCCGGGTCTGTGCGTGGATTCTCCTGCTTGTTTTCCGGCTGCGCGTCGTTCTGCGGGGCTGCGCGTCGAAGTTTCGATCTCACGGTAGGCGTCGCGTCGATTTCTCCTTGGAAGTCGGGCGGCGTTGTCCTTGCGAGGCCGTGCGTCGAAAGTTTGGTCTCACGGCAGGCGTCGCGTCGATTTCTCCTTGGAAGTCGGGCGGCGTTGTCCTTGCGAGGCCGTGCGTCAAAGTTTCGCACTCACGGTGGGCGTCGCGTCGATTTCTCCTGGAAAGTCGAGCGGCTTTGTCCTTGCGAGGTTGTGCGTCGAAGTCTCGATCGTCCCGAGGGCGTCGCGTCGATCAGCGTCGGTGTGCGGCGTTTTTCTCGCCGCGAAACAAGCTGTGCGTCGAAATTTTCGGCGCACGGAGCGTCCAAGTGAAAGGAAGAAGTCTTTTTGGTCCTGAGACTTCAAGGAACAGGAGGCAAGCTCTATCCAAGCCCTTGGAGAGCACTTTCACAGCCAGACAAGAGTTCAGCAAGGCAGCAGGGCAACAGCAAGACAGCAGTCCTTTGTAGAAAGCAGACAGGTGAGTCCTTTGAGCAGCCAGGCAGTTCTTCTTGGCAGGATGTAGTTTCTGGTTCCGGTTTCTTCTCCAGCAAGTGTCTGAGGAGGTAGGGCAGAGGCCCTGTTTTATACGCAAATGTGCCTTTGAAGTGGGGGAGACTTCAAAGAGAGGCTAAGAAGTGCACCAGGTCCCCTTTCAGTTCAATCCTGTCTGCCAGGGTCCCAGTAGGGGGTGTGGCAGTCCTTTGTGTGAGGGCAGGCCCTCCACCCTCCCAGCCCAGGAAGACCCATTCAAAATGCAGAGGTATGCAAGTGAGGCTGAGTACCCTGTGTTTGGGGTGTGTCTGAGTGAATGCACAAGGAGCTGTCAACTAAACCTAGCCAGACGTGGATTGTAAGGCACAGAAGGATTTAAGTGCAAAGAAATGCTCACTTTCTAAAAGTGGCATTTCTAGAATAGTAATATTAAATCCGACTTCACCAGTCAGTAGGATTTTGTATTACCATTCTGGCCATACTAAATATGACCTCCCTGCTCCTTTCAGATCAGCAGCTGCCACTTCAACAGTGTATGAGGGCAGCCCCAATGTTAGCCTATGAAGGGAGCAGGTCTCCCAGTAGTGCAAAAACGAATTTAGGAGTTTTACACTACCAGGACATATAACTACACAGGTACATGTCCTGCCTTTTACCTACACAGCACCCTGCTCTAGGGGATACCCAGGGCACACATTAAGGGTGACTTATATGCAGAAAAAGGGGAGTTCTAGGCTTGGCAAGTACTTTTAAATGCCAAGTCGAGGTGGCAGTGAAACTGCACACCCAGGCCTAGCAATGGTAGGCCTGAGACAAGGAAAAGGGGCTACTTAAGTGGGTGGCACAATCCGTGCTGCAGGTCCACTAGTAGCATTTAATCTATATGCCCTAGGCACCTGGAGTGCACATGACTGGGGACTTATAAGTAGATTAAATAGTTCAATCAGGTATGATCCAAAGTTTACCATGTTTACAGAGAGAGAGCATATACACTTTATCACTGGTTAGCAGTGGTAAAGTGCGCAGAGTCTAAAAACCAGCAAAACAGTATCCAAAACGAGGAGGGAGGCAGGCAAAAAGTTAGGGGTGACTACCCTAAGGCTGTCAGGTCTAACACCCAGCATATTCCTGTAGTTTGTGTGACAGAAATGCGAGAATTTTTTTTTTTTTTTCAACATTTCAGCTTTGCAGGGTATTCTGGGTAAGAAAACTTTGGGGAATCCACACAAGTCACACCTCTGTGGACTCCCCCGAATGTCTAGTTTCCAGTAATGTTTGGGTTTAGTGCGTTTCTCTATATGGCCGCCGAATCCAGGACCAAAAACACAGGTGCCTGCCTTACAAAACCAGTTTGTTTTGCCATAGATAATTTTGATGTCTCCACAATATGATTTGGGTGGTGGAATTTGGGGCTGAACTAAATTGGGGAGCTCCCAAGAGAGCACTCTCTCTCTGCTTGCCGCCGCATTCACCTGCTCTCTGGGTTGGCCTAACCCACTATTACCCAGTTGCACGAACAGCTTGCTAAGGGACAGCAGGACTGTCCTCATCACCTCCCTCATAATGTACTGGAAGAGGAGTTATCGAATGGGACTCCTCTGACTGAAAAATCACTCCCAGAGTCTGCGCCATTGTCCTATCCCTCAGATGCTGTCTCAGTATCTGATGTCTCAGTCTCTGATCCTATGTCAGAGCAGTCCTCTATAACCCGAGTGCAGGCAGCAGTCATCCATCAAGATGCCATCTCTGCTATTGGCTAAACTGTTGCTCTAAAACACTAGCCTACGTAGACAGTCACAAAATCGATGGTGTGTGAGATACGTGCAACAATAGAGGCCACCTTACCTGCGCTTCTTCCCTCAATCAGCACGTACTTTCAAGACACTCAAAAAACACCTTGTCACATACCATTCGTCACAGTCTTTAGCACCTCCTGCGCCCAGTCCAACAATCATTATTGGTGCTCCCACTCCCTCCTCCTCGGATTCCCTCATTACCACCCAGCAAAAGTGCCCTTCATCTCTCCATAGACTTTACTAATGTACTCAGCTATTTACATAAAATACAGATTTGCTCTTTGCAGTAGGCATATAAACCTTCTGCGCTTCTTTATGGCACTAAAACTGCCACTAGACAAGTCGGACCCTTTTCCCCCCAGGAAACCACACACATATTGACAAAAGTGATATATATATGACAGCCAACCACCTGAAACTCAACTCAAGCAAAACCGAAATAATCCTCTTTGGCCCACACAAAAACACCTGGGACCCCTCATGGTGGCCCACCACGCTAGGCCCTGCACCCACCCCCGCCAACCACGCACGCAACCTCAGCATCATCCTAGACTCCTCCCTCTCGATGACCCAACAAATCAACGCTCTCACCTCCTCATGCTTCAACACACTCCGTATACTGAAAAACATTCAAATGGATCCCCACAGAGACCAGAAAAACTGTCACTCACGCACTCATCAGCAGCAGGCTTGATTACGGAAACGCCCTCTACGCCGGCACCACTCTAAAACTCAAGCGCAAACTACACGCATCCAGAACTCAGCAGCACGACTCATCCTCGACCTCCGCCGACACGAACACATCTCTCCACACCTCAAATCCCTCCACTGGCTCCCCATTGACAAAAGGATCACCTTCAAGATCCTCATCCTCGCACACAAATCACTCCACAACACAGGCCCTGCCTACCTCAACGAGAGTCACCTTCCACACCCCCCCACGAAACATCTGCTCAGCTGACCTCTCTCTCGCCTCTGTCCCCCGCATCAAACACACCACCACCGGGGGCAGATCCTTCTCCTACCTTGCACCCAAAACCTGGAACGCCCTCACAACCCACCTTCGCAAGACCCAAAACCTACTTCTTTTCAGGAAGGGCCTCAAAACCTGGCTTTTCGAACAGTGAACATCCCAGCCCCTTTCCCTCCCCCTGGCCCCCCCCCCCCCCCCAGCGCCTTGAGACCCTCACGGGTGAGTAGCGCGCTTTATAAATCTCTCTGATTGATATAGATCTACCTCTATATATATATATATATATATCTACATAGATATATCTATAGATATATCCATGTACCTAGATATATCTATCTACATAGATATATATAGATCTATATATATATATTATTTTTTTAGTTGTTGTATGGTTTCCTTGGGGGCCAAAATGACCCCCTGTCATTTTATTTTATTTATTTTTTGAAGAAAAAAAAAAATTCCCCCAGGGGGCACCTACCTTTTTTTTTTTAGAAAAATTATGCCGGGGGGCGGCCTGTTTTCCGAGGGGGCCGCCCCCCCAAAGTGAAAACCCTGGCGTCTAGTGGTGTTTCCTGGCCCCCGATCGCAGCTGTGCTGCGATCGGGGGCCAGGAAACACTTTCAGAAGGCCTCGTAAGAATGGGGAGACTCTCCCCTTTCTTACGAGGCCTTCCCGAACGTGGGAAAGGCCGTTTTCCCCATCAAAGCAGGAAGCGGCCGCAAGGCTGCTTCCTGCTTTGATGGGGAAAACACCTTTGAAACGTCAGTCACAAAGGGGCGGGGGAGACACGGAAGCTTCCGTGTCTCCCGGGGGAAGGTTTAAAAAAAAAAGAAAAATCCTCGAATTTATTAATACCCTTCTTGGTGTCGGCCACTGGTCGTGACCCGCACCAGGGAGGGTGTGTGGGCGTCGGCCAGTGGCCGACGCCCGCATCTAACAGGTTAAGGAAGGACCTGTTACAATACAGGTACAGCCACAGGGAAGAATGTGATGACAGGTGCCAACACAAACACACACCCAAATGCATACATACCAATGAGCCAAGCCCTCTCTCTGTGTAGTCGTGCCATCATGTGTGGCACATTGCTGTTCCTCAGAATGTAGGAGTCATGCACAGATCCTGGAAACTTGGCTATGACCTGTGAGATGTACTGGTCTGGCAGACACACCACCTGGACATTGACTAAGTGGTAGTTTTTCCTGTTCTTGTACACCTATTTACTGGCACTGAGAGGGACCAAGACTATATGGGTGCCATCTATGAACCCTTTCACATGAGGGATGTGTCCCACATCATAGAAGCCTGCCTTCACATAGGCCAAATCTCTATGTTGGGGGAACCTGATGTAGCTGTCCAGGTGTTTCAATAAAGCACACAGTACATCCTTCAACACAAGACTGAACATGGGCTGTGGCATCCCTGCTGTTAAGGACCCAGTGGCAAAAAAGTATAGCACTGATAGGACTTGTACAGTGGAGGGATGGCATAAGGATTGCATATGGCAGGTAAGAGCTCAGGCTCCAACTGGCCACATAGATCCATGACGATTCAGACGATAGGTCTGGATGATATGCCTGTCCTCCGGGGTTGCAAGGTCAACTAGTGGTCAGTACACAGGTACATGTCTCAATCTCCTCATGGCAGGGTTTCTAGGAATGAGAGGAGAAAATGTACGGAGCAATGAGTACATCACACATGTAAGCAGTATATGTCATCATCGCACACACTGAACACTGTAGACATGCTTCGCCCTGCTGACACATATCAATATGGGCAAGCTGAAACATCACAATGACATGCATGTCACATGTATTGGCTAAACTATGATGGTACAACACAGGCCTACTCTGCACTTTGCACAGATATGTGTATGACACACTTAGTTAGGGACTGCAAGGCATGATATGTGCACAAAATGGCATCCGCCTGGCCTGTTGCACAGGACAGTTGGAAGTGACCTAAGTCCTCCGGAGTATGTCGTCATGGCGGTAGGCGATCGCAACCGCTGTGCAACTTCTCAGTGGATAACATTGCTGCCTATCGGGAATTGGGGCCAATGGCGATCACCGCCGGCAGTGACGGTCCTGTACGCGGCAGCCGTGACCGCCATTTTCTGTAGCCTTGCTCGCTTGACTCCTAACGCTCTTGCAAGCAAGACCTCAACGAGGTGAGCTGTGTCCTGTCTCTGTGAGCCATAATGCCACGTCCTGCAGGAGACAGGGCCCCAGCCTTCACCCCAGAAGAGCTGGTATAGCTTGTTTACGGGGTCTTGCCCCTGTATGGACAGCTATATGAGGCACCAGAGGAACAGGTGAGCCCAATGCCACTGTCATGTGTAATAGGGGTGTGTGTGATGGTGTAAGGAGTAAGTGTACTGGGGAGGGAGTACATGCATGCAGGGGGCATGGAGAAGAGGCGTGCGAGCCGAGAGGGAGTGTATGTGTGGGCACATGGTGAGTCAGATATTTATTGTCCACTGATATTTGTATGGGGCATGAGTACCTGACTTTCTCCTTCTTTCTGTGTCAGCCATGCAGGTGAACATCCATCAGAAAAAAAGGGATCTGGCGTGCCAACACCAAGCAAGTGCGGACCCTGGGGGTCCACAGCCGGTGGAGCACCCACTGCAGAAAGCGATGGGAGGACCTGAGATGCTGGGCCCGGAAGACCGCAGAGGCCCAGCTGGGGATGTCCTCCCAACGAGGGAGGAGTGCCCATCAGACCCTGACCCCTCCAATGGTCCGCATTTTGGTGGTTGTCTAACCTGAGGTGGATGGGCATTTTAGGGCAGCACAGCAGCCACAAGGGGGTGAGTACAGACTGGATCCTGGCACTTGGTTGGGCTTAAAAGGGATATTGTTCCTCATTATGACTTTGGCGGTCAAAACAGTTGACTGCCAAAGTGACGCCGTCCAGGACACCGCCAGTGATGGAGGTCTTGAGACCGCCATATTATGACTCCTGGCAGCTCTCTGCCATAAAAATTGGGCAGAGAGCCACCAGCAGCCATGCTGGCGGTCGGTGATCTAGTGGAGGTTGCTCCGCTGGCACCGCCACGTCATCACAACATGGCCCGCCGTATTACAACTTTGTAATCGGCGTGGCGGTGTTGTAGTGACGGGGCAGTGATAGCGGAGCAGGTCCCATGGACCCCGTTCCCTCCCGGACGACCACCAGGTAAGGTGATCGACTGATAGGGGAGGGAGGGTGTTGAGTGTTATGTGCGTGAATGGGGGTGTGTGTGAATGGAGGGGGGTAGAGGGGTGTTGTGTGTGTTTGTGTGTGTGTATGTTTGTGCAAGTGTCTGTGTGCTTGTGTTAATGCGTGTATGCAGGGGGTGGGGGAGTGTTGTGGCCATGTGTGCATGTGTGTGTGTGTGTGTATGAGTGAGCGTCGATGTGTGAGTGTGTGGATGTGTTCGTGTATGTCTGTATGTGCGGTGTGTGCATGCGTGGATCAGGGGTCAGTACGGGGATCGGGGAGGGGGAATGCTTGGGGGGGTGGGGGGCTCCTGATGGGGTCGGGGGTGCAGGGGCTCCTACAGGGAGGGGGGGGTTGGGAAGTCCTGCAGTGGCAACAGGAATTAGTATTCCTGTCGCCAGTATCCTTACCACCAGGGATTTCGTGGCAGGGCTGCCACCATGGAATCCCTGACGGTAAGGATACTCAAAATACCGCAGGCGGTCCTACCCCCCTGGCGGCACAGGTGGTGAACTGGCTCACTACACTTGTTATAATTTGGTGGTCCTGCACTGCCACGCTGTCGGCGGTCTGGTCGCCTCTAGCGGCGTGGCGGGGCAGGACCGCCAGGGTCATAATGACCCCCATTATGCCTCACTGCAGGCAAAGTGACATTGTAGTAATGACATCCTGTGTATCTTATATTGGAAATGGGTATTATGTACCCTGGCTGAGTATAGATAATAGATGTGTTGGCATGCCTTACTGTAAGTGGTTGTACATCTCCCATTGATATACCTCTCCATGTCTGGAATGTGGAAATGCCCATATGACATTGCCCCATGTGTGAGACCATCCAGCCTATGCAAAGGATGTCTGTATTAGTGTCACCCTAAGCACTGAGTATCACCAGGTGCATACATCTGCATTAGTGGTTCTGAGGTGTCAGCCCACTCCCATCTATGTAGCATACCTGTATATGCAACTGCGTAGCTCTAGTTTTCTCACAGGGACTGAATACATCAGGTATTGGGAATGTTTTTGACTGATTGTGGGGCTGCCATCTAAGTTCCACTACAGATATGGCCTACATGTGACAGGATAATTGATTTGATAGTTGAATGGTCAAACATAGGTGACATGCTGACTGGAGAGTATGTGAAGTTAGGCTAACTGGGAAACTGATACATGTATAATTGATGAGGTCTGGTTGCAGACATTATGCATTCCTAGGTGCAATACTTGTGGGGAAGTCACCGTTATACCAATGGAATTGTACTAGAGTGGTTAGGTGACACAACAGGTCTCGTATATGTCAGCATGTTATGTACATGGAATGGATGACAATGGCATAGCAATTGATGTGCTGCATTGCAGAGTAACTGCCTACATCACTTCCTAATGGTAAGTTGGGGGCACATGTGATGGGCTGGGACTTTTTTGCTTGCCTTGGCCAAGCTGCAGTGGCAGATCAGGAAAGGCTGGCCTATTGCATGTCACATGGCATGTAGATGTGATTCCAATATTGCAGTTAGTCTCCCCTGGCTGTCTCATGTAGTAGTGGGGTGTGTAAGTGGTGAACAGGCAGTGGTGTTGGTCCATTTGTGCCTAATACATCCTGACATGTACCTTCTTAGATGCGTGTTGCTTGACCTCAGTGACAGGTATTATCATTTCTGGAATGGTGTTTGAGTGTGGAGTTGTCATGTTGCGCAGTCTAACAGGTTTGACTGCATGTGGGGTTGCATTATAGGTGGACCGTGATGTAATATGTGTGTTCCTGAGGTAGATCTTGTGTGACATTGCACTCAGTGTTTGAGTATGGATGTGTCATATGTGCTATATCGGACTTCTTAGATGCACTTAGCAGTATGATCAGTTATGATATGTATGTGTTTGGTGTCTGCTGCTCTGGCTGTTTGATTGGGTCAGACTATTCTAATGACTATACCACAGACTCTCATTTTACACATCAGATGTCCACTGATTGGGTGTCTGACTTTTAAAGGCCAAATCAGTGTTGATTTCCATATTGGCATCACTGTACAGGGTGTTTGGTCTGGCATGTATTGTGACAGGCAGGTGCAGTGTGGTCTGTGTGTGGAGTTGTCTTCAATGTTATGGATATGTTACAGAGGGCATAGTCTGACCATGTGTTGTTACATTAGATGCCAGAAGTGTTTTGTTCAGTCAGCTGGACATCCAATGGCTGATAGGGGCATGGTGAGGTATGATGTGTATTCAGGCATACTACTGATAGTGCATCCACGGCATGCTGTGCCAGCAAAAAAATGGCTTTGGTAGTCGTCATGTGGATGACTCCAGTTGTGCTATCCTACTTCGGTACTGATGTAGGAGTGAGGGTTGCAATACAGGTGTGGGTAGTAGGGACATGTTGTGACATGAAGTGGGTAATGTAATAATGGCACCTGCGATTGCCTAGCCAGGATAAGAATTGTCACAGAAGTGGTTCTTAACCAGTGTGTATTAGGGCTATGTGTTAACCCATTTTCCCCCTATCTCTCTCCCTGTCCCCCCTCCCTCTCTCCATTTGTGTGCATCAGCATAATCAGTCGAAGAAGAAGGGGCACAGGTGAGTGGAGAAGCAGCAGCCCACGGGACCCAGGAAGCTGGAACCAGAGAGGCTGAGGGACACAGTGGGATGGAGGGTGAGTGCTACGGGGGAGACCGGATCCACCACCTCTTCTTCGGAATCCTCCTCCAGTGGACACTCCGTGGGAGTGGTGGACCCATATGGCACCAGCCCAGCACCATCATTGTCAGCCACCTCCCTTACTAACACCGCCCTCCCTGTAGCTCCCCACCCAGTTGCCCATGCCCACTCACCCAGAAGGGTGGGCATCTCCTTCGCCGCAGGCACCTCTGCCCCTGCCCCAGTCAGCCCTGCTGCCCTCAGTGAGGAGGCTATTGACCTACTGAGGTCCATCACTTTGGGTCACTCCACCATCGTGAATGCCACCCAGGGACTGGCAGCTCAAGTCCAACAGAGCAATGCGTTCCTGGAAGGCACTCACGGTCCCTGGCTGGCCTCCAGAGATCCATTCAGGCTCTGGCCTCCTCACTGACGGCAGCCAGTGTCTCTTTGTCTACTGTCCCCCCTCCAACTACCTCTTCCCAATCCACACCCCTTTCCCCAAACCCATCCAAAGTACA
This sequence comes from Pleurodeles waltl, assembly GCF_031143425.1. NCBI lineage: Eukaryota > Metazoa > Chordata > Amphibia > Caudata > Salamandridae > Pleurodeles > Pleurodeles waltl. Next base: position 156,406,256 of record NC_090447.1, read on the forward strand.
CATACAAACAGGCATGCATCCACCTCAACAGACAAGGGTACCACTGACAAGCACAAGCACCATAAGACCCACCACCAGCATGCACACAAACACCCACCTGCAGACACAACAACATCCACTACGTACACTGACTTCCCCCACCACCCCCTCCTTCACAGACACTACACCAGACACACCTGCAGCCATCACACCATCATTTGTGGATCCAGCCACAACACCAGTCCTACCCACAGTCACCACACTATCAGACCCTCAGACCTCAACCCGTCACCACATCCGCACCCACCACAACCACCAAAACCCCCACATGCAGCATATGTACCATACCTGCAGACACCACCCCAGCAGTCAGTCACCCATCCAGCATAGCATCTCAGTGCACCTCCTTCTCCACTCCTCCCAAGACACCTAAATGCCCACTCTCACCCCCCACAAGCATTCCATGCACGTACTTACACCCAGATCATCCAAACCAACACATCTTACTACCACTCCCTGTCCCTCCACTCCCAAACCCTTTTGCAATGACCGCCCCGTGTGACAAAAAAAGTTTAGTCCCAGAGTTTTCCTTGTTCCCCACTCCGCTCCTACCCCGTGATACCCCCAAGCATTCTTCCTCCCTCCCCAAGTCCAGCCCTTCCACCTCCAAGTCCTCCCCTGCCCCCGCTAGTGCCCATGCCAATCCCCCTGCCAAGAAGTCTACCCCTCCCAAGCCCAGCCCCAAGGACCCTGCTTCCAAACCCAAGCCCAAGGACCCTCCCCCAAACCCAAACCCAGGCCCAAGGACCCCCCTCCAAAACCCAAGCCCAAACCCTCCCTCCTAATCCCTGAGGTGCCTGCCTGCCCCCTTAATGCCCCTACCATGTGGAGGTCATTTTGCAGTCAGGAGTCAAATTGGGGCAGTATTAGGTGCTATTTATGCCTTTGGCACTTCTGACTGGCCATTGGCCTTTTATTTCTATATAGTTTTATATGATATTTTATTATTTATTAATACATCTGGGCCAACATGTTGTTGGATTCAATGTTTACATACTTGTCCTGCCTTTCATTCTACATGGCAGTTTGTGGACTTTGGTTTGTGCATGTGTGATGTGTGTGTTGGTTGTGCCAGCTGTTGTGCCTGGGCTGCATGTGTGGGTGTGACCCGGCCATATGTCCAGCTGTCATTGCTGTGTAATGTGTATTAGATATGATTGTGTTGTTACATGCATGTATGTAGCTGAATTGTATATTGTTTGTGTAGAGGTGTGGAATGGTAGTGTTGAGTACCCTTGTGTGGTTGTTGTGTGTACGTCCATGTGTGTGGTGATGGCTGTGTCTTCTGTGGTGTGTGGTGTCAGCGTGTTGCGATGTCTGCTTCATTGTATGCCATGTGTTACTTGGATGTGTGGTGTTGTTATGGGTTGTTGTCAGTATGTGTAGTCTTGTGGAGGTGTGCAATAACATTGTGTGGTGTAGCATGTGTGTAGTTGCGGTTGTGTTGTTGTTGGGTGTACCAGTGCTGTTATGGATGGTTGTGTGAGACAGTGGCGGTGCTGTGTGTGTGGGTTGGTGTGTGTATGCCACGTGTGTGTAGGCCGTGGTGTGTGTAGTATGGGTGTGTGTGTGTCTATGTGGGGGGGGTGTATGTGCATACGGGTGTGTAGTTATGTGTGTGTGTTGCCATCGGCTGCCGTCCCAGATGTACATGTTGTGAGTGCGTGTGTAGTTTGGGTATACCTTACAGTGTGAGGTAGGTGTGTGTACTCACATTGTTGTCTTCGTCACTGTTGCTGGTTCTGGAAATGTTGGTAGAGCAGGAGCAGTGAGAGGACTTCCAGTTCAGGTTTCATGGCGGCTACAGTCAGGTATGTGTTCCAGAAGGTGAGTGTCTCCTTTTATAGTGTTGGTTTCTGCCAGGGTTTTCATGGTGGTGCGACCGCAGCAGAGGCCTTGGCGGTGTGCGGCCTTGTAATATGTCCAGTGGAAACATAGGCCCTCATTCTGACCTTGGCGGGCGGCGGAGGCCGCCTGCCAAAGTCCCGCCGTCAGGTTACCGTTCCGCAGTCGAAATACCGCGGCGGTAATTCTGACATTCCCGCTGGGCTGGCGGGCGGCCGCCTTCAGGCCGCCCGCCAGCCCAGCGGGAAAGAGGCTTCCACGATGAAGCCTCGGAATCGAGCCGGCGGAGTGAAAGCTGTGCGACGGGTGCAGTTGCACCCGTCGCGTATTTCACTGACAGTGAAATACATTTAGGGGCCCTCTTACGGGGGCCCCTGCAGTGCCCATGCCAGTGGCATGGGCACTGCAGGGGCCCCCAGGGGCCCCGCGACCCCCCCTACAGCCATCCGGTTCCCGGCGGGCGGACCGCCGGGAACTGGATGGCGGTATGGGCGGCGGTACACTGGCGGGTGACCGCCAGTGTTGCCGGTCCGACCGCGGCTTTACCGCCGCGGTCGGAATGCCCATTGGAGCACCGCCGGCCTGTCGGCGGTGCTCCCGCGGTCCTCCAACCCGGCGGTCATGGACCGCCAGGGTTGGAATGACCACCATAGTCCCCGCCGGCCTGAAGGTGCCTATCGCCATCCGTGGCGGCATGTCCGCACTAGCGGTACTGGCGGTTGTTTGGCTGTGTTCTGTTGGGATGACCGCCATACTCATAATTTGGCAGTCTTCACCACTGGGCCGTTGGCGGTACGACTGCCGCCGCCAACATGGCGGTTCTGTGACCACCAAAGTCGTAATGGCCCCCATAATGTTTTTAGCTCTGGGGAGGTAGCAGTCTCCGAGTCCGGCAAACTATAACCCGTGCCTTTGCCATGCACAGTTGTCTCATCAATAATTTTATTGCAAATGTTGCAGTGAGATTATGAAAGATGGCAATGAATATGTCATCCATAATATAATATAGGGAGTAATTAGCTGTGCATGGCGAAGGCGTGAGTTATAGTTACCTTAGGGCGCAAGTTTTAGTTACTTGAAAAAACTATACCCATAACCAATGTTCCCTGTAAGGCATGCGCGCACCTTTCCTTCCCCCATCGCGCAGGCCCCTTTGGCAAGCGCGCACGTTGCAACTTCAGCTGAAGTGCGGGGAAAGACTCCTATGAGAATTTTTTTAGAAAACATAAATAAAACAGGCACAGTGTCTCATCCAATAACTACATCTACATGGCAGTTACGACCCCTGCACTCTCCACGACAAATTACACAATCCCATGGACAGAAGAAACCTGCTTTTCTCTAGGTGTACATTTCATCGCCTTCGTAATATGTTTTTACTCAAACCCTACCTTGGGCCAGGCTGTTTTTTTCAAGCACAGCCACGAGGACATGTATGAAGTGAACGGTAGTCTGATATAGCGAGACTCAGAGCAAGTAAAAACAGAGGGCAGAGATTCTTAATGTTGTAAGCAACTAGTGCGTCTCCTACAGAAATAAGCTTAAAATGTGTTGGTCACAGGTTTTCGAAGCTTTCACATGGGCAGGGCTAACCCAACCCTTCATCCTTCAGAGGTTGATAAATCAACTACCATTAAAAAGGATACAGCAGCTCCTGTATAAAGTAACGTATTATGATTGTAATCTGAGGTTGATCCAACAAACGCAACTGAGCTGAAGAGTTCGCATGTAAGGTGCATAAAGAGGAGAAGGTGTGAAAACCTCCCTTGCGGACCAAAAATTCGGCAGCCATATGTTTCTTAGAGACTACATACACCAGAACGGAATCAGGCATCTTTTGTTCTGGGCTCCCATAAACATTTGACTTCCTACACTTTGAAACTCTTTCAAATCCTGGCAATGCTTAGACACCCTCAAAACCCACCTTAGGGAAGATCTACACCCCAAGGTGTGATGTCCATCAGGATGGAATGGGTAGGAAGGCTATGGCATAGTGCGGACGTCTCTCTCTTTCAACAGTAATGACTTCCAGCAGTTCCTTAAATATCTAAACTTACCCTGCATCATCACTCTAGTCCTGTTTGGAAGACATGCTGCTCTAGAGTACCTTCATCTTGTTGTATGCTATAGCCCCAGACTTCCAGTACTTCCTTAAAATTCTAAACGTACCTCGTATCACCACCAAATCAATACAAATACTGATTATTTTAAACACAGTCTGAGTTGAAGGCCGTGCACAGTGCTGGGTTGGAAGTTTATAGGGGTTGGCTGCAGGGCGTGGCCACAGGCTAAGCCATGTTTCGTGTGGGGTTCAGTAGTTACAGGGGGTTGGCCGCAGGGCCTGGCCGAAGGGCATGTGCAGCAGTGTGCGGCAGTGGTTGGATTAACGTATAGTAATGAAAATCACTTTATGTTATAAAAAACCCATGGAAATCCTCTAAAAAAAAACAAAGGCTACAGGGACATTATAGTTAGGAAATAGAATTTTTAAAAACATAGAAATTCACAGGGATGAAAATACTGTGCTTGGCAGGGGCACGAGTAATAGTTACCTTAGGGCACAAGTTATAGCTATTTGAGATAACTATAATAGGGGGTTAGAGATATAGAAATTTGGACTTCCTATAATTTCTCAAAAACTTCTGAACGGATTTACACCAAAAATTACCCAAATGAAGGAACAGTACTTGGGCGACACTGTCTTTTGGAGCGGCACAGTAAGAGATCTGATGGCTTTGTGCAGAGAGGACCGAGAGTATGATAGTGAGCCGATGTTATCTTTCATTAAACTTCTTTGTGAGCACATGGAAAGAAGGTTCCCAGAAGATGAATTGAAGGAATGGACAAGCTTTGATTTCCATACAGTAACAACACAATCACAGTTTGATTTTGGGACTGAGAATGTACAAAGACTTGTTGAGAAGTATAAGAAGGTCTTGGTCCTGGGTGATTGTGACACCCCTGGTGATGTTGTTCGGCAGTACAGAGATTACAAATATGTGGTGGCAGCGCATATAAAAAACGGATTGTTTAGGACCTTTCAAGACATGGTGAATTTCACTCTGCGGAATGCTGCACAGTATAGTGTTGTATCTCAGCTTGTTGATATCTGTGCAACTTTCCAGGCTTCAAGTGCAGACTGCGAACGAGGATTCAGCCTCAGGAACTCAATCAAGTCCAAATTAAGAAACAGACTAGAGGAGAGTCACCTAGATATGATGATGAGGACAAAGGCTTACCTCTCAAATGGGAAAGTTGATTTAGACCGAGTTTATCAGCACTGGAAAAATGGCAAGGACCGGCGAGAAAAACAAACATGTCACACATCTAACGTTGGCACCTGGCTTGTCTAAACTCTGATGCGGCTTCTCCTACAGTCCGTGTGTGGGTGGGGTAGGAACATTTCTCAGCCTGTATCTTGGCAGGGGAATCATGGCATTCATCAGCAGTGTGTTCATCAAACTGTAAATGTTAACCAATTGTACAACTGGCTGTATTTGATGTGTGGGGTCCTCTGCAGCACTCTGAGAGTATTCATTAAAGTTTCATAATGGTTCAACCTCCTGATTTCTGTTTTCTCTAACTGGGGTGTAGGTGGCACTTAACAGGTCATGTCCTTGGGGTGTGCAACCAGGTCACAAAACTGCCTTGATGCCCTATTGCATGGAGCAATGATATCCCTTTTTTGCTTTAGTGGTATGGAGAGGCTAATGCCAAGGATCTTGGCTAGTTATGCGCTGCACGCGTGTGAATGGTCAATTTCTTGGCGCACGTATCCTTGGCTGATGCGCACAGAGACCGCACACAGTGGAAAAAAATTAGAGGGAACATTGCCCATAACTGCTGAATTTCTATGGTTTTGTATGAGTACATTCAACCTAACTATAACGTCCCTGTATCCTTTGTTTTTTTCAGTGAATTTCTCTGTTTTTTAATGCATAGTAATTTTAATTTCTATACGTGAATCCAACCACCCCCGCGCACCGCCTGAGGCCAGGCCCTGAGGCCAACCCCCTATAAGCACTAGTCTTGCACCATGCAGGGCCTTCTCCTGTGCGCAGTAGGGGTTACCTGCATGGGCTGGTCTGCAGCCAGTCCCTGTGGCCAACCACCCTAACCACTCAACCCGATGCTGTGTACGGCCCTTTGCACATGCACTCCAGAAGTTGGCCGCAGCCTCTTTAGGTGTGAGAGGCTGTATCTGGAGGTAAGAGTGGCTGTCAGAGTGTGTGTCTGGGTGTGAGAGTGTGTACATCAGTGTTTTAGTGGGTGCGTCAGTAGGTGCGCTGTGAGGGGGTGCATCAGGGTGTCAGTGGGTCTGTGAGTGGCTGGATGACGTCTGAGTGGGTGCATAATTGTCTGAGTGGATGTGCGAGGGTCTGACTGGGGTGGGAGTGAGTGCATGAGAGTCTGAGTGGGTCTGTGCGTGGGTCTCCAGGTGGGTGCATGAGTGTCTGAGTGGGTCTGTGAGTGGTTGAGTAAGTGTCTGAGTGGGTGTGAGTGTGAGAATTGACTGAAAGAGAGACAGAGAGAGAGAAACTGAGAGGGAGAGATAGTTTTTTTTAGGTTTTGATCTCTGATATACTTAGAATGAGATATTTGTCTCCAATTTTAAATAAAAAATGTATTTGTTTTTTCAAAAAATATAATATTTTTTTTTAATGGAAATTAGTCCAGCCTGACTTAAACCCCCAAAGGTTAGTGTGAAGGCCTGTGACCTTCACACTGAGCTACGACGGTTCTTTTTTTTCATTTATTTTTTAGCCCTTTAAGGGCTTTCAGGGACCGCGAGGGAGCCCTTAAGGGCTCCTTTGTGGCCCCTATATATCTTTTTTTAATGCATTTTATTTTATTTTATAATAAAAGCTCTTACCGGCTACCTGGCACTGCGAGGGATGCCTTAAGTCTTACCTTGCGGTGCTGCTGCTTCAGCAAGCAGGATGCTGCTTTAACAGCAGCTCCCTGCTTGCTGAAGCATTTCATTCCTGTCCCCTGCATGCTCCTTTACAGGTCCCACTGTCAAAACCTGAAGGGTTTGCTGTGGCTTGGCTGCAGCTGCAGGGCTGCAGCAAAGCCACAGCAAACCCCTATGTCCCGGGGGTGGGCACCCCGGGACATAGCAGGACCCGGCCCTGGGTGGTGGTGGTCCCCAGGGCCATCAGAGGCTCCACAAGGGGGGCAGCAGGGCCCCCCTCCAACATTTACACAGCCCCGGGGTGGTGGTCCCCAGAGTACGGGCCCCCCCACCCCCACACACAAAATTTTTGATGCCTCCTGGACCTGGCCCACCCGGGGGCCCATACAAAAACAAGTATGGAAGGCCACGTTTGTTTGAAAAAAAAAAATTTGCAGCAAGTGTGTGAATATCACAAATTCGCTGCACAAAATCATTTTAAAAAGTGGTTTTGTGCTCTGGGGGGGTCTCTCTGGGACCCCCTACCAGTGCTAAGGGGTCAGGGTGTCTCTAACCTGGCCCCTTTTATTTCTTTTTACTTTTTTACTGGCGCTCGGCTGAAGCCAAGTCCCAAGATACCTGCCAACACTTCCTGGTTTGAAGTGTTGATAGCCAATCAGAGCTGTACATTTCCCTGCACAAGCTCATCTTTGCTTGTGAATTCTTTGCGGCCATAAATATAACTCTTGATATGAAAAAAAGCTTGTTTAATAACGCAAAGAATAAAAATAGAATCTCTAGGAAAAAATTAAACACATCACAAATGTTGTTAGATATTTGTTGCACAAAAATATTATCAGTTCAATGCAAGTCATTTTTTTTTTTTAAACGGCCCAATAGCACAGAATATGCAGAAACATGCAGAAAGATTGTAACTTTTCTATAATTACCTAAGGAAGGCAAAAAATAAATATGTTGCCATAAATATCTTGCTTCTGCTTGACACTGTACAACTAGAAAAACAGAGCAGAAGAAAAGGAAGGTTTCATCTTAGTCCTTTACATGTGCTTTAATTATGCTCTGTGACCAGACCTGGCCTGCCTTTCCCCTCAGCTGCTGGCTCTGGCAACAGGCATTGTGACTTCAGAACTCAACTGTAATAAGTTATTACAGATGAGCGGCTACTGTATTTATTTCTAAAAGGTGACTGGGTGAGTCACAAGTCGCTTATTATAAACTAATTAGAGGCAGATTTTTATACAGGAATTGCAGAATCCTAATATTTTATAGAGCAGCAGATGAACTGTAGGCACGGCTGGATGTCAAGCAGGCTCTATGTATTTTTCTCACACTTAGCATTCTTTTAACTTTTTACAAACTACAAACAAACTCTAAGCAGAAGTTACTCTGTGAAAAACAAAAATAACAACTTTTTTTCTGTCTGGGACCACCACGCCTTGCTTGGCAGACATAGACATGGGAAAATCAGGGGTGTCAGCCTAATCCAAACAGGGCAAGGCAACCATCACCGTGAAGGTTTCCGACAAGGGAGCTAGCTGAATGTCATCAGGAACCTGGTGGTTCCCCACCTGTAAATGAAAGATGGGGAAACTTGCAAGGTTGGCTGACATAGCAGTCATCAATTTTTGGCATCCACCAACCCCTATATAACCATTCGTCTCAGGGTCATTTATGAAGACCAGGCTAACCCATACTATTAGAATTGGGTCAATGTACACAGCTAACTTTTAATGTTAGTCAAGGGTTGCAGTACAAGGCTACTTTTTAGGGAATTAGACTAGGAGTCGGGGCTTCTGTTGCACACAGGGTTTGCATTAGGCCTATATTCAGGTCCTAGGGTTAGTAGAAGGCTCAAAGTCAAAGATAGGATTAGGCACAGGGTTAGCATTAGACACAGGTTCAGACTAAAATCAGGTTTAGGCTCAAGATCGGCATTAATTTTAGGATCTGGGCTTAGAGTTAGGGCCTAATTACGAGTTTGGTGGACGATAACACCCATCCACCAAATTCCTGACAGAGTGGCCACCACTGTATTTGCGACCTCCACGCCAGACCCATTATGACTTTCCTGCTGGGCTGAAGGGTGGAAACCAAGGTTTCCGCCCATCAGCTTAGTAGGTAAGTGGCAGCAGCATTGTCGCTGGCTTGTAATCGAGCCGTTGGCAATGCTCCTGCCCGCAGGGGGCACCAGCACCCTTGTAATGTGCACTGTCTGCACAGCAGACAGCGCATTACGATGGTGCTGGGCAGGGGGACACTGCACTGCCCATGCTCTAGGCCCCGTGTGGCCTCCTGCACCTGTTCTCTACCAGCCTTTTCATTGCAGTGGAACCACCATGAAAAGGTTGGCGGTATACCAGGTTGTAATCAGCAGGGCGGCACTGAGTGCAGAGCCGCCCTGGCTGATTGCAACATGCCCCATTCCCGGCGGAGACTGCGGTATCCTGGCAGTCGGACCACCATGGTCATAATGTGCCGATCGGACGGCCACAGTAGCGGCGGTCCAGACCGCCACAGCGAGTCTGGCGGTCTAGTGACCACCAGACTCATAATTAGGCCCTTAGGCTTAAGAAGAGTGCATATGGCTGTAGTTAGTTTTAGGGTTAGCATTACATCTTGCGACATAAGGTTAAAGTTACGCTGAGGGTCAGGGCTATGATATGGTTTAAGATTACCGTTAAGATTAGGTTTGGGGCACACAGTGAGCATTAGGTTTAGTATTGGTTCATTAGGTTTGTTTGGTTTTAGCTTTTATACATTTTATGACTGATAATTCAAGTTTGTAGCAATAAACATGGTAATCATCTTTCACTGTTTTCAATGTAATTGTTTTTAGGTGCTAATTTTCGGGACTACATATACCCAATACACTCTAGGATCACAAAACAAACACTCCAAGCAGTCAAAGATATGAGGACTTAAAGGCCATGGTCTGATTTCCACAAAAGGCCTGGACATCTGTATATTGCTGGACATAACCCAGAAGTGATGCATGCTATGCTTGGGGTCCCCATATTGCTGCAACAATAAAAACACATGGGACTTTGGTGCGTGGTGCCACCGCTAAGTACCCTAATCGGAACAAACTTTCAGGAATGCTGGGGCAGACTCCCACTCTAATAACAGTAGTGACCCTTTCCATTTTTGCAAAAAATGCCTATTCTGTTGAAATCAGGCTCTACACTACGTCCATGCTCCTTTCCATGATGTAGAGCGGTGTCCTTACTCTGTGGTTAAGAACCCTGAGGATCTGTGACACCTGCTCAGGGTTCCAAAACTGTTGTGAAAAATAAACAATATTAACAGATTAATAAAATGTATATAAAAAGAATCAAATGCAAGAGTAAAGATTTTAAAACGTTCTGTAAATGTTCAGAAATGTGAAACTGGGGGCTAAAAATTAAGTTGGTGTCCTGAGGTTGATTTGTGGGAGCAGTGCAAACGCATCAAACAGAATACAGTATGACGATGGGTTGCCTCAGTTGCATTTAGAAAAGCCCCAACCTTCCTATTAAAATTAAAAACTAGATGTTTTTATAACTGTTTGTGAAGTAAATAAAATGTGAAATAATTTGTGTGATGAATGCTTCTTTCTGTGTTGTTGTATATTAATTTGAGGGTCGAATGATCAAAACTCCTTAAGCCAGGGCTCCGGCTTCCAACAACGACTCAGTAGGGGTCCCCGAATTCCAATATGATTTTGTGGAGGTTCCTGGATTTCAGTAATGATTAAGTGAGGATCCACAGAAGTCAAAAGGTTAGGAATCACTGATGTAGCGAACCAAATGAGCACAGGGTAGCATCTGCAAGATCTCTTGAGGGCTGTTTTACAGTCTGCGATCTGTAGAACTATGTAGAATGAAAAAACAAGCACTGGAAAAGCGATGTAAGTATAGCTTTGGCTGTCAGCCTTTTGTTTTTTTCAGTGCTTGTTTTGCCACCGTTTTATAAAATAATATTGTGAGATCTGCAGGGGCTGGACAATATTAACAAAAAAAATGGAAAAAAGTAAAAATATCTTAGGCCTCAAAAGGCACACAGTGTCAGGTTAGTCCCTGGCAATGAAGGAAACTACTGTATGAAGATTTGCTCATTTTGAAAGAGCCCAATGCCGTCACTCAGATGTAAGCTGACCAATGGCTGAAGTGGTCTGATCCATTGCCCCTTGTGTTCTGTAGTAAGCAGAAGAAAAATGTTAATTACACAACAAACAAGCATTTGCAATGTAATGGGTCTCACGTTTGCTCGTGTTAGACCTATTAACTTTGTAAATTCCTAACTGACTTTTCTTGCCACATAAATTGAAAATGAAAAGAGAAACAGTTGACATTAGCAAGCCGATTCAATGCGCCACGGCCGCCATGAGAGCGGAGAGACACAAAATGAAGAAGTTAGCTTGCAGTCAAACGTATCGGCAAACGTGCAATTATCCATGTAAACAGGGACGATGGCCAAGGCAGTAACAAAACTGCCCCAAAAAGGGACAAACGTAAAGCATTTACCAATGATAACAAAGGATTTTTGAAAGGCTAGCCAATGAACGAGTGATTGTGACGAATGTGCTTAAAAGCCCACAGGTAGATTACAACAGGCCAGAGAGCTTGTGGGCTCAACCTAAAAACCAATGGATGAAGATGGCTGGCTAAAACCACCTAAAACTATGTATATTGTACACATAATTTTACTAAAAGCAAAAAGTCTTGCCTAACACCAGACTTAAAAATCATCAAAAGTAGAAAAATTGCAGCAGAACAGTGTGAACTTACTGGTAATTTAAACACAGTTAAAACAGTCATGTACAACTAAGTTTCGGAATGTTGATACTTGTGTCCTCTCGATTCAAAACAGTTCCTACCGTGCGAATTGTCCAGTTTAAATTATAAACTTGTAATTGGTCAATATACAAACCGACATAGATTTGAGAATCCATCTTAGTTAACATTAAGCCTATATCGAATAAATTCTAAATGTCTGTGCCTTTTAGTGACATTTATGGCACGTTTGAGGATAGCAGATTTGGGGCCTGATTAACAGAGAGATAGGACACCTACGCCTGTAACAGTACTCCTTCACGCGAGTGTTGATTTTTGCCTCAATTTACCAACAACCCCGGTAGAATGTCTGGAAAGCTGCGCCAGATGCAGTTTTCCAAGCATACTTTTGGGATAAGTGTGTGACTTTTTATGCTGCCGTTTTTTCATTTCGAATTGTGCGCAGGCAGGGTACATTTCCAATCATTTCCAAGGTGTAAAAGGGTCGCAAAGGAGTATTTCAAAAGCCACAAACAGGCGTATCTGAGGTCTGTAATGCAAGCCATCCGCAGTTACGCACTATCCGTCTCTTAAGTAGGAGTTACGCCTGCGTAATTTATACACTGCTGAGGCCTGCAATTTCGCAGGAGTAAATGGATTTACATCTGCTCCGTATCATTCGGAAATCCAGCTATTTTCAGCCATAAACATCACATGTAGAGACAAAAGGTTCTCTGTGCACTAGGCCTTTTTTTCTGCTGCAAGCTCAAAATCGCCATCTTGTGCAAGGTTTACTTATTAAGCTCTCTGCATGCAAGGAAATACAGCTGGTACAATCGCAACACCACGTACAAAGTCCTCACAGCAGCTACACCGCAACACGCTGCACTGTTATTCACCCGCTAGGCGGCACTATTGTTTCTCTTCTGACGAACGGCCTCATTCTCTGCTCCAGGTGCTATTTCCATTTCCCTTTCCCTCCCAATTTTTCCACGTCTTTCGCTGCCAAAAATCGCGCAATTTCTTCTAACCAAAAGCCTGCTTGATTTAACTTGTGAAATGTTGAGAAAATAGAGAGACGGGCACCGGATCAGGGCTTTTACACCCTGCACTTCCCTCCGCTCTCTAGTGCGGCAGATGCATAACTTCAGGCCCACTGTATAAAGATCCGGAAGTAGCTACGGGGGCCGGAAGCCAATCCCCACATGATCATCGCCCACTGCCTAAATCCGTGCGCGCTGCAGGAGCCCACCCTAGGCCGCTGCTTGATTGTGCAGCTGTCCAACTGGCCATTTTATTCACTCTGGATTATTGTTACATTCATGACGCTGTAACACTTCACTTTTCAATAAAACTTTGCTTTATTTTTAATACAAAATTAAATATCAGTTTTGTACATGATAAATTATAAATTTACAGCACAAATATATACATATAAATGAAACATTAAAAATATTATACAGCATACAAAAATAACCAATTTCCATCCTGTCACAAAGTTCAGAAAAAAGGCAGTTTCGGCATGGGTGTGTCACGTGTACCTCCCTGTGATAGGCCAGCTAAGATACAGGCAAATAAATACTGGAAGTGCGCGAGGACAGCTGTGCACATGCGAGCTGCGCGCTCCTGCACTTCTGAGGCACTTGAGTTTTGCATACATTTGGCGTTAGGTTTTAGGTAGCCCGAAAGGATAGGATTGCACAACCAGGCACAAAGCCTGGCTCATCACATCCCATTGTGCGCCGGGGCCCCTTTCACTACCTCCCCTAATCTCCCAGATAGAGGGGCAGATGCATTCCAATTAAACTCATGCTGCTTACTTTAATGACCGTGTTTGAAATGAAGGCCTGCTTTAGTTGCCACAAAAACAGGCTTTAACCAGATTCCTCGGCCCTTTTCCCAATATGGAGGTGCCCATTGCCAAGAACCTATATGCCCCATAAGATCAGCGCCGTGCCTGCGCAGAATGCAGTGGAATGCGGACATCCCATAATTGGGCACCGGTGGAAACCCCACTGCCCCCCAATAGCTAAATAATTCATGCACAGAATGAAGTGGCATATGGGTCGATGCAGCCATCATATGCGAATGTTTGGGATGGTGAGGCAGCGAGAGGGGACCAGAGAGGGGTGTAATTGTGACAGGGGTAGCCTTCAGCCTCCATTACAGAGCGGGAGATATAGGTACTCCATCGAGGAGGGACATTTCAACACCAGTACATGTGAGCTGCGCACTGCACAGTGACACTGAAGCGGGAAATGGGATTGCCTTGCATTTAAGAGGGAGATCGCATCACTCGAGACCCCAAGGTGCTGTTGCATTACAGTAGGAGGTTGCAACATCATTTCATTAGCGTGGGAGACCACTGAATGAGCCTGAGATCACAACATCCTTAGATTAAAGTGGAGATCACATCATCAGTGCATCAGAAGCAGTGAGCAGAATGCAGTTAGATTAGAGTGGGAGATCACATCACCAGTACATCACAGTGAGAGGTCACAACAGCACTGCAGTGTGAGATCACGATACCAGTGCATCAGGGTTAGTGAACACAATGCCATTAGGTTAGAGTAGGAGATCATAAAACCAGTATATCAGAGTGGGACATCACTAGACCCTCAAATGGGCGTTCATGTCACCATTAGTTTAGAGTGAGAGCTCACAACACTAGTGCACAAGAGTTGGCAATCACAAAGCCATTACAGAGGGAGATCATACAATCATTACTTCGCAGTGATAGGTCACAACACTAGTGCATCAAAGTGGGAGATCCCAGGGCCATTAAATTCAGAGTGGGCGTTCACGTCACCAATATTTTAGAGTGGGAGATCACAACACCATTAGAGTGGGAGATCACTCAATATTTTAGAGTGGGAGATCACAACACCAGTGCATCAGAGTTGGAGATCACAACTCCATTAGAGAGGGAGATCACACCAATATTAGTATAGAGTGGGAGATCACAACACCAGTTCATCAGAATAAGATAGCACTTTATCATTGTGTTACAGTCGGCAATCACAACACCAGCATCACAGTAAGTGGACACAATGACACTAGATTAGAATGGAAAATCACAACAGCAGAACATCAAAAGAAGAGATCACAACTCCTGTACATCACAGTGTGAAACCACAACTCCTGTATATCACAGTCTTGAATCACAACTCCTGTGCATCATAGTAGGAGATCACAACTCCTATACTTCACAGTGTGAAATCCCAGCACCATTAAATCAGAGTGGAAGATCACAAATCCTGTATATCACAGTGTGGAAATACAACTCCTGTGCTTCACAGTGTAAAACCACAACTCCAAAACATCAGAGTGGGATATTACAACACCAGGAAATTGGATTGGAGGCCACAGCGCATCCCCATAAAGGCAACCGGTTGCCACTGAACAGTCAGTAACAGAGATCAGATGTAAACTGTTTCTGAGACATGTATGGGAGCGCGTCTGAGATGGGGCGACGTCCAACCAAACACAACAACACTTGGGAATGGGCTGGAAAACACATCACATGATAAGAACAAGCACTATTGCAGAACGACTACTGGGGGATGGGGCAACAGACACGCTTGGATAACTTTAGGGGACTGAACTGGCAGAGGCGGGACATGTGCACCCGCAGACCTTGCTTCACTTCAGTTGGGGGGGGGGGGGGGGGGCTCATCTACTGTGCTGTGCGTGTACCCTATCGACCTGCAAACTCTACGGTGAGCAGAGCCCGGAGACCCGTGCAAAGTCCACCCCCACCACAGTGAAACCCAAAACCAACGGCCACGACAGGGAATAACTCACAGAGAGGAAACTGGATAAGCCCCAATTGCAACCTTTCTTTAAAAAAAAAATCAGCTGGCAGATAGATTTCTGGGCCGCTGGAGACACCGCAGAGCGCGGTGGACATGTTTACATTAGGTATGTTCAGTCAGACGATTGGCGTGCCGGGGAGAGAAGGGTTCGAGCCCCCCTGACGGTGCCACCCAGAACGTGACCCAGATGTAGGGGTTGTGTTTATAAAAGAACAGCCATTATTTATAAGTATAAAAAAATAGTTTTCTGTGTGGAGGTGAGGTACGTAGAAACATAAACAGATCACGCCCCCACCCCGCGCCTGGCGTCTGCAGAGATGGCATCTCCCCAAATTAAATGCAAGGAGGTCTAATTGCTCGAAGCATTTGGGCCGCTGGGGCTGGGGAGATAAGCGTGCTCGGCCGGTCTCGGCTTACCCTGAATACAAGTGATTGTCAGAGCGGCACCCTCTCCCCTCCCCGTTCCATTACCCTCCCCCTCCCCTCCAATTCACCTCCCCTTAATGCCCCCAGCACCGGGAGAAAGCACATCACTGAAATAAGACTGCTATGAGAGGGAAAGGGGCAGTGTCCTCTCACATGCTACAATAGGGTGACCAGATTTTGAAAAGAAAAAAACAGGGACAGGTCAGACATAAAAGTAGGACTAAAGCCTTTACTCACTTTTATATCTGACCTGTCCTGTAACTGTGTGAGTGTGTATATGTGTACACACACACACAGAGGAGCATGCAGCAGCAGACAGGCAGAAACCAATAAATTACTTCGTCAATTATTTAAGACTCAAGAGCTGCATGTGAAAGGAGAGCAGGCCTTTCACATCTGCCTCCCAGGTTGACCTGACAATTGTCCCAAAAAACGGGACATTTATTTAAAATGAACAAAAGCATGGGGACACCTGGGCAGTCCTTTAAAAACCGGGACAGTCCGGGGAAATCCGGGACGTCTGGTCTCCCTATGCTAAAATAAATATGGGCAGATTAAGTGGAGCGAGGGAGGATACAGAAAAGAATCAGAAAATGCATGTCAAATAGCAAAGAAAGAAAAAAAAGCGAAAAACAAAGAAAGAAAAAATATTTGCAGCTCTTAAGAGAAAGACAATTGCTATAATGAAAAGAAGAGAGAGCGTCAAATAAATATCAATTTCTCCTAAAACCGCATACATTTTCGTAACCAGTTATCCAAGTAGTTGTCTTTCCAAAAACAAAAGGCACTGCAAGAAGTTACGAACACCGCCAGGGGGCGCTGCGAGCCCTACTGCCGTCAGTAAGTTGTGCACCGGCCATCCCTTCACGTTCAGCCCCATTCCTATATCCAGTGTGTTTAGTGGTTTGATGTTAGTCCACGAGTACTAATGCATGTCTCCACATCACGCTCCTGATAGTAAAATCTCTGTTCCAAAACAACTGCCAACTGAGGAGCGAAGCCACGGGAGTTTTATCCCCTTACTTTGGTGGGAATCAACGAGACCCTAAGATTTAGGAACATTCAGTGCTGTCCATTGTCACCTGGTCTGTAGTTTGTGATTGTTCACAGCTTGTATAGAAACCTTCATTTTTCATTGGTGCAGCACCACTTATGGCCGCCATATTTACAGAGTGTAATATCTGACGGTCCCTGAGCTGGTGATGGCTGCTGCTGTGACTGGGGCTTCAGAGGAGACTCTCTGTGCCCTCCTGGAGAGTCTTCCACCACACTGCTGTGGATCACAGTACATCCCAGAGAGAAGAGTTTTACTTAAGGAAATGAGCACTGCTCGCCCTTGGCTACACCACCGTCTCGTTGCCCTTGCCAGGCTTTCCCCAGCTGTCCACCCTCTTGTCTCGCTTCCCTCTCCCAGAGTTGACTAGTCTGTTGGTGCATCGCTGCCAGGTGTGCACAGTCTTGGCTGACCAAATCCACATGCTCGATGTGATGCCCACCAGCAGCGACATGAATATTTTGAGCATCTCTACTGCCCTGTTGGAGTCATCAGCAGAGTATCTGAAGACGGCCCAGTTGGAGATTTCATAGAAGTAGCAAGCGATGACACAGGTGGCTGGGACGGTGTACAGGACGGAGAAGACACCTATCTTGACCATCAGTCGCTCCAACTTGTCCGTCTTTGTCCCATCCTTCTGGAGGTTTGAACGTATCTTGAAAAGGGCCACCAGCCCAGCGGCAATGAAAAGTGTCCCGATCACCAAGTAGGTGAAGAGAGGTGCTACCACAAAGCCGGTGAGGGCATCAATGTTCTGGTTGCCCACGTAGCAAAGGCCAGTGAGCTCATCGGAGTCAACCAGCCTCATGATCAAGATGACTATGGTCTTCACTGCTGGGATGGCCCACGCCGCAATGTGGAAGTAGGAGCTGTGCATTTCGATGGCCTCATGTCCCCACTTCAGCCCTGCTGCTAGGAACCAAGTCAACGTCAGGATGACCCACCAGATAGAGCTTGCCATCCCAAAGAAGTACATGAGCAGGAAAATGATGGCGCAGCCTGTGTTCTTGAGCCCCTCTTGGATGAGAACTGGTTCTGCGGCCTCGTCAAAGTCACAGGATATGCGCTCCCGGCCCACGGTCAGCCGGACAATGTAGGCGATGCAGTAGATGTTGTAGCACATGCTCAGGAATATGATGGGCCGCTCAGGGTAGGAGAACCTAGAGGAGTCAATCAGGAAGGTCAAGACAGTGAAGGCTGTGGAGATGAAGCACAGGATAGCCCACACAGCCATCCACACGTCCGTGAACTCCTTGGCTGACCTGCTGTACAGGCCAGCGTCATAGCCACACTTGAGGACACAGTTGAGGCTTCTTTTCACCCAAGTGTACTGGTCCGAATTGGCCCCGAAGGACTGGCATTCTTCTCCCGGCTGCAAGGACGTCTTGCCATGAAGTGGGACTTCCTCGTCCCCAGGGCCTTCCATGCACATGTGGTTGTGGTCATTCTGTGGGGGGAACTTGCTGCAGTTCAAGCTGTCAGGCCAGGCGAAGCCAAACTCTTTCAAGACCGGTTCACATCTCCTTTTGACAGAGAGGCACATGCCACCACAGGGTCCAATTGGGATGTCGATCTTCTCGGTGCACATTGGGACGTAGACCGAACAGAGGAAGAACTACAAAAGAAGGTAAAGACCAGGGTTAGTACAAATGTAGCCAGGTCACACTGTAAACAGAAACTGGTGGCAAGAAATGTGTAATGACACCCATGGGGCAGGGAAACAAGGAGAACATTGAGTAAGTGATGAGCAGATGTGACAATGGAGCACATGAATGAGATGTGTGGGACAGATGGGGTATCAGTTAAGAGAGGGTCATAGAAGGATTCATGGAGAGTGGATGAATGAGCACATTT
Source organism: Pleurodeles waltl (assembly GCF_031143425.1). NCBI lineage: Eukaryota > Metazoa > Chordata > Amphibia > Caudata > Salamandridae > Pleurodeles > Pleurodeles waltl. Next base: position 156,424,955 of record NC_090447.1, read on the forward strand.
GTATAGTGCTGTACCAAAAGTGCAAATGTCTCTGAGCACTTAAGTATGGAAAGTTCCAAATGCATTTGTCGTCTTGTGATAACATCTGAGCTCTGGAGTACAGCTATCAGGGAACAATATATATATATATATATATGTTAATGACATTTATAGAGGGCACATTCTGACATTGGTGGGGCGTGGCAGAGCTGTCAGCAATCCGGTGACTTTCCAATGTCAATATATAAGTGTAAAAGTACCAGGTCTGGCCCCATTAAAAAAATAAATCACCCCCAGTATGGGGAAGGTACAAATGGCCCAGTTCCGTGTGGGATTAGTGTGTGATCTGTGAGCTGAGACACTTGATACAGACAGCCTCTCCACCGCGGGGAGGTGACTCGTGGGAAACACAGCAACAAGCCCTGCTATTTGACACACTCAACGGAATGTGTGGCACTCCGCTCTTTTTAAACGCGACAGCTCGTGTGTGATGCAAGAAACGGGATACAGGGCCAGGGTAACCCGAGGCGAGGTGTGCCAGCAGGGCACCGCACATGGCACTGCATGCTGCAGATCACTGCCTACTCGAGGGCCTTGCTGTAAAAAACTCAAGGCCGAAGCTGGGTTTTGTTTCTAACTGCAGAAGCACTTGTTTTTGTCCTTTCCACAGCTAAGTGCCAAGAGGCTTAGGGGGTGAGTGCGGAGCTATACAACTATAAACCAACATAACACCTGCAATGCTTCCGATCACCCTACGGCAGCAGGAGTAGCTGGCATCACTTATCGGCCATTTAAAGAGTCTTTGAGTGAAGAACCCCAAACAACTAAAGATGGACCAGCATCAAGTCTGTCTGCGGAAAGAAAGTTTCCAGTGGTGCCGAAGCTGAGCCGATGTATATCGTGTCCAGTTCTGTGCCCACCCTTTAGAAGGGCGACCTCCAGAACCCAGGCCGGTGCTCTGTGTACACCACAAGCCCCGCGAGGACGGACTATGGTGCGCGGATGTGCACAGACTGGAGCTAGGTGGGTAGGGGCAGTATTGAAAGACGCCCGGGGCGACAAGCACTTGTAGAACGCCACGCTGCACGCGTGAGGCAGTAGCATCACGAAACACGTTTTCACAAATGGCAGCGAATGTGGAGCAGCCGCCTAGCGTGGCAGGGCGCTTGGCGCTACAGGCTCGTGTGTTCACAGCACTACAGGAATAAAAATAAACACACTCAAAGGCGCTCGTTTTTGCGAACGCTCTAGGATGCACTAATCGGCGAACCGGTGCCCTGCATGTTGCATACAACATGTGCATTCACCCACCGAGATATCCTGCCAGTGGGAGCTACTAGGCTTACTAAGGGGCAGAAACAGTCACTGGAGACAAAACCGCCCAGCCCAGAATAGAAACAGGGGAGCCATGTTGCTGTTTAAGTAAGGGTAACGCTGGAAGCCACGTGCAACACGTGTGTTGTGCCATTGCACGTGGGAGGACCCCAGCATGGTCTACATGCGAGAACGCGAGTCAAGGTTACTTACAAACCAGTTGCTGTTACGGTGCCTGGGGCGGTGGGCACACGGGTGCAAGGTGCCGTGGCACCCCAAAAAACGCTATCAGCCTTGAAGATGAAGAATGAACTATAAAGAGACCTGTAAATTGAGTTTTTTTATGTTGTCACATTTGCTGTGCCTTCAAAGACAGAGGTCATCTGACAGGGAAAGACTTCAACCAAGTCGCTGACTTTTTCTTTAACAGGGTGATTGTTTACCAGTCCTTTCTCTGACTGCAAAGTGGATGCATTTTGTAGCGTGGACCGCGCCACAATCGTGCGGAGCTACAAGGAAGTCTGAAAGAAAGACTGTAAAATAAGGTTTTAAAGCAGCAAAGAAAGTACAAAGAGGCGCGTTGATTTTAAAAATCTAAAGTGCGCCGGAAATAGAGATTTGAAGAGGGTCAGAACAAACGAAGGCACTTTATAAGTGTGATGTGCAAATGACGTATATGGATGTATTCAGATTGTACGCCATATAGCCACGTGTAGAGCAAATTTAGAACCATCTCAGCTCTAAAACTTATCCATGTTAATGGCAGCGGCCTGCCGCTCCGTGTATATTTCGGACAATATACCCCAGAAAGCGACACTGTGCACATATTACCCTATTCTTAAAACTGTCTGCACCAGTGATGTTGCCTGGTGGTCCTTCACGCAGAGTTCTCGTGCTGTGTATGCCCTGAATGTCAGCACGGTGAGTCCAAGATCTGAGCAAAGAGTTGTGGGTGAGCTGTGCAAGGGGTCACCTCCCTCTGGCCCCTCTTTCACAACTCACAAAAGTGACAAATAAGCGCCGGGATGGGGGGTGCCCTCGCAATCCGGCAGGGTCGGGCTGGCCTGTAGGGCAAGCAGGCAGTGTCCGATGGGCTGGTCCGACAGATCGGTGAATGGGCCGTTTTTTAGCAGTTTGTGGGCCCGTTTTATGGATAGATGGGTAGGTTTTCACTGTTGACTTCCCTAATTTTACCCCAAACGTTGCCTGCTTACAGACCCGTTCTTTGCAAAATACCCATAAAGCCTGTCTTTAAAGGTTCAGAACTGGCCTGATTTGCAAAGGTGATTCACTCCGGTAGCCATCCGATTTGCTGATGGATGGCACTTTTATTTGAGTGGCAGGGACGATGTTTTTGTCCCAATCCGCTCAGCACCAATGGCACTTACTGCTTGTAGCAGGAAACATAGGGTCGCCAAGAGGAACCCCCACAACCGCCAGAGCCTAGAGGGGCAGTCTGGGCGGCCATCAGCCCGGCAGCGGCACGTCTATTCTTAGCCACGGCCGAAAAATAACACACAAGAAGGAAAATAAAAAGGTGAGACCAACTTTTTACACCCCAATCGACTTATCAATGGTAAAAAAAAAAAAAAACAGAAAGCAAGAGATGCATATAGAGGGGAGAAAAATAAAAAAAAATGATGCCTTTACACTTTTCTCTAGGTGTTTATGCTACCAACCGTAAATCAACGCAAACTGAGGACTAATCCCGACTCCCTTACTCTTTCAAGTCATGTACCATCGGCAAAATCAGTTATCTTTCTATGTCCCATTTGCCCAAACTGGTAGGTACGTACAAATACAATTAACACCGATTGGGGACGTTACTTATACGTACTCATGTTAAGTTCGCTCAACAGAGGGTACCCAACAATCCTCCACTCCTGTATATTAATTTACACTTCCATTGCGTCCAGGCTTGGGGCTTCTCTGCAGTAGGAGCCCTGCCACCCTCTCCCACTGTTACCAGGAGTAACCGGCTCAGGTGCCATGTGCTCATGGGCACGGGTGGAGACGCGCCGGGCACCTACCTGCAGCTGGCTGGAGCAGCCGTACTGAATGAGGGGCGTGAAGGTGGTCAGCTGCAGCTCGGCGTCCGTCTGCAGCTCGTGGCCCACCAGGTTGGGCATCTTGGTCACGTTGTAGCCCAGGTTCTGGCACATGGAGATCCGGATAGGGTCGCAGCGCCTCTCGTCGTCGTCTCCGAAGCCTAGGGCCCCTCGAGCGGCTAGCAGAGCGAGGCAGAGCCCCAGGAATCTCAGGGGCCGGGGACTCCCCATCTTCCGGTCCAGGGGGGTCGGTCAGGCGGTGCACCTGTGGCGCAGAGGCGTGGGTGCAATTGGCACAGGGGGTGCGCTGCACAGAGAGATGGGCACGCAGACTCCCTGGTGCGTAACTGTGACCCGCTACACGTAGAAGCAGAACTGCATTGTAGCACAGCACAGTCAGTCCACCGCAGTATGGCACAGCACCCTCTGCCCACTGCACTACAGCACAGTACAGTCTGCCCACAGCACGCTGTCCACTTCCCTTGAAAAGGTGCAGAGCAACCTGCCCACTGCCTGGGTCTGTACAGCACTTAGATGGTGCACATCGGTCCACTGCCAGGCGCAAAGAGTTGCAGCGCGGTCCTCTTGGTATCCCGGTGCCACAGGTGGTGAACAAGCGCACTGCCTAGGTGCCAGTCTTCAGCACAACACAGAAGTGCAGGGACTGTTGTCAATCTTGTGCTGAGGTCTCTAGTCCTGCAGTCCGCGCAAGCACTTATGTGTCAGTCCTAGAAGTGCAAACTCACTTCAAAACAAGTAGAAAAAGCACGCAATGCTGCGTCTGAGGATAAGCTGTCCTGTGGTTATCGGTGGGGCGGCGCTATCCCTGGTGCACGGCCGTGTGTCAGGGAGAGCACGGGGAGTCGTTGCGGTCCGCACTGTCAGCCTCCTCACACTGAGCCCAGCCGAGCTCCGAGCAGAGGCCGGGCCTGGGGGGGCGGAGCCTGCGGCAGCCCAGGGTCCCCGAGTGCAGCGCCCTGGGGGGGAGCCCTGCACGCTGAGCCGGGCTGGGGGGCGGGGCCTGGGAGGGGCGGAGCCTGTGGCTGCCCAGGGTCCCTCAGTGCACCCCCCTGGGGGTATCACCTCACGCAGGACCGGGACCCTGAGGGCAGTGTCCGGCCGGGGTGCAGGTCACAGCCTTGGTGGAGCCTGAGCGGGGTGTGCATAGGAGGCGTAGGCATAGCCAAGGGTCCCCTAAGGCAGCGCAGTTCACACCGAGCCCTTCTGAAGCAGAGGGTAAAACCTGTGAGGGGAAGGACATTGAAGGATTCGTGGTTCCTCAGTGCAGCGATGCAGGGGTTGCTGTTCACACTACATAGTTGTCGAACTATTTATTTATTCACTTATTTCACTTCTCTAGAGCGCCAAGTCGACCCAAACATACTGGAGCTATTGACATGAGCGCCGGTTACATTACACGAGGTCATATTAATTCCACATAGGCGGGAGATAAGTGACTTGCCCAGAATCACAGGATGTTAAACAGACGCCGAGAGTGGAACTCGGTTCCTCAGTCCCAAAGTCGACGGCTCTTGCTGTAAAGCCACATCCCCTCGAAGGCTAATCCGGCATCAGATGTTCCGGCTGTCCGGGAGGAACACACCGACCTGCTCCCAAAAGAGGCCAGAGACCCCTGGACCTTTTGTAGCTACACACGACTGTCTGCCCTGTGCCCGTCCGTTAAGTGCAGCGGCACAAGGGCCCATGAGATTCAGTGATCACTGCACCCTAAATACGGCAATCGTTTGCTTCCTAGCAGGGTGACACACTGACACCAGACCTACTTTCCTTTTCACTAGGACCCACTGCGCCCGTTTTTACGCCACTGCCCGTGCCCCAACATAGAAATAAGGAAAGTATTCTCTGCTAATGCATTTTTATTTTAAAAAAAATAAACACGTAGCATTTTTACTTCAAATGTCAGCACGCCATCCCTCCGCAGACGGCTTTGGCATGGCAGTCACCAGCAGCTGCGCCATAAATTACGCTTCCAATTGGCACTGTATGTTGACGATTTGCGGCGTGATTTGCTGGGCGTTTCTTGGATATAAATCAGTGTTTCCACTGCATCATTTCAAGTAGCGGCGAAAAGCTTGCGGGAGCTGCCAGTCAGCTAAAGCGAAGAATAACGCATGGTCGGCGCATAAAGTGGTGCCTGGCTGCACAACAGTAATGCCCTTCGCTTAACTCTGCGTGAGAAATATATGGGTTCATACGCGTAACACCCGACCACCCTTTATGCACCACCACCTGTGAGTCCCGTGGCTTAAAACCCCTTCAACTCCCATTCGCCCTTTCTAAATGTTGATCTTATACACTACTTCAGACCCCCTTTAACCACTATCTTCTGTTCCCAAGTAAATATCTTTCAGATATTTCAACCGAACTTCGCCCCAGCACACCTTCCCACAACCGTCCAAGAGCCCCCACCCCCCTCATCTGGCCAACCCGTCCTTTAACCACGTCGCCTACTGGACTGCCTCACTGAGACGGTCAGCGCGGCGCAGACCAGGGCTGAGTCCAGGCCCAGCTGTCAGTCACTCAAAGGACTGCACGGTCATCGTTGCCAAGTAAATGCGCCTCTCATCGGGGTCAGCACATCTGCCAGTCATTTACCGTCGGATTCGCAATTAACTTAAACAGTCCGGAAACTGCAACCGCAGTGTGAAAAAAAAAAAAAAAACACGAAAATAACACACACAATACTACACCCGTGAGATATCAGCACCTGTATCTGGTATTTACCATTATATGCATGACAATTTCCGTGTACCGCATAACTCCAAACATTTTAATAAATCAGTGACAAACGCTGTCCTCCAAGTTTATAGCGCCTAGAGTTAGACGACCAGTATATCTAATCCAGGCCCCGAGTCAGAACATTAATCTATCCAATGCAGGCCTGGAGTTAGAACACCAGTATGTCCAATCCAGTCCTAGAGTCAGACCATCAATCTGTCCAAATTCAGGCCTAGAGTTAGACCATCAATCTGTCCAATCTAGGCCTAGAGTCAGAACATCAATCTGTCCAATCCAGGCTTAATCTGTCCAATCCAGACCTAGAGTCAGAACATCAATCTGTCAAATCCAGGTTTAGAGTCAGAACATTAATCTGTCCAATCCAGGCCTGGAGTTAGAACGTGGGTACTCACAAACATTTCCCCAGGATTAGGGGCCCGAGGGCCGCACCTATGCCAGCAGGGGAGGGGTCAGGGTGATGAAAGGTGGGAGTAGGGGGACTAGAAGCAGATGTGAACAACAAACCAAGCATTTGCGTGACTTTTGTCTGCCACCAACACTCTATTTTCATGCACCAAGAATTAAAGTTAAAGTATTAACTTCTCATGTAAAACATGAGGAGAAGAGAGATACTCATCTGGTGGCTGAATTGCGAAATGTGAAACCAGAAAACCTGGTATGTGTCCTGGCTTCCCACTCGACCAGATTGTGTGATCTTAAGCAATTGATTAATTTCACTTTGTTTCCTTTTTCTTCATTACCACATGTGAGAGCCCCATGAAAGACATAAACTCAGGTTGTGTACAGAATAAAACCACCTATTGTGTTTTATTTACTAAACTATGGTGTTCCAATTGTATAACAACCAAGGCTACACATAAGGTGCACCTGACAAATTACTTGCATCGTGGTTCACTAAAGTGGCATTGTTTCCAGAACGGCGTGGCATGAATGTTTCTAAAATCATGTTTGAAAAATATCACTGCAAATAAATGTCTCTCAATGCAGTGATATAACCAAATCTGCTAAGGTAAAACGCTTATGCATGCTAATAAAATACACCTTTTCGAAGTTTGCAGAGAGTTTATCATGTTTTTACATGTTTAGTGCAAGATGTTTTTAAAATTAAAGGTATTACTAAAGATAGGTCCGCTAGGACACCATCTCTGCTTCTTTACTGTTACTTTAGTAAACATGTAAATAAATGATGCATGTTTCATAGATTTCTGAATGTTCCTGCTGGGTCAAGTGAACAGCAGCCCAGGGCTGCTGTTCACCAGGGGGCCACAATTAAAGGTCAGGAAGCCACATGCGGCCCCCGGGCGGTACTTTGAGTATCCCTGATTTAGAACATCAATCTGTCCAATCTAGGCCAGAGTTAAAGTATCTATCTAATCAATCCGGGTCTGGAGCTTATACATCAATCTGGCCAGTCATACAATCCCATACATAAAACGGGTTGCATGTCACCGTATGTCATTGTCAATCAATTATGCATTGTATACATCCACCTCAAGCACTTTTTCACACTCTCTCCTTTGTATCTGAGGAGACAGGCATGACCAGCAGATAAAATAATCAAAGCAGAATACTTAGGGCTATTGGCATGGATAAGTAAAGACAACCACATTTTAGCCATAATATGCTCAATTATTGGCAGTGCAAAGATGGATATAGGGGAATCCCTCCTCACTCATCAGAGACAGAAGCTGCTAATAGTCACACCCACATAAATTTTAAATCACACCCCTTGTCCTACTGCTTAGAGACCATGCCCTACGCACACAGATGACTATTGTTTGGAACCATGCACCCACAGCTCCAGGCCCTTTACAACCCCTAATCCTGCCACTATGAGGTGCCCACAAATCCGAACACAATGATGCCACCTTGGAAGGAGCCAAACCCCACTCTGATACCGCATTTTTTAACAAATCGGCAGCCCACCTTCCACTGTGCATGTATGGTAACGTCGTGTACATAACTACAACATCCAGTACATTGGGCGACAAATCCTAATGTTTTTGGCAGTCTATGTTATCTCGACTAGCTCAGTAGAGGTTGCCTTTGGGTTGTGTCTAAATGATGCTGACTGGCTTACTTACTTATGCCTACTACCCAGCCTGGGGTATAGGCCGTCAGTCAGGACTCTCCAGTCATCTTTATCTTGGGCTCTTCTTTTAATCTGACTCTAGGTATATTCTATCTCCTCGCAGTCAGCCTTAAGGCCTCGGCGCAGGTGTTTCTTGGACTTCCGCTTTTTCTTTTACCTTGAGGGTTCCAGGTCAGTGCTTGTCTGGTGGTGTTTGATGCTGGCTTACAGAAAGTGTGGCATATCCAGACTCAGTATCTTTTTATGATGTCTTTATGAGCAGGGACTTGGAAAGCCTGCTGCCAGAGGTCAACTCTGGTGTTTGGCCAGCAGATTCGGAGGATTTCACCTAGACAGGTGTTGAAGAAGGTCTGGTCTTTGTTGGTGGTGGTCACTGTTGTCCCCCAAGATTCTGCTCCATACAGAAGGACTGATTTTACGTTTGTGTTAAAACGTCTGATCTTAGTTTGCAGCGTTAGGTCCTTGGAGCTCCAGATCTTCTTTAGCTGAATGAAGGCTGCCCGAGCTTTGCCAGTTCTTGTCTTGATGTCAGCATCTGTGCCACCCTGCTTGTCTATGACATTGCCCAGCTCGGGGAAGGCCTCAACCTCTTGCAGTGCATCGTCTGCAAGAGTGGCTACAGCTGTGCTGGGTGTGTTAGCCTTCAGGATCTTGTTTTTTCCCTTGTGGAGGTCGAGGTCAAGTTGTGCTGATGTGGCTGCCACATTGCCAGACTTCTCCTGCATCTGCAAATGAGTAGGGAAGAGTAGGGCCAGGTCATCTGTAAAGTCCTGGTCATCAAGCTGCATCCAAGGTATCCACTGGACCTCATTTCTTCTCCTTGCTGTAGATGTCATCATGATCCAGTCTATGGCCAGCAGGAAGAAAAAAGGCAAGAGCAAACAACCCTGCCAGAGTCCTGTCCTCACTTGGAAGCCTTCTTTGAGTTGTCCTCCATGGACTGATTTGCAGTTCATACCCTTGTAAGAGTTCCTGATTATTCTTACAAATTTATCTGGTATACCATAGATGCAGAAGAATTTCCAAAAGGTCTCGCTGTCCACACTGTCAGATGACTTCTCATAGTCAATGAAGTTGAGAGAGAGGGGGGTCCCATTCTATTGACTGCTCAATGATGATGCACAGTGGTACAATCTGATCTGTGCAGGTTCTATCTTTGCAGAAGCCAGCTTGCTGGTCTTGCAACTGAGCACCAACTTGTTCCTTCATTCCGTTCAGGATGACTCTGTTGAACAATTTGCCTGGAGTTGACAGAAGAGTTATCCCTCTGTAGTTTGCGCAGTTGCTCAGGTCACCTTTCCAGGGGAACTTGATGAGAAATCCCTCCCTGCAGCCTGATGGCACCTCTTTCTCTTCCTAGACCCTTCCAGCAATGGGGTAGAGCATGTCTACTAATGTTCCAATGTCTGCTTTCAGTGCCTCAACAAGAATGTTGTCAGGTCCTGTTGCCTTCCCATTTCGCAGATGTTTGATGGTTTGTCGTATTTCTTCTTTGGTTGGTCTGCTGAAGTTTAGTGGCAAGTCCTTTTCTGTTGGCTGTATGTCAGGCGGAGACTGCAGCACAGCTTGGTTCATCAGTTCTACAAAGTGTTTCACCCAACCTCGTTTTTGGCCTTCATTGCCCATGATGATCTTGCCAGCTTTGCCTTTAGCCGTCTTTCTGGCTTGCTGTATCTGCTGGAGAGCTTCCTTGTTATGCCATAGAGTTCTTTCAAATTCCCGGGGCTTGCTGTTTCCTGGGCTTCTGTTGCAAGACCATGAATCTTCGCTTGTCTGCAATGAAGCGTCTCTTATGACTTTGAACTCTTCCACAAGTTTCATCTGGTCAGGAGCTTCCTTGAAAAAAAGCCCATAGATCTCATTGTCGCTTCAGAAGCCAGAACACTAAAAGTAAACTTCATTTTTATTCGACTAAGGATCCAAATCATCAGTCTGACTCCCACAGGTTCAGTGGCTCAATGGGAACATTTCTGTCACCTTTCTTCCATGAGCTCTCACATTTATATATAATGAAGGCCTTGTCAGCTGTAGACTGTGTTTAGACATGTCCCACCCAGGTCCCAAATCACTGTGTTGGAGAATTCTATATGACCTACTCTGACAGCCTTTACATGTTAAAATGACCTTGATGGAGTGAGTGATCTAAGCTTTCAAAAACACCAATTGGATAGAACAGAAACTTGTATAATAATGAAAATCTGTGTGTCTCCATAGGAGTCTCTAACTCATCAAGCAATAAAATAGTGAGGCTGGTGATTTGCTATCAATAAAAAGACTGTTTAATGAAACATACCAAGACAACAGCGTACATATTTTTTCCAGAAAAAAATTGTGCTAGCATGTGCTTGTTTAACAGTGAAAGGCAAATGAATGAAGAAGCATAGCCATAATGGCTTTTTCACAGGGGGATTTGTGAGCTTCATTGTCTGTGGACTAGATGTCTATCTGGTCTTCCCTATGGGAAGGATACTGTGCTTCCCGGTTCCTTCCCTGCTTTTTAACTCCTGCTACAGACAGTGCTTTACATAGATAGATACTGGCAGGTACTGAGTACTTGCACTTTAATTTGAGAGGAAGGAGACCTGCACTTCTCACCTCCGCAGCATTATGTCTAATGGGAAAATACCTGCACTTCTTAGTTGCAAACAGGAAATCTGAATAGTGAATACCTGCACCTCTATATTTCCATTTAAAGCACCAGCTACAGACAATTTTAATTGGTTGTCAGAGCTCATCTCATCAATTCACACACAAATATTAGCTTTGAGTTAGCTCCATTCAACACTATCTATTTCAGGGGTTTGGTTTATTTTGCTTCTGCCAGCTGCCAGGATTATTGCGTAGTTCTACATTTTGCAGTGGTGATTGCACACGATGGCTGCCTCCAGAATTTCATATATGATCCAAAGTGTAAATAGTATTTGAACAGTTTGGTATTTAAAAGCTCTATCCCCCCCAAAAAAATCATAAAAGGGTGGAATGGAATTCAAATTAGAAGCAACATTGCCCATGCATTTTGCTCTGTCTATTTACATATTTGCTAAGTGTGACAAGTATGTGCAGACATGGGTTCTGTGCTCACTGTGCATAGGAATCAAGGTAAGCCTCACGGAGGAGGCCTAAGCAGGCCACAACTGGTTTGTTGTTGGTTATGTTTCTATCTGGAGAGGATCTGGACTGGCAGTTCATGCTTGACCATTCCTATTGGAGCAACATTAAGGCTAATTTTAACACGTCCAGTCTCTCTCCAGCATGTATAATGGGCAAAAATGATGTACTGTAGTGTGTTCATGAGCAATTACCAGTGTCTGAGATCAATTCAAGCATCCCATCCATCAACTCTTTGTTTTCCTTAGTCTAAATGGAGATTTAGCACCTAAAATGATACGAGTAGGTCCCGTTGAGCTGAGTCGGTGCTCTCATGAGCAAGAAGCAACATTACGACAACCTGAAAGCTTGGTAGCTTGGTTTTGGGTTAGCTCTCACACATCATTTATTAAAATAACAAACAATATGCTTCACTATACGCAAAACAATACATTTTATTATCAATTTCATATTCACAGTAATCATCACATATTGCATTTCTGTACATAGAAGTAGTAGACTGAAAGTATTTCTACCCTTAAATGGTAGCATTCCCAGATTCTATCAGAATGTGACTCATGACTAACCAACATACTGTCTTTCCCTGCATCATCTACAAACAGGGTTGGATTGGGATTAAAAAAGTGACCCACATTTGCGGATCGCGCTTTTCACTAAACAATGCTTCAGTCTTTTAAGTATTATGAAAAGAAGGAGTGCCTATATCTCTAAAAGAGGCATGACACCTCCCCCTGTTGGCTGCTCATGCCCCCACTGGACCGCTAGCGGCACCTGAACAGCACAGACACAGCCCAAAACAGACACCACTCTGGCCAAAAAAGCAGCCCACAGCTGCACTCAGCCCATCGCCTATTGCCCGAATGCCCGCTTTACCAATCCAACCCTGCCTCTAAGAAGGGGCTTTTGCTATGTAACAAGAGGCCTACTGAAAATAAAAAACCTTCATGACAACTTCTATACACACAAAACAGGAAGTACAGCTCTAATGCTGACCTGAGTAATACCTGACATCCATCGGGGCAGATGCCTGGGCCAACGGGCTACAATAGGTACTCTAGCACAAGCATCCTCCCTTCAGCCCCCAGCCATTAATGTGGAGGCCCAACAAAGGGCTTGGACGAGGTCCTCTGAAGGATGGTCGCACAGCCAGGCATGGTGAGAAGCGGGTGAGGATCCAAGGAAGGCAAGAGACCACTTCCCCCTCTGCTATGTCTAAATGCAAAATGCTTGACACACCTCAGCCAATCACCATCCAGCCAGCACCACTTATTGAGTATTTGGCATGAGACCCGCTTCACAGGCTGCATGATTCATCCCACCAACATTAAAAAAAATCAAACAACACTGTCATTGGGCTAACCCCCTGCCCAAACCCCAAGACCTCTCATAACGCAGCCTCACCCCAAGTTGGGGTGCGCTTTAAGCATTTTGCAAATAGATATGATTTTGCCTTTAAATATAATTTGTTTTCTTAAATGATTTTCACATTCATGCTGATGTTGCAACAGAGGCAGTTTTAAAGCTGAATGGACTGTTAACTAAACGTGATATCATACTGATGCGCCCCTTTTACACATAATGTGACATCTTACTACCACATTTTCTCTCTGTAATGAAACATTGTGCACTTAGATGCAATATGGCATACCCTCTCACTTTCGTCTGAGGGTGATTTTGCTCCTATATATGCTTTCACACCTAAATACGACTTTTGCTCTTATATTTGTTGTTAGTGGGGAAATGTCATCTGAAGGTGCGTAAAGTAGGTGGTGTTGAGTCATCACTACTCACATGTTATTAATTAATACAAGCAAGTTGTGACATTGTTTTCTTATTACAGGCATACTCTGATGTCAGGAATTGCCTTTAATAATAAAACAATCGTCATCACATTGTAGAGCGTTTGGTGTCGCCGATTTAATATAATTTATTACACTTTGCAAAATTAACATTCTGATCTAATAAGCAAACATCATTCCTAAAGAGTGTTTAGTTTTATTGAGAGATCAATTTTTAAGTACGTTGAGTTTGAGGGGACTCAGAAGGACTTATGACAGTAATCAGATTTTGCAAAAGTGACTTGTTAGCATTTTTTCCAAAACATAAAAAGATAAGCAGCTCATAATCTAAAGAAACTGTACCGTCCAATTATCAGAACATTTTGAAAATACTGTATACAACTGATAAACCAAAATGCATTGTTTTGCAGAAAACCACCATGGAGCTCTCACAAAATCTTCTGACAAATATGGGAAAGTCAACATCGGTGTCCACTGAGATACATTTACCTATTAAACTCAGATTTTATTGGTCCAGTGGTCCTGATCTGCCATCAGTCTCTATTAACATAGCCCAACGTGTGGTTCTGTCCTAAATATTCGAAACGTACATCAAATATTTACCGGCAATCTGCTTTAAACTGTCCTTCACCAAACAGATTAATTGATACAAGTATATTTTAAAGAGCACAATATCCAGGAAGCATAGTTTCTCTTTACAAGTAGTATAATTGTTTTGCAGTTGTTTAGTTTACTACATAGACGAACACTCATGAAAACAAGGTGCTTCATGAGCAGTGTAAACCGTGCCTGTGACAACAGTGGCTGCAAGTGGAAGACTTACAATCCCTAATTATCGATTTGTTCTTATTTTGACTAATTAGGCCACCATAAATAAGCCGTTGCATTAGTGCTAGATAGATTTCAAGAGTCCATTAGTTTGTTCAGCCCTCTTAAGGCCATAGACATATTTGGAATCTGACCAGAGAAAAAACCTGCAGGTTTTGATTTCGGGAGTTCCAGACAGTTTCAACAACTTGTACATGTAGGTTTCGTTTACATATGCAGAATTGTTTTGAATCAGGGCCTGATACTCTATGAAACTTCAACTGTGGGTTGGTGGAAGGTTAAATTGACCAGTGCAAGACAGCGGAAGGAATGTAGTGCAAAGCAGTGTGACCCTGGGCACGTGTGCATATTGGAAATCTCACTAACTCTACATTCATTAGGCGCACACTAGCATCCTTTGCCCCAAATTATACCATAGACCTATTGTTACTTACCCACAAGAGCAGATCAATAACTGGAATCTGAAGATCATGGACATGGATGGAGTCTGTATCATACAAGTATTTGAGGCGGGTACATTAACCCACTGGGGTATTTTGTAAGCTGCTTTACTTTAATATCACTTTAATTGTGCTGTGATATGGATGGCCAACATTCCGTGGTAGTGACCATGCTTAGAGTGGCAGTAATGGTCCTAGGGCCAGATGTAAAAAGATTAGGAATAGCGATTTTGTAATGGAGATTTTATCCCAATCGCTATTTGGAAATCGATATTTCTTTTGTATGAAACTTTTTGTTTCATACTTGTAATTCCTAGTGGGTCACAAATCGACCTACCGCATGAATATTAATAAGGTAAGTTGCAGTTTGGAACCCACTAGGAATGCCTACCATCACAGGGATGAGCAAACCACCATGGCTGTGATTGTCTTTGAATTACGTTTTTTTTAATGCATTTGTTTTCCTTAAAAGAAAACAGGATACGTTTCAACAACAAAAAAATGAAACGTTTTGTTTTCGTTTTTTTTTAAGAGCAGGCAGTGGTCTGTGGGACCACTGGCTGCTTCAAGAAAATGTTTTTCCAAAACTCACAAAGGGGAAGGGGTGCCAACGGGACCCCTTTCAATTTGCAAATGCATTGCCACCAACTTTGAGTTTGTGGTAAAATATCAAAGTTTGCGATCTCATTTCGGTCACAAAAACTTGAATCATGACACTGGAAACCGCAGTTTGGAAGGGACGCCCTGAACACACCCCTTCCAAATAGGGATTGCTATACCCATTTGGATGTTTGCACATTTGAAAAGGCATTTTTGCATCGCAAATGGCCTGATTCTGTGAATCGGGCCGTTTGTGACAGCAAAAATGCTTTGTACATGTGGCAGTATATTCTCTGAGACATAATTAGCGTTTCTGAGTAATTGCTGCTGTTTGAGACAGCATCATGCTGATACTGAATCAACTCTTAAAATTCGAGGGGCAGTCTCACTAATCTACTATATCAGTAGTGATAGTGTTTATTAGGCCACATGCTTTCCCATTTCACATGATCTTTAAAACACAATAAAACCTTACCAGTTGTATTCAGTTAATGACCCTAGACAAGGGCACTTTGCACACTTCTAAACAGATATAATACATGAGGGGCTGCAAACCCCTTTGGTAAAAGTGTGTCTCTAATTTCCTTATTACAGATGATGTTTGACATCTCTAGTCACTTGTAATAATGAAATGACGTGGCTGCTCAACTGTAATAACTTATTACAGTTAAGTTAAGTTACAGTTGAGTTCTGACATCACATTGCCTTCAGCCTGAGCCTGAAGCATACCGAGATGGACAGGTCAAGGAGCATAATAGCAGCTGCAGTTCAAACAATGCATGCTTTTCTTTCTTATGATCTGCTTATTTCAAACAGTGATGGGCAGAAAGGACTTATTTATGGTAATGTTTGTGTTTTTGCACATTAAAGATCATTAGAGGAAAATCTGAAACACTTGCCTTTTCACACATTTTGAGTCTGCACGTTTTAAATCTGATTTACATTAAATAAAATTGAATATCTTGTTGCAACAAATTACTTACTGCTTTTTGATGTATTTAATTTCACTCTAGATTCTGAATTTATTCTTCCTGTCTGCAACCATAACAACGTTTTCATATGGAAAAAGTAAGGCACCAATAATCTAAGTGGTTTGTAGGAAAGGTGATGGGGTGACCATGTTTTAGAAGGAATAAATACCTCCTGCCATGCATTTTAAGGATACTGCAGATCATATCAGATTTCCATGACTTTGTAAAGGGACTCGAATTTAGGCCCTGTTAATTGATATGGACATGGAACTCCTCAGTGACTTCCAGTATCTTTATAATGAATGAATTAATTTTATCCCATGTATATTGCTGCTTTACTGAATTGAGCTCACTTTCTGTAAATGAAGGCTGTAACACATTTATTATGCCACTCCCATTGTGACAAGGGCCACTCTCCCTTAGTTATACTTCCTAGGTCACACCCCTAAATACATGTGTTTTCCTAGAGCACTAGGACCCTCCTTCACCTTTTCACCACAGTTAAAGGACTGAGCAAAGTATTCAAGTCAAGCAATTTCCACAGAAGACTCTTCCTAGAACTAGCACAACATAAACAAATGTACAGGGTCAAGCTGGTGTCCCTGGTTCTCCGGACAGTTATGGGAGTTTGGTAATCTGTGCAATCAATGGCAGGAGATGCCTGCACAGTAGAAGCTTCTCTCCCCCTACATGGGTCCTACAGCAACAACACGTGCCCAGTAAGCCACCATCGTACAGACCTTTTTGGTTGCCTTACAAAAGACCTAACACAAAGTGAGGGCCTGTGGCATGAAGCAGCATTGACAAAAGGTTTAAGATAGTGAGAAAGAAGAGCCAAGTAGCACTGAAATCTTGAACAGGAAAGACCACAGCACACAGCATACAAAACACTGATACATAAACAGTAAAATCCAAAGTATGAAGAATCCGTCGGCAAGTGAAGGGCATCAATATTTCACGTTCCTCATAGGAAACCTCTTTTATTTTGAACAGCAGTTTGGTAAATGAAAAGACACGTCCATCAATCACAGCCAACAAGTGTTTCGTCACACAAGTGACTTTTTCAAGGTTAGAGTATAGGCAAAAATGTAGAAGGTTCCGAGTTGGGAATTTATACAGAAAGTATAAACTGTTTAGACAAGTAGAAAAAGCGGCCAATGTCTAATTCATATGTCCCCAGGTAGGAAGTGTAGAGAACAATGACCAAGTATAATGTATTTAAATGAAGACCTTGGTAAATCCTGATTTAGTCCTGCCAAGCAGAGTGCCGCGTAACGCTCGCTATGGGGAGTCAGTTAAAAAAATCTGGAATCTTGTACTGTCATCTTCTGTGAGTCTAAGCATTCTGCGTATTATAACACCAATAAATTATCAGCAAAGGTAAAGTGACATATGCCCCAAAATCAAAAGTGTATGGCAACTCCCCTCACCAAGGGACCACTTTTCTTGGGACAGATACCACATCATAACTAGGCTCACCGGAATTATGCAATTCAGTGGCTGCGGCTATTTTCAAATAATTATGGATTCCGCATTTGCCACATAATCCATCATCAGATGCATAATCTGCAGATTTTAACAAACAAACGTTTCTAGCTCAAACAGATCAAAAGTTACTAAAAATTTTGCAAGGTGCGTTCGTGTGGTGTGGAAGGCCCCTTGCAAAGGTTAACTGGTCATCTGTCGGTTGCCTTTTTTTCTGTATTTGGTTGTTAAACTGGTACTAATGAGGTGAAGTTGTTGCCCAGACTGTATTACCATGTGTAAAATTACAAAGTAATGAATCAATAGAATTATAAAAACTGCCACACCATGCTGCCTAATTTGTCTTTCCTCGCTGCTTAATTTAGTTTATCCTGTCACATTTGGTGCTTCTCTGCTGCTTAATTCCAGGGTCCCTGATTATAATTTTCTAAAATACTGCATTCCACTCACAAACACTACCACATTATATAAGAATGATTGGCCATGTGTATGAAGACATTTTCCCATAGACACAGAATGGCTAAAACTCTTTGATACATCTGGTAGGATATTCCCTGGCACATGAATGGTAAACATCCCTACAGTTGTATGTCTTGCTACTGAGGATAAGAGTGTCAACCTACACATATATTCGTCCAGATGAGCATATATATGGAAATATGGATGTACTATTCTTCATTTAACATCTTCTTAGCTGGACAGTATTTCGGGAGTCGATACCGTGAAGTCGGAATAAGTGCAAGTCAATATTGAAAGTTTGATGTTGTGGTACAAGACCAAAGAGCTTAGCACCCAGTGTGATGTGCAGAAAGCAGGTAACTAGGTAGCTCTTTTCTCGAAGCTTCTAAAAATAAAAACACAGATTAGCTGGAAGGAATTTCTTTCCTTGTTTAGTTTGTGGCATAACTCTCCCAGTTAATTATTAGCAGCAGTTCAGTCTCAAGGTCAAGCTATTTTTCGAGGTCGCCCACGATTTAATGGGCATACTGGGTGGGCCTTGTGGCTACTAACTACCATCAAATTATGCGTGTCAATATTTATCCCCTCTCCAAGCCCTTCAGCTGCTCCACTGCCCAGAACTTTAAAAAGAGACACTGGGGTCCAGAAAGCCGGGAAGGTTGTGAGCCTCAGTTGAAAGGTATTAAACACAGTTGATATTTAAGACAACAATTTGAAACACATAAGAGGAATTCTGATCTCTAAACTCATTTGCGCTACTTGTGAGTACCACGTGCAAAGGTGATTTGCTCCTGTTCTGTGCAGAGCAGACTGCAAATGAAATTGCCTCGGTGCTCTGGTGCAATCAGCGACCAGAGGCAGATACACACCTGCGTGTGCTCTGATTTTGAGGTGAACCCGCTATGATTTGTTTGCAGAAGGCTAAGAAATGGTTCCTTTGAGAGAGAGTCTTTGCCCAGTGATAGAAAGCTTGTCTCCCCCTCCCCCACACAAGCTCCCAGGGCTGGAGGGCACAACTGCACACCTTAGGCAGAGGTTCAAAGGTCTACATGTAACTGAGCCTGCACGCCCACCTAACCCCCGACCCCCGCCATTGTGCTCCCAAAGCCCTTTCCCATGGGTGCTTCTTTTATCTGATTCTACGGTGCTGTGCTTAAACTGGGACTGACAGAGGCACTTCACCCGGACAGGTAATGGAACCAAAGACACACACCAGGCCATGTTTACCCTGCTTCCCCGTGAATAGCAGGCGAGGCTACCTCTGGAAATGCATCTTATATTACAAAACAGCCGAACGCACAGGGAACAGGTCAAGCAAAGCAGCAAAGTTCAGATCGTTCCTAACTCCAGAGAGCATTTGTGACATTTGCAGGGAGTGAGTTAACATAAATGCTGCACACCAAAATCATCCTATAGATTTTTCGATATGGGCACGATTCATTTTGTTCTCGACGATGTCAATGTATAACTAAGCCAGTGGGAAAGGCCTGCCTTCCCAGCTATAACATTTGCATTTACAACCCTCCAAACGAGACAGATAAAGGTGTATTTATCTTGTGAGAAAATCCAGTTCTGTACCAAACAACATATGTCAGTGGGTCAACCCACTTCAGCCATTGGCTGTCTGGCACCATGAGTGACAGCATTTTACCTAATCAGGTGTGCACATTTGCCTGTAAAGAAACGCACATCAACGCCAGGGCTGGTAGACCAATACTTTAGATTGCCAATACTTTTTTATTTCCATTCTTTCTCCTTTTTTGCCATCCTCCTGCGTTAAAACCCTGTTTTCAGATTACACTTTTACAGAGTGAATATAACATTTTCTTTGTGCCACTAAGAATATGTTTTCTTGCGCTATGCATAGACAGTCTTTCTATACTGGTTGTAAGCACTCCTGCCTTCTAGAAATCACTCATACTGTATTATTCAAATTATATGTGATGGCTAATTTATTGTAAGCATATGGACATCACATTTTCTTTTTTCCCCTTCTTTTAATTTTGTTCCTATACTTGTAATAAAAATAAAAAGTAACCATCATACTAACTTGCCAAGACCAGACCCATTGGCTTTGTCAGTGCTTGTTGAGTGCTGCTGTTGGTGTAAATATTACCTGCAAAACATATCTGTACATCTAAAGTAGTTTTTGATCTAGAAAGTATATGTTGTTATGGTGATGGCTCCTCGTTTCACTGCTCTGAGCTCTGTGAATCACTTATAGGTCACAGTGTCAAATTTTGTCAAGGTCAATTGTAATACGTTTGATTCCACGTGCTGTGTAACAGTAGTGGTTTGTGAGTCTATGAGTGAGTATGTTCTGTGTTTCTTGCCTACTGTATTGTCTGGTAGTTTTCAACTCGACAGTTGTAGGTCAGACTATCAACAAATATATCAAGCTACAAAAATATTGTATTTAGAAAATCGCCTACTGCAATATTGTGAAGCTAAGTATAGATAGGTCAATATAGATTTTTTTATTCTTAACTTCACACATAAAGGTATATATCATCAAGGTACATTAATGTAATGTTAAGAAGAGTCTATCCCAGATACTTGGGTGTATAGATTACAACTAATGTGGAGCGTTTCTTAGAACTTAACTTAGATCATATGCTAGGAGACTTCCGATCGGATGCAGAAAGAGGGTGCAAACTTCCTCTAATATTAATGGGCAGAGCCATCTTGTACAAAATGATTACACTTCCAAGCTGCTCTATGTGCTACAAAACACCCTGTTTCCCATCTCAGATAAATACCTTACCAGGCTAGATAAAATGCTCTAAACATTACTCTGGGACGGGGAACGCCTAGAGTAGACTTGAGGATTCTGTATAAGTCAGTTTACAAGGGGGGGCGAGCACTGCTGGTTGGGGACACAGTCCATACGCTGAACCAGCATAGAGGGTGGAGAGAGCCGTAATGGGAGAGTGGACATACATTCACTACATAGATGGGAAACAGGACAGGCAGCTCCTACCCGAACCAATACAGACAACGCTAAAGGCCTCGGATGAGGCTACCAGAGACCTTGGTTGGAAGGGGAGACCTACTCTGACCACCCCTCTGTGGAAGGACTCACTATTGTCTGAAGTGGGCAGGCTCATCAGCTTTCACCTCTGGGAACAAATCAGTAATGTGATGGAAGCAAACCTCCCCAGGACACTCCAACTGATAATTCTAGGCACACTCAACGATGTAGACATCCCTCAAAAGCAGCTGTTGTTGTGCATGCCAGGCTTTGTTGTGGCAAAGAGAGATGTGGCCAGACTATGGGGATGGGATCAGCCCCCCACTAGGGATGAATGGAGGGCAGGAAAGAACAGATGCAAGTAGACAGAGAAAGTAGTGTATGAAAGCAGAGGTTGCCCCTGAAAGTTTGCAAACGTTTGGGGGAGGTGGCGATCGTACCATGGTTTGACAAAGGATATTGACGCTGCTATCAAAGAGGATATCCCACCTTCATGGCCCACCAAGTGAGAGTACAGAGAGGTGAACTGTCCAGGGGATGGGGAGGCAGAGCCCTACTCTGTTGGTTGACTTATAGGAGAGAAAAGGGAAGAACCAGATGGATGGGGTTAGGAGGTGAGGGGTCGAGAGACTAATGCGTGTGCAATGTTCAACGTTACTGTATTGTCATGGAAATAAAACCAATACAAATATTTATTAAAAAAAGAATGTGAAATCTATACTTATGCTCTATATGCTTGTCTTCCTTATGTTGAGGTATCTTTGTAGAACAGCATTTAAAATTCACAATTCTGGTAGATCACCACTGAAACTAGCAGCTGGCGACAGAAGCTAGTGGGGGAGACTAGAAGCCAGCCACTAAGATGTTTGTCCAGCTTCCAGGGGGCTTCATTGCATGTTGGCATCTTCCACTGAATGCATAAAGGTGCCCGACACCAATCTGAGATGAGAACAGGATCAATCTATGTGTAAAAAGGTGGCAAGTGGCAGGCTGATGGGGTAAGGTAGAGCCTGCCACAACAGAATAAGAAAAGTACTGTTGAGTGTAAGCAAGAGGCTGCTAACCTGGGGCAAGTGGAGGCCCAATGCGTCAAGGAACAGCACTACAGTCTGAGGCAACAGGAAGACCACTGAGGTTGAGAAAGAGCTTGAACCTTATTTTTATTTCATTTAAAAGCAATGGTGGTTAATCATCAATATGTGTATAACTATGTATTGGCTGCCAATGTGAAACATGACATGGACTGCTTGGAGCACAGAGAATATGGAGTAGTCTGTTGTGATGATAAGGTGCCACCCTGAGCAAGACAAAGACTGGTATGGACAAAAGCTTGTCAGATCAAGAAGAGAAATGTGACTGTGGTCACTTATTTTCTTTTGAGTCTTTTGAGCTACCTAGAAAAAGGGGTCTGGGAGAGTGATTTTGGGAGTCTTTGGCCATTTGTGAGTCATTAGTCTCCAGTGTATTAAAGGCACCAGACACAGCCTTTCTGCACCCAATTTCTTCAAGCTGCTTGCAATGAGATTAATGACTCTCTTGGAAAGAGTTGCATTCCAGTTTTGTAGGGTTTCTTCTTTAATGTAATATCATAATATCAGACTTTTTGTTGTAATTGTTGCTGCAACTGTTTTTGTTGAGTTGTTATGTATGTATGTATGTGTGTATGTGGTATTTATATAGCAAAAACCTTATCCAAAGGCAGCAGAGCACATTAAATATCCAAACTGCAAAGGTTCAGCCAAGTGGCTGCATAGCTGCCAAGTTTCACAGGTCCGTGCGTGATGTGCTATTCCTCTCCAGGTTTTGCCCTTGTATTCTGTGACTTGTAGTCCTGTTCTATAATGGAATAAACTTGACTACAAACCCCAGAAATGTGAAGGAAAAGCCTGAACTTTGGCAACACACCGTGCATGGAGCTGGGAAGCCTGGCAGGGCTGTTTTTGGAGGGGTAGCTGAGATCTGACAGGAGAACCCATGGGTAGTTGCATGGGAACACCTAGGTACCACCCATGGAATGCCCCTTTTAGGCAAAGAAGATACAAAGGACAACATTCTGTTACTTTTGGAGACTAGCCAAGGGAATCCTCATTTACGCTGTGTAGTAAGCACTTTGCGTTGGAATTCTATTACAAAAGAATCGCAAACCTGGTGCAAAGCTTTAGTAAATCTGGCCATGGTTCTTAATTGGAGACTCACAGGCTTGCTATGTTTTTATGAGTTATTGAACATATTGTAAACAATGAGGAAATGAGGCTCACTTCTACAAATCTGGCAACAAATATGTTGTATTCTCTGGGTATTTTGCTCTTTCTTCTGTTTTTCCCTGAAACTACTTTTACCGAACACCATGAGGTGCACCATAAGTCTTGCTAATCTTGAGACCTCTGTTGCTCACTGTATCTGACACAGCCATCCAATATTATTCATGTTGGAAAAGTTTTTTCCCAAGATCTCTTCCTTGGTATCCCTAATCACTTGCCTACAACATTTGAAAATAATTCTGTCTGATGTTGTGACTTGCTCCTCTGATACATTTTCCACCAGAAATTTCTCATTTATATCCCTGATTCATTAAAACCCGGAGTCCACCAGCAGGCCGTCACCCCGACACCGGCTATACGCAGACCAACAAACTTTATTTGTTGGAAGAAGTTTTTATTTCAAATTTTTGTCTTGATATCACACATATCTAAACCATACATCACTTCAAATAAACTTCAGTCATAATTACAAAACATAAATCACATTCATAAGATGTAATCTGTAACCATGAATCATTTTCTAGTGACAGGATCGCTTCCTGTCCTGAACCACCATTGGACCACACAAGTGAACCATACTTCATCTGTATCCCTTGGGGTGGCAGCTGCCCTGACTTCACCGTTCCTTGCCCACACACTCAGGGTTCCGCCCCCCTCCAAACACCAATCTGCCAAGGGGTGTAAAGGGGCGGCCAGGAGCGGGTGCCCCAGGACCCCCCCAACAATCTGGGCTCCCTACCCCTTAATCTGGTGTGTACATCCGCAGGTTGGCTCAGGACTTCAGGATCCTATCTCTAGTGTTATCCCGGGGCCCCAGCCTTGGGGACCCCTCTGTTGCTTCTGGTTACTTTAAACACCTCCTTCAAAACCTAAATTAAAGAGAGGATGGGTGGGACAAGGACGAACCATCCGATCCTCTAGCCGCCACGACACAAGAATGCGAGCCTTCCTGGGGGGCCGCTTATGTAGCCTCCACCGGCGCGCGGCGGATAGAACTGGATCAGCGTCTGTCGTAGCCACAACGTTCCTATTTTCTTTGACTTCCGATCCCACACCTCGCGAGGCGTGGGGGCGGAAGTAATAGGCCAGCCCCCCGCACAACTAGTGTGAAGGGGTTTTGGGCCACGGCTGTCACGACTCACGTGCTGCTGGCGCCTGGAAACCGCAGATCTAGTGGCGTAGGTCTTGAGGGTTCGGCTTTGGCCCAGAAAGGGGCGACTCTTTCTAGTAGCCACGGTGCTGCAGGCAGTGGAAACACCAAGAACAGACCGTGCCCTTTAGAATTAGTGCCAGAGGGAAAAAACCCCAATAAAGGGGAAAAAACCTCCAAAAAATGGATTCCTGAAACGAAAACAAAACCAGGAATCAAACAGGAACAAAATGCAGGTAAATGCAAAATTGAAAAGATTCAGAACCGAAGGCTAAGAATCAGGAGCGAAGACACAATCTGAGCAGAAAGTGATGCAGCGCAAGGAAAGGGAGAAAACAGAGCCCTTATATACCAAGAAACAGGAAGTGACCAACAGGAAGTAAAAAGACACCATTTTAGATAGGGAAAAAGTACATAGGATAGAATAGAACAGGAACCATAGAAAATAGGGACCAAGGAATGCTGGGAAGAAAAAGGTAACATGGGAAGGGGGAAAGACATAAAGAAAGGACAAAAAATGCCTCGAAAAGGTAAAGAAGAAAAAGTAGAAGAAGAAAGAAAAAGAAACAGGTAAGGAGGGGTCAGGGGAGAACAGGGACACCACAGAAGGCAGAGCGAGGCCCAAAATAATATCTGGGGCCTCGCGCTGTACAAAGAAGACTCACGGCGCAACAGTAGGTCCCCCCCCCGAAGGTCCAGGTTTGAAGGGAAACAAACGATGAAAACGAGAAATCAAAAGAGGGGCGTGAACAGAAGAAGCATCTTCCCAAGAGCATTCACTAAGAGGATAACCCTTCCAGTGAATCAAATACTGAAGACGCCGGTGAAAAAGGCGAGAGTCACAAATTTCGTGAACCTCATATTCAGGGACATCATTCACCAACACAGGAGGAGGACAAGGAAACTGACGAGAGAAAGGATCAGGGACATAAGGTTTGAGTTGGGATACATGAAAGACCGGATGAATTTTCCAAGTATGAGGCAAGCGAAGACGAACAGTGACAGGATTGAGCAACTGAAGAATACGAAAAGGCCCATAATAGCGAGGCGTGAACTTATTCAGAGAAAGACGAGAGGGCAAGAATTTGGAAGAAAGCCAGACTTTATCCTGAGGGTGATAATCGGGAGTGGGTCCACGTTTCTTATCAGCGATCTTCTTCATATACCTCTTAGTGTGCAATAAATTAGATCTAATGAGCTTATGGAGTTGCAGGAGACGTTTGGAAAAAGATGTAATGGCAGGCAGAGGAGAGGTAGATTGAGGAGCAGTAGGAAAAGAGGTCGGATGATAGCCATAGGAACAGAAAAAGGGAGTGACCTTGGAGGCACTATGGACAGAATTGTTGTAGGAATATTCAGCAATAGGAAGATAAGTGTTCCAGTTGCTTTGGGTGGAATTACAAAAACAACGAAGGTATTGTTCTAGTCCTTGATTCAAACGCTCAGTTTGTCCATTGGTCTGAGGATGGAAACCGGATGATAGTGCTATATTGATATTCAGTGTCTTGCAAAAATGTTTCCAAAACCGGGAAATATACTGGGGACCCCTGTCAGACACAATGGTATGTGGAAGTCCATGGAGACGGAAAATATGGTCGATAAATATCTGGCTCAATTCTTGGGATGTTGGTAATTTCTTTAGAGCAGTAAAGTGGGCCATCTTAGTGAAAGAATCAACAGTGACCATGATAACCTGGTTTCCAGCTGATGGCGGAAGTGAACACATAAAGTCAGTGGAAATAGTATGCCATGGCGTTGGTGGAACTGGCAAAGGCTGTAGTATTCCTGCAGGTCTGCTACGGGGAATCTTGACTTGGGCACATATGGGACAAGCCTGAACATATCTTTCGACATCTGATTTCCAGGTAGGCCACCAGAAAGATCGCGAAAGAAGTTCTTGTGTGGCCTTAATACCTCTATGTCCAGCAACCGGTGAATCATGGCACATCTGTAATGCTTTGTCTCGCACTCTGTTAGTAGGGAGGAATAACAGCTTCTGATGAAAAAAGAATCCTTCTTTCTTGCATAAAAAGGTTCTTAATTTCTCTATTTCGCTATTAGACAGGCTGGAATACTCCAGTTGTACCTCATCCAGAAAAGATTGAGCAACTCCAATGATCTTACTAGGCTCCAGTAGAAACTGAGATGGGGAAGGAGTACAATCTGGATAGCGTCGAGACAGAGCATCAGCCAGAATGTTTTGAGATCCAGGAATATAGGTGATGTAAAAGTCATACTGACTAAAGAAAAAGGCCCAACGCGCCTGGCGACTATTTTGGCATACAAAATTACGTAGACATTGCAGATTACGGTGATCTGTTCTCGCCTCGAAAGGCTCCTTGGATCCCATCAGAAACTGTCTCCATTCGATGCAGGCTGTCTTCAGAGCTAACAACTCTCTTTCTAGTACAGAGTAATGTTGTTCAGCTGAAGAGAGAATATGGGACAAATAGAAAACAGGATGTTCAAGACCATCATCTTCTTGAAGTTGAAGCAAGACTGCTCCAATAGCTTTTTCGGAAGCATCGGTAACTACGATAAACTGTTTATTGGTATCTGGATGTCTCAAGATGGGAGCTTGAGTGAATGCCTTCTTTAATTCTTGAAAAGCTGTTTCAGCCGCCTTGGTCCAGACAAACCCCTGTTTTAGATTTTCCTTCTTTAAAGTATGGGTTATATGGCTGGTCTGTTTAGCAAAGTCTTGAATGAACTGTCGGTAAAAATTTGCTAATCCTAGGAAACATTGTGTTTCTTTGATAGAAGAGGGAGAAGGCCACTCTAGAATTGCTTGTACCTTTTCTAGGTCCATAGCTATGCCGGTGGAACTTAAATGATAACCCAGATATTTGACTTCCGTCTTATCGAACTCACACTTTTCGGGTTTACAGAATAGTTGATGTGCTCGGAGTCTGTGAAGGACTTGTTTCACATGAGAAGAATGGAGTTCGGGGTGTCTGGAAAAAATAAGGATGTCGTCCAAGTAGATTACGAGTGTCTGGTTCAAGAGATCGGAAAATATTGAGTCCATAAACCTTTGAAATATAGCAGGAGCGTTCGTAAGACCAAAGGGCATGACTTTATATTCAAAATGACCGAACGGTGTCCTGAATGCTGTTTTCCACTCGTCTCCTTCTTTTATACGTAAAAGGTGGTAAGCTCCCCGAAGATCCAACTTGGTAAAACGTTGAGCCCCTCTGACTGCCTCTAAAATATCCTTAATGAGGGGCAAAGGATAACGATCCTTTATAGTTATCTTGTTTAGGCCTCGAAAGTCTATGCAAGGACGAAGATCTTTGGTCTTCTTAGGTACAAAAAAGAGAGGAGCCCCTGCTGGAGAAGATGATGGAACAATGAGACCACCCTGTACATTTTCCTCCAGATACTCCTTAAGAACTTCCTTTTCAGGTTCCGTGAGAGAATACATCCTCCCAAAGGGAACGACTGTTCCAGGTTCCAAAGGAATAGCACAATCGTACTCTCGATGTGGAGGTAATACAGGTCTGGATGGTTTTTGAAACACGTCTTGGAACTCTAAATAATGTTCAGGAACCCCTTGGACAGTGTTGATGGAATACTCCGTAGTACTCTTCATAGGTGTTAATCTGTTTGGTGACCAATATTTATCGGAAGCAAAGCAATTTTCTTGACAAAACTGTGAGGATAAAGAAATTGTCCGGGTTACCCAGTTCACATATGGGTTATGTCTAGTAAACCATGGAATTCCGAGAATAATGGTATGGTTGGGAGATGAAATGAGATCAAAAGAGAGGTGTTCTTGATGATTACCAAACTGTAAATTTAACATCAAGGTCGTAGTATCGACTGGACCTGAGGATATTAAAGATCCATCCACGGTGTGTACTTGTTCAGGAATGTCTTTGGGTTGATTGGGAATTTGCAGATGAGTGGCCCATGTCTTATCCATGTATATACCACTAGCACCACAATCCAATAATGCCATAGTTCTTTCTTGGCGGCCATCAGGTAGTTGTAATATGACTGGTAACACGAACAAGTAAGTTGTATTGTCGTTGAATGAGCTGATAGAAGGTATAGCCGATGATCCCGTCCCCTCCCTTCTTACAGAGGACGGGAGGTGGCGTTTCCCAAGGGTCTAGGTGGACGTACAGGACATGTACGAAGCAGGTGACCAGCAGAACCACAGTAGAGGCACAATCCCTTCTTCCGTCTGTCTTCCTTCTCACTAGCAGAGAGTGGCCCTCGAGCAGTATCCACTTGCATGGGTTCCCCTTCTATATCTTTAGCAGGAGGACGAGATTCCTCAGGATGAGGTGGATACATCCGTGAAGAGCTTGGCTGAGACGCTCCTCTACTCCTTCTCTTCTCCATTCGTCGTTCTTGAAGACGATACTCGATGGAAAGTGCTTGATCCATGAGGCCACGAAGATCTTCAACTCTGGTGGAATGTACTAATTCATCCTTAATTTCTTCCTTAAGTCCTCTGCGAAACAAAGTTACCAGGGTACGCTCCACCCAAGTGGTCTCTGCCGCTAATTGACGGAAACGTGTAATATATCGGAGGACATCCTGGGAACCTTGCTGGATATCACATAATGCTTCCTCTGCCGAGGCTTCCAATCCTGGGCGACTAAACATTTGTTTGAAGCGGGTCACGAAGGCAGAATAGTCCGACAATACTGGATCGTTGGATGACACCATCGGGGTTGCCCAGGCCAAGGCAGGACCGGATAATGCACTAATAAGATATCCCACCTTTGTCCTGTCATGAGAGAATTGGCTAGGTCTGAAGGCGAAGTAAACCGTTAATGCATCCAGGAATTCACGCAGTTTAGTTGGTTCACCAGAGAAGCGAGGCGTTGAGGCGGAGATAGTCGGAACATCGCCACTGCGGAGGGCCAAAGCCTGTCGTAAGACCGCATTCTCGTTGCGCAATTGTTGCAGTTCCTGAGCTTGTTGTTGAATAGTAGTCAAAAAAGATGAATCAGGATCTGCAGCCGCCGCCACTGTGTCATCCATAGTATCAGAAGATGTCGGAATGGTTTGGCGCTGCATTCTGTCACGACTCACGTGCTGCTGGCGCCTGGAAACCGCAGATCTAGTGGCGTAGGTCTTGAGGGTTCGGCTTTGGCCCAGAAAGGGGCGACTCTTTCTAGTAGCCACGGTGCTGCAGGCAGTGGAAACGCCAAGAACAGACCGTGCCCTTTAGAATTAGTGCCAGAGGGAAAAAAACCCAATAAAGGGGAAAAAACCTCCAAAAAATGGATTCCTGAAACGAAAACAAAACCAGGAATCAAACAGGAACAAAATGCAGGTAAATGCAAAATTGAAAAGATTCAGAACCGAAGGCTAAGAATCAGGAGCGAAGACACAATCTGAGCAGAAAGTGATGCAGCGCAAGGAAAGGGAGAAAACAGAGCCCTTATATACCAAGAAACAGGAAGTGACCAACAGGAAGTAAAAAGACACCATTTTAGATAGGGAAAAAGTACATAGGATAGAATAGAACAGGAACCATAGAAAATAGGGACCAAGGAATGCTGGGAAGAAAAAGGTAACATGGGAAGGGGAAAAGACATAAAGAAAGGACAAAAAATGCCTCGAAAAGGTAAAGAAGAAAAAGTAGAAGAAGAAAGAAAAAGAAACAGGTAAGGAGGGGTCAGGGGAGAACAGGGACACCACAGAAGGCAGAGCGAGGCCCAAAATAATATCTGGGGCCTCGCGCTGTACAAAGAAGACTCGGGGCGCGCCGCGTCCTGAGAACGCGCTGCGCGGCGCGAGCCGAATGCTCGGCTCGCGCCGCACCACGCGGCGCAACAACGGCAGCCCCGTTTCCTAAGGGACTGTGCCCCCCCCATCTTGGGGGGGG
Organism: Pleurodeles waltl; assembly: GCF_031143425.1. Taxonomy (NCBI): domain Eukaryota; kingdom Metazoa; phylum Chordata; class Amphibia; order Caudata; family Salamandridae; genus Pleurodeles; species Pleurodeles waltl. Next base: position 156,455,068 of record NC_090447.1, read on the forward strand.
GGCGCTTTTCCCTAGAACCCAGAGACCACCAGCAGACCCTCACCCCGACACGGCTATTCACAGACCGACAAACTTTATTTGTTGGAAGAAGTTTTTATTACAAATTGTTGTCTTGATATTTTTATCACACATATCTAAACCATAAATCACTTCAAATAAACTTCAGTCATATTTACAAAACATAAATCACATTCATAAGATGTAATCTGTAACCAGAAATCATTTTCTAGTGACATGATCCCTTCCTGTCCTGAACCATCATTGGACCACACAAGTGAACCGTACTTCACCTGTATCCCTAGGGGGGGGTGGCTGCCATGACTTCACCGTTCCTTGCTCACATGCTCAGGGTTCCACCCCCCTCCAAACACCAATCTGCCAAGGGGTGTAACGGGCCGGCCAAAAGCGGGAGCCCCACAGCCCCCCCAGCGATCTGGGCTCCCTACTCCTTAATCTGGTGTGTACATCCGCAGGTTGGCTCAGGACTTCAGGATCCTATCTCTGGGTTATCCCCGGGCCCCAGCCTTGGGGACCCCTCTGTTGCTTCTGGTTACTTTAATACCTCACTTTCTGCCACAAGAGCGACCAGGGTCCCAAAGGTCCTTCGCCCTCCCCACCGCAAACAAGCTGCGAGAGAAAAACCACATGTCGGAAATAAACTGGTCAGTACCTGTATCTGACAAGTGCACCATATCCATGTGGAACATGCCAGGACACTTCAAAAGTTTATGTGGAATGTTCCACATAAATGCCCGGGCCCAGGCATAATTTGGCCATTTCTGCATTGAGTCTACGCACCGAGACATTGATTGTACATGATTTAATTCCTGTGCTCCACTTACGGCGAGGCACCCTGTGAGACCAAGCAATGGCCGCATTCGGGTATTGTTTTGCCAACTTCGTAATTTCAAGAAAGATTGTTTCTCTGAGTGCCTTGCGGCCCATGCACACCAAATCATTGCCTCCTAGGTGAATAACGATGAGATCTTGGAACTGGAGTCCCTCGAATCTTCTAGCCAATGTGACGAGCTGTTGAAGCTGGTCAATTCCCATTCCACCATCCCCGCACCATCGGAGAGCCACTTCTTGACTTGCCGACGGATTCGGCTCACAGAGCTTTTGCACCCTTTAGGCCGCCCGCCGAACAAACGAATGCCCCAAGACCCATACCACATGTGGTGCCATTGAAATGAAATGAAAAGAAAATTGAATGAGAAGACCACACTTAAGCGCCCAGCGTAGTGAGGGAGTACTGATCAGACCAAATCAGGCCTGATGTAACACTTATAACAATTAGATGACCAGCGACCAATGGACTTCACCTCGGCTACTGGCAGCCCTGCGCTGGCTGCTAGCGTAGCTGCACCAGTCCGGAACGAATGGTGGGAGTATCCCAGCGAGTCAACCCCTACAGCCCTAAGCGAAACTTTGAAGACCTCTGAGAATTGGTAGCGAGATAGACATTCCCCGTTAGCATGAATAAAAAATGCAGTAGACCCCGCAGGAGGGCGGACCAACAAGTACGCTTTTACTAGACTCACAGGGCAAAGGGGGGACCCGTACCCGCGCTGAGTGTAATGCTGGCCCCTCTCTTAAGCTGGTCCGTCTTGGACTTATGCAGCAGTATTGTTAAAGACTATGGACTGGGCAGCACGTCTGCCCACTGAAGTCCCCCTGCGTGATCACCCCTGGAAGTGCCCACTAGTTCCCCGATGCGAAATGCGCCATAAAAGGCTACCACGAACTCTGCCACCAATAAAGCTGACTCAAGTTGAGAGGAACACACCACGGGGAGGATGTTCAATAGTTTCCCCAATAATACTGCTGTTATTGGGCGCTTGTGTTTGATCTAGTACCGTCCCCTCTATCCCACCCTGCTACCGCCCGCTTAATAATAAAGGTGTTTAGCTGAGACTTCAAGTTCCTGAGTCTCGCGAAAAAACGGATCGCGGCCAGGTAAGCTTTCGCGCAAGAAACTGGTCTACCTCTGTCTCTTAAATGCTGTAAAAAGGCACATATAGCTGATTTGGAAAACAAGGCTGAAATTTGTTGAGACTTCAAGAACAGCCTGTATTGCTGAAAAGCTCTCTTGTGCGCCCCCTTTGTACGTGCGGCCAGGGATGTTGCTAGTAAGGCTGGGAGGGCGGGACACCAATCTTCCACAGAGATGCTTGGAACTCCGTCATTTTCTCTGCCGCCTGGGGGTGAAACCTCAGAAAATCCTGCATCAATGAGCTTGCTAGGGCGTCAGTGCCATTGTTATACACCCCAGGTACATGCTTAGCCCGAAAGGTAATGTTGAGTTTCAAGCAGGTTAAAATCAAGTGTTTAAGGACGCGTAGTACCAATCGGCATGTAGCCCTTTGTCTATTGATTGCCTCCACTACAGCCATGTAATCGGACCAGAAGATTACTGACCTGTCCTTATATTTACCAACCCAAATGGTGACAGCGACAATGATAGGGAACAGCTCCAAAAAGGCTATATTCTTTGTTATGCCCTTGTTTACCTAGTCAGTTGGCCAATCTGCCCTGCACCATAAGGGGCCCAATATTGCGTCAAATCCCATGCTGCCTGCTGCATCCGAGAATAACCCCAAAGTGGGGCTTGAAACTGCAGGGTGAGGCCAAATTACTGCCCCTTTAAAATCCTGCAGAAAAACCTCCCACATCTTCAAGTCGTCCCTGACCTCAAGAGACAGCCTGATGTGATGGTGCTTCTTGGTCAAACCAGCCATTGATCTAGCAATGGACCTGGTAAATGGGCGAGACATAGGTATAATTTGTAGAGAGAAAATCAGTTGTCCCACCAAGACCTGCAACTGGTGTAGGGTGACTTTTTTCTGAGATAACAAAACTCAAATGGAATCTTTAAATACCCACAGCTTCTCTATAGGCAGGCGACACTCCCCAGCCACAGAATCAATCTCAGTCCCTAGAAAAGTAATGCATGTGGGTGGCCCTTCTGTCTTGTCAGGAGCCAAAGGGACCCCAAAGTCCTTAAGCATAGTGGTCAAGGCCTGGAGGGCCCACAAGCACTTCCCCGACCAAGGAGGGCCCAGTACCAAAAAATCATCCAAATAATGTATCACATCTAGGTGCCCCGTGCGATTTGAAAAGATCCACTGCAGGAAAGTGCTAAACTGTTCAAAATAGCTGCAGGACACACTACAACCCATGGGCATGCATTTATCATAGAAGTAATCTCCCTGAAATTAGAAACCTAGTAGATGGTAATCCTCAGGGTGAACTGGGAGAAGTCTGAAGGCTGATTCGATGTCTGTTTTCGTTAATAAAGCACCATGGCCCAGAGCCCTCAACTTTTCCAGGGCCTGGTCGACAGTCGCATAGCGAACTGAGCAAAGCTTGGGATCGATAGCCTCATTCACAGATGCCCCCCGAGGAGCAGACAGATTATGAATTAACCTGAGCTGGCCTGGCTCCTTTTTGGGAACAACCCCCAATGGGGAACAAACGAAATCATCTAAAGGTGGGAAAGGGAAAGGGCCTGCCAATCTACCCAGGGTACATTCTTTCAATAACTTTTTAGCCACCACTCCCGGGTTAAGGATAAAGCGGAGACTAAATTCCTGCAATGGTCAATCGGAGGTATGCTGGTGGCAGAAATCCTAAAACCAAAGGAAAATCCTTTTGCTAGTAATTCGGATGACACTTTTACTGGATAAGCCTGTAACCACGGGAGCAGTGCGTCAATCTTTATGGGTGATGGCAAAGGTGATTTAATTAACGGGCTTACTCCCGTCTCTGACTTTCTCCTTGGATTTTTTAATGCACTTAAACTCTGGGTGAGAGGTATGCCCACAAAAGGAACAGTTGTGCCTGAACTTGCACGACCCAGCGGGGCGTGAACATATTTTCCTATTAAATGCCCAGCATGACCCTTTCTTATCACTGCAGTATTGTGAACGAAAGGGCTGTTTCCCAGGTAATTTGTTGTTTACTCATTCTAACCAAACGTTTACTTCCGTCTGGTCCCACCCAATGGATGGGACTTCTACCTTAGCCCACCGGAAATCCCTGTTGTACTCCAACCAGGAGGTAGCCCCATACATGTGTTGTGCCTTCTATATTTTGTTTGCATAACAAATCATGGAAATACCCAAATCAGGTTTCTTTTCAAGCATAACAGACATAAATACATTAAAACCGAACAACCAATTAGTAATGCTCTCCTCCACCCTGGGTTTTTTGTCCCCAGATGAAGATGCTTTGACCTCCTAATATTTGTTTTCTACTTCCCTCGTTTTTGCACTGATAAGAGAAAAAATGTCCACAAATTACCCCTTCCAAATTGTTTCTTTTACTTCAGCACTCACATGAGCAGTAAGCTTAGCTGGTCTTGACAACAGTGCATCGAGCCCTGTCCCTTCTGCTGACGAACTAACTTTTGTTGAAATGTTGATTGTGTCATTCACCCTACTTTTATCCAAAGGGGTAGCAAGAGGCAGGGGGCCTGGTGCCGGGGTGACACTCAGACTACCGGCCACCACCTGCAAGGGCATAACACTACGCGCTGCTGACAACGCATCTACCTGGCGTTTCAGTTCTGCCACTGAATTCTGCATGGAATCATTCAAAGTCCAAGGAGTTGTAGGCGGGGGGTTATTTGCTGGGACATTAATAGTCACTAATAACCGAGACACCACCAGAAAGGCTTGCGCGGTTGGGTCCTGCGCCTGCGTGGGTACTTGTGGGGTAGGAGAGGCCGCTGTATGTCCTTCTGAGGATGGTGCTGCTTGCTTTGAAGCCAGTGGCAGGGGTGATGGTTGGACTACTAGCCCTATAGAAGGCGCTGCCAGAGTAGCCAATGACTTACGTATATCTGCTAACATGTCCGCCACCCCCTGTCCTGGTGCCGTGATCGAATTTCACCCCCCCCCCACATGAGGTTCAGCAGTAGTGCTCGAGGAGGGTACCAAAGTATCCGGCATGGGAGACTGCTCAGGGGGATTAATAGCTGCAGGGGAGGACAATGGTGGCTGTGGAGCTGACACCCTCCCTTTATTCCTGCGCTTCACTGGGTGAAACGCAGCACGTGGAGCTACATGTGACCGTCGAGGGAGACCACTACCATCCATGTTGTCCTTATTATCTGATGCCGCGTCTCCACTGTCCGAATCCCCATTTCCCAATTTCACCAGAACCAGCTTTAAAAACTGTGATCATTCTGGGTCCCTCCCTTTTCTCTTGCCTGCACTTACTCTGTTGGACAGCATGACTAAGTAAACTATTACAAATCCACCAAGCCCAATAAATATATATATATTTTTTTAATTTCACTCCCCCAACTAGTTCCCACGGTTTAGCACAGTCCCCTGAAAATGCAAAAAACAGTGCAATCTATCACCATAATATGCAGTTGACAATAGAGCTGATGGAAGCACTGAGGACACCTTACTAGACCTTCTTAATATATATATGAATGTAGCAATAATAAGTTAAATACCCCCAATCTTAAACAAACATTAGGCACAAGAGTCACAAACATTAGGCACAAGAGTCACAACCAGGCATGAAGCCAGTATAAATAATACTGCACAGCGTTTAAAACAATAATAGCAACAACATGAGAACACCACGCGCTTCCGCAAAACAAGCCACTCAGTTTAGATGTGGTTAGTGCTGTTACCACAAAAAATGCTATGCCCGCGAAATTCGAGCCAAAAGGAAAAAAGAGGGGCAAGTTCCAACCTTGCGCTGCGTAGCCCCCTAACTGGTATTAAAATACACGCGCTAATGCGCACGTTAATGAAATGCCGATTAAACAGACAAAAACCACGAAGCTATAGCAGGCAGACTACGGGCAGCACGTCTTTTAGTACATTCGGAAACTTAGAGCGCGGTAACAGAAAGAAAAAAGGCCCCGCAAGTTCAAATAACTATTGTAGCAAGGGAATCTTAAAAATACTAACAGCACAGAACCGAACTGGTCTCCGAAGGCGCACCACAAGCCAACGCCCCCCACTTACGCGCTACCACATATAAAACCTGCTCCTCCGGAACGATGACGGAACTCAGAGTCACCTCGTGAAGGGGCCTCTAGAAAGTCCACCGACGTTCCAGTAAAAGGATTGGTGAAGGGGGCCTCCTCACAACGACGAACCGTCCGATCCTCTAGCCACCACGACACAAGAAGGCCGAGCCTTCCTGGGGGGGCGCTTATGTAGCCCCCCCACCGGCGCGCATCAGCTAGAACTAGTTCGGCGGCTGTCGCAGCCGCTAGGACCCGGAGGCCTCCATGTGACCCCCACTCCCCCCCAGAAATATACAATTCGACAACTATTAAACGTTGGAAGTGTTTTATTCAAACATCAAGCATCTCATAACTTTTCAAGCATATCAATTTTTCACATCTTCATCTATACGTCATGAGCATCTTTTTGTGACCATAAATCAATTCTGACAGGATCCCTTCCTGTCCTGAACCACCATTGGACCACACAGGTGACCCATCTATCACCTGTATCCCTAGGAGGGGCGGTTACCCTGCCTACAACACTGTACCTTGTCCTCATGCTTCAGGTTCCGCCCCCTCCTCCAAACACCAATCAGACTCGGGGTGTAATGGGGCGGCCAAGGGCTGGAGCCCCATGTTCCCCACAGCGATCTGAGCTCCCTTACCCCTTGATCTGGTGTGTACATCCGTTGGTTGGCTCAGAACTTCAGGATCCTATCCCAGGTGTCCTCCCGGGGGCCCCACCTTGGGGACCCCCCCCTGTTGCTTCTAGTCACATCTCAATTTCCGCCACGAGGGCGACCAGGGCCCAAAAGGTCCTTCGCCCTCCCCCCCCCCCCTCCCCACCATAAAACAAACCATGCGCAAAAGCCCACATGTCGTAAATGAATTGATCGGTCCCTGTATCAGATAGGTGCACCTGGTCCTGGTGGAACATGTGTGAGCCCTTTAATAGTTTGTGGGGGATGTTCCATATCCGCCCTGGGCCCGGGCAAAGTTTTGCCATCTCGGCGTTCAGCAGTCGTACCGAAACGTTGATAGTCCTTGACTTGATCCCAGCACCCCATTTACGACGTGGCACCATGTGGGACCATGCAATCGCAGCATTTGGAAATTGCTTTGCCAATTTAGTAATTTCTAAAAATACTGTTTCTCTTAGAGTCTTGCGGCCCAATAGCACCAAATCGTTGCCTCCTATGTGAATAATGACAAGATCCGGGGACTGAAGCCCCGCGCATCCCTTCGCCACATTGACCAAATGTTGTAGCTGAGTGACGCCCGCACCGCCAATTCCACACCAGCGGAACGCCACACCTTGAACCATCGCCGGATTCGACCCACGGAGCTGTTGCACCCGGTACGCCGCCCGACGAACAAATGAATGCCCCAGAACCCAAACTACACGTTGAGACATTGTACTGAAATGAAAAGAAAAGAGTGTGAGGCATTCATATACAAGCACAGTGCTACCTTTAGACCAATTCCGGCCTAATATACCGTTTGTAACACTCCGATGACCACCGGCCGATGCCTTTCACTGTGGTGGCCCCCAATCCAGCACCTGCCGCTAGTGTGGCTGCCCCTATTCTAAAAGAATGGGAGGAGTAACCTGATTGTTCCACGCCTAAAGACCTCAAGGCCAACTTGAAGATCATCAAGAATTGGTAACGCGATAAGCAATCCCCGTTGAGGTGTAAGAACAAAGCGGACGAGCCAGCCCGGGGGCGGACCTGGAGGTAATTATTTGTAAGCAGTACTGGGCATAATGGTGAACCGGGTGCGGCCCTGAGTGAGATACGCGCCCCCCTCTGAAGCTGGTCCGTTTTTGATTTGCGCAAGACTATTGAAAGGAACCCAGCGCCGGACGTAATGTCGCCCCATTGTAGCCCCCCCGCATGGTCGCCCTTGGCTGCGCCCACCAATTCGCTGATTCGGAAGGCCCCGTAAAAGGCCACTGCGAAAGCCGCGGAGAATAAAGCAGCCTCTGCGGGGGACGAGCAGATGCCTGGAAGTGCGCCCAGTATGTTCCCGAGCAGGGGTGCGGTAATGGGGCGCCTAGAATCTGCTTGAACACGAGCCACCCTGGCCCAACCTGTTAAGGCCCTATTTATAATAAATGTATTCAAGGGTGCCTCGAGTTGTCTGATCTTTGCGAAGAAACGTATTGCCGACAAATAAGCCTTTGCGCACGATACTGGGCGCCCTTGGGTTTTTAGATGCGTCAAGAAAGCACAAACCGCGAACTCAGTGATTGGTTCAGAGATCTGCTGTGACTGTAAGAATCGCCTGTAATTATAAAAATCATTCTCGTAAGCTTTCTTAGTACGTGGTGCTAGAGATGTTGCTACTAAATCGGGAAAGGGCGGGGCACCAATTCTCCACAGAGACTCTGGGAACTCCGACATCTTCTCCATCGCCTGGGGGTGATACCGCAGAAATTCCTGCATTAATGAGCGAGACAGAGCGTCAGCAGCGTTGTTATGAACCCCCGGCACATGTTTTGCTCTGAAAGTAATGTTGTGTTGCAAGCATGTTAAGATCAGGTGCTTCAATAGGCGTAGGACCAGCGGGCATGAAGCCCCTTGGCGGTTAATGACTTCTACTACTGCCATGTTGTCAGACCAAAAGATTACCACCCTGTTCTTCAATATCTCCGCCCAGATATTTACTGCTACCACGATAGGGAATAACTCCAAGAAGGCTATGTTCTTGGTCCATCCTTTGCCAACCCAATCTACGGGCCAGTCAGCTCTGCACCACCGGGGGCCCAAAATTGCTCCAAAACCTACGCTACCAGCCGAATCAGTATACAAACCCAGTGTTGGGCTGGAGATTGCCTTTTTGGGCCAAATGACCGCACCATTGAAATTTTTCAGAAAAAACTCCCACAACCTTAGGTCTCCCCTAACCTCCACAGATAGCCGGGTGTGGTGATGTTTTTCCACCAGCCCGGAATTGAACGAGCGATAGATCTGGAAAAGGGGCGGGCCATGGGGATGATTCTCAATGCGAAATTTAGTTGGCCTACCAGCACCTGAAGCTGGTGCAGGGTAACTCTCTCCTGAGACAACATTACATGAATGGATTCCTTGAAAGCTAACAACTTCTCCTGAGGCAAACGACACTCCCCGGCCACGGAATCAATTTCAATTCCCAGGAAAGTGATGCACGTAGTGGGACCGGCTGTCTTCTCGGGGGCCAAAGGAACCCCGAATTCCTCAAACATTGCGATCAACGCCTGGAGTGCCCACCCGCATTTGTCAGACCCAGGGGGACCCAAGATTAGGAAATCATCCAAATAATGAATGACATCGCGGTGACCAGTGCGAAGTGAGAAAGCCCATTGGAGAAAGGTGCTTAATTGTTCAAAATAGCTACATGATATACTACAACCCATGGGCATGCATTTATCATAGAAGTATTCCCCTTGGAACTGAAAACCCAAGAGATGATAATCCTCAGGGTGGACTGGGAGAAGACGGAAAGCTGACTCAATGTCGGTCTTTGCTAACAGGGCCCCTTGGCCCAGTGCCCTTAACTTTACCAATGCGTTGTCGACTGATGCATATCGGACAGAGCAAAGCTGGGGATAAATGGCATCGTTAACCGATGACCCCTGTGGGGCAGACAAATTGTGAATCAGCCTGAACTGCCCTGGTTCCCTCTTGGGCACCACTCCTAAAGGGGAGCACACAAAGCCGGATAAAGGTGGTCTTGCAAAGGGGCCCGCCAGCCTCCCCAGGGCCCGCTCCTTTGCCAGCTTCCTGGCCACCACGCAAGAGTTCTGTGACGCTGATACTAAGTTTTTACAGTGATTTACTGGTGAGACATTTGAGGCGGGGATCCTGAACCCGTAGGAAAACCTGTGAAAAAGTAACTTTGCGGCATCTAATGCAGGGTAAGCCTGTAACCATGGGAGCAATGTGTTTCGTCTAATAGGAGAAGGCAGAGGGAGGTCAATTTGCTGGCTTACTTGAATCCCTGCCCCTCTCTTTAGACTTCTTGCTACACTTAGATTCCGGGTGGGAGGGGTGCCCACAGAAGGAACAGTTATGCCTGAACTTGCAAGATCCTGCGGGACGTGAACACCCGTTTCGGTTGAATGCCCAGCAAGAGCCCTTCCTCTCGCTATGGGCCTGAGTCCGAAAGGGCTGCCTCCCAGAAACCTTGTTGTTAACGCATTCCAGCCAGACTTCAACCTCAGTTTGATCCCAACCGATGGATGGATCCTCCACCCTAGCCCAGCGGAAGTCCCTGTCGTATTCTAACCAAGCATACCCCCCATAAGTGTGCTGGGCCTTCAATATTTTATTTGCATAGTATATCAAAGCGGGAGGCCAACTCCGGTTTCTTCTCCAACCAGACTGACATGAATACATTAAAACCCAATAACCAATTAGTAATGCTCTCTTCCACTCGGGGTTTCCTCTCCCCAAAGAATTAAGACTTGGGTTCTTTATCTTTAGGCTCGGCCTCCCTCCTTTTTGCCCTTATTAATGAAAAGATATCCACAAATTCCCCTTTCCAGATCTTCTCCTTAACCTCTGCAGCAACGTGTGCTGTCAGCTTACCTGGTCTGTATAGCACCGCATCTGATGTCCCTTCCTTTGTAGAGTTATCCTGAACCGGAACTTTGCTGGGCCCAGGCTGGACATTTTGAACTATGGGAGGTGATGCGACAACAGCGCCAGGTGTCAGGCTGACACTCTGGCTGAGCACAGATGCCTGTAGGTTCGTTGTATGTGCAGCCGATAGCGCATCCACTTGCCGCTTTAGCTTGTTTAGTGTGTTCTGTAAAGAATCATCCACCACCCACGGCGTAGTAGGAGGGGGCGAGTTAACAGGTGGTGTACTAATACTGGCTAACAACCTGGATACTTCAAGCAATGTCTGCCTGGATGGGTCCTGTACCGGTGCAAGAAGCTCAGGAGCCTTAGAAGCAGGGGGGTACAGGCAGTGCTGTAGGTACTGCTGCGGGCAAGGCTACCCCTGTTAAGGGGGCGGGAGGAGCCCCTGCCTGCGCCGCGGGTGCCAAAGAGGCCAAGGATTTGCGGATATCCGCCAAGACCCCTTCTAACCCTAGTACTGGTGTTGTGCCCTGGGTCACGGGGAAAGGTGCAGCAACTGGTGCGGGAGGTTCTGGTAGGTCAATATGCACCGGTGGACTGGCTACAGCAGTAGAGGCAGCTATAGTGAGGGGCAGAGAGGGAGAGACTGGAGGCTGCGTTCCACCCCTCCTCGCGCGTTTGACTGGAGGAAAAGCCGCGCTTGGAGCTACGCGGGACCGCTTAGGGCGGCTGCTCCTATCCCCACCAGCATCACGAACGGGTGCCCCCATGACCTCGCCTGCTTCCTCTCTGCCTAATTTTTCTAGGACCAATCTCAACAACTGTGATAGTTCCGGATCATTCCCACTTCTTTTTGGGGCGCACGCCTTCTTAGGAGCCATGATCGAATGTAAGATGCAAGGATCCCCCCTAATCTGACAATGTCTAGAAAAACCTATCTATATATATATATACACATATATATATATAATTTTTTTTTTTTATGATCCTGCAACAAATGAATACAGACACAGTTAACTAGTAGAACAAGTAGCGCAAGTAAGACAGCTCAACCCAGCTAAGACCAGCCAGGCAATGAAGAGGAAACTGTATAACCCCCAGTTGCCACCCCAGTTTTAAATCAACATTACCTTCTTTGACCAACAACTACGGGCTTGTGGGGTTTTCATTGACATAATGCAACAGTAGCAAAATATTCCCCAGCGAAGCAGCAAAACACGGTAATATCTCAAGAGTGAGATATCCCAAGCACGAGACTAATTCTCTAATGCAGACAGTGATGCTCCTCCAAAACAGGATATTATGAGTGCTTAAACAGAAGGGCAATAAACAATGCGGCAAAGGTAAAATTGAAATGTACAACAAATGGTTCCAAACATGTGTAACATATCACAAATGCGAAAAGTATACAGTTAGTTAAGCAAACCAACGAGTATCCGGAGTATCTGGTGCCTGAATAACTTCTACGCCCCCACATGGTCCCCCCACCACAATGCCGCCCTGAAGCCGGGGAAAGCCTGCTCCCACTCAAAAAATGCGCCTCCTACGCGCTGCTGGGTTAATTGATAAGAAAGACCCTGGCACTGTTCCAGGGACAGCAGTGCTCTCCTTCCCGAGCCCAAGTGCGGCGCTCCTGCGCTCCAAAAGGACCTAATATCGCGCCTGTTACACGCAGCAACGTTAATTAAAAGCAGCTAAAAAATTGCCCCGTCAACGCGCCGCACGCTGTGCCAAATCCACTGAATTAAAGCCCCACCGGCTAGCCCCACGCGGCGAAAATACTTACCGAACCCCTACGCCGATGAGACCTCCACACGCGGCCCTGGACGCGACGTCAGGAAATCCTGGGAGCCCGAGAACGACCGAGGACGACCTCACCGATGGTTCCTGGAAGGAGCGAAGGACCAGGAAACACCGCAACCAGTAAGAACGGCGATCGCGGGACGCGACGCCAAAGAAATCCTGGGAACCCGAGGACGACCTCTCCCAAGTATCCTGGAAGGCACGAAGAACCAGGAACAGCCAGCAGACATCAATCGCGGGACCCCGCTCCCGTCCGGCCGCCGCGAAATAAAGAAGAAGGACTTGCCTTCTTGGGGGGGGCGTTAAATAGCCCCCCCACCAGTTCGGGGCGGCCGGAACCGGTCGGGGCCCAACGTGGACCCAACGTTCCTTTTGGGGGAAGACTTCCGCCCCCGGGCCTCGTGAGGCCCGGGGGCGGAAGTCCACCGGCGATCTGCGCACCCTAGGTGCACACCAGAGGGGAGTGCAGGGGCCATGTAGCCCCCGGCTCCTAACGAGCCGCGCCCCCCCACTTTGGCGGGGGCGCTTTACCCAACGTTCCTATTTTCTTTGAGGCCAGCCCCACGCACAACTAGTGCAAAGGGATTTTGGGCCATGGTGGCCCCGTTTCCTAAGGGGCCCGCGCCTCCCCATTTTGGGGGGGTGCTTTTCCCTATTATTGTTATTGTGATCAGTCTCTCTTATTTTAGCTTTTCCTATAGTTTACTCTCTGTAGAAGAGACCACACAGATATTTAATCCACTATATATAAAATGTTGCATAACATGTTGCAAAGCATTTCTATCTGGTTGTTTTCCACTGTATTGATAGTATACATCTTTCGCTCACCTTTTATTATTTTCTTAAGACTCTTTAAGTGCCAGTAAACCTTATAAGCAGCCACGCACTCTATAAACAAATAAATGTTATATTAGTTCGAACAATTCGAACAAGGAACTGTAACAGTTTTCAGTGGTTTTCTAGTATTTTTGTGGAAGTCTTTTCAACTTTGTCTCAGCCTTCACGAGCATTTTTTGACTGTAGCTCATCTAATATGCGAATGGAGGTTTCCATAAAATACTTCAATTCATCATAAAGCCCGAGGAGTAATTTTCGTGAACTTTCTGCTCTGAGAGAAATATGTTAATACTTAAATCAATCTCCTATCATAGTGTCTGCCTTTAATTTAAAGTAGCTCTTTTCTAGTTTGTTTGGATGTGTGTTTTCTTTCACAGTTCAATATTTATTATAAGTATATAAAATGCAGTAGTGTACCGAAAGCTATGTCGGAGCTAGTGGTACTAATCAATTCTTAAAAGAAGAACTCTTAAGAACAGACAGAAGGGACCAGGAAGTTTAAATATGATGCTGGTAGACTGCAGATTTTAACATTTCTTCTCAGCTTTAGTTATTATGGTACAGTCCAGATATCCTTGATCAAGTCATAGGCCCTCATTATGATACAGGCGATAAAAAACACCTACGACCGCAGCGACTGCCGCCAAAAGCCGTGGCTACCAGGCGTCAGCCTGGCTATGACCACAGCCGGATTTCCGCCAGAAGGATGGCGGAAATCCGACTATGGCCATGCCGGCGGACGGCGGGAAGATGGCGCTGCTGCAAGCAGCAGAGCCACGCCAGTAGACCGCCGCAGACCATTTCATGACCCATGATACGGCCTGGCGGTGTTTTGCTGGAGGACGCTGCTGCTGGCAGCAGCGCCAGTCCAGTCTCCTGCCGGAGAACCCACTGACATCAGGTAAGTCAGGTGCTCCGACAGGGGAGGGAGGTGTTGTGTGTGTGTATGTCTGTGGGTGTGTGTATGCGGGTGTGTGATGCGTGTTGTATGTGTGTGCATGTATGGATGTGCGAATGCATGTATGTTGTGTTGTGTGAATGCGTGTGTGCTTGTATGTATGTTAGTTTGTGTGGATGTGTGTGTGAATGGATGTATGCATGCGTGGGTGAATGTGGGTATGAAAGTGTGTATGCGTGTGTTTGGGTGTGCATTAAGGAGCGTGTATGTAGTGGGGGGGTCTGGGAGGAGGGGTCGGGGGGAACCAGGGGAGGGGGTGGTGAAGACCCCTATCAGTGACAGGGAACGGATTCCCTGTCACTGATGGGGCCTACTGCCATGGTTTTCTTGGCAGTAAGGTTGGCTTACATCATCGACCTCCACCAATATGGGGCCCCCAGTCAATTCTTAAGACAGTACCCTCCTTTCCAAAAACAGGGATGCGTGCTAACGCAGACACTTGCCTAGGCCATACCAGTGGCATCCCCAAGGGGAGCCCCTGACATTCTCCAGGAGATTTGCCTGGGCAATACTTTGCCCCCTGGTGCAAGCGTCATTTCTCCATTCAACAGGGCATCTTGTGGAGAACCTGCAAAGGATGAGAATCAGCTACATAAGCATTCCTTCCAGCTCCTGATGTTGTTAGTACTGTAGACATTATTTTAAGATTCAGGAAAAGGATCTCTGGGAATTTCAATGACCTATACATCTGCCTGAAAGAGGCAACCTCTGTGTTAATGGCCTCAATTAACACCATATTGTCAGACCAAAAGATGACTCTACTAATCCTGAATTCTTCTGGCTATATTGGCATTACAAGTACTATGAGGAAGAGATTCAGGAAAGCAAAGTTTTTTGCTGGGGGAGTGTGGCGAAATGCCAATGCCTTAGGTTGCAGGATTTAGAGCTCCCGTCCAGTGATCCTCCATCCAACGACATACTGACCTCATTTTAACATCAGGGGGCTCCAAAACCCGCCAGAGAGCCCCCCTCACCACGGTACCTGCGTTGCCCGGCTTAGAGTGGCCCACCATGTAGGAAAAAGCAACTTGCCGGCCTGTAGTGGCCCTGCAAAGCAGCGAGCACAAGATGGCGCCCATGGATCAGATCACTGCGTGCCACACTAACTGCTGGGCCCATGTTCCCAGCTGACTCCCAGGAGGACCAGCCTCGACAGAAGCCCAAGTGAAGACTCTGGGACACAGAGACTCCATCCCCGTTACATTCACAGGAGCAAACAATTCGGTAAGGACTGCTTGAGCTCTCCAGCTGCTGCAAGAAGTGGCAGCGCTGGACAAACGCTGGTGAGTGCCTATCAAGGCATAGTGGAGTGTGGGCGATGGGGCGATTAGGCCCAAGAGTGCGCTAGGTTCTGGAAACTGCAGGCTACACTACCCGTCAGCAGAATCTGACTGGGGGTTAACAAGATGACTGACCCTCCCACCATCTCCCTTACAAGGCGCTACATAGGACTCCAGCATGCAGGCACGCACAGAGCCGTCTGCCGTGAGGCGGAGGAGAGGAGAAGCAGCAGCTGCCCGCTGACTTTCAGTTGGGGGAGAGGACAGAATAGCATATGAGGTGACAGATCCTGGTGCTCCCCCCCCCAGCGCCTCAAGGAGTCTTGAGTAGCATGCAACCACTGTGCTGGGGACTTGTATTAGAGCCCCTGAACGACGTGAGCAATACACCCTGAGGCATCATCATGCAAAGGACTAAGATCAGCCACATAAGCATCCCCTCCACTCCCTGATTTTGTTCGTACTGTAGACATTATGTTAAGCTTCAGGCAAAGGATCACTAGGTATTTCAATTGTCTATATATCGGCCTGAATGAGGCACCCTGTGTGTTAATGGCCTCAACTAACACCATATTGTCAGAGAAAATATGACACTACTATTCCTGAATTCTTCTGGGAATATTGACACTACAACTACTATGGGGAAGTTTTTGCTGTGGGGTGTGGCTGAACGCTGATGCCATAGGTCGCAGAATTTTTAACTTCTGTGCGGTGATAGTCCAGCTGACAACATCCTGACCTTATTTTAACATCAGGGGGCCCCAAACCTCACCAGACAGCCCCCCTGACAATGGTACTTGACTTGACCGGCTTAGAGTTGTCCACAACGCAAGAAAAAGCACCTTGCCGGCCTGTTGTGGCCCCAGCAAACCAGTGAGCACAAGATGGCAACGGCGGATCGGTGTGCGCCGCACTATGGGGGTTATTCTAACTTTGGAGGAGTGTTAATCCGTCCCAAAAGTGACGGTAAAGTGACGGATATACCACCAGCCGTATTACGAGTTCCATAGGATATAATGGACTCGTAATACGGCTGGTGGTAAATCCGTCACTTTTCCGTCACTTTTGGGACGGATTAACACCTCCTCCAAAGTTAGAATAACCCCCTAACTGCCGGGCCATGCTTCCAACGGACTCCCGGCAAGATCAGATGCGACAGGAGCCCCAGGAGGGCGCCTGGGGCATAGGGACTCACTCACCCTGCCATCCACAGGAACGAACAACTCGGAGGGGATTGCTGGAGCTCTCAACTGCCATGATGGACGGCAGCGCCGGACGAACCCATGTGAGTGCCTATCAAAGCATAGTGGAGTGTGGAAAGCGGGGTGATTAGGTCCCAGAGTGTGCTAGGCTCTGGAAACTTAGGGTTACACTGCCCGTCAGCAGAATCTTGCTGGAGGTTAACAGGGAGAGAGACCCCTCGCCGCCTTCCTTACAAGGCACTACATAGGAGTCCAGCAAGCAGCCACATGCAGAGCCACCTGCCGCAAGGCAGAGGATAGGAGAAGCAGCAGCTGCCTGCTGACTTTCAGTGGCAGGGAGAGGACAGAAAAGCATATCAGGCGACAGATCCTGGCAGCCCCTCAGTGCCTCAGAGTGCTGAGTAGCATGCAACCACTGTGCTGGGGCCTAGCATTAGAACCCCGGAATGACATAGGCAATACCCCCTGAGGCATCATAACAGGGCAAAAGCTTGTGGGACCTGTAACTCCAGGCAAACACAGTGAGCTGAGGATAAAAGTAGAAGAGTCTCAAGTGGGCCCAGAGGAAGCGGTGACTGGCAGCTGGGCCTGATCTCTGACCAAATAGCCCTGATGGAGAAACGGGTAGTGCTCCAGCTCTGTGTGCTGTGCAATATCACTGCTTGGAATGGCCACAGCATCAGTTGGGCAGAAGTGAGGCAGGATTTCTGCCCCAAACTGCTGAGACCCTGCAAAGCACCTAAGTGACCAGAGTAATATGCAGAGTGTGCTGGGAGCCCTGAATGCGTGAACCATAGACACCATATTGCTGGTTTCTGCACTGACATTACTCTTAGCATGGGGCCTCTGTTGAGACAGCACCAGAGGGAAGGGAATACCCTCCAAGCACATCATGTTGGTTGTCTCTGATTCGCTACCATGGGTAAAGTCACCAGAAAGAAGCTGGTCACTGGTTGTCTAGATGCCCATGATGTAGCCCTAGGAAGTATTTATGGTCTAAATATAGACCAGGTTACATTCTTCGCTGACCTGTCAAGGGAAATGGCCCCCACTTTGGGAGGGGATTACAAATGTGTAGCAGGCCCTATCCTCGACCGTTCATACCCCTCCTCTACGGGACAAATAAAGTGACATATACATTTTCTGACTGCCAGGCAAGATGGGGGGCTCGTTGACTCATGGCACTTACACCACCAGGGGGAATGGGACTATTCCTTTTTCTCAACTCTGCATGATCTGCATGTGCACCTGGATGAATTTTTGTGCATGCCTGACATACACAGGTCTGTACAAACACGGAGTATCTCTCCAGGACTATACCGCACCATAACCTGATACTACTGTGGCTAGGATCCCTTCATTGGGATTAAAACCAGAGTCACCGGAGGATCCAGTTTTTCAGAAGACAGTAGAACTGTCATTTAACAGTATTTAAAAGACAAAGCTGGTTCAGCATTGTCTCCTCATGTGGAGTGGGATGCATTCAAGAGCATGGCTAGGGGCCGGTGCATAGCTGAGTCAGTGGGGTTCCGACAGACTTCACCGACTGAAATGTTTTCATATGAAGAGACGCTACAGACCATTCAGTGGGGCAGACCAGGTCACCCAGAATTGCAGCCTAACTTATTAGAGGCCAAAGAGAAAGTCCCAGAGCAGGCAGAGAAACTAAGATGCTTTGATTAAGGAATTACATTATATGCACGCGCCTGGAAAGGGACCGTATTTGGTCAATGCTAGCGTGGCTCATGAACTCGGCAAAACAGGGCTCGATTATTTTGGAATCAGGCACAGACAAGGGAGCCAAAATATACAGACAGATGGTCATTAACCAGGAATTTTATAAGTATTATTCTGACCTCTACCAAAGTGCAGTTGACCTGCTGCCTGACAACATTGAGAGCTTCTTGGAACCCTTGGCTTTTCCAACAGTCACCTCTGAGGAGGCTGAAGGAATGGGGAGAGAAGTCACGCTACCAGAAGTCCAAACGGCCATAAAGGCAATGGCCCAGAACAAAACAGTGGGAACAGACAGGTTCCCAGCTGAATCGTACCCTGCATATGCAGAGGACCTGGCCCCAAAAGCTGGTGGACCTCTACAAGTCAGCTAGGAATGCAGGCATTTAGCCAACTGCCACACAAGAGGCCCTGATTGTGCTCCTACTGAAATCGGGGAAATCAGCCCATGACAGACGGGCCTACCGACCACTATCAATGTTAAACATCAATTACAAAATCCTCAGTAGGATCCTGATCACCCGACCCCACCACCACATGACTACTCTTATGGACTCAGATCAGGTGGGATTCATCCCAGGCCACAGCACAGAACTCAACCCCCACAGGCTCCTCACGCTATTGAAGGCTGACACCTACGATTGAACAGAGGTAGTGATTTTCACTTTAGAAATAGAGAAGGCTTTTGATAGCCTACAATGGACCTTCCTATACAGAGTCCTGGAGCACTTTGGCCTCGGGCAGGGTTTTGTGACCTGGACCAGGCTACTATACACAGATCCCAAAGCCAGGGTTCACACAGGTTGTATCATCTTGGAAAGCTATAGAGTGGGCTGAGGGACCAGGCATGGATGCCCTCTGTCACCACTACTTTTTGCTCTAGCAATGGAGCCCTTAGTTTGCTACGTCAGGACTGGGAACATATATCAGGGCATAACGGTGGGTGCCTAAGCACACCACATTGCTCTGTGCGCAAACGACTTCTTTGACTTTTTTTGACAGTGGCTCTTGAGGGCGCTCTGGCCCTCCTGGAGCGATTCAGTTACCTCTCTGGACTAAGGGTTAACTGTCAGAAGTCTTGTTTGTTCCTCATGATGGTCACCTGAGACCCCCCCCCCCAGAGGGACTGGTGGCACTACAGTGGGAAACTCAGTGTCTGTAATACCTCAGGTATGAATTTATCATAAACCCACAGAGTTACTGGAGGGGAATGTAGGGATGGCTATCTGCACGCTCAACTTGAGCAGCAAGTTTTGGAGAACACTCCCCATAGCAGTAGCAGGCTGAGTGGCTCTGCTAAAAATGGTAGCCCTCCCCTGTTTGTTGCATTTCCTTATGGTACTGCTGATCTGGATCCCTAAGGCGATTTTTTGCGAAATTGACACACCCATCACAGCTTTTAACTGGGGTTTGGGCCACAGGCGA
The DNA here is from genome assembly GCF_031143425.1 of Pleurodeles waltl. Lineage (NCBI taxonomy): Eukaryota > Metazoa > Chordata > Amphibia > Caudata > Salamandridae > Pleurodeles > Pleurodeles waltl. The sequence continues at coordinate 156,474,852 of NC_090447.1, forward strand.
GTGGCTCTGAACACATTACAGAGACCAGTGTTAGACAGAGGGTTGGCGGTTCCTGACTTTGAGTCCTACTATATTGCAGCACAGCTCCAGTGGTTGAGTAGCAGGCAGACTCACCCCAGGGCAGGAAATGGACCCTTTTGTGCCCAATCTTCTCTGCCTGTCCAGAATGACAGAGTGCCTCCCCAATTGGGGGGGTGCGGCATTTAGGACCCGGGGCCGTTGTGGCCCGAGCCCTGTACACTGGTCCTACATTGCTGGACTGGCGCTTCTGCCCTCTCCCGAGGCAAGAGGGTGGAAGAGCAAGAATTAGGGGGGAGGACGTGTGCGCCACTTCTGCCCACCGCCTGCGCCACTGCATCCATTGGAGGGTATTTAAGTGCCCCCAGCATCAGGCCTCAGCCTTTTTCGTAGATGCTGTGTGGGCGGCCTGACCGATGATCAGCGTTAGCCACCCACCCATCGCTTTAGACATGAGATTTAGGATAATGTGTGAGGTGGAATACTAGGTGTGAGAGGAGATAATAAATTCACCCTAAGCAACAGAGAGGTACCTAAAGCAGGGTACCCTGGATAACACCAAAGGTAGGATCCCGCAGTCCTGAATCAACCGACGGATATACACACCAGCTTGGGTGTTAGGGTACCCAGATCGCTCGGGTGGGCACGGAGCTCCCACTCCTGGCCACCCTGTTGCACCCCCATGGCAGCTTGGTGTTTGGGGGGAGGGGCGGAACCCGGAGCACAAGGACAAGAGACGGTGAAGTGGTGGGAACCACTCCCCCCAAGGATACAGGTGAAGTACGGTTGACCTGTGTGGTCCAACGGTGTTCGGGACGCCGGAGGATCCTTGGTTCTGTCGTTATCATGATTTATGACAGGATTGAATTTTGACTTACAGGATATGTTTTATGGTTTATGATTTTAATTATTTGACATTTGCAAATAACATTATTAAAATGCCAAAATAATCAGTCTTTGTTGGTTTATGTTTGGCGGGTGTTGGGGCGGGGACCTACTGGAGGCATGCAGGTTCTATAATTCTTAGAGTAAAATGCCCCAATGTGGCTACCACCATGGAATTCCAAGTACTGCGGTGCTAATGGACTAGAAACCTGCAAAAGACACCTGTGAAAATTCCCTATTTCCCTGATATCCCTCTGCAACTCTTAGAAGTGCTCCCACACAGGGGAAAATGTCAGGAGCTAACAGAGTGGGTGACAGCTGGCGTAGCGACAATTGGGGGCTTTTTCAAAGCCAGTATCCTACTCCTATTGAAGAGTTCCGCTCGAAATATGACCTGCCTCAGGGCCACTTCCTGCGGCATAGAGTGGTGACAATAGCAATTCTCAGACATTGGGAGTCGGGCATGATAGAACTACCTCATACAAAAAATTGCCAATACCTGATCACTTCTTCGGGGACCTTTAAAGCTGTCACATGCCTATATAAAATGATTAGAGGATATGTGCTGCTACCCCTGAACATCCTTGGAGCCCACTAGGAAGAAGACCTGGGGATCCCCATACCAGAGGGGGACTGGGTGAACATATGAGACAGGATACCTAAAGTATGAAGAAATGCAAAGTTTAATCTTATTAATTTATATGTGCTGCACGAGGCATACCTTACACCTGGTAGAATAAACAAATACTTTGCAGTTGAGGAGGCACTTTGCCCAAGATGTGGGGAAGCGGGAGCTGACTTCATGCACATTTTTCGAGGATGTCTGAGCATGTCTGATGCTCACAGACAACTGGGAAGAAAACACTAGAATACTGGCTGAGATCATTGAGAGAGAAGCCAGAAGAAAGGCCAGACCTTGGAAATTATTCAAAGTATGCCGTTTATTTGGCCAACCGCAACTTGAAGCTGGTGAAGGCGTATTCTTTGTGTGATAATACTCTATCAAATGACAGACTGACAGCCCTGACGTTCTTCAAAGGGAGGCTTTCTCGACTTGGACAGCAGAGTTTGTTTTCCACCAACCCCCTTGAGAGAGGCATTATCACCCTTCTCAGCAGCTCCCTTGCCTTGTTTTTGTTTGCCCTCAATGCGGTTGACTCCGTGGTCCTTGATGTTGTCCCCTTTCCTTCAGCTGATCCTGTTTGCCCATCCGCCCCTGTATGCCCTCTCCACTGCCAGTATCACGATCTGAATTTATTAATCAGCAATAGCGATAGCTACATTGCTAGATGGTGCCCAAGGTGAGGTAAGAGCCTGAATATTGGAGGTCTTACTATTACCCTCAGCCAACTGGGAGCGCAACTGTGCTACAGAAGTCACAATGACAGTTCTTGTATGAGGGATTCCCCTGTTACCACCCCCCACCTGTAGGAGTCTGTGAGAATTGAAAAGGATTATCCAGTGACCGCTTGTCCACCCCCTGAATAAATATGCAAGTATCCCAGGGCCCAGGGAAGAGTCTCCATTTATCTTCCCCCACCTCTTTTTCTTTTGTATTTGGAGTAGGGGTTTTGAGTGATTGGCTAATCTTGCAGCACACTGGATGTAATTTGATTCACTTGCCTGAGAATTTGCTTCTGGGGCAAATGAAGTCTTGGCTCCTGACCCTCCCAGCGGGGGGTTAAAATAGTTTACCCTGTTTCCACTGCTGAGAAGTCCATTGAGGGCCCATCTACCTCAGAGTTCTGTGCAGGTGCACCAGCCCCACATATGAAGCCACTTCCGGTGGTCCCCTTCAGCCTTCTGTAAGGAGCTTCCCCTCCACCCGAAGATCCTGCATGCTTTTTTCTCACCCCCTTTTTCCCAGGCATAAGACTACTCCTGCCAGCCTCGAATGTTCCACCACAACAACACTGGGCTCTGTCTGAGGCTCCAATGATGACCCTTCCCCAACCCCCAGTTATGCCAGTACAAGCTTGAGAAATTGGGCCAGCTTGGAATCCCTACCCTCCTTCTTCCCTGCTCGACTACTAGCCACAGTCATAGTGGTCAAGGAGAATGCTACCAATAGTGTTTATACCCAAAAACACACAACCAATTGCAATCAACTAAGATATGAGGGACACTTTTACACTTTGCCCCCAAAATTCCCAATATGTCCCCCGCAAGAGCCTCAACAATTCTCTCTAAGTTGAACTGAAGATGGTCCTCCTATTCCTGGTCCTGGGCAGCCACCTCCTCTGTATTGCACGACAGAAAAGCAAACCACCCTGGCCCAAGAAGGCAACAAAACCTACACTCAGGGAATTCACAAATGCTTAAGATGTTGCAAGGGAAACCAGAAGAATTAGATATGCTGGAAATATTACTATAAATTATGCTGTTGTAGCAGGGACAGCCTCTGCAAGCCCTTTTAGTGCAAGAAACATACAGTCACACTCTGCCACTACAACGCTCTAGTCAAAGTCTTCCCACTACTGAGCCGCGAGGTAATCCACACTGACATGCTATGCAATGCCCGTGTCTTTATCAGGGAGCATAAGTAGGGATACCCCTGACCTGCAGGAGCAAGCTCAGCGCTTTGCAAATTAAACTGCAGGTGAACCGCACTGCTGCGTTATGTAATGACCATACCGTGTTCAAGTAGGCAAAGAGGGACAACCCAAGATCCCCAGGAGGAAAGCATTGGTCTAGACAGCAAGGTCATAGCTCAGTGGCCGTGTCACAAGATCCCAGGGCATCCCTGGTACCTCTGAAGAACAGTGGGCTTGAGAAGTCAGATGGAGTAGCAATGGTTCCCTGCTGTGTCTTCCTATGGCTCGATTGCTCCCGCCTTGCCCTTGTCCAGGACTGCCACACTGAAGTCCTGTCCTGCTGTCATGGTGGCCACCAAAGAGGGTAGAGCAGAATGGCCCTATACTACATATCAGGGGTGGCTCCTCCACAATGGCGGAGAAGCGTTGACCCCCTGGCTAAGAGCCAGCAGCTGAAAAATAAAACAATAGTTTATTATTTTATTTTTCATCTGCTGGCTCAGCCAGCAGTGCAGGGATGGGTGGGGCTGGGCCATGGGAGGGGAAAGGAGTGGGGGAGTGGAGTGCACTAAGTGCGCTTGTGTGTTTGCCCGGCTGTCTTAGACCGTCCAAACACATGTGTGCATGTAGTTTTCTCCAACTGGCTGGAAAAACTGAACAGACTCCAGAGCATTGTATGAGCAGCAGTCCAAGCCGCTCAGACCAATCCTGATGCTGCTTGAATGCTAGGTTTAGCATGAAAGCAATGTCAGGATTGCTGGGGGGCCTGTGCTGGTGTTCCAATGAATGCTGGCACACCTTTAGGCGTAGAGGAGCAAGGCGGCAGAAGGCAGTGGCGGTGGAACGGCATCCCCTCCACGTCTGCCTCCTTCCTTGACATTTGCAGCGGCCGGCACTGCTACATACCCAACCCCAGCCATTGCAACAGCAGGAGCAGACATAATGCGACATTCAAGGACACTACTTTCAATCACCTGTTCTGCAAGAAGTCCCACAAGGCAGGTGCTGGAAATCTGCTGACCCTGCGGCACATACAGCTTGCCCCCGGCCAAAGAGTCACGAGAGCAGAAGGTGGTCCAGGGCCCAGCCATCCAGTATGCGTCTCAGTAGGGAGGTGCACTATGCACAGAGATTAGAGACTCCATGCTCCGCTTTCTATTCCCAGTGTGGTGTGGTTAAAGTATTGGGGGGCAGAGGGTCTCTCATCTAGTATTGCTTATTCCGTTTGTGATAGATGATTACTCAGCAGCTTGTGATAAAACATGAAAACATGTGAAAAGAGACAAAGCATCTCTTTTGCCGTTTAAGGAAAAGAGATCGTGTCTCAGCCACTTGCAGGTTGTTCACTAACTCCTGAAGGTCCAATGCCTGCTGCTCAAGGCTCACCAGTGTAAACGTCTTTGATATCTGTCCAGTGTCGGTACTCCCTATTGGCCCCGATGGACCTACTGATCCTCCAGTAACCTCCTTGCTAGGGTGACCAGATCTTGAGGAGCAAAAACCGGGACAGATCAGACATACAAGAAGGACAAAAGACTACCTCACTTTTATATCTGGCCTGTCCCTTTTTTTTAGCTTTGAGAATGTGTGCCTATATATATGTGTGTTTATATTATATATATATATATATATGCACACACACACAGTTAAAAGACTACATATATAAAATTTGCTATGGCTTGACCTCACATCCTGCACCCCCAACCTGCCCCAGCAGACCGGGGGCTTTGCTGCCTGACAGTAACAGCTAAATTACTTTAATTATTTCATACTTTGTAGGCGTGTTTAACTTATGATTCCCTAGGTGATCTGACCTTTGTCCCAAAAACCGGGACATTTATTTAAAGATCTGACCTTTGTCCCCAAAACAGGGACATTTATCTAAAATTAACATAAGCGTGGGGACACTGAGAGAAATCGGGACTGTCCGGGGAAATCCGGGACGCCTGGTCACCCTAATTGTCTGCCCCCTCAATTGGAGAGGAAACTGTTTTAATTCTGTAAGATTGTAAATCTTTAACACTCTCTATGAATACCGAAGAAATAAAGCTGAATGTGCCAAGTGTCACATAACTTCAGAATAGGTTCTCTTTCAGTAAAATACCTGGCTTGCTTGCCTGTTAGTGGCAAGTACTACAAGACATTTTAGGCCATGGTGGGCACTCTGTAAGTGCTGTACCAGAGGATGGATGGGTGGGTCAATGGATGGAGCTCTAGTTTGCTTCCCGCCAGACCATGTGTTCTCTGTGAGAGTTTCTATAAACAGATGTTCGACGGGTATCCTTACATTCTATACTTAATGTAACAGTTGCAGCTTGCACTGTACGCGATACACAGATTTCTAAAACAAATTATTCACAGGAACAAGAATAGCACTAACTCAGAATAAAGACTCACAGATTGTAATACCATGAAAAGTTAAAATAAATTGTCGACAGCCCCCTCTCCTGACACCCCCAAAAAGTATCTGAACAGCCACACTTCCTGGCCACGTCATTTATCAAAACAACTTCGGCACAAACGTCTGAGTTCAGGCCAGTGAATCATGTTACACCCTACAAGAACCCCTTTTTGATTTGAAGCCTGTAAATCACAGGGCTCTGAGCAGCACTCTTGGCAGGTCCTACTTTTGGTGATTTATTGGGAAACCGCCTGACCACTAGTGTCAAATACGCAGCCTTTGTTTCCCTAGCAGCCTGTTTTCAACTGCTCTGAGCTGAGAATAAACACACATTACTTATGCAAATGCAAGACGCCTCCCACTGCTCTTTGAAAACAATAGCAGAGGTGTGGACCCTCCCCGCACCCCACTCCAGCAGGCCCTGGCAGGTCAAGTGTATTAGTGAAATGTTTATGGCTCTGCCCGTGTCCCCGGTTTTCTGCAGGTCAGAACAAATGTAATGCTAAACTGACACCATGGCCACCCTACAAATAAAGTAGAGTGAAGCGTGCACCCATCTTTACATGACAAACTTCCGACCTACAGTAAGTCATGGGGGGATCCTGTGACTTGAGAAATTTGAAGCTGAAGTTTATACTTTTATTCTGCACATCAGTCAATCAATCAATCAATCAATATTTGTAAAGCTACTCACCCATGAGGGTCCTAAGGCGCTGAGGGGAGGTGCCCCATCTGAAGAGTCACGTCACATTCCGAGAGTAGCTTGTTGTGTAAATTAAGAAACAGCCTCTCCTGTTATTCAGTGACCCTTTCTCACCTTTTATTTCTCCTCCAGTTCTAGGATTTTTTGTGAGAAAAGTCGGTTTCGATAATTCTTCTTGTCTACATTGAGACATCAACGACTTTCTTTTTTTAACATATTTTATAGGCACATTTCTCACTCTTCCGTTCACTCAGCTGTAAATCCAATTTGACCACATTTTACACGCTTTATACGTGGATCAAAGTTTTATGAAAAAAGTCAAAAAAATAGCAAAATGCAAGTCTTTTTATTTTGCAAAAGGTAACAACGAATGTTTCTAAAGCAATTATCCCTGAACAGGCAAATTAATTCTCCTAAACATATCTTTTGAAACTGGAGGCTACAGAATCATGCTTTCATTTTTAGTACATATCTGTACCTAGTTAGTAAAATCCTACACAGATTTCTCATTTGGCGAATGGGTCGCTTGTATATTTCTCATTAATATGCACATAGCCGTAATTATTGAAATCATTTCTCTAACATCACAGGAGTTCCAGACTGTCCCCAAAGTCAGTGGCAGCCTTCTGGTGTTTCCAACATGCTATTGCAAAGAAGTGTGTATACAGTAAACGTGTCCTGCCTGCCTTCCTTGGAGTAGTTCTTAACTTTTTGCATTGAGATCACCTGTTTTTAGCTGGCTTCGTTTTTGCTGTCCTTAGGACTCTGCACACTTTACCACATCTAACCAGTGCGAAAGTGCTTCTTCTTTATGCTCAAAACCTGGTAACATTGGCTCTTTCCCAATTGGCATGTTTAATTCACTTATAAGTCTCTATTAAAGAGCTCTACATGTGCCAAGGGCCTATGAATGAAATGCTAGTAGCGGGCCTGCAGCACTGATTGTGCCACCCACCAAAGTAGCGCTTTAAACATGTCTCAGACCTGCCACTGGAGAGCATGTGTGTACAGTTTCAACCTGCCATGTCAACCTGGCAAACTAAACCTTTATCCTGGCCAAAACTTCTTTATAATATATGTAAGTCGCCTTTAAAGTAGGCCCTAGACAGCCCCAAGTGCAAGGTTGGACATGTACTTTTCAGTTTTACATATCCTGGTAGTGAAAGACTATTCAATTTGTTTTGCACTACTCCAAGGCCTATCTCTGCAGTAGGATAACATTGGAGTCAGCTTTATTACATTTTATAAGTGTAATTTCCAAATAGGAAGAGATAACTGACTCATGTTTGGTGTCTCAGGAATTCTAATTTAAAATCATAACTCATGGTGAAGTCGAATTTTAAATTGTAATTCTGAAAATGTCACTTTTAGAAGGTTGGCATTTTCTTACTTTAACCTTTTAGTGCCTTCTGCCTGTCTCTGAAAACACATCTGAGGTTTGCATTCCCTCTAGACAGCCACATACAATAGGTGCTTAGGTGTGGCTGGATGAGCCGTCACTGGAAGGATAGAAGAAGAAGCTGGGCCCAGCCTCACTTACACTTGACTCGGCTTTGTCCTGTTCAATGCTTGATTTGTACAATAATAAGTGCTGGTGCTTAAAGCGCTGCTCAGAAACCTGCGGCGGCACAGATGCGCCGAGTACCATGCTGCTTGGTCCTAAATCCACATCTGGACACTTTAATACACCACCAGACAACGGGGGACACAGCAAACTAAAAGTGTTCTGAACACACCATGAAATGCAGACAATGCCTATGGATAGCAGAACAGGTATATGACCTGAAGGAGGAGGACAGGACAGGTAGGTACGTATATTTTTATTATGTACGGGCTCATCGCACAGGGTAGACAAATTCAATAGCCCCGGCCCTGTTAAATAAGTGCCGGTGCTAAGCACCGGAAACCACTAACACAAATTAAGCAATGGTCCTGTTTCCACACAAAGGGCTACATACCCCCAATAGTTAGTCTAGGCAGGGCATCTGTCCACATTAAAAGCATGACTCTAAAAGTTTCTCTTCAATTCAAAGGCACAACTGTGTATAAAAGAATGACCCAAGACAGCACCACTTCAGTACACTTCTGGAACTGTGGCTACTCTGCCAGGAAGAAGGATTGCTGTGTTGCTTAAGAAATGCCACACTACTTGACTTCACCCTGCCGGACTCTTGCTTTGCTGAGCTGACCTGCTGCCCTCTTTCTTGAGTGAAAAGGACTGGACTTGCATCACTTGAACCAAGAACGCAGAGTGACACCAACGGCTAGTTGTCTGGCCTCCTGATCTAAAGCCTCAGGGACATAACAGGCTTCCAACAACCTTGCATCTCCACCTGGACTCTGCCATCTTTGAGTATACTCTGCCAAGTGGTGCCACCCTATTCCTGGACCTTTGGAAGCTGGCTTACTGTGCTTAGCCAGCATCTATGGATCGATCAGAACTGACTCATCTCCTCTGTTGCGTGGCCCTACCCCAGAGAGAACTGATGCATTTCCGCTGCTGCATGAATTGGACCTGTAACAGAGATTTGCATCGCCGCCAAAGCCCACATCGCCTTCGGAACCACTGATATGCAAAGCACCCTTGCCGCAGGCCCTTGCATCTCTCATCGACAGCAGCCTCGATAACGAACTCCACATCACAGCTCCTCAGAACCGGCGCATTGCCCCAACTGTGCAACGCATCACAGACTCTGGACTTTGCATTGCAAGTCCCCATCAATGGGATCCCTGATGCTGATGCAACAGGACCTTACACCACAATGTACTCGCATCTCAGAACTGATGCATTGCTTTGGCTGCCCATTGCATCTTCCACACAGTCCCCTGCAATGCTCCGATTTAGGATGCTCTGTTCAGCAGGCCTAACCGGGTCCCTGTAGCCAGCCCATGCTCCACTGCGGTCAGCCTGAACTTGTGACTTTGTCCTGGTCCGGTGCAACTAGATAGCCACACTTGGCGCTTTATGTCTTTTAGGGCTATTTTCTCTAAAACATTTAAAATTCAATATCCCTGGTTCTACTATTTAGATTGTTGTCATTTTGGCCTTGCTTTATTCATTGAATTAAACTCTATTTTGCTAGTCTGGTGTGAGATCTTTTTGTGTGGTGTTTTCACTGTTTTACATTGCATCTAAGTTAATCCTGACTTCTCTGTGCCAAGCTACCAGGAAGCTGAGCACAAGTTAATTTGGGGTTTGCTTGTACCTTGCCCTGACTAGGATTGTGGTTGCTGCTTGACCAGAACTCACGCCCCAGTCAACCAGCAACCCAGATTCTAAGCAAATGGGATAAAGTGCCCCTGCTGTACGTTATAAGAATATTGCATGTCTCCAAGGAGTTTCATGAAAGTATAGAGGAATTAGCCCAAAGGGCGACTTTCTTTATATGGCCACAGTGTTTTTCGCATATAATACATGGTCACTCTATTACCCATCCCACAAAGAAACCCATTCTGAGAGCATACTGCTCTAACATATTATGAGTGTATGGTGTTTCTGGTCCAAAGATTTTTTTACCCAGAAACACCCAGCTTGTATCTTCACATGGTAAAACAGCTGGTCCACAAGGCAGGAGCTGTGAGCACATTCACAGTCCAGGCCTCACCCAGCACCCACCATCCCCATAGAAGGAGTAGGCAATGGTCCGTTTTGTTTTCCATAAGCTTGCCCTTGCACACTGGTGTTCTCTGCACCTAAATCAAGCAATTTGCAATGAAGGTATGTGAAAAACTGGGTTATTAATTTGGTCCGGGGTGACTCCTACCATGTTATTAAACACAATCTGGTTAGGCCAAAACACAGTTCTTATAGAATCTCTGTTCAATCCCTGGTAGCTATGCGCAAGCAGTAGGTAATCACCAGATAAGTGCATGTTAAATTCAAGCAGTATCAACAATTTTAATGTAAAGAACACAACACAATACAGTTCCCAAACCAAGTTAGAACAATATAGTAGAGATTGGAGACACCAAGTGGGTTGTCCTGGTCAAGTTTTTACTTTCAGAGTTAAGATCTAGTTTATAGTTTGGGAAGGAATACTCTGTCACAAAAGGGTGATAGATAACCCCTCCACATTATTACAAGTGCATTATATCAAATTACAAATGTAATAAGGTGAACAGGATATTTGTCAGGTTTGTGCCAGAGTAAACCACATGCCAACCTCTAAGTCAGGACTTTAGTGTTTTTTTATGGAAGGTAAAATCATCCAGTGGGATAAGGTTCCCAGCTGTGGCAGATGCTGGTCCGTGGAAGTCAGACACATCGTCACTGAGCTACCGCTGAAGCAGTACATTTTGATACTAAAAACTCTTGAGTCAGACAATTTTGTAGTCACAGAGGACTCCTCGCCACTGGGATAGATTTTTCCAGTTCCTCTGGAGGTAGAAAAAAATGGTTAATTCCCATTTTTCTCCAACTGATGGAAAAGTTATTTTTGGTCAGTGCTGCAGTCACCAGTGCCGCAGCACAGGCTTCTAGGCACCAGGTCTCATTCCATCCAGTGCTCCTTGAGGTTGGAGCTGGGCCATCTTAGAATCAGGAGTCATTCTGCTTTTTGCGTCCTTGGAGCAGGCAGGACAGCAATTCCAGTCCCTGGGTTCCAGCAGGAGTCAGGAGTCATTGAGTCCTTTTCTTTCAGCAGACTTGTCTTCCTTCATATTTTGTCTTCCTAGGTCCAGCAGTGTCATGAGGAGAGGTGACAGTCATCCTGTGCACCAACCTGTGATTGGAAAATGTTCCCTACCCAATCCTGTCTACCTTCTTGCCCTATGCCCAATTCCTTCTGCATCACTTCCAAATTACTTAATTGTAAATATTCCCAGAATCCATAAATTCAAGATGGCTGGATGCATTGTCCATATGGAAAAGCTACAAGCAGTCCCATAGCAGTTCCTCTTGAAGATGAGGTCACTTTCCCTCGGTCAGGGTCTATGCTGGTTCTCACTTCTTCTGGGATTGAAGCTGCACAGAGTAGGTGCTCTTGAAGTGAACAGGAGTTGATCCCGTCATTTCTATGTGGGATCAACAAGCCAAAATGTAGGGCTGTCCTTTGTTCTTCCAGCTGTACTGTACCTCCCCCACATGGCAAATTCTTACTAAGTGGCTGATGACAATATCCATGCTTTTTTGGTCCAGAGGCCATGTTGCTTTACTCTTGCAGGTAGGGTCATTAACTCCAGCCTGGAATATATATTTACCTCTGAATGTATAGTAAGCTATGGTAACTATGGTATGTTCTGGCTCTTTCAGCCGAAAAGTGCATTTTTATAAGTTACTTCTCCACTAAAGTTATCGAAATCTGATTTCACCATTAAATCAGATTGGAAAACAAAGTAGAGAATATCTTTGAATTATTTTCGAGCATTTTCCCACCCAGTAATGTCAAATAAATATGTAAATCACACCTACCCCTGATCGAAGGGCATTCTTGTCTTAGTGATCTGGAAAGCTCTGCTGGTAGGACCTTAGGGCCTGATTTAGAGTTTGACAGAGGGGTTACTCTGTCACAATAGTGATGGATATCCTGTCCACTGTAATATAAAACCATAGGATATAATGAGATTTATATTTCGGCAGACGGGATATCATCACAGTTGTGATGGAGTAACCTCTTTGCCAAACTCTAAATCAGGCCCTTAGTCTCCTGGCAGGTTCACCCAAGCTGAACAAGTCAAAGGGAAGAGACCAGACGAAGCGCGATCACGGTAGTCCATGCTTGGCACAAGGCTAACAGCCTTGTCCCATAAAAAGCATTTGTTAAGGAAACAGCAGCAAAACCACTAACCTTCTGAGCGTGAGGGCTTCCAAAGTCTCTACATGAGACGTGCGTAATTGACAATAGTCAAAGCCACAAGAACGCTACTGGTAGGATGACAAACATTCTAAGTGCCAAATACAAGACCAGAATATGATTCTGAAGCGTATGAACTACGTGTGATAAAGAAAAGCTGGCTCAAGTAACATCTGTGATACGTGCTATAACATGCATATCCTGGGGCTCAACAAAAGTAGATGGACTCAATCTAGACGAATGAAAGTCACCACAGTAGGAATGGTACAGGTACTCAGGTAGGGATGATAACCAACATCACAAAGGGGTAGCCATCATCCTGAACAATGCAACAGAGAAAAACCTAATTGAGTGGTGGAATCCAGTCAAAAGCAGACTCATGACACCCAGTTTAAAAGGAAGACACACCAACACCACCATTATCCAGTGCTATGCTCCAACAAATGACACAAATGAAACAGTAAAGAACATATTCCACCACTAAATGCAAGTGTTTAGATATTGTGAAAGTGTGCTTCTAAAATAGGAAGCACACAGCTTCTCCATTATGAATCTGTTGTACACAATGTATGATTCGTGTGCTTCTAATGTCTCTGTACAGTGCCTGCTCACCGGTTGGTGAAGTGTGCCAGTCATACCTACTAACTCCATGGGAAGCTCCAATAGCAACTCTCAAAGCTAGTGTAGTGTGTCAACATACTATTCAGAAAACATGCTACACCTCTCCCTTACTGAGAACAATGATATAGTGCTCACCACCAGGTTAGGGTCCCTTGATGCTGCATTTTGCATGGCTTAGATGATGCAAGAATGTATTGTACTCAGTATTGACCGATCATTGTGTCCCTGTTGTTTATAGCCCTCAATTCAACATCCCTCTGGGGCTCTGTGCATGCTGAATATGACAGCCAGCTCAGTAATCATCCTTCTGTGATACAGAGGATGCCCTCAGTTACCCCACCACCATCTAGCCAATGTAGATTACTCTGCAGCCTAAAGGGGCAACGGGGAAGGAGCAAACAGGAAGAGCTCACCATTGCATATGCTCACTGTGGCGTGGCACACCATTTAATCTGCTACCCACTCACCATTCACCCAGTGGGACCACCACCACATGCAATATATAGATAGGAAACATAAAAAATTGGCACTAAATTAAAAAAACAAACTAGAAGTCAAACTGACCAGGAGACATGTTGTTGACTAGATCAAATATTGGAGAAGGCAGTTAAGGGGACGCAGCTCCAGAATAGGTGTGAGGCTCATAAATATATGTAGGCTAGATCAGTGGTTCCCAACTTGTGGTCCAGGGACATGTGGGGGTCCGTGAAGCCTCCTGAGGGGGTCCGCGACTGCTAGGTAAATTAAATAATGTAAACAGATTAGGTCCCCACCTTTTAGTAACGGATCAGTGGGGGGGTCCCCCAATTCCAATAATGATTCAGTGGAGGTTCCGGGGTTCCAGTAATAATAAAGTGGGGGTCCAAAGAGGTAAAAAGGTTGGGAACCGCAGGGCTAGATAGTCACATTTACAATCTCATGAACACCCAGGATGAGCTACAGCGTTCAATCACCATAAAAAAAGTAATAACCTTTCTCTCAAAACTCTTCTCGGAGACAGTCTCTGTGGCAAAGACCACATCATTGCCTATATTCTGCCTTAAACCTAAGCAGTTCATCAGTACTATATTAAAACATATCAGGTAAAATCAACATTCTCCACGCAGCAGTGAGAAAAAATGTATGGAAAGCTTGGCTCCAGTGGTAAAATTTAATTGTTATAATAGACTGCACTTGTGCAGATCTCTTTTTAACAAAGTCACATAAGCTCTCATAGTGCTTCATGACTTGGTCCAATCGCCTCTAGATGTCTCTGAGCTAAAAATGGTCTCATTATAGTCTTGCTTGACAGTGCAGCTGTCGTCAGACAATTATGGGAGGTTCACTTAGAGAAGGGCTTTGGCTTCACCAACGTTGGGAGCCAGGAGTACATGTTTTGATTGGGCAAAAGTTGTGTTTTTCCACAACAAAGTGCTTGCCCTCTGCACAATTGTGACCATTTTGTATTTTTATCCAGCTATCTGAACTTGAACTTTCAGGGGCATAGACATGACATTGTAATGCTAAGTGTCTTAGATAACTACTTAATTTATGGTGTTTTACTCCGGCAGCGCAGCACAGATGGGAGAAGGCAGTCATTAACCTACATGAATGATTAGGTCTGGTTACAGTGCAACTTTCACCTGACCTTTTAACCTACACTGATTTTATTCTACAGTTTTTAACTTCAACACAAATACATATCAATTCCAATGTTATTTACTGGTAAAGCTGCACATTACCATACAACATTCCTTTAAAGCCAGACTTTTTGGCATTCCCAATGTTTGTTTTCCTGATATACCTGATCCAAGAATGGCCTAATTCTCTGATGGAGGTTCAGATGGTAGTAGGAGGTACTCACTACAGAATTAACTTGGGCTATTAGGGTCAAGGTGAAATCTAAACAATCCCAGGCCCTCACTTTTTACCCATCGGAATCTTCAGCCAATGATAATAACTGATGGAAAGAGACCTTTGGTTAACAAGAGTTTTTTCACTGTTGAACAGAAGCTCAGTTATTGAGTCATCCAACCTGAGTCAATTTGATCACAACCGCACATGAATCCCACCATCAGGAGAACAGAGTATCTGTATAACCATTGCATAATGCTGCATACGTAGCACCTGTATACAGTACATGGCCATATACACTTTACTCTTTCAGCATTTGATGCTTTGGTTACGCAAAAACATTAAACAGGGAAGGTGACTGACATCAACTATGTGGCACCCTCACAAAAATAAGGACTACTGAGATTCACATATTTTCTGTTTGCAACAAAAGAGGCAAGGCAAACTTTATGATTTCATTTTGATCAAGAAGGACAGAGTGATCAAGGGAATCAAACTTTGTAGACTCAAATAGAAGGATGGCAAAGACTATGTTAAATTTCAGCTAATCTGTGGGCAACGGGGAAGTTGCTTGCTTTACACAGTTTTCATTTTGTATGGTTGCTGTGACAACTGTACATTTACATATAGAACATTTACATATTTTTTTTAGAACTGAAAGCTCAGTCTCCAGAAAACCAGTCAGTAGATGAATCCTCCTTGATCCCAGGGGTCAATACTCATCATACCAAATCCTTCCATACTCAAAACCCCAAATCCATAGAAATGATTTGAGATCCTCACTGCCATGAGACTATAAATTTAGCTTTCCACTTTATATGTATGCATGGAATGCTCTGGCATGCCATAACCCTCAAATTCATTTGAAAGCGAAATAGTATGTTATCTTTGTCACCATTGTGAAGAATGATGCTATCCACATGATCTTTTGATCCTGCCCATTAAAGTTGTTAACTGTTAAGGTACTGTGATAAACTACCAGGAATGACCCTGTTGACACAATGTCATATCCTGCTTTAAAGATCAATCTTTAAACACGATTTTAACCTTACAGCTACTTGGACATGTCCTTCAAGCTCTATAATTCTCCAGTAGAATTTCTGACTTTCATCAGTCAAATTCTAGTGGTTATTATTAGTATATACACACTAA
This sequence comes from Pleurodeles waltl, assembly GCF_031143425.1. Classification (NCBI taxonomy): domain Eukaryota; kingdom Metazoa; phylum Chordata; class Amphibia; order Caudata; family Salamandridae; genus Pleurodeles; species Pleurodeles waltl. Next base: position 156,490,791 of record NC_090447.1, read on the forward strand.
TATATTGGGATGGTATGATGATTGATGCTGCCAACTACTCATAAAAACATTGATAGTGATTGAGAAATTGGCAGAGGGGTTACTCCTTCACAAAGGTGAAGGATAGCCCACATCCAGAAATCTAAATCCCATTATATTCCATGGGATTTAGATTTCAGCAAATGGAATATCCGTCACCGTTGTGACGGGGTAACCCCTCCACCAATATCTAATTCAGGCCCATTACCTCTTGTTTATTTTTAAAATGTTATTAATGGAAGATATTAAAAAATTCAGTTGTGTGTTAATACTTTCAAGTCATTTATACTGTAATTTTCACAGTATTACCATGCTGGGGATAACACCATTGAAGATTAAGATGTCCAAACCCTTTAGAAGAATATTTATAAAAGTGTCTATTCCTTTGTGATTTGGGCAACCGATATGGGAAGGCTGAGGAAGGAGCATGGCGTGCAGCTCCCCAATATCTAGTAAAAGGCCTTGGAGCAGGACTGGTTGAAAATTATTTTCAGGTTGTAAATGTGCAGGCTAAAAAGTGGGCACTAGGCAGTGGCAGCCAGTAATTTTAGGAGGGAGGGGGCAGACCGGGCACACATGCACACTCATACTCATTCATTCACACATGCGCACACCCATGCATTCACAACACTCATTATCAAATATTCAAACAGGCACACACGCACCAAACATTCATTAAAAAAAAAAACACACACACTTACCTTCAGCTCTGCCTCAGAGGTCCAAGGAGGGTTGGGATTGCTGCCTAAGGTTAGCTAATGAGGGAAGACAGCAGTCCCAACTTCGTAGAGTGGGATGGGGTCAGTGAGAATTTTGACCCCAAACCACTCTGTGACGAGGTGTCACTGATTGACACTCGCCCTGGGCGCTTCAGGACTTAAACCTGAAGGGCCCAAGTCGGAGTCAATGGGTGACACTTCACCTCGTCACCCACGGAGATGGCCTCGAGGCACCTTTGCTAGGCTGGAGAGATCACGGCCATAGGGCTGTGACCTCTTCAGCCCAGCAAAGTTCAGCACAGGCAGCCAAGAGCCTGCACAAATAGCGCACATCTAGCTCCTGCCTGACCTGAAAATGAAGATTGTCTGTCAGGCTGACCTTTGCTCAGCCTGACAGACACTCTTCTTGAGGGGCAAAAGGTGGGTTGGTGTGGTCCCCCAGCCCCAAAGGACCGGCCAGGGCGGGTGCTACGCAGTGCTTAATTTGTAAATAAAAAGGTGTTGGTGCCCAAAGCCCTCCTCTTAAACACACGGCTGCTGCACTTAAATGTGTGAACAGGGAATACTGGGGCAGCGTAATCCTGAAGCTATCTCGGGCCCCTTCAATCCATTTACAGCCACTCTCTGCCCCTTCAGCTCACTCTTGCTCCTTTCTCCCATTGTGAAGCTTTTTTGTTTTTCTCTTCCTCTGTCTTTCCCATATGTGTCGTTTGCTCTCATTAAATGCTTGAGGCTGAAAAATAAGTGCAGGCCCTCAGAAATAAGTGCAGGTGCCCTGCACCGAAAACAACAAGCACAAATTAAGCACTGGTGCTACGTCTGTCTTCACCCAAATGTCTCCTTCAAAGTGAGAGGAGTGCTTAGGTATTTTGGTAGCTATTCCTTTTGCCTTACCCCAGTACACCAACTTCACCCATAAATGGATACTGGCAACCTTCCAGTTGCCATCCAGCAAAGGTCATTAGAAGATCATTTGAAAAGCCAAGAACATTTGATAATCTGAGTTGGCATCATAATTTTGACAATGCAAACCCAATAATTGCATACTTTGCGGATGTTAGTAAACAGATTTTCGACAATTATTTATTTGGGGCAATTCTGCTAATTTTGCAAAATTAAGAGGCTAGTGTTGGGCAATAAATAGAATTAAGCAGTTATGGGAAAATGCTGACCTGATTTAGGTCTGTTAATTAGCTACTCTTATTAGTATATGGCTGCTAATAAATTGGGATTCTATGATGATTGATGCTGCCAACTACTCATAAATACACTGGGTCTGATTGAGATATTGGCTGAGGGGTTACTCCTTCACAAAGATAATTTTGTTTTTTTTTCAGTGAATTTCTAAGGCTTTTTGACACAAGTTAAAATCTTTCTTCCTTACTTACATTTAATTCCACTTTAACCTTTTTTTTCACTGAAGTTCTACATTTTTTAACATAAAGTAATACATTATTATGAGTCATCTGCAAGAACCCCCCCACCACACACGGCACTTGGCCTCAGGGTCTGACCTGTGGGCAGGCCCTGTGTCCAACCCTACATGGCCATCCAACCCCATCGCGCATCGTCCAACCGCCGTAGCCAGGTGGTGAAACCCCATTAGCTGGCAACCACCCATGGACCCCCGTCCACGTTCATCCCAGGGCTATGGAATCTCAGGAACCAGCCCTTGCTCCTGCAAGAGTCTTGCTGGACCATGCAGTGGAGCGCACTACGTCCTGTGGGACTTTTGCTGGGGCTGTCAAACTCCCCAGCAGGAGTCCCACGAGATCGACAGGCCAAAATTATTTTCTTATTATTTTGCCCATCCCATTAGGGCAAAGGGTTCAAGGTACACCTACCCTGCCCCTTAGTACTCTATTTGTTTAAGTTTCAACCCATGTCCAATGACAGAGTTCGATTCTGCGGGACCGCTGGGTACTGTGGAACTGAACCGTCCAATGAGAAAAAAAATCCTCACGACCAATCAGATCAGTCAATGTTTTTTTTTATTTTCGGTTCATTGAGATTCCTGTGGGAGTCCCATGGTACCAACCATCCAAATAGCTCTATTTTTAAGCTTGATTTCTCAAAAATTATTGAACAGATTTACACTAAATCACAAAAAGCAGGATCTTTGAGGAAAGATCTACCTTTGTGCCAGATTTGGTGTTATTGTGTATTGTTGTCTACGTTTTGCATTTCATGGGGAAGAAAGTGTTTGGGGACTTCTCCTTTTCTCTGCTCTCGCTTGACAGATCACCCCAAAACATTCCAGGAAGGTGTTGAGGTGGATGAACTTTTGTTTTGGAAGGTTTTGTGAAGGTCTGTCAAATGGTGCCAAAGCTATTGGTAGAACAAAAAATGCTCTTTCTATGAAAAATCGGTCTTGTGTATAGCTAAACAGAAGCTATCTCTACTGTTTTTTATATACACTTAAAAAAACAAAGGTCACAGGGACGTTATAATTAGGGTCGCATTTTAAATGTAGAAAACCATAGAAATTCAGCAGTTATAGTTATTTATTTCAAGTAACTTTAACTTGTGCCCTAAGGTAACTATAACTTGCACCCCCGCCACGTGCTCCCCCCCCTCCCTAGGCCGAATTTGTCCCCAGGGACCCCATCCTTCAGTGCCCGGCCATATATACTGTGGTGCCCAGGGTACCCATAAAAGCTCTGGGGATACCGCTGGGGGATCCTCAAGGCTCCAGAGGTCCCAGTAGGCACCCTTCTGCAGAAGTCGGCATCGCTCCCACAAACAGGGAGCTGCTTAAAATAGTAGCTCCCTGCTTATGGGAGCAATCTTTCATCTCTTTCCCTGCATGCACATTTGTGTGCAAGGAAGGAGATGAGAACCTGGATTTCAGAATGCTGTAGCTGTTAGACAGTCCCGCTTGCTGAAAGTGGAGTTATGTTTGATTTTGCTTGGTGGGAACTGTCAGCTCCCTCCAAGCAAAAGCAAACAGCTACCTGCAGAGGGTGGGCACCTCTGGAGGTAGCAAGAGCCGACCCGGGGGGGGGGTGGCAGTCCCCAGAGCCATCTATGGCTCCATTAGGGGAACCGCGTGGCCCCCTCCTTCATTCAATTTGGCCCCGGGGAGGTGGTGGTCCCCCGGGCCAGGGGTCTGCAACAGACCCCCTTCTGTAAATGTAATTGTAGTCCCTGGGAGATGACCATCCCCGGGGAGTGGGGAAAGGACACCCCCCTATTAAATTGATATGTGCCCCAAGAAGGTGAGGGTCTCCGGGGCGCAAGGAGGAGGGGGCCACACGCCCAGCCACATACTTTTAAGTTATCATTTCCCTTGGGAGGTGGTAGCACCACCCCACATTTGTCCTTGATTGCCCCGGGGAGGTGGCAGTTCCCAGGGCACGGAAATGCCTGCGGAGCACCCCCCTGCATTTTTCATTCATGGAGGTGGCGGCCCTGGGGAGGTGGTAGTCGCAGGGGCTCAGTGGGGTGGCCCGCGTGGCTCCACCTGCATATTTTTTAATCATAGCCCCTGGGGTGGTGGTCCTTGGTGCTATTAAAAGCCCATAGGTGGGGCTCCCATTCGCCCCCTCCTTTTTTAACTGCCTAATGCCCCCAACAATTACGTTTAGCAAAAACCAACAAAAAAGAAAACATGGACAAAGCCAAAAGGCTCACAGCCAAAACCAGAACAACTGACTTTGCAATGCTTGTTCTTTCTGACGGTGCTCCCCTCTGCGCCTTTAGGCATGTTTTACCCTTTTTCGCTCCTGTTTGTTTTCTTACAGGGGTACTTACCTTTTCCTCATCCATCTCCTCTTTTTTTCTCTGTCAGTTTATTTTTTCCTGATCCCACCCAAACCTACTTTTCTAGATTTTCAAATTTTTTGAGAAGTACAATTTTAGAAGTAATGAATATAAAAATGTTGACAATTTGAGGTAGCACTATAGTTTTGTTGATTTTCTGAGGATTGAGTGGGTTTCCTGTCATATAAAGCTGCTGGAAATGTAAAGCTCATATAAAGCTGCTGGAAATGTATTCGGATTGTTTTCTTTTTCCTAATGTGGAGTTTCTTCTTGGGACTGTGCTAAGTTGTTTTTATGTGGTTTTCATTGTGTGTGGTCTCCAGTGTTTTTCTTTTTTGTTGCTTTGGTCATAGGTTTTGCCAGGATGTACTGCCAACAATCTAAATTTTGATGTTGGCAATAATGCGTAATGTGAAAGAGGGAGGGGCGTAGGATGTTAAATGAAGTGGTGGTCTATGTGTTTATGTGTGTTTGCTGCTGTTCTGCTTCTATTCCCTGTCTTAGAACCCGGATGCCCCCAGTTTGGCCCCAGCCCCAGCACAACCCCAACAAAACACAGAGTAATTTTATCTTCGTTTGTGAGTGGAACATTTTATTATCAACAGAAGGAATCAACATTATTGAAATAATATGTGAAAAAATGTGGAAACGAGAAAAACATAATTAAAAGACAGATAGGTAAATAAATCATTGATAGGAACATCAGACAGGTGAATAAATCAGACTGAACATACCATATCCAATTACAGCACCAAGGCACCTCCTGCTTTCCTAGACACCACTGGACCACACATATGAAACCACACACCTGCATCTGTGGGGGACGATCCACATCTTTCTGTCCCTTGCCCTCATGCCAGAGGTTCCACCCCCCCAAACACCAAGCTGCCAAATGGCCAGGAGCTGAAGCCCCGTGGCCACCCATGTGATCTGGGCACACTAGACCCCAAGCTGGTGTGTACATTCGCTGGTTGGTTCAGGACTGCTGGACCCTACCCTTAGTGTTGTCCAGGGGACCCTGCTTTGGGGACCCTCTGCTGCCTAGGGATGAATTTAGTAATTGAGATACTGCCACAATGGTGACCAGGGACCAAGAGGTACTTCGCCCTCCACACCCCCAAACATGCTCTGAGTGAAGGACCACATGTCTGCAATAAACAGATCTGTACCCGCATCAGATAGGTGTATGCTGTCCCTGTGAAACATGTCCCCGCCTTTCAATAGCTTGTGTGGGATATTCCAAAGACACCCCGGGCCAGTGCACAGCATAGCCAATTCAAAGTTCAATCCTCGCACCGACACAGTGATGGTCCGGGACTTAGGGGGTCATTACAACCCTGGCGGTCCAAGACCGCCAGGGCTGTTCTGACGGAAGCACCGCCAACAGGCTGGCAGTGGTTCCCAGGGCATTACGACCGCGGCAGAAGCGCTGATAGGGTAGACTCAGATTAAGAGGCGCAAACCACTTGGAGGTTGGAGAGAAGGAGACCCAAAATATGTGGGATAATAGGGCATCTGTTGTCTTTTCCAGTGCCTTTAAGTCTTGCCCAGCCAGCCACCACTCTATTGATAACAAAGGTATTAATCCTATTCCCCCTGTTTTGTAATTTTGCAACAAAAAAAGTTTGATAGCAGCAAGGTTAGCCCTTGCACATGATACTGGCTTGCTCTGCTCTCCGAGGCTAGCCAATTAATCTGGTGCAAGAAGGTGGACCAAACCTTCAAGTCCTCCCTAACTTCCCAAAACAGCCAGGTATGGTGATGTGTTTCTTTGGGGCCTGTCACTGCCCTAGCAATGTGCTGAGAGAATGGGCGAACCATAGGAATATTCTTGAGTGCAAAGTTCAGCTGACCCACTAGAACCTGGAGTTGGTGTAAAGTGACCTTCTTCTGCACTAACACTGTGTCAGTCGACTGCCTGAAAGCCCGGACTTTATCACAAGTGAGGCGGCATTAATCAGCAACCATATCAATTTCAATACCAAAGAATGTATGGCAAGTTGAAGGGCCTACTGTCTTCTCTGAGGCTAAGGGGACAACCAGATCATTAAACATGGAAGTCAAAGCAGTCCCTGCCCAGGAGCACGTCATTGAATCCGGAGGGCCAAGCACCAAAACATCGTTGAGGTAGTGAATAACTTATTTATGGCCTGTGCGCATAGTAAATATCCATTGCAACAGGGAGCTAAACTGCTCAAAGTAAGTACATGACCCTCTACACCCCGTCAAATACATTTATCGCAATAATAGGAGCCTGCGAATTGGAACACCAAAAGGTGATAATCATCAGGGTGCACCAGTAGTATTCGGAATGCAGATTCTATATCTGTCTTAGCCATGAGAGGCCCTAGCCCGAGATCACATAATTTCTCCAGCGCCTGGTCTACAGACACATACCACACAGAGCATAGCTGTGGGTCAATCTCATTAACTGATGCGCCTCTGGGTGCAGATAAATTATGAATCAGCCTGAATTGCCCCGGATCCTTTTTAGGAACTACACCCAGAGGGGAACACACAAGGTTACTCAGAGGAGGAGTGGGGAAGAGTCCGGCTACCCTAACCAAATGCCTTTCTTTCTCAATCTTCTTGGAGACCACCTCCTGATGCCTGCGGAATGACAATAAATTGGTACAATGAGCGATGGGAGCCTCTCCAGATGCAGGGATCCTCAAACCTGAGGGGAACCTAGATAAAATAACTCTGTGGTATCTTTTTTGAGGTATGGCTGTAGCCAAGGGAGCAGTTTAGTGCTCTGAACTGGGGAGAGCAAGACACTATCTGCTGGGACAGATGAGTCATGATTAGCTGGGGGTCTTAACTCCCTCTTTAACTTTGTCTTTAGACTGATGCATTTGAACTCAGAGTGAGCTCGATGGCCACACAAGGAGCAAACATGCCTATATTTGCAGGACCCTGTTGGGCGTGTGCAGACCTTCCTATTAAAGGCCTAGCAAGAACCTCTCTTGTCCCCTGCTTGATGTGGACGAAAAAGATTCTTCAAAGATGTCTTATTATTATTAACACTCTCCAGCCATACATTAACCTCAGTTTGATCCCAGCCAATGTCAGGGTCCTCAACCTTCAAGCACCTGAAATCACGATCATAAGCCAACCAGGCGGTACCCCACATGAACATGATGCACCTTTATTATCTTATTGGAATAAAATATTATTGACGTTGCCAACTCAGGTTTCTTCACTAACATCACAGACATATAAACATTAAACCTGAATAACCAATTAGTTATGTTCTCATCAACCTTGGGGTTTTTGTCCTTTGTTGATGTATCTTTATCATCTTTATCTTTCTGCTCGCAGTCCAGTTTTTTTGCCCTAATCAACTAAAATATATCTACAAATTCCCCCTTCCAAATTTTTTATTTCACATCATTTTAAGCCAGTTTGCCACATCAGGATAATAAGGTATCCTGACCCTTGCAAACAGAAGCAGAAACAGCACCCTTTAAAGGAATCCTTCCCACCACTTGAGGAAGTACCATCCATGTTATTGTTGCAAACACCCGTTGTCCCAGTAGTGTGCATTGCAACAATGGCCCCTACCTGTTTCCTAAGCTCCCCAATGGCATTCCCTAGTTCACTGGAAGGAGCCCAAGGAGTAGTAGGTGGCACTGAGGTTGGGAGGATTGTAGGCAATGCCAACTTGGACAGCGACTGGGCCCCTGATAGCAGAGCATGAGCCAAGGCATTGTGTGCCTCTGCTGGTGACCCCTGCATGTGAGACAAAGGCTGCTGGGTAGCTGGCATGACTATGGGTTGAGGGGAGCCTGACCTGCAAGGGGGAGCCACAGTGGATAAAGATGGCTTGCCCTGCAATTGGTTATTAGTACTGGTTGGTATTGAGGACAAGGCCATAAGCGCCTGCCTGAGGTCAGCTAGGGCAGCACCAACCCCTGTGAGTCTGCCGGTGCCCTGGAGGGGGCAAGGCTGGGCTGGGCCATGTGCTGACAATTTCCCCCTTCCTCCCCTTTTTGTTGCTGTGCTGTAAGAGTAGGTTGTGAATGTGTGCCGGAGGCAGGCATAGAAGGCACTGTATGCTGAACTATGGTTGCAGTAGCTGCAAGCGCTGCTTGTGAGGGGGCCGCGCCATCCTCCTGGTGGGCAGGGGACTGCTTCTTTGTCCTGCGCTTGACCGGGGGGAAGGCAGACCGGGGGACATGGTACAGCCTAGGGCGATCCCCTCTGACTTTATATGTCTCTGACTCTGACCCAGAGTGTTCAGAGACCCCCTCCTCTCCAAGCTTAGCCAACACCAATTTTCATAGCTGCGCTAATTCAGGGCCCTTGCCTTTCCTCTCACCCACTCTACTTCCCCTAGAGGCCATTACTAAAAAAATATACCCATTAAAACCAAGCATGGGTATCGGTACGATAAATGAGAGCCAAAATGCAAATAATCAATTCACTATATAATAAAAAACTCTCCCCATCCTTATAATTGCCACACAGAGCAGTAAAAAAACAAACCCGAGACTTACCCACAATCCTCCTGGTCCACGTTCCTGTCCTAGGACTGGAGCCCAAAAGAGCGATTCACGTATAATTGCCCGGGCCTGGGCAGCCACCCAAGGCCAGAAAGGTGGGGCAGGGAATTGCAGGGATTCAGTAAAGGCAGACCAGAATCCTTGGTGCTGTAGGCCTTTAAAAAAGAATGAAGGCACCCTCTGCACTGGGAGTGAAAGAAAGAGGGCCCTGAAAATTACCCATATAGTCCATCCACAGTTCCACTTTCAGAGTGCCTCCTTAAATTAGGTAGCCACTTAAGAAATTGGAGCCAATTAGGGAAATTAAAAATAAGGCCTGTCTACACAGAAACCTGAGACAGAAAACCTTCACCCCACAAGTTAACCGACCGCTCAGGAGAAGAGCAATCCTAAATTAGGCGGATGGAGTGGGGGACAACAATGGGGTGCCTTGGTACAACTGCAGCACGCTGATGGATGCGCTGCAGCTGCTGCAATGGGGGGGCGAGAGGCAACAGGGGCGCCTCACATCAGCTGTGGAAGGATGATGGCGCACGGCAGCCTCTGGAGTTGACAGAGGCGACACGGGCACCTCAGTTCGGCCACAGCGCGCCACTGACTGTACGATAGCTGCTGGAGTCAGAGGATGGCAGTGACGCGGGCACCTCAGCTCGGCCGCAGCATGCTGCTGGTCGCCAATAGCGACTGGAGTAGACGATAGCGGCGGCACGGACACCTTGGTATGCCGCACACGAAGAGTCGCTGACGCCAATCACCTCCGTCCGCCGTCGCTGCACCTGCCACCAGAAAGGCAGAGGCCAAGGAAGGGGGCACCTAAATACCCCCCTTAAACGCGTTGACTCCCACTTCCTTCCGCCCCCCTCATCTCGCGAGGCGCGGGGGCGGAAGCAGATTGGCCAGTCCAATGCCGAGACAGCACTCGGGCCCAGACCACGGTAGCCCCGTGTCCTAAACGCCACACCACCCCGATTGGGGTCCATAGTTCTTGTCACAGTGATATTCTACAACATGGGGATTCCTGTTGTGGCACTTGTGATAAGCAGGAGATCCAGACTGAGCAAGGTGTGTATGCTTGTTCCTGGTGAGACTTTAGGTGTAGCAAGGGTGCCATGATCTCTGACGCAAACAGGAAAAATGCCTCAGCTGCCTCCTGTTTGTGTAGTAAAATACAGAAGTAATTTGGGGGGCTATGGACCCGTAACACCCCGGGCCACAACACCTCTCCACTTGTTGCACTACTGATCACTACCGACCTGCTCGTTCTTAGATATCACTTCTTGAAACCCTGCTCTGAATCAAACCTTTGAAGAACCTACATTGAAGTGATTGGAATTCGGCCACTTTTTAGGTAGAGCGTGCAAGCGCTTTGACCTTTTTTAATCTATCGGTGGGCTTTAACCATGCCCACCGCAAGCCTATCACTATCACTTATTCATGTGCTTACCTTTCAAAAATCCTTTGTTATCATTGGTAAATGCTTCACATTTGTCCCTCCTTGTGGTGGTTTTGTTACTGCTTTGGACACCGACCCTGTTACCTGGATAATTGCACTTTTGCAGATACGTCTTTTTCCTTTTGTGTCTCTCCTTCGCGCTCATGCTCATGGCAGCCGTAGCACTTTGAATCGGCTCGCTTATGTCCGCTGTCTTACTTTTCATTTTCAATTTAGGTGCAAGAAAAGTCCAGTTAGGAATTTACAACACTAATAGCTCTAACTCAAGCAAGCACGAGACCCATTGCATTGCAAATGCTTGTTTTCCCTGCAGTCTTCTTGGTTCAAAGGAAAGCTTTCTATTTTATAGTAGAAAAATATTATCACACTGCTGATGATTTTCTGATATCTCTAAACCCTTTTAGGCTGATTTAAGAGTCAGGTGGTACCAGAAAACCCTCAAATGTGAATTTTCCGTTACCACTCAAATCTAAATCAGGCACCAGATCTCTTAGGACTCAGAAGCCGCCAGCAGGCCCTTGCCCCAACACCGGTCATACACAGACCGACACCTCATTTCATTGGAAGAAGTATTTATTTATTTACTTTCATTAAATTCAAAAACATTAATCATTTTTATATATTGCTCCAATATATTTTCACTGCACATCCAAAATTTATATCAAAAGAATTCATACAATTTTACATCTGTAACCATAAATCATTTTTGAGAGGATCCCTTCCGGTCCTGAACCACATTTGGACCACACAGGAACTCGACGTCACCTCTATCCCTAGGGGGGGCCGATACCCCTGCTTCATCTGTTCCTTGCCCACATGTTCAGGGTTCCGCCCCCTCTCCAAACACCAATCCGCCAAGGGGTGTAACGGGGCGGCCCAGGGCATGAGCCCTGTGACCACCCCAGTGATCTGGGCTCCCTACCCTCAATCTGGTGTGTACATCCGCAGGTTGGTCCAGGACTTCAGGATCCCATCTCTGTTGTTATACCGGGGCCCCACCCTTGGGGACCCCTCTGTTGCTTCATGTTACTTTAATACCTCTTCTCCCGCCACGAGGGCGACCAGGGCCCCAAAGGTCCTTCGCCCTCCCCACCAGAAAACAAACTGTGAGAGAAGCACCACATATCAGCCATAAATTGATCTGTACCGGCATCCGATAAGTGGACCATGTCCTTGTGAATCATCTCAGGACCTTTTAGAAGTTTATGAGGGATATTCCATAATCTGCCTGGACCAGGGCAAAGTTTGGCCATCTCCGCGTTAAGTCTCCTAACCATTGATTGTACGTGGTTTTATACCTGGGCCCCAGTTTCGGCGAGGCACCATGTGAGACCAGGCGATGGCTGCATTTGGGAATTGTTTAGCTATCTTTGTAATTTCCAGGAAAATAGTTTCCCTGAGTGCTTTCCGCCCCATGTGCACCAGGTCATTGCCACCAAGATGAATAATGATGAGATCCGGGGACTGGAGCCCCGCACATCCACGGGCCAGGGCGACAAGTTGTTGCAGCTGTTTGATTCCTTTGCCGCCAACCCCGCACCAACGAAAGGCCACGTCTAAGCTTGCCGCCGGATTCGGTTTACGGAGCTGTTGCAACCGGTAGGCCGCCCGACGAACGAACGAATGCCCCAAGACCCAAACAACACGAGGAGCCATCTACTGTAATAAAAGAAAATTGCGTGAGAAACGGTATTGGACTTGCATACATAATGAAGGTGAACCATCACGCCAACTCTGGTCTAATGTAACGTTTGTAACAGTTGGACGCCCATCTACCAATGTCTTTTACCTCTGACATGGGCAAACCTGACCCTGCTGCCAAAGTAGCTGCCCCAATCCTGAATGAATGGGGGTAGTAACCCAGAGGTTCGACCCCCACTACCTGCAGTGCAACCTTCAAAACCTCTGTGAATTGGCAGCGAGATAGGCAGTCCCCATTTGCATGAATGAATAGCGCAGTGGATTTGTCCAGAGGGCAGACTGTCAAGTAAGCTGCTAAATTAATTGTTCACCAGACATATAAGTGAACCCTGCACTGCCCGGAGCCCAATCTGTGCACCTTTCCCTAACTGATCCGTTTTGGACCGACGCAGCTGAATAGTCGTAGAATCTTTATTGAGTGTAACATCAGCCCACTGGAGTCCACCCGCATGGTCGCTCTTGGAGGCTCCTATCATTTCCCCAATGCGTAAGGCCCCATAAAAGGCCACAGAAAAGGCAGCTGAAAATAAGGCAGCCTCAAAAGGTGAAGATGTAACCGTGGTGACTGCGCCCAATAATTTTTCCAGTAAGTGGGGAGTTATGGGCCGCCTAGCGTCTGACCTGGGACCATCTGTTTTAGACCACCCCACTAGCGCCTGCTTAATGACAAAGGAGTTTAACTGTGAGTCTTGATTCCTGATTTTGGCAAAAAAACGAATGGTAGACAGGTTAGCTTTGGCGCACGACACAGGTTTACCGTTACTCTTTAAATGCTGTAAAAATGCACAGATTGCTTCAGCAGAAAACCAATCTGAAGAATTTAAGGATTTCAAGAACAGTCTATAATGTAAGATGGCTCTTTCGTACGACACCCTTGTGCGGGTAGCTAAAGATGTCGCTACTAGGGCTGAGAGTGCAGGACACCAATCTTCCAAAGTGATGTTGGAAACTCAGCCGTCTTCTTTGACGCCTGTGGGTGGAACCTCAGAAAATCCTGCATCAATGATCGAGACAAGGCATCAGCTGCATTGTTATTTACCCCCGGAACATGCTTTGCCCGAAAGGTAATGTTGAGTTGCAAGCACCGTAACACTAAATGCTTAAGTAGTCTGAGTACCCATCTACAACTAGCTTTCTGTCTATTGATCGCCTCTACTACCGCCATGTTGTCGGACCAAAAAACCACAGACCTGTCTCTTAATATGTGGTCCCAGAAAGAAACGGCGACAATGATGGGAAACAGTTCTAAAAAAAAGCTATATTTTTGGTGATTCTGAAGTTGCCCCCCTCAGTAGGCCAATCCGCCCTGCACCAGGAGGAACCGAGGATGGCACCAAACCCCACGCTACCTGCTGAGTCTGTGAATAAACCTAGGGTGGGGCTAGCTACTGGAGGGTGGGGGCAAATCACAGCCCCATTGAAGTCCTGTAAGAATGTGTCCCAGACCTTCAAATCTTCCCTGACTTCTGCAGACAGCCTAGTGTGGTGGTGTTTTTTGGACAAACCTGCCATGGCCCTGGCTATGGATCTGGAGAAAGGGCGGGCCATGGGGATAATCCTCAGAGCAAAATCCAATTGACCAACCAGGACCTGTAATTGATGAAGAGTGACTTTGGGGTGGGACAGGACAGCACTCATGGACCCTTTAAATGCCTGAAGTTTATCTAGGGGAAGGCGGCATTTCCCCGCCATAGAGTCAATCTCAATGCCCAAAAATGTAATGCAAGTGGAGGGGTCCTCAGTTTTGTCTGGTGCTATTGGGACCCCAAATTCCTTGAACATAGCTGTTAGGGCATGCAGAGCCCAGAGGCATTTTTCGGACCGGGGGGCGGGGGCCAACACTAGGAAATCATCCAAGTAATGTATCACGTTTAAATGATCCTGAAATCAAAAAGTGTAGAAATAGTGACCAATAATAACCACAGTGAATTGTAAAACAGGCACAAGATGTGAAAAGCAACACTGTTACTGACGAAACCACACACTGGCAGATAAGTCACACAATCTGTGAATAAAAGTACTGGTAAATCATGTAAATAACAATCATGAAATCAAAACTGTAGCAATAGTAACCAATAATAACCACACCACCCCGATTGGGGTGGTACTCTGTCCATAATTCTTGTCACAGTGATATTCTACAACATGGGGAGTCCTGTTGTGGCACTTGTGATAAGCAGGAGATCCAGACTGAGCAAGGTGTGTATGCTTGTTCCTGGTGAGACTTTAGGTGTAGCAAGGGTGCCATGATCTCTGACACAAACAGGAAAAATGCCTCAGCTGCCTCCTGTTTGTGTAGTAAAATACAGAAGTAATTTGGGGGGCTATGGACCCGTAACACCCCGGGCCACAACACCTCTCCACTTGTTGCACTACTGATCACTACCGACCTGCTCGTTCTTAGATATCCCTTCTTGAAACCCTGCTCTGAATCAAACCTTTGAAGAACCTACATTGAAGTGATTGGAATTCGGCCACTTTTTAGGTAGAGCGTGCAAGCGCTTTGACCTTTTTTAATCTATCGGTGGGCTTTAACCATGCCCCAGCAAGCCTATCACTATCACTCATTCATGTGCTTACCTTTCAAAAATCCTTTGTTATCATTGGTAAATGCTTCACATTTGTCCCTCCTTGTGGTGGTTTTGTTACTGCTTTGGACACCGACCCTGTTACCTGGATAATTGCATTTTTGCAGATGCGTCTTTTTCCTTTTGTGTCTCTCCTTCGTGCTCATGGCAGCCGTGGCACCTTGAATCAGCTCGCTTATTTCAGCTGTCTTACTTTTCATTTTCAATTTATGTGCAAGAAAAGTCCAGTTAGGAATTTACAACGCTAATAGCTCTAACTCGAGCAAGCACGAGACCCATTGCATTACAAATGCTTGTTTTCCTTGCTGTCTTCTTGGTTCAAAGGAAGGCTTTCTATTTTATAGTAGAAAAATGTTAGCACACTGCTGATGATTTTCTGATATCTCTAAACCCTTTTAGGCTGATTTAAAAGTCAGGTGGTACCAGAAAACCCTCGAATGTGAATTTTTCCTTACCACTCAAATCTAAATCAGGCACCAGATTTCTAAGTTGCTGAACAAGCAAAGGAAACCTTTTTTTATTACTCATTGCAGTGTTTCAGAGAAGGTTCTGTTCATAGAAATTGGGATCACCCCATCCTAATCTCAAACACTGCTTGGCGCATTCCTGCGTTTCCCTCCCTCGGTGACCTCTGACCCCTCCCCTGGTTGCTGCCTTGCAGTGGGCATGAGCCGCGTCCAGCCTTATCTTCACGGTTTACATTCCCTTCAGTCATTCCCAGGTGCCACCCCCTAAAATGCCTCCGTTTCCTTGGCAATGACTACCCCCATCGCCCACCAACATAAACAAATAAGGTGTACGATTACAACTATTTAACACATCAACAAAAAAAGTGAAAGACAAATAGTGGGTAGGGGCCTGTGACGTGGGTAATAACGCGTGTCACTGCCCGGTTTAAACACACAGCCTCAAAATGTTCGAGGGGTGTGTTAGGGAAAGAGCGCGAAAGAAAATGTTGGAAAATGCTCTCCGTAGATTTTAATGCAAACAGTTTTCTGTTACAAATGTCTCTTTTCACAAAAAAAGCTGTCGACAAGACATATAATGCTATGTTCTTGTTCTACATTGGCAGTGTAAATGCAAGACCGTGTGCAGTTGGAAAAAGGCATAGCATTGCCTTTAGTGCATTCCAGCCCTGTTAAGTATTCGAATTGTAATGAGGCTATCGAGGCTTGCAATCAGGCAAAAGAAAATCTAGGGGCATATTTACAAGAAACTGGCGCATCAGGTCTGATGTGCCAGTTTTCTTGAGTTGCACTTGCCCCACCTAACAACACCATGGGTGCGCCGTATTTACAATACGGTGCACCATGGCGGTCGTTAGGCCAATAGGATCAAAAAAATTTACGCTATTATGGCGGTTTGCTGCACTAGTGTCAGAAATGCTAGGAGGCCCATAGGTTTCTATGGGTGGGTCATCTTAACGCCTGCTTGGAGTAGGCGTTAAAAATAACGGCAAAAATGGCGCAGTGAAATCTACAAGATTTCACTGCACCATTTTTGCAGGCCTCCTACCACCGGAACACCCCCCTTGCATACATTATGCCTGGTGCAGGCATAATGTGGTGCCAGGGGTTCAAAGTGGTGCAATTCAAGCATTGCACCACTTTGTTAATACGGTGCTGCAAATAAGCCTTCCTAACGCCACATTAGCGTAAAAAAAATGACGCTAATGTAATGCAGCAAGGCACGAGGGGCTTGTATATATGCCACCCTAGTACTTTTGGGCAAACGCAGTGACGTAACACAAAATGATGTGCCCCCCCCCTACAGAATGTTATGAAGGGCCCCTGAGTCTCTTATATCTGAGAGCAGTGGTTCCCAACTTGTGGTTTGGGGAATCTGGAGGTCTGCAAAGCCTCCTCAGGCTGTCCGCAACTGCTTAGAAAATTTAATAATATTAACAGAATAAAAACGTGTATATAAAATGGCTAAATGTGCAATTGAAAATTTTAAAACGTACTGTAAATGGCAAGGAATTTGGAATTGGAGGCTAAAAATTAAATTAGTAACCTCAAATTGATTTGTAAGCGCAGTGCATGTGCATTAAACAGAATATAGTATGGGCAATGTGTGGTTTCAACTGAATTTAGGAAAGCTCCAACCTTCCTATTAAAATTAAACTTAAATTATTTTTATTCATATTTGTTTACAAATTAAATAAAAGGTTATTTGTGTATGTGTTTGATGAATGCTTGTTTCTCTTTTTTGTGTATTGTTTTGTGGTTCAAATCATCAGCAGTGTTTAGGCTGCGGTCCCTGGCTTCCAGTAATGGCTCAGTGGGGGGGAAGGGGTGGATTCAAATAATGATTCATTGGGTGTCCTTGTGCTCCAGTAATGATAAAGTGGGGATCCACAGAAGTCAAAAAGTTGGGAACCACTGTCTTAGAGATATTCATTGGCCTTTGGTTGGACAGGGCCGACCTGGAAGGGATGGGGGCCCCTAGGAGGGTTTGGGGCGCGGGCTTCAGAGGCCTGTCTCACGCCCATGGGCAAAGATGTTCAATTTATGGGGGAGCAATGAAATTAGATTGTAGTACTGAAGATTGGAAACCCCCCCCAATATCATAGAACACAACTATCACGGAAAAAATATTGCAGGACAAAGAATCGAAAGGTCAGTGGATATAGGGAAGTATAGATTTGCTATCCCTAATTCCACATCTATGCACCTTGAAGATATATGATCCATATAAGTGGATATACGTGGAGTTAGGAATAGAACATCTAGACTTACTTACCTGTCAATATTTTTTCTGTATGTTGTCCTCAATATTGTGTCCCATCGATATTCCTGGGTCTATTTTTAGGGTGCACAACAATGAAATTGATTAGTAAATATTCCTCCAGGCATCAATAGAGTTTGCGTGCTGATTTATATTGAATGATTAATTTGTATTGGTACTTAATATGCAAGCAAAGATCTTTTTGGGTCTTGTTTTTTGGCATTAATTATTTTTTAGCTTAGTTAAAGTTGAAGTTCCAACAGTAGAATCAGCCTTATAGAAGTGTTTTAATATTTTAATCTTTGGATGAAATGTGTACCTGTATATGTTCTATTAATTGCCAATAAAAAATATTTACTTATTTATGCCTCGATAGGCAAGCACAGATTAATAAGGTAAGCAAAGTGTGTCCTCTTTATCAACATTACGAATGATAATTAATTTCGTTCCCCGATATAAAGATCAATGTTGGTGGGAGTATTCATCAGTAACAGACTAGATTAAGCTAACTCCATGTGCTTGGTCAACTAGAAGAAGATAGTAGCCAGACTGCAGGTAGCACAAAATGCAGGGGGTTGACTACCTGTGGTATGAGAATGTTTCACCAGGTCTCTAATAACAGGAGGAACCTCCATTGCCTGCTGGTCGAGAACCAGGCTCAATATGACAACAGTGCCACAGCCATCATGGGTGCAGCAAGTGCATTGGCACAAGGGCTCATGGAAGTAAGGGGCCTAGTGCCGCGCAACATTAGCTATCTTTTACCACCTATTGGAGGTGATGATGTTCCTTGCTTGCAACAGGGCCCCTGACAGAGGCATAACAAGGGTAGCATTTACCCCCAAAGCAAGTAGGAAACTGGGCCCTCATGCCCACCTTTTGGTAGCAAAAAGAATTCATAATTGGGCTTAGGGGGACCTTAAACACCCGGACCCTGGTGCCATGTACTTGCTACTCTGCTGATCACCGCTGACCTACAGCACCATTACTGCACCAACATATAAAAGTTGGTGTATCCATCATCATTAGATCTAGGGGACAGCTAAATCATACTTTGTAAATATATGTTTCACTCAAACCAGTAAAGAATTTCACAGCTCTAAGAGAATATTCTTGTGCCCAGGCACTTTCTACCTAACTTCAATGGGAGATCACAGCAAGTTTACCTCGGGTGGTACTCTAACATTCACTACAAGAAAAACATGCCTAACTAAATATAACTCTGTAAACTAACCTCTTCTGGTAAGCGCTTAACCGGGGCTGGTATGATATGAATGGGGTAAGCAGCACATAGAGATCAAAATACAGGTAGCGCACTAAGTTGGGGTTTGTAAGTCACACATTTATTCGTGGGAAGACCAATTTAAATGATTTACTCCTGTTATTATTGCTCGTTAGCCTTTGAATTGTGGACATTGTTAAAGTGAGAAGTGAAAGGCTGCAGTAGTGGTGATCTGGGCGCACTATTCTCCAGATCACCACACTGGAGCCAACACATTGAATGTGCGGCTCTTTCCTCAAGGGAGTCTTTTCCGATGGAGCGCATAGACAGCAGGCCTGGGCCGCTTTAAAACTAGACAGATATGCTTGGAATGTGGCGTGGCCTTGCTTTGTATCAGTTCACCACGTAATGCTGCCAGCTGACTCTTACCACTGCCCTGATACTGAGATCTCTGTGGGAGAGAATGTTGCACCGCAGGCTGATGTGCCACAATGGGCAGCTCGTGGCGCGGACCGCACATTGCATCAGTGGAATGTAAACAGAGCAGCAGGCATGGGCTGCAGGCTGTCTACAAGCAAGTTACAGTTGGGTGCCATAAACAATCAAAGTGCTAAGTAAGCGTTTCTTGTCCCCCTTGTATTCCTTTAGAAAGCGGCATGAAGTGGAAAAACAAGGTACTTGCTAAGTGGAATTCCTCATCACTGAAAAAGTCTTCCTTGGTTTTTCCAGTACGTTCTCATTGCCTTTCCTGTCTCAGTCATTACTCATTTTAGAGCAGTCCATCTCCAAACTAGACCATAACCCACTGCATCTTTAAAGCCCCTTTGCCACAGATCCACGCTGATATAGAGCTCACTGTGCTAGCATGGAAAGTCAGACCTACAAGAAGGCGCCTATCTTCTCCAACCTCTGTAGGACCCGGATGCCCCCAGTTTAGCCCCACCCCCAGCACAAACCCAACAAAACACTGACAAAGTATACTGTCATTGTGAGTGGAACATTTTATTAAACAAATTAAATAAACTTTATACTATGTGAGGTTATTGAGTCAACTATAGTGCAATATCATAAAGAACATAATTAAAAAACAAATAGGTAAGTAAATCAGTGTGAGCAATATCATACAGGTGAATAAATCAGACCAAACATATCATACCCCAACAGCACTAGGCACCTCCTGCATTCCTATATGCCATTTGACCACACAGGTGAAACCACCCGCCTGCATCTGTGGGGGGTGGTCCCCACCTCTCTCTCCCTTGCCCTCATGCCAGAGGCTTCGCCCCCCAAACACCAAGCTGCCATAGGAGCTGCAATAAGGTGGCCAGGCTCTGAAGCCCCATGCTCACTCCCGTGATCTGGGCACTCTAGCCCCCAAGCTGGTGTGTACATCCGCTGGTTGGTTCAGGACTGTTGGACCCTACCCTGAATGTTGTCCAGGAGACCCTGCTTTGGGGCCCCCTCTGCTGCCTAGGGTTGAGTTTAGCAGTTGAGATCCCGCTCCAAGATAGGGATGGGTGGGTAATGACGAGATTCTCTGCCCGACATCACAGCACACTCTGTAAGAAAGGCAGAGGCTAGGGGAGGGGGCACCTAAATACTCCCCACCGGCGTGGCAGCGCTAGATGGAAGTGATGGACCTCCGTGCGACTCCCTACTTCCTTCCACCCCCTCGTCTCATGAGGCGATGGGGCGGAAAGCAGCTCGGCCAGCATAATGCCAAAATGGCACCATGCTAAGGTGGCCCGGCTCCTAAACTCTGCACTCCCCCAATTGGGACCCGGATGCCCCCAGTTTAGCCCCAACATCAATACAACCCCAACTAAACACTTACAAAGTATACCGGGATAGTGAGTGGAGCATTTTATTAAACAAATGAAATAAATATTATCGCATGTGAGGCTATTGAGTAAACTATACTGAAATATCGTAAAGAACATAATTAAACAAGCATGTTCAATGCAATGGGTCTCGCGTTTCCTCGAGTTAGAGCTACTAGTGTTGTAAACTCCTAACCTGACTTTTCTTGACACATAAACTGATAATGAAAAGTAATACAATTTCACATAAGGGAGTCAATTTAAAGCGACACGCCATGAGCGTGAAGGTGACTAATCAGAACAAAAATACCAGTCTGGTTTCGCCTTTGCCTGGTAATAAAAAAAAAATGAGCGCAATTGCGCTGTGTAAATCATTGACTTCATGAAGGAGCGCTAGGATAAACAATAGCATTAAACTGGTAGTCAGGAAAAGCGCTCGATTACTGCCCAGCGAGATCACGCTGCCTACGAAATAAAGAGAAAAAGTAGTCCAGACACCATATGGAAAACATGGAGCCTCAGATGGCCGGGTATCGATGAGGCCTCCTCCTAACAACCACCACTCACCACCCCCCCCCCACCTGCACCCCCTTAATCCTACTTTATAATTTAGCCACACTTCTTTTTGGGGGTAGGGGTCGTGAACCCCCGGCCATATTTTTATTGTTGACAACACATTATTTGATCATAATCATTAAAATTATATACAGTAACTACAATCATATTCACAAAGTATTTACAGAGTTTCCGATAGATGCCTAGCCTTAACAGAGTACGCTAATACATCCAAATTCCTGACAGTGACTAAAAACTGTTCATTCCGGCTTACCGCAATGTTGGTGGTTGTGAATGAGATCATGACTGTTTTTGCTAGTACCTTCAGTCCCTGCCCCTCCTCACACTATGAATCACAGGGGTAGGATCTCCATCAGGGGGTTCGTATCCCTTCCCAAACTGTATTACCTTGGAGGGAGCCCGCCTGCCCGCCAGGATACCTACCTCGGGTGCCCAGCCACCCTCAGACTCCACCCCCAAGGGCCAGTGCTGGCTTCAGACCTTCTGCACATGCACAGGTGGTTGGCCTTAAGGGCCAGATGCCAGCGATCACTCGCACACCTCAGTACCCCTGTATGTCCCCCTCACTTCTCAGCCAGCACCCCTTGGAGGGTCCAATTAGCTTGCCACCCTGTTCCTGTACTAAAAGGTACCCATTAGTGTTCCCAGTCATGATCTCACCCTGCCACAGGCCCACATAGTTGACTTACGATGTGGCTTCCCCCCCCCCCCAGCAGAGGTCTCCTTACCAAGTACAATGACGCAGCCAAGCAAAACAGTTCCCAAAAACATTTCATAACCGATTTGAGAAAGATTCACTCCGTCCTGCAAGAGGAAGCCTTCTCCGTGAATGAAGCCACACAAGACCACAGCCAACCTTGGAGTCCGAAACAACTTGGCCAGTTTGCTATTGATTCATCTCACTGAGTCATTGAGGGCTTTAACTGAGAACCCGCCTCTCCACAGACTACGAGGCATCATGTTCAACCAAGCAAGAACCGCCTGGGGGAATCTTTTGGCCAACCATTCAACCTCCGATACTACCAGCTCAAACAGCCACCTGCGCCCTAGTGAAACCAAATCATTACCCCCAAGATGCAGAATGATGACGTCCGGCAGCAACAACCTGAGGGCAGCATTGAGTCCAGAACTGTCCTTAATTGAGTTAGCCACAGCCCGCCTCGGCCAAAGAAAGAAATACGGAAACTAGTCTTCGATGCGCGTGATGCAAAGGCACTCTTTACACATAGTTCACCTGCTCGTCGGACATAAGAGTGTCCAATTGCCCACAAATCAGTGACCCCAGCTCCTCCCCCGTGCACTGGAACCTTCGGGACCGTCAACCAATGGTGACGGTCATCTACAGAGATTACAGAGAAAACAAAGTGTAAAGGACATGAACTCATAGCATATGCAGTCTCACATATCGCTTGCAGCAATCTGAGGACCGCCTGCCAATTCTCCTGACTGCTGTTCCAGGAAACCGCATTGCCACTGCTGCCATGGCTGCCCCTATGCTAAAGGAGTGAGTGCCAAACTCAGAGGCATTGAAACCCGCTGCTGAAAGGGAGCGCTTGAGTACTTGTGAGAATTGGAACCTGGTGAGTGGCGTGCCGTCTGCATGTATCAAAACCACACCCATGTCACCCGGGGTGTGCTGTGCTAAGAAGACCTCCAGGTTATGTATAGGACAGCACACTCTACCCAGGGCTCTAGGCAGCAGGATGTGGTCTCCCCTCCCATCTTGGTTCATCTTTGAGCGAGGTACGTTGATCATCAAGGACCCAGATCCTTCCGGCCAATGAATATCTGCCAACTGCAGCCCTCCAGTGGTGTCCCCCTTATTCCTAGCCACCAGTCCCCAATCTGACAGGCCAGGGTAAAGGCTGACCTAAAAAAGGCGACCTCCCAAGGAGAGGTACAAATGTTTTCTAATACAACTGGCAAGGCCCCCAACTTCGCCGCATCAATGGGCCGTCTAGAGTCTGGCTTAGCGTCCTGGATCCACTCCCAGCCCTTAAGGGCTCTTCTCACCATAAATGATTTCGCTCCATCTGGTACCCCCGACAGTTGTGCAATGAAAGAAATAGCAGCAGTGTGACTCCTGGCGCATGCAACAGACTTCCCGTCTACCCTCAAAAACTAAAAAAATGCCAAGACTGAAGATGCATCAAAACAAGCAGATGATACCACCCTTACCCAGAAATTAAATATATGCTGCAAATGCTCCCTGATAAGCCTTCTTTGTTCTGGGTGCTAAGCTGGCTGCCACGAGGTTTGGTGTTCCTTTGCACCAATCTGCCACAGATGTTCCAGAAAGGGCGCTGGGAACTCCCCCGCTCCCAGGATATGGGACCTGAAAACCTGCATCTTAAAATTGGACAGGGCGTCAGCAGCATTATTCAAGACACCAGGTACATGTTTAGCTCACGTTCAACCTCAAACACAGTAACACTATGGGGGTGATTCTAAGTCTGGCGGGCGGCGGAGGCCGCCCGCCAGACTTCCCCCTCCGAAATACCGCTCGGCGGTCGAAAGACCGCGGAGGGTATTCTAAGTTTTTCCCTGGGCTGGCGGGCGGTCGCCAAAAGACGGCCCGCCAGCCCGCCAGCCCGCCAGCCCGCCAGCCCAGGGAAAAACTCCCTTCCCACGAGGATGCCGGCTCGTAATCGAGCCGGCGGAGTGGGAAGGTGCGACGGGTGCAGTTGCACCCGTCGCGTATTTCACTGTCTGCCAAGCAGACAGTGAAATACTTGTAGGGGCCCTCTTACGGGGGCCCCTGCAGTGCCCATGCCAGTGGCATGGGCACTGCAGGGGCCCCCAGGGGCCCCGCGACCCCCCCTACTGCCATCCGGTTCCCGGCGGGCGGACCGCCGGGAACTGGATGGCGGTAGGGGGGGTCGGAATCCCCTCGGCGGCGCAGCTAGCTGCGCCGCCTTGGAGGATTCAAACGGGCGGCGGTACACTGGCGGGAGACCGCCAGTGTTGCCGGTCTGACCGCGGCTTTACCGCCGCGGTCAGAATGCCCTGCGGGGCACCGCCGGCCTGTCGGCGGTGCTCCCGCCGACCCTGGCCCCGGCGGTCTAAGACCGCCGGGGTCAGAATCACCCCCTATGTCTTTCAGTATCCTCAGGATCATCTTACACATGGCTGCCTGCTGGTTAATGCACTCGACAACTGACATGTTATCTGACCAGAAGATCACAGACTGGTTCCGAAATCCCTCTTGCCAGATTGACAATGCCACTAGAATTGGGAATAGTTCCAAGAAACCAATGTTAGCCACTAGGTTCTCCTGGCCCCATTGCGAGGGCCATCACTGAGCACACCAGGCCGTACCAAATATGGCCCCAAAACCTTTGCTGCCTGCCGCGTCTGTAAAAAGGCCCAGTTCCTTGTTGGATCTAGGCAGACACGGCCACACTATCGCCCTATTAAAGTCACATAGAAAGGTCACCCAAAACCTAATATCCTGCTTGACTTCATTGGAAAGCCTGATGTGGTGGTGCTTGACCTTCAGCCCTGACATGACCTGAGAAATAGACCAAAAAAAGGGGCGCCCCATAGGCATGATTCACACCGCACCCTCCAAGCATTGTAACTAATGAAGTGTTTCTTTCCGCACCCTCAAACATGACTGCAACGCTTGAGAGAAAGACACCACCTTCTCCCAAGGTAGTCTAGACATTCCTGCCACTTAATCCAACTCTATCCCCAAGAATTAAATTGCAGAACAGGGCCCCACTGTCTTGCCTTCCGCTAGCGGAACTCCGAATTCCATCATGAGGTTTCTAAAGACCTCCAACGCACCAGCACACTGATTAGACCCACCAGGACCCAGGAAAAGGAAATCATCCAAGTAGTGTAGTACCCATCAGTGCTGTGTCTTGCAGCTGAACAGCCACTCTAGAAAAGTACTAAACTTCTCGAAATAAGAACACAACACAAAGCAGCCCATAGGCATACACCTATCAAAATAATACCATCCTTCCCACTGAAAACTCAATAGATGGAAATCTTTGGGATGAACCGGCAACAACCGAAATGCGGATTAAATGTCAGACTTCGCCATCAAAGCTCCAGGCCCCAGCTCCTGTAGCATCTGAATTGCCTGATCCAGACAAGCATACCTAACAGAACACAGTGCCCCATCAATGGCCTCATTCACTGATTGTCCCTTTGATGCAGACAAATTGTGTATCAATCAAACTCACCAGGTTCTTTCTTGGGGACCACCCCTAAAGGAGAACTGACAAAACCTTGGATGGGAATTTCCTTAAAAGGTCCAGCTACGCACCCCAATCCCAGTTCCTTTTGAGTTTTGCCCCTGCCACCCCGGGGTTGGACCTCAGAGGCAGCTGATGCTGGCAATGGGGAGAGCCCATGTAGCCTTGAGCTGGTATCCTGAAACCGACCTTAAAACCCAAATACAGAACCTGCGCAGCTGCCTGATTGGAGTAAGAATTAAGCCAAGGGACCATAGCCAATAGATTCATGGGAGATGAAGCCTTAACGAAAAAGGAAACAGTTTGCCCATTGCCTACCGAATCGTCAGTCTTGTTTTTTGCCACCCTCATACCATGATTTCTTGAAATACTTGAATTCAGGGTGGGAGGCCTGGCCACAAAAGGAGTAGCAGTGCTTGAGGCAGCAGGTCCCAGGGGACCATGAGCAAATGCGCCGGTTGAAGTCCCACCAGGCCCCTCTCTTGGCCCCAAACGCCCCTGCAGTGGCCGAGACCATCCCTGACTTTCCACGAAAGGGCTGGTGCCCAGGCCTTTGAGTGCGATTCGTGTGTCACAACCAAGTAATTATATGTATCTGATCCCATCCCAATGAATGTTTATTGGCCTTGATTCTCCTGAATTCCTTATCGTAGTCCTTCCATGCAGTGCCTTCATATGCATTGTGCGCCCCCACGATCCTGTTCTGGTAACAGGCTAATTGGACACCTAAGTCACTGAAGCGTTCCGCTAAAATGGCCTGATAAATGGAGAAAGCTCTCACCCAGTTGGACAGAGACTCCTCAACCTTCCTCCTCCTAGGCCCATGACCACACGCCCTTGAATGCGCACACGCTTTACACTGCTTCACCTCCTACTTATCAGATTTTTCGACCAATAAGTGAAAAATATCGATGTAAGTCCCCTTCCAAATCTTCTCCCTCCTTTCTACTGGTACATGCAGCCCAACTGTTCATGCTCTGAACGAACATCACCCAAGTCCGTAAGGGAAGAAGAGTGAACAGTACCTGAAATTGCGGCTACCTGGGCCAGAGAAGACATCGCCGTAGGGGTCACCACTGCTGGCACATCACCCAACTGTTGCGTGGGCGCACCTGATGCAGACGTAACCTGTTGTGCCGCAGATGCTGTAGCAGGAGTCACCTGGCCCCCCGCCATAGGAGCTAAGGACGGGCAGCTGGCACCCTGCGCCCCTCCACCACTGCTTGCCCCCGGCCCTTTCTCATGGGACCCATGGCTTCCTTTTCCTGCACCTAGCTGGGAAACCAAACGTCAAACCACCTCCATAACTTCTCCCTCACTAATCCCTGCCAACGGGCCCCCTCCCAAAGCAGTAGGCAGCATACCCACTTCAGACAGCCATAGAAACACCGAAGCCAAATGTCCTACCAGATCCTGCAGGACTGGTCTCCCCACAATTAGACACACTTGCATCCTTAACTGCGATGGTACCAACCGGTCCAACCACAATGCCCTGGGTTGTGGTCTGAGCTGCAACCTGACCCATACAAACACTTGAGGGCTGTCCCGCACCCACAACCTGGGATGCACAAACCACAGACTGCAATAAAGCTTGATCTACGCAGTCTAGTACCTGCTCAGGGGTGGCCTCTGCTCACCCTTCACCAGCCCCCTTTCCCTTCCTCTGCCCACGCACCCTCTTCGGAGCCAGGGGGAATGCCTCTATAGGTGGTACTCCCACTCGCCGGGGCCTATCCGTCTGGTCAAATGGATCCCCCCTTGAAGAAGATGGCAGGGCCTTCAAGGATGCTATAGCCTGGTCCATAGCATCCATCATGAGCATTAAGATCTCTACGAGCACCTCCGTGCATGAGTAGAAACTCCTCACCGCCCTAACCCAGCCAGGCGGGAACCCAAGTTATAGTAATGAACTTGGAAGAGTAGCTTGTCCAAAAACACTAACCAGGTCACTGTAAGACACACTTTAGCAAAACTACCACCCAAACAAAAAGCTACCGTCCAAAACAGAATCATAAAAGAACCTACTGCCCTAAAAACTCCCCCAGAGCCAAATGCCTAACATCAAGACCCAAAGACACAAAACTGGAATTTTTTGGGGCCCTCTGCCCTATCCTATAGAGAAAATTAGGGCCACCAGCACTCCCCTACAGAAAATGGCCAGAAGGCTGCTCGCCCAGCAGCCCAGGAGCCCCACAGGAACCGCCACCGAGGTAAACTCAGGTCAGGTGAGCTCAGCTCAAACCTGTACGGCTTCCCGTGAGGCATGCTGGCCTGCTCGCCTCGTCTCTTCCACACTCTTCCTGGGGTAGATCAGGCCCTTGTGCATCTGAGGCCGCAGCAGCCCAACAGCCAATCGGCTGCACCCTTGTAGTGGGGTGGGGGCTGGGTAGCTTGTCGCTCCCTGACCTCTACCCCCACCCCTTTCGGCCTGACGCCATCACCATAAGCGGGCCCTCCTGATTGGGGCGGCCCATGCATATGTTTTCAGTAGTTGGCTGGTGCTCTCGAGGAGGGGTAAACACCAGAAAAGGCATAACATATGCATGCCTTTCACTAATGAAATCAAGCGAATTTTAAAAGGCAAGCCCACGAACCAACGAAAGTGATGGGCATGACATGGGCGTGGTTAAAAGCCCATAGAGAGATTACAACAGGGACAGAGTGCTTGCGCGCTCGACCCTAAAACAGACAGGTAAATAAAACAGTGAGAGCAACATCAGACAGGTGAGTAAATCAGACTGAACATACCACCCCCCCCTACAGCACCAGGCACCTCCTGCATTCCTAAATGCCATTGTACCACACAGGTGAAACCACCCACCTGCATCTGGGGGGGGCGGCCACTCCTCTCTGTCCCTTGTCCTCATTCCAGAGGCTTTACCCCCAAACACCAAGCTGCCATAGAGGCTGCGATGAGGTGGCCAGGAGTTGAAGCCCCATGCCCAACCCCCGTGATCTGGGCACCCTAGCCCCAAGCTGGTGTGTACATCTGCTGGTTGGTTCAGGACTGCTGGACCATACCCTTAGTGCTGTCCAGGGGACCCTGCTTTAGGGGCTCCTCTGCTGCCTAGGGTGAATTTAGTAGTTGAGATCCCGCCACAAGGGTGGCCAGGGGCCAAGAGGTCCTTCGCCCTCCCCACCCCTAAAGATACTCTGAGCAAAGAACCAAATGTCTAAAATAAACAGATCTGTACCAGCATCAGATAGGTGTACACCGTCCTTGTGAAACATGTCCTCACCCTTAAACAATTTGTGTGGTATATTCCAGCAGCGCACTGGGCCAGGGCACAGCTTAGTCAACTCACAGTTCAATCGCCGCAAAGATACATTGATTGTCTGGGACCTAATGTCTTTGCCCCAGTTGCAGTGGGGGCTATGTGTGACCACGCAATAGACCCATACAATCACCACGCAATAGACGCCTCCGGGAAGTCCTTTGCGAGCTGGGCAAATTCTCTCACAATCACCTTCCTGAGGGCCTTGCGCCCCAGGTTTACTAGGTCGTTACCACCAAGATGCACAACAATGAGATCTGAGAACTGAAGTCCTTCGCAACCCTTTGCTACCTTGAGCAGCTGCTGTAACTGTGTGATGTGCAGGCCTTCAATTCCACACCACCGGAAGGACACATCACGTAGAGGCGCCGGCTTGAGCTTACGGAGCTGTTGCAACCTGTAGGCCAACTGCCGGGCAAAGGAGTGACCAATATTTGAAATGAATCTGAAGAGTAACCAGCCGAGTCGACCCCAGCTTCCCCCAGGGCAGTGGACAAGACTGCTGAGAACTGGTAATGCAAAAAGGAGTCTCCGTTTGCATGAAGTAACAAGGCCGGTGCACCTATATCTGGCTGGACCACTAAGTAAGACCCCAAGTGGGCCATTGGGAATAAGGGGGAGTACGGCATGGCCCTGAGTTTGATCACTGCCCCTTTTCTCTCCTGGTCAGTTTTGGACTTTCTTAACCAAATCACTATCCAGTCCACCCCTAACCTAATGTCTTCCCACTGCAAGCCCCCCGCAAAATCTGTCATGGCCACTAAGACTAATTTGCTCACCCAAAAGGCACCATAAAAGGCTAGAGTAAATCCTGCAGCAAATAGAGTACCTTCATATGGGGAAGCACAAGCCCTATGCAGGCTGGACAGGAGGAGGCCTAAGATATGCAGAGTAAGGGTGTGTCTCTATCCGTCTTATTGCCCTCAAGTCTTGTCCAGCCAGCTACTGCTCTCTTAATGATGAAGGAATTGATCAAGCCCTCCTTGCAGTGCAATTTCGCAGAAAATCTAATTGCAGCGAGGTGGGCCCTAGTACATGATACTGGCTTGCCCTGGACTTTAAGGTTACCCAAAAACAAGCAAATGGCCTCTGTCGAGAATGTGTCTGAGACCCTGCTTCTGTGCTGAAATGATCAATATTGTGCAAAGGACTTCTCATAAGACCCGGTGTGCGCTTTGTCAGTGATGCAGTGATGCAGCCACTAAATCCGGTAGGGCGGGACTCCAATCCTCCACAGATATGATGGGATCTCTGTCATCTCCTCTGCAGCCCGTGGATGGTACTGCCAAAAACTCCTGCATCATAGATCGAGATAAGGCATCAACAGAGTTAATATGAACACCAGGAACATGCTTAGCTCGAAATTGAATGTTAAACTTTAAATACAACAGAACCAAATGTTTTAGCAGTCTCAAAACAAACCTAAATGAGGCTCCATGCCTGTTGATGGCTTCCACTACTGCCATATTGTCGGGCCAAAAAGATTTGTCCCTGAGCACCTGTGCCCATACAGTCACTGCCACCAAAATGGAGCACAATTCTAAGAAAGCGATATTCCTTATGATGCCACTATCATGCCAAGCCACCGGCCAGTCCTCTCTACACCATTCAGAGCCCAGTATAGCTCCAAACCCTGTGCTGCCTGCAGCATCAGTAAAAAGACCCAAAGCATAACTAGATACTAGGCGAGAAGGCCATATGACAGCACCATTAAAATGTTGCAAGAAGGAGGACCAAATCTGCAAGTCCTCCTTAGCCACAGAAGATAGTCAAGTGTGATGATGCTTTTCTTTAAGGCCTGTCATCGTGGACCAAGAGAAAGGGCAAGCCATGAGAATAATCCTGAGAGCAAAGTTTAACTGACCCACCAGAACCTGAAGCTGATGCAAAGTGACTTTCTTGTGCGCTAAGGCTGTGTCAATTGACCGCCTAAAGGCCACACTTTATCCAGTGTGAGGCGCCACTCGCCATTACTGTATCAATTTCAATGCCAAGGAATGTCAGGAAAGGTGAAGGGCCTTCTGTCATCTCAGGGGCTATGGGAACCCCCAGTTCCTCAAACATGGGAGTCTAAGGATTCAAAGCCCACAAGCACCTCTGCGAATCCAGTGGTCCAAGACTAAAAAGTCATTGAGGTAGTGGATCACTCCTTTAATGCCTGTGCACATGGTGAATATCCATTGTAACAGAGAGCTAAACTGTTCAAAGTAAGTACAGGATACACTACACCCTACTGGCATGCATTTGCCGTAATAAAAAGAGCCTGCAAATTGGAACCCCAAAAGGTGGTAATCCTCAGGTGGATTCTATGTCAGTCTTCGCTAGGAGGTCCCCCGTCCGAGAACTCGCAGCCTCATAAGTGCCTGGTCTACGGATGTATATCTCATGTAACATAGCAGAGAGATTTAGTATCAGCCTAAACTGTCCAAGTTCCTTTTTGGTAACCAAGTGGTGAACAAACCAACTTCCCTCGGGGGGGGTAGCAATCAGGGGCTGGCTACCTTACCCAAAGACCTCTCCTTCTCAATCATTTTGGAAACTACTCCCTGAAGCAAGCAGGCAGACAACAAATTGCTGTAATGTGGGATGGGTAGGGCAGGAATCCTGAAACCAGAGGAGAAGCCCAAATGCAGTTAAATACAGCTTTTTCTTTGTTAGGATATGAATGCAACTAAGGGATCGATTTAGAGATTTTGACTGAGGTGGGCAACCATGTTTAACTTGCGGGCTCAAACCTGTCTTTACCTTTTTCTATGGTCTTTTTGTTGTATTTGAACTCAGGGTGGGATGGGTGCAAACAAAGGGAGCAACTATGCTTGTACTTGCAGGGCCCTGCAGGTGCAAGCACACCTTCCAATTAAAGGCCCACCAAGAGCCCTTCCTGTCTCCTGTGTGTTGCTGGTGAAAAGGCTGCTTCACATATATCTTGTTATTCACCTCTACAGCCATACATTGACCTTGGTCTGAACCCAGCCTATATCCGGATCCTCCACTTTTGCCCACCTGAAGTCCCTATCATAATCCAATAATGCAGTCCCTCCATAAATGTGATGTGCTTTTAATATCTTATTAGAATATAGGATCATGGAGGTTGCTAACTCAGGCTTCTTCTCCAGCATCACAGACATGTAGACATTAAAACCAAATAACTAATTTGTTATGTTCTCTTCAACCCTGGGTTTCTTGTCCTTTGATGATGCCTCCTTGTCATCTTTTTTTATCTTTCTTATCAGATCAGATTCCTTTCGCTTAGCCCTAATCAGTGAGAATATATCCACAAAGTCCCCCTTCCAAATTCTTTCTTTCATGTCCTTGGGGACATGTGACGCTAGCTTCCCTGGCTGAGACAATAACGTGTCCTGACCCATGCCGACCGAACCACGAAGAGAAACTGTCCTACCCTCACTCTGATCCGTGATCTTAACTGGCTCAGAATCAGCCTTGGGGGGGGATTGTTCCAGTGACCATATATCACCCGAGCCTGAGGCACATTGCACTGATGGCATCTACCTGACTTTTGAGATCAGCAATGGCATTCCTCATGTCATCTGAAGGACCCCATGGGGTGGTAGATGGCACCGGGGTGAGGGGAGCATCCAAGTTGGACAGTAACTGGGCCACAGAAAGGAGAGCCTGAGCTGTGGAGTCATGGGAATCAATTGGCTGCCCCTGGGTGAAAGACGACGGCTGCACTGGGGCCAGAGGGGCTACGGGCGGAGTGTAAGGGGCCTGAGCAGGGAGAGCCACAATGGAAGGAGATAAATTAGCCTTAAACTGACCAGCCATAACCCCAGCAGGTTCTGAGGACAAGGCCATTAATGCAGGCTGATGTCTGCCAAGATGGCACAGGCCCCCTGAGGGTCTGCTGAAGGCGGCCCTTGTGGATCGGGGAATGCCTTACTAGGGGGGTTACCATTGGATTTCATTGAGAGACCGCCCTGGCCACCTAGCCCCGAGGCAGGCGGCTCGGGTATTGCGAGAGGCACAGCAGGGGTAGGCTCTATAAACGTTGCCTGAGGGGGTTCGGTACTAACTCAGCTACCTTTTCAGCAGGAAGGGCATGGGACTGCTTCTGTGCCCTGCGCCTGACTGGTGGGAAAGCCTAACGGGGAGGCACATGGGACCGCCTAGGGTGGTCACCTCCTACCCTGGCTTCCTCCCGTTCTGACTCGGAACCAAAGCTCTCAGAGCCTTCCTCATCCACTAATTTAGCCAAAACCAATTATAACCACTGGGACAATTCAGGGTCCCTGCCTTTCCACCTGCTACTCGACTCCTCCCCAAAGCCATGGCCCAGAATAGGCTCACTAACAGTAATACCATGAATGAGTAGCAACTAATCAAGAAGCCGTTGAACACAAGCGAAACAAATATATTCAATAAAAAAACAGTCCCTTCCCAATGCCTACACTTATCCCACAATTCACCTGGTCCTTGTTGCTGGTCCACAGCTGTAGCCAACACATGAATAGCAGCAAATAAAAGGACCTGGAAAGCCTTGCCAAGGCCAGGAAGGTGGGGTAGGGACAACAATACAGGGACAGGGGGAGGTCTGACCATGGGCTGGGAAGAATAGACACCCAAATAAAGCCCGGGATATTAAATGACAGGAATTAAATTAAAGGGAAATTAAATCCAAGGGAATTTAACTCAAAGGGAAATTAAATCAAAGGGCAAGAATTGATTTTGCTATAAGGGGCAATTTGCCCAGAATCTCGGGATGTCTAGCCTGGGCAGGGACTCGAACCTGGTATCCCAGCGCCAAAGGCAGCAGCAGCAGGAACACCACACACTCTCTCTCTCTCTGCGAGCAGCACAAGACGTTTAAGGAGCAAAGGCAACAAGGGCGCCTGAAAAAAGATGAAGGGGCGACATGTGCAACTAAAAATGCCAGCCACAGTGCAAGGCACACTCCAGAGGCAGAGGCGATGTGGTTGACACAGGAACCCAATACTCCACCGCCAAAGACTTCAATAATCCCTTGTACACTTCGAGGATATTTGCCCACCGACGCTGCCGATACCGCCCATTCCTTGAGGAAAGCCAGAGGCCGAGGGTAAGGGCATCTAAATACCACTTCGGCCAATGCGTCGTGCAGAAGTGACGCACCTCCTTCGTGACTCCACACTTCCTTCCGCCTCCTCATCTTGCGAGGGGGCTGAACTTTAGCTGGATAGCGCAAAGCTAGAATGGGGCCAAAGCCAGGGTCACGGAGGCCCCGTTTCCTAAATGTCGCACCACCCTGATTGTGGTGGTGCTCTGTACATAGCTGTAAAAATGAGGCAGAGAGAGACCCAGAGTTCTATTTGAGCAAGCCAGAACGTGAAAGGGCAGATGGTACATTCCCCACATCGTATCATTAAGATTTTTGAGGAACTTTATCCATCACTATATCAGGACAATGTTGCTCTATCCCAAGATATGATAAAACACTATTGAGAACAAATTAAGCTTAAACGTCTAACTGGGGAAGATAGAGAGGAACTTGAATGTCCATTAACTCTTATAAAAGTGAAGATAGGATTGGATTTTCTTGCTTTTGTGAATGCAGTGATTGGATTCCTTCAGAATTTTATAAATGCATTTTCTCTGTTCTTTCTGGAGCTATATTAACTACTTCTAGGGAAGTCCAACAGGGAGTGTCTCTCCCAGACTCTTGGGTTACTATGAACATAGTAGCTTTTCTTAAAAATGAGAGATCCCCATTAAATCCAAGTTAATATAGACTAATCTCTCTAATAAATAGCAGTGCTAAGATCTACTTGAAAATGATAGCAATGTGGTTGGGCAGGATCATCGCCAAACTGGCATCACGATGGCAGGACAGATTTGTGCCAGGAAGGGGCACTTCGGACCACATAAGGTGGGTGATATCATTACTTAATATAGCTGAGGTGCAGCATGGCAATGATCCTGCTCGATGAGGAAGGTTTGGGCCTGGATTCAATACAGTTATATAGAAACCCTACAGCTAAACTTCAGGTGATGTGATTAGAGTCGAAAATATCTATGTATCTAGAGGTACTACGTAGGGATGTCCATGCTCTCCTCTCTTGTTCGCCCATATCTCGACCCTTTATTACCAAAATTGTGAAATAGCAAAGCAATTTGTCCCTCTGTGATTAATGGCTTTACTACTAAAATATTGGCATATGGTATGATACTGTAGTTGTTACTACAGACCCTAAATTTTCGGATTGGCAATCAAAGTGACTAGTCATGGGGAAGTCCTGGGGTATCATTTGAATAGTGGCAAGACCCAAATTGTGTGTAATGATGAGGTTCAGTTCCAGGACAATAGGAAGACAGACAATGCCAAATACAGAGGGCCACTATAATTATGAGGCAGGAGAGGGTCAAATTATGCAGCTGGGTTGAGTAAATTTAGCGGCATGAAGGGGCAACTTATGTAGCTCCCATTTTGTGATAGTATTACTTCATTATTTTGACATTTGTAAACTTGTTGATACTGTCCGGGCATTAGTTGCATCTCATTAATACCAGTTTAACACACCAAATATAGCAATAAGCTACAAAAAGGTCATGAGTCAACCTTCGCAAAGGGCCTTCTACTCCGCGGCATCATGCGGTGCTGCATTTTTAGTAACATTTGAACCGTTTGAGCTAGAAACAAAATTCATTTTTGTTAAAGTCTGCAGATTATGCAGCAGATGATGAATTATGTGGCAAAGTGGCTAATTTATAATTATGTGAAAATTGCTGCAGCTGCACAATTGCATAATTCTAGTGGTCCTGCATATACCTGGGGTTTATATTATCAGTAGGGTTTACAATATAGACCCATATATTTTAATGCATTTCTAGGTAAAATGAAGACAGACTTTAAACATACTGTATGCATAATCTGCACTTAACAATTATAGGGTGATGCAATATCATTAAAAATGGTTATCTTGACAAAGATTTTATATCTATTTAGATCAATTTCTTTACAGGTAGGATCAAGATGATTTAACAAGCTCGATGGTACATGCAACAACTTTACATGGGTGTATAAAATGGTAGGAAGAGCCTCAAAGAATTTGATTATACCGTTAGAAAAAGGTGGCTAGGC
This sequence comes from Pleurodeles waltl, assembly GCF_031143425.1. NCBI lineage: Eukaryota > Metazoa > Chordata > Amphibia > Caudata > Salamandridae > Pleurodeles > Pleurodeles waltl. Next base: position 156,526,437 of record NC_090447.1, read on the forward strand.
ACTCCTAAAGTTTGAATATTATTATAATGTAGCAGTGTTACAGCACATGGAGATTGTCATCACAGGTTAGAGTTGCAAGCTATCCGATCTAGAAAGGTAACCAACTATATATGAATTAATTTTGGCTAGAGAAGCTAGAGGCCGTGGCGCCTTGGATTGGCTTGCTTATATCAACTGTTTTACTTTTCATTTTCAATTTATGTGGCAAGAAAAGTACAATTAGGAATTTACAATGCGAATAGCTCTAACTCAAGCAAATGCCAGACCAATTACATTGCAACTGCTTGCTTTTTTTTTGCCTTAGCATAATTGAGAACTGAAGAGGTAAAATTTAGTGACTGTGTTAGACATGCTGATTCATTTCCTAATGTGAACTTTTTTTAAGTTATGTTCCTGTGAAAACCCTAGAGTTTGGTAATAGACTCCATTGTTTAAGCATAAAGAGAATGTATCTTATCACCGCAAGTAGAGCATTGTGGAACATGGACTGACATCGTACACAAAAGTTTCAAACTTGCTTAGAGTCAAAGATGTTCTCATGGAAAGCTTGGAAAAGGAATGCATATGTTTCAACTTGGAGACCTGTGATCGATTATTATTTGATGATGACCCTTCGAAGTGACATGGACTGATACCTTTGGCAAATCAGAATGCTTTGTAACTTTTGATATGACAGTGTCCTGTTGGACTTTGGTTAGAGAGATCCCCAGTTCACAGAAGCTGCCCTGATGTTTGCAGATGCTTTACTGATGAAGGGTCCCTGAATGCTGAGCCCCTTGGAGAGGTATCTTCCTCTCTGCTTTGCCCTTTGAGATGCCCCTTTGAGACTTAGAAATATTTTTATTCCCCTTCAGAAGACTCCTGATCGAGCTTCTGATATCCTGACGCTTTCCCTTTTTATCTATCTTTTGCCTATTTTAGTTAGTAATCTACAGTCCGAGATTATCTTTTTCCAAATGATTTTTAACCTTTATGTGCTTTCTGTATTTTGCCCCCACGTGTTCTGCCCCACAAATGTATTTGCCTGATTTCGTTAGTTGTAGAGTTTTCACTGCCCAGCCTAAATTGATGGCTTTTCTAACTTGAATTTACTGATGATTTCTCATCCTGAGCAACGTTGGATTTCGGTGTCTCAGATATTTCTTTTAATATTATGTAATGTCCTTCTTGAATGTTTAGTTTTGTTAATGTTAGTTTGCCTAAACTTCCTTCATCACCTTAGACAACCCTTGGTGATTATATATCTTTATAATTTGGTACTGTGAATAGTCTACATGACTTTGAGCTTGTGTTTGTAATAGATCACTTAACTTTATTTCTGAGTGAAATTTTATTTTGTTGGCCACATTAATCATGGTGTTTAACTTAACTAGGTTTGCATTGAAATTATATTAGCAGTTCTACCATACCACTTACTTGGTCCAAAGTTCCATCCACATCCATGAACACTGATTCCTGTGAAGGATGAGAATGCTCCAGTAATTCTGGTAGCAGAGTGTGAGTTATTGGTTGGTATTTAAATCCAGAGTGGACATGGAGAATCTGTATCTACCGGAGTGAGAATTGCTAGTCAAGTTTCACTCATGTAACTGTGAAAGCTACAGCTGGAGAAGTGAAAGCCCATACAGCTGTAAAGTGTTTGAGTTCCTACAGGTACAGTGGAGACAGGTTAGGTTGTTGGTTTTTTCTTGCAAAATTTTGCATTAGGTGTGTGTCAGCAACTGTGTGAGAGTCAATTGTGAAGCTACTGCAGTTGCTGAGAGAAGTGAGTGTGACATCATTTTGTGACACACTGGTATAGGTCAGTTAGTATGGGGCTGCGCTGGTATTGGTAGGCAGTGCTGCATTGCTATTGGTAAGCAACAACAAGAGTAAAGAATTGTGGGATTGAAGTTACTTCCTGATTGGATCAAAAGTTGTTGTAATGAATCAAATTTGACCGAAAATGACATTTTCAAGGCATTTAAAAGTGTGTTAAGAGGAGATGTATTTATTCCAGTTAGAGAGGGTATAGAAATGCCAACAGAAGGAACTTCAGGTTAAATTGTATCGTCTATTAAAGGTTTACATGCATGTACATGGCTTGAACAATGGTGCAAAATTACTGATAAAGAAGGTGCTTTAGCTTTTCCTCAATATAGGACATTTAATTTGAGGATTTTAAACAACTTGAGGTGAATAATGTATGAAATGAAGCCGCTTCCAAGACCCGCACAATTTGAAGACCTTAGTATTTGGGAACTTGTTGACCATGAAAGAATGTCAAAGAATTATGAGAATAGGATGCAGAAGGCAATTAAGACACTTTTAGAAGCTAGATGGGATGCAAAGCAGAAGATGTGGAGATGTATTAGATGGAGTCAGAATGTTTTCTGCTATCTCAGAGGAAGGTGAAGAAAGTACAAAACCTAAGGCTCAAAAGAAAGCAGAAAAAGCAGAACTGACAGCGGAAACTGAGAATAAATAGACCCTAATGTATGACAGTGACTCAGATGATGAGTTTATAAATCAGTTATTGATGAACCGTCCACCACCATATTGTTCAGTTGAGACAGAAACAAGAAGTAAAGCAGTACAGAACGTATTCCCAAATGTGTCAACTGCTCCAATTGCACAGACCTAGAATCAGATTGTTCCAAGTACACCTGTAAATTCAGTAACACAAGTGCCCCTGGTTTATCCACCTGTTCCAACTGGTAACACAGTTCAGATTGTATCAAATCCAGTTGTAAATCAAGTCATTCCAGATCCCAATGAAAGCCAAATTGTGCAGTCATCTTAAGTGAATCTGCCTGTTCACAACTGTACCCCGAGTCAGTTCAGTCATTGTTGATTGTTACCCCGAATCAAACAGGACAAAGTTTCAGCACTGTCTTAACAGGACAGAGTACAGGAATCAGACAAATATTATGGGTCCCGATGCATTAACACTTCCCGTGATAATTGGTCCAGTTGTTCCATTGTATGCTTCAGGCAATTCTGGAAATAGTGTCCATTCAATAAATGTCCTGACTATTCCAGAAACACCAGTTACATCTGGTGTGATATCACCAATTGGTACGCAGATATCAGTATATTCAAACAATTCAGAGGTGGAAAGAACAGCTTCTCCTTTTCCACCATTGACCCCCTACATGGATTGCAGAGTCTAACTTGATGTTAAATCAAGCAGGATTTATTCCAGATGTGATGTTTTGCAGGGAAACTCACCTCATCCCATGCTCAGATCAGATCAGATTTAAAATGTACATTTCAGTATTCCACAAGAGGTATCCCAGAGAAATTGCACAGCACACCAATTGACGTTTGAGTCCCCTATGTGCAACAGAATTGACAAATGGCAATGCCAGAACAAAATAGACACTGGAGAGAGACAGATCAGTAAATGGGCCCAGAATGAAATTCAAATTAAATTAAATGATTTCGTGAATGCTAGACATAGCTTAATTGGAAACTCACACAGAAGATGAACTTGGGTTCATGTGTAAGGATGTTAGTCAACGTGCAGAACAAGCTTACAAAAGATTAGCTGAATTGACCGAGAAATATGATGTTGGCTTTAAAAAATCAAAACCCTTGAAGAGAAGTTTGCCGATTAGAGTTCAGTTCAAAAGACATAATTAACATGAGATCCCCTGGAAAGAAATTGCATATTAAGGATTAAGGAATTGATCACATACATGCAGACATGGGGAGCATTAGATAAGTGGGAAGGCAGATGGGCAAAGAAAAGATATCAGAAGAAAAGAAAGCCCAATGTGCCTCCGGCAGGAGCAAATCAAGCCGAGAACAATGTGAAAATGATACCCATGAGAGAAATATCATGAGGAGGTTATATTCATGTACCATGGAGTAGCAGTGGTATGTTGTTATTCACAAGTGATTAGTCGAAATTGAGAGAAAAGCCTGTGGAATGGTATAAACAGAGAGATGTGTAAAACTTTCACAATGCCTGTGGATTTGAATACATTGTTTGACATTGCGGTTTCAACTAATTTTTGGACAGGGTCTAAAGTGCATGTTGATTGGCCTGAAAGCGAACCTCAGAGAAATCCAGTAACAGGTACACCATCTGAGGATGTAATGAAAAAGTATTACAAGGTGATTGAGTTCCTGAAAAATAAAGTGTCTCCGAAAGATATTGATTGGCAGAAAATTGACAGAACAGCCCAGGAGATGAAAGAATAGATTCATGCTTACTATGAGAGGCTGTTGCAAGCTTTCAAGCATCACAGTGGTACTAAGACAATAGAACCTAAAGATATGGGTCATTTTGTTTTCAGATTTGTACAGGGATTGAAACTATAAGTGAGATGATCCAGCAGCACCTGATTTGTTGTCAGAATAAACTGATTGATGACATCCTGTGTTATGCAAAGTACTGTAGTGACAAAATAGAGTTGAAACAGAAGAAGCATAAGGAAAAAGTTAGGGTTTTGCAATTGAAAGTGGCACAGAAAGCAAATCATAATCCACAGATGATGGTGTACAGTAATGCAATGCAAGCAGTGCCTCAACAGGTAACAAATTTGGTCCTGCCTATAGGTAGAGGACATGGTGTTCAGATAGATCAGAGTGGAGGTGTTCGTGATGTTCAGGCTTTGAAGAAAACTAATCCGTTTCATGCGTGCAGAGGTTTAGGTCATTGGGAACAGAAATGTCCATATAATGATGTGAATGTTTAAGTGCAGAATGCTGGAGTTGCTCAGACACAAGGTAATAATCAGGTTCAAATTCAAAGTGTTCAAAGACCCAGAGTGCAAAATGTATAGTGTCCCCAGGACAACAGATGCAAATATGACAAGACCCATTGACACAGCAGCAAGTTACTGTTCCTCAGTAAAACATGAATCAAATGACAAATGCAAACGTGAATCAGATAGCATTACAATTTCCCTTAATTGACCTGAGTGATGAGGAATTTACAGAAACATTTCATATTGATAGTTCTAATGATGAGAATTGCATCCTAGGTGCATCCTTCAAAACAGATCAAGATGGTCCCCATGTAAACACAAATGTTATGGGCCATGATCCGTCAAACTTGATTGACACTGGAGCTACACGTTCTATCAGAACAGCTTAAGTACCAAATTTGCCCCTTTCAGGAAAAAGAATCCAGGTGGTAGGAGTAGCAAATAAGCAATTGACAAATCCTGCAATAGATTACGGGCCTCATTACGAGTGTGGCAGGCTTATGACTGCCACACTTGTGGTGGTGGTCTGGCGGCAGTCCAACTGCCACATTACAATCCTGGCGGTCCGACCTCCAGGAAACCGCTAGCTCCACCAGGATGCATGCAGCGCTGCCCTGGGGATAACCACCTTGTTCTCCACCAGCCTTTTCATGGCAGTAACACCACCATGAAAAGGCTGGCGGAATACAGGTGCAGCTGAATTGCTCCATTAGCTGCACACCCAGAGGAATAGCAATACTGAGAAATTAGGAAAATGTACCCTGTAAAATTGTAGAGCAATACTCGAGTGTCGGATTGTACCCAATGTTGACATGTAATGATTTACCAGAAGATTTCAAAGAAACAGTGACACATGAAGTTTTTTTTTTTTCAGGAAAAGAAATAGGACTCGTTAAAGGAGTTGAGCCCATTAAAATAACAGGAAAGCCAAATGCAGTGTATCCAAAAACACCCCTGTATAATATGTCCCCAAGGACAATTGCTGGAATAATCCCTTTGATTAATTGTCTGTTTGAACAGGGTATCTTAAAAGAAATAATAGGAAGTCCATGTAAGGCTCCAATTTGAGAACTGTGGAAGCCCAATGGAAAGCACTGCATAGTTCTAGATTTGAGAAAAGTGAACAAGATTGTCATTCCATATTGTCCTGTGGTACCAAATTCAGCAGTGATTTTAGTTCAGAATCCCTGTGAAGCTGAATTGTTTACTGTGATCAATCTTTGCCAAGCCTTTTTTGTCCATACCATTGCACAAGCAAAGTCAGTACCTTTTTGCATGTAAATTTGACAGTTGTGTTTTGGCATAGTGCTAAACTCCTCACGGGTATACAGAGTCACCATTCATTTTTAATCAGATTTTGAAAAAGAATTTGGAATCCCTTAAACTGCGCTATCAATCAGTCTTAGTGCAGTATATTGACGACCTGTTGGTTATGTCAAATACCAGAGAAGCATGCAGAAGAGATACAATTGCTCTCTTGAATCATTTAGGAGAGAATGGTCATAATGTTTCCCTACAAAATTACAGTATTGCAAGAAAGAAGTTCTGTATTTGGGTGAATGATGTGAGGAAAGTGTCATAACAGAGAATTTCAACAATAAGGAGAATGAATCCTCCTGCAACACAAAAAGAAGTCTGAATGTTTCTGGGAATGCTTGACTACTGTCATCAGTGGATTACGAACTTTTCCCTTTTGGCCAAACCTTAACAGAGGCTAAAACACAAAGATGTGACTGATCCGGTACCATTGGATGACAATTGCTTGCGTGCCTTCACTGAGCTGAAAGAAAGCCTACGCCGAGCCCCAGCTCTTGGAGTGCCTGATTATAACAAATGTTTTATTTTTTGTTGTGAAAGAGATGGATGTGCACTCTCAATTTTGGTACATTTGCATGGAAATGCAAACAAGCCGATAGCTTATTTTTCTGCTACATTTGACTCTATAGCAGCAGCGTTGCCTGGTTTTTTAAAGGCAGTCGCAGCACCTAGTGTCAGCATAGAACAGTGCGAATGCACTGTTATTGGACACCCATTGAACCTTTTAATTCCCCATTCAGTAGAAATTTTTTTGACCTGTACCAAGACTCAATATTTGACGAGTGCATGTTTGACCCATTTTGAGCAGACTATACTTGCTTCGTCCAATGTAAACATCAAACGTTGCACTGTGCTTAATCCTGCAATCCTGATGCCTATTCCTGTTGAAAATACAAATGATCATGAAGATGAGGTTGAGCATGACTGTCTCAATGTTACTGAATTGTACACCAAGCCAAGACCTGATATCCAAGATGTCCCCTTAGATGAAAATGACTATGCCATGTTCATTGATGGCGCCTGTTTAATAGATAAAGATAGTACCCTGAGGGCAGGTTATGCAGTATGCACAGTTTCATGAGTGATAGAAGCCTCCTGGCTTCAAGGAGTCTTTTCAGCCCAGGTAACCAAATTGGTTGCTGTTTCTAGAGCATGCTGTGTTTCTGAGCATCTTAAAGTGCTGATTTTCACTGATAGTAAACATGGTAAAGCACCCCCTAAGATGGGGGGGTTGCGGCCCTTAGAAATCGGGGCCGCTGTGGCCAAAGCCCTCCGCATGAGTTGTGCGTTGGGCTGGCCAGGGCACCTCGCGAGGTGTGGGGCTGGAAGTTAGCTGAGGGTACGTTGGGGCGACATTGGTTCCAGCTACCGCGCTCCAGTTGGGGGAGCTATTTAAGCGCCCCCCCCCCCAAAAAGGCTCTGCCTTTTCTTTCGCGTCGGCGCACGAGCCCTTGGAGCCAGCATTGTCCCACCCACCCACTCCCTTGTTTTTAAGATTGGAGAAGAAGTACTAAAGTAACCATAACCAACAGAGGGGTCCCCAAGCCTGTGGCCGCGGGATAACACCAGAGGTAGGATCCTGAAGTCCTGAACCAACCTGCGGATGTACACACCAGCTTAGGAGGTAGGGAGCCCAGATCGCTGGGGTGGCCATGGGGCTTCCGCTCCTGCCTGCCCCGTTACACCCCCTTGGCAGATTGTTTTTTAGGGAGGGGGCGGAACCCTGAGCATGAAGACAAGGAATGGTGAAATCAGGGGAGCCGCCCCCCTGGGGAAACAGTACGGTTCACCTGTGTGGTCCAAAGGAAGTTCAGGACAGGAAGGGATCCTGTCACATTGATTTATGGTTATTGAATTAATCTTATTGAAATGGTTTTATAAATGATTGTAAATATGTTTTGAATATTTTTTTTAAGTGAATTATTACTGAAGGTATTTTATGAAGTAATTGGTAAAAGTTATGAATAAAATTTCTTCCAACAAATGAGTTTGTCGGTCTGCGTGTAGCAGGTGTTGGGGTGAGAGCCTTCTGGTGGTCTCTGAGTTCTATGGGTTTGGTGTTGTTCCTGATTTTGGACAGTTATGGTCCCAGAGAGGTTTTATGGCCTCTTCTGGTTCCCAATCTGAAACGGTGATAAAGTTTATCATCTTTTGAATGCATTACAGTTGCCAGCAAAAATTGCCATTGTAAAATGTATGGTGCACATGAAATCAACTGATTATGTAACCTTAGGCCATACTTAGGCTGACAAAGTCGCAAGATGTTGTGCCCTTAGTTGTACCTCCTTTAATGGAGAGTGGAACAGTGATGTTCAAGATGAGACAAGTCAAGATTTCCTATTGACTGCTGTTGACACATGGGGGGAAGTGAAAAGAAGGCAGAAAGAAGTGTCAGAGGAAGAACAGCAAAGTTGTGTTAGAGCAGGATGTGTCAAAAGAAATGAAGATGATGTTTGGGTTTCAATTGATGGAAGAGCAATGTTGCCAAATAGCTTACTGTCCTCTATGCTAAAACATTAGGATGGACGAGATGCGATGACAATGACGAGGGACGAGATGCAACGATAGGTAGAGATGCAATGAACAGAACATTCAGACAAAAATGGTTTAATCCCAAGTTTAGAGTGATTGCTAAAGCCACATGTCACAGATGTGTCACCTATCCACAAATTAATCTAGGGAAACTCACAGGTCCAGATTTAAGAGGGCCTAGCACCTCCTGGCACCACAATAGTGTCATTTTTTTTTACGCTAATGTGGCCCAACGAGTTCAAAATCGCCACGCCAGATTCACAAAGTGATGCAATGCATTGCACCACTTTGTAATCTCTCTTGCAACACATTATGCCTGCACCAGGCATATTGTATGCAATGGGGGTGTTCCCCTGTTAGTGGGGAGCAGAAAAAATGGTGCAAACAAATCTAAAAGCCTTCTTTCTGCCATTTTTTAAGCATTTTTAAACCCTGCTCAGAGCAGCCGTTAAAAGGGAGCACACCATTATTTATAATGGGACCCTATGTACTGTAATGTAGTGTCAAAAATATTGACGCTATTGCCTCCTACCCTTCGCCATGGTGCGTCGTAATTTAATTATGGCACACACATGGTGGCGGTGGGGGGCACTAAAGGGTGCAAGAAAAGTGACACTGCACTGGGTGCTGCACCACTTTCCCTAAATCTGCCCTGCAGTTTTTACACTGAGTCACATAAGTAGGTCAGGACGACCATTAAACAGAATGCAGTTGGATATTATCAAACTGCCACTGTGCCATGGACTGAGATATATCTTAGTCATTGTATGCATATTCTCCCACTCGGTGGAAGCTTATCCCACTAGGAGAAATGATAGTCTCACAGTAGCAAAGCTGTTACTTAGAGAGCTGACACTGCGTTTTGGTTTCCTGACTTGTCTAGAATCAGATTGATTAATTCATTTCAACAGTGAGGTCCTTAAAATGTTATGTGTGGCAATAAAAGTTGAGCAATTACGCATTGCAGCTATAGACCAGAAGCCTCATGACTGGTAGAGCAGAATAATGGAACTTTGAAGTCCAGATTGCCGAAAGTATGTGCATCCACAACCTTGAAAGGCTAGATGCATTGCTTCTTGTTTTGATGAGTATGTGCAGCACAACTGAGATGAAGACAGGCATGTCACCGTATAAAAGCATGATGGGACGAGCTATGAGATTGCCAGCAGTACCTGCATAGCACTTGTGAACATTAAGGATGACTTGGTGATGGATTATTGCAAAGGACTGACTGACATGGTGCGTTCTTTGTCCCATCAGGCTTGGGAAGCCCCAGCACAGCCACAGCAGGAACTGTGTCATGATCTATGTCCCAGCAAGAAGCATGTAAGAAAGACATGCTTAGAATCACCTTGGAAAGGCCCTCACCAAGTGGTCCTAGTGACAACTACTTCTGTGAAGTGTGCTGGTCTCCCGAACTGGGTACAGGTAGCCACACTCGCAAAGCTCCAGGTCCCCTTGATGACCCACACCTGTTCCAGAAGTGTGAAGTGTGAAGGATCAGGTTAGCCAAGCTGTTGGGGCTGGACAAGAGGCTGCAGCTATAATGCAATTTAGACTCAGAAGTAATAGTACATACTGAAACAATGCTGAACTTCTAATGATTAATGAGTTTAAATTGTGTGGAAAAATGAGAGGAAATGCACTTCTCTTTTATACTTAATGAAATGATTTAACAAAGCTTTTTAATTTGAAATGAAAAGTATTATTCAGATTAATGAAGTGTTATTAATTCTGAATTCATAAGTTACATATTACATGTGTTTTATTAAAACATACTAATTGAATGTAATGTCATGATTTTTTTTTTGCCTTAGCATAAGTGAGACCTGCAGAGTTAACATTTTGTGACTGTGTTAGAAATGCAGATTCATTTCCTAGTGTGAACTTACTCTTAGGTTATGTTCCCATGAGAAGCCTAGAGTTTGGAAATAGACCCCATTGTTTAACCACAGAGACAATGAATCTTTATCAACTTGGGAGTAAGACAGTGTAGAACATGGACTGACGTTGTATGCAAGTGTTTCAAACGTGTGGAGTCACACGGATAGAAAATGTTCTCCTGGCATGTTTTGGAAAGAAATGCATATGTTTCAAATTGGAGTTGTGTGATTGATTATTATTGGATGATGCCCTTTTGACGTGACATGGACTGATACCTTTGGCAAATCAGAATGCTTTGTGACTTTTGAAGTGACTGTGTCCTGTTGAACTTTGGTCAGAGAGATCCTGAGTTCACAGAAGCTGCTGTGATGCTTGCATATGCTTTGCTGATGAAGGCCCCCTGAACACTGAGCCCCCTGGAGAGGTATCTTCCTCCCTGCATTTCCATTTGAGATTCCCCTTTGAGACTTAGAATCTTTTTATTCCCCTTCAGGAGGCCCTTGATTGAGCTTCTGAAATGCTGGCACTTTCCCTTTTTAATCTATTTTTTGCCTATTTTAGTTAGTAATCTACGGTCTGAAATTACCTTTTTCCAAACAATTTTTACCCTTTTTGTACTTTTTATATTTTGCCTGTATGTGTTGTGCCCCACACATGTCTTTCCCTGATTCGGTTAGTTGTAAGGTTCCAACTGCCCAGCCTAAATTGATGACTTTTCTAAATTGAATTTACTGATGATTGCTTAGCCTGAGCAATGTTGGCTGTCTAGATCTAAGATATTTCTTTAAATAGTATGTATTGTTGTTCTTGAGTACTTAGTTTTGTTAATGTTAGTTTGCCTAAACTTATTTTGTTGCCTTGGACAGCCCTTGGTGATTATGTATCTTTATAATTTGGTTTTGAAGATAGTCTACATGACTTTGAGCTTGTGTTTGTAATAAATCCCTTACCTTTATTTCTGAGTGGAGTTTTCCTTCCATGGCCACGTTGGTCATGGTGTTTAACTTAACCGGGTTTGTATTGAGATTATGTTAGCGGTTCTGCCACTTACTGGGTCCAAAATTACACCTGCCTCGATGAGCATTGATTCCTGTGAAGGATGAAAATGCTCCAGCACTAACATTGTGTAGGTACGTTTTATACTTGTATTAGTTGACGCACCTTTTGGAGGATTTTTGGGATCCATTTTAAAAACTTGTATCATAATTATCCCACAACTAATTTTATTGGGGTTGACAATCAAAATACTTCAGTTACAGCAAACTTTAATCAATTTTTGTGTCCATGGCACTTGCATGTATCTGTATTGCACCAGATTGGTTAAAACCGAGCCACCAGGCTATTTACATTGGTTATCTAGACTCCTGCTGATATATTACATTAAAGAAAGCCTATTTCAATGTAAGGGTAAACGTACTAAGGCACGGGGAGCTAAGGCAAGAAGCCTGTCTTTAATTGGTTAAATGCAGTGAACTCCTGGTGGATCTCTAGAATTGTTGTAGGCAAATATAATAATGGATGATTTCCTTGTGTCTTTGGTTCATGTATGGTTTTGATCCAGATCTCGCATGGATAATAATCCATAGTTATTGGTCAGCAATTTATGAGTTTGATGAACTCTCAATTTTGATTATTTTGTAGCTGGATTTAAGGACTTCTAATGTATGTTAACCCCTGGAATTTGTTGGGTGTCTAATATATTAATCTGGATTCAATTACAGCTATAAAATGGTTATTTAACACTAATCTGTGAAATAAAAGCCCAGTACAGACATTGCAGACAGGGGGTTGGCTGCCTTCGGTGCAGCAGGTGCAGTGGCATCAGGACCAGGTCCCAGAGGCCTGAGAGGCCCACTGAACTCTGACAATTCCTCTATTTTATAATTCAAACATCAGCCAGAGAGTCCATTTCCTTCCTTGTGCTAGGACCCATGACACACTGGCTAACCTACTGAATACTGATGTCTTGGTGTGTTGAGGCAATAGGACTGTCGGCAGAGGAATAATGATGTGGTAGACCCAGATGTGAAAATGCAACCTTTGAGCGATATATTCAAATTTTGCTTGCGTAAGAATACCCACTGCCAAACGCCACTGGAGAGGGTGGCAGCTCCATTGTTAGGCCTGCATGGCCCAATATGAGGCTGCTTATTTCAAGCCAGTGTTTGCCTCCAGTCCAGCACATCAGCTATTTTAGATGACCTGCAGGTCACAGGTTCACATCCCAAGGGGATACTCAAATTTGTAACCCTCAGAAAGGCCGGACTGGAAACCGAAATCATCCCTGGCAAATATGCTAAAATCAGCTTCATTCTGCAGGAGACAGTGTCTATAACAGGGACCCGGGGACTTTTATGGTCGGTTAATGGCATTCCTGTCAAGCTCCGAAAGCAGCTCCTGGCCAGCAGCCCACCGGAAAGAATGGCAGAAGTGGATGAATGTCCAGCCCGGCTCTGTCTCTCGGAGCAGGCAGGATGACTCAGGGAGTGACCACTGCCTAATGACAAATGTGGCGTTCTGGAAAAGGTTACCAGGTAATCTTACCCCCACGTCACCAGAGCCACCACGTTCCAGTGCTAGGCTTTTCATTTGCATATCATTGTCTTTATTTGAGTTGGGCCAGTTTCTTCAATTCACAAGAACCCAAACTACAATTCACAGAATGAAACCGTTTTTTTTTTAAAGGCACGTCCAAGACAGGAATATTTTATCCATGATGACACGAGTTATCTAGTAACCTCAGTTCTGGAGGTCATGAGGCTGATTCCTGGCAAAAATGACTCCGCCTTCCTTCATTCCTAAATTCATATACTGAGTAAATCTAGTTCTTACTACAAAAACGTTAATGTTTGGTAATGAAAACGGCTATAGTTCAAGCAATTAAATTACAGTTGTGGCGGGTGCTACACGCCGTGTATAAAGGTGATTATCTAAACCACTGTGTGTGAAGACGCGCCTGCCGCCGGCCTGTTGCTGAACTGTGAGAAAGGACAGAGCTGTTCAGAAGGGTCCATTTCAGCCAGTTTGCCCCGCTCAGGAGCCTAGAGTGGAATTTCTTATCAAAACAAAAACACTGCGAGAGACAGAGTCAGATCGGGCCCGCGATGGGCAGCAGAAAAGGGCGGGTAATTAATCGGCCTGCATATTAAGTGAGCCTTTGAAAACAATAGGGCCCGCGCATGCATGATAGCCCTTTAATCCGATCAAAGGCCACGGTGAGCGGGTCGGCCGGGGGTAAACTGCCCGCTAATCACCAGCAATGCTGTCTGTAATGAGGGCGGCCGTCGCATAAGAAAAGAGGCGCGGTGGCCCATCAGGCCATTGTGCCGCGCTGTCTAATTAGCGCGGCCAGTCAATAAACCACTCAATGGCTGATTTAATGAAGATGCATTTCAAATGACCCCTCCTTCTCGGCAAGCCCGCCAGCAGAGAACAGCTGGGCTTGTCAAACTCCAAGGCTGAGCGAAGTAGCCTCATTAATACCCCCAACACAAGTACGTGCTGCGTGCACCGTGGTGCATGCCAGCGTCTAGGAATATCCAATAAGGAGTCGAAGAAGGGCAGCGGTGCCTTTAGAAGTAATTTTTAGGTGGCACGCAAAGGGCCACCATGCAACGGGAAACGCCGAAAATTGTGCAATAAAGTGCTGCCCCATTCTAGGTTTTTATAATGGCATAAAAAGACTACAAATCCCAGAATTCAAATAAAAAAAACGGGCGTGGTTCCTCCGTTTGGAGGAAGGAGTGTCGCGCCCCCCCCCCCCCCCCCTCCCGGCAGCAACAGTTGCAAATCCATTACATGGAAAGGATAATAAACTCTGGTTATTATCCTTTTCGGTGAAAGGGGCGGGGCATTGGGGGTGATGAGCTGAGTGGAGTGCACTGTGCACTCTCCTCAGAGCGCATAGAACCCAGAGGCCACCAGAAAGCCCTCACCCCAACACCTGACACACGCAGATCGACAAGACTTATTTTGTTGGAAGGAATTTATTTTAAACGATGGGATTAAAAAACATACACAGTTAAATTTCAATTAAAAAAGCAATACAATACATCAATAACTTCATAACATTTCAATAAAACTTTCAGTCACTTAAGTCCGAAATCAATGTGACAGGATCCCTCCCCGTCCTGAACCTCCTTTGGACCACAGAGGTGAACCGTACCTCACCTGTATCCCTAGAGGGTCGGTTCCCCACACTCCACCGTCCCTTGTCCTCATGCTCTGGATTCCGCCCCCTCCCCAAACACCAAACCGCAATGGGGGTGTAACGGGGCAGCCAGGAGTGGGAGCCCCATGCCCACCCCAGCGATCTGGGCTCCCTGCCCCCCAAGGTGGTGTGTACATCCACAGGTTGGTTCAGGACTTCAGGATCCTACCTCTGGTGTTATCCAGGGGACCCTGCTTTGGGGACCCCTCTGTTGCTTAGGGTGACTTTAGTATCTCCTCTCCCGCCCAAAGGGCGACCAGGGGCCCAGAGGTCCTTCACCCTCCCCACCCCCAAACAAGCTGAGCGAGAAGGCCCAAATGTCCGCAATGAAAAGGTCCGTTCCCACCTCGGATAAATGTGCCCTATCTTTATGAAACATGTCTGTCCCTTTTAGCAGTTTGTGTGGGATGTTCCAAAAGCGGCCTGGACCAGGACACAGTCTTGATATTTCCACATTAAGTCGACGAGCGGACACATTCATGGTCCTAGATTTAGTGTTCGGACCCCAGTTGTGACGAGGTACCATATGTGACCACGCAATGGCAGCGTTCGGGAATTCCTTGGATAACCGGGTGATTTCTGTTAAAATCGCTTCTCTGAGAGTTTTGCGCCCCAGTCGAACCAGGTCATTTCCTCCTATATGTATGACAATGAGGTCCGGGAACTGGAGTCCCTCGCACCCTTTCGCCATCTTCACAAGTTGCTGCAGCTGAGTGACTCCTAGACCACCAATCCCACACCACCGAAAGGCCACATCACAAATTGCCACCAGCTTAGGCTTACGGAGCAGTTGCAACTTGTAGGCCGCCCACTGGACAAAAGAGTGCCCCAGCACCCAAACCACGTGAGACAGCATAGTAATGAAATGAAAGAAAGTAGCAAGAGTAACCAGCACGAAAGGGATCAAAAACAGAGTGTGTAACACTTATCATTGTAACTCAGGCCGTATGTAACGTTCATAACAATTGGATGACCATTACCCGATGGTCTTCACTTCTTCAGGAGACATCCCAGCACCAGCCGCTAGAGTAGCCGCCCCACTCCGGAATGAGTGCGATGAGTAACCTTGTGGATTCACCCCAGCAGCCTCTAGTGCCGCTTTCATTACTATTAAGAACTGGTAATGTGATAAGCACTCCTCGTTCTTATGAAGAAACAAAGCTGGGGCCTCGGAGGCTGGGCGAAGTGGGTGCCCAAGTGATCTGCTGGGCAGAAAGGGGAGCCGTGAGCAGCCTTAAGTTCAATGGTCAACCCTTTCCCTTGCTGATCTGTCTTGGACCTTGTAACCAAATTGTTACATACCCTGGGACAATCCGAACGTCGGCTCACTGGAGGCCCCCTGTGTAATTACCCTTGGATGACCCCACTATTTCGCCCACATGGAAAGCTCCATAAAAGGCTGTAGAGAATGCTGCCGCAAATAGTGTTGCTTCAAAGGGGGAGGAACAAACCCTCTTGAGGCTGGCTAGGAGCTCCCCAAGAGATGAGCCATTAGGGGGCGCCTTGTGTCCTTCTTTGTGCGTCTAGGCGAGCCCACCGAGTCTCAGCCCTCTTAATGATAAATGGGTTAAGCCGAGTCTCCTGATTATGTAACTTTGCAAAAAAACGAATGGCGGCAAGGTGAGCCTTTGCACAAGAAACTGGTTTACCAAGTTCCCTAAGATGACTTAAAAAACAGAAAATGGCCTGCGTTGAAAATCATTCCGTAATTTTGAGAGTGTTCAAAAACATTCTATGTTCCTAAAATGATTTTTCGTATGACCCACGTGTGCAGGTTGCTAGGGACACTGCTACTAAATTGGAGAGGGGGCGGGACTCCAATCTTCCACAGATATGCTGGGAACTCCGTCATCTTCTCCGCCGCCTGTGGGTGGAACCTCAGAAAATCCTGCATCAATGAGCGCCATAAAGCATCAGCCGCATTGTTATGAACACCCGGAACATGTCTTGCACAGAAGGTAATATTTAGTTTCAAACACACTAAGACTAGAAGTTTCAGTAATCGCAGTACAAACCTGCATGAAGCACCCTGCCTATTAATGGCTGCCACCACTGCCATGTTGTCAGACCAAAATATCACAGATCTATCCTTGAACATAAGGGCCCAAATTGTGACAGCAACCACAATGGGGAATAACTCCAAGAATACCATGTTCCCCGTAATCGCAGCATCATGCCACTCAACCGGCCAATCTCCTCTACATCAATTAGGGCCCAGGATAGTCCCAAAACCAACACTACCAGCTGCATCTGTGAAGAGACCCAAAGTAGAACTAGAGACTGGGCAAGGTGGCCAGATGACAGCCCCATTGAAATGTTGTAAAAAGGAAGCCCAGATTTGTAAGTCCTCTCTGACCTCCAGCGACAGCCTGGTGTGATGATGCTTCTCACTCAGCACTGCTATAGCCCTGGCAATGGACCGAGAAAAGGGGCATGTCATGGGAATAATTCGTAAAGTGAAATTTATTTGCCCCACCAACACTTGCAGCTGATGGAGTGTGACTTTCTTTTGTGCCAGGACTGTGTCAATAGAGCTTCTAAAGGCCATCAACTTATCAAAGGGGAGGCGACACTCACCAGCCACCGAGTCTATCTCAATCCCAACAAATGCAAGGCAGGTCGCTGGGCCTGGTGTCTTGTCTGGGGCTAGTGGAACCCCATATTCCTCAAACATGGTAGTTCAGGCCCATAAAGACCACAAAGCCCTCGCTGATCCTGGAGGGCCCAATACCAGAAAATCATCTAAGTAATGAATCACATCCTTGTGACCAGTGCGTTTGGTGAAAATCCATTGCAACAAGGAACTAACCTGCTCCATATAACTGAAGGGCACACTACAACCCATTGGCATGCATTTATCGTAATAATAGGACCTTGCAAATTGGAAACCTAATAAATGGTAATCATCTGGATTTACCAGGAGAAGCGGAAACGCTGATTCTATGTCAGTCTTAACAAGAAGGGCGCCGCGGCGCAGGTTGTGCAACTTCTCAAGAGCCTGATCCACTGTGGCATAATAAACCGAACATAGTTGGGGGGTCAATTACTTCGTCCACTGAAAACCCACGAGGGGCTGAAAGGTTATGGATTAGTCTGAATTGCCCGGGCTCTTTATTAGGGACCACTCTGAAGGGGGAACAAACATATTTACTGGACGGAGGAGAGGAGAAAGGGCCCGCCAACCTTCCCAACATCCTTTCCTTCTCAACCTTCTTCGTAACCACTCCCGGATTTCTCCGGGCTGACAATAGATGAATGCAGTAAGAGTTAGGGGACACCCTTAGGATGGGGATCCTGAAACCAAAAGAGAAGCCTTTATACAGTAAGTCTGCCGTGTCCTTATTTGGATACGACTGCAACCATGGGAGGAATGCATCAATCTGTATGGGCGAAGGCAAGGTTAATTCAGCTTGAGGGCTTACTCCCCTCCTTAACCTTCTCCTTGGATTTCTTGATGCATTTGAACTCTGAGTGAGAAGGGTGTCCACAGAAGGAGCAGTTATGTTTAAATTTGCAGGACCCCGCTGGGCATGAGCACATCTTTCTATTGAATGCCCAGCAAGAGCCCTTTTTTTCATTTGAATATTGTGTGCGAAAAGGCTGTTTCCCAGGCAGCTTGCTATTCAAGCATTCCAGCCATACATTTACCTCAGTCGGATCCCAGCTTATATCTAGATCCTCAACATTATCCCACCTGAAGTTCCTATCATATTCCAGCCACACATTACGTCCATACACAGGAAGTGCTTTCAATATCTTATTAGAATAAAAAATCATAGATGTTGCTAATTCCGGTTTCTTCTCAAGCATGACACACATATAAATATTAAACCCAAATAACCAATATGTTATACTCTCTTCGACTCTGTTTTTTTTGTCATTGGTAGATGAGGCCTTCCCCGCCTTATCTTTCAATTCTACCTCTCTTCTCTTAGCCCGATGAGTGAAAAAATGTCCACAAACTCCCCTTTCCAAATCTTTTCTTTTACCGCTGGAGGGACGTGTGATGCAAGCTTACCTGGCCGGGATAATAGAGTGTCTTGTCCAGCGCTCATCAACAAATTAACACACCCTGACTTAATTGTGTTGTTACCAGTGACCTTACCTTTGTCCAAGTTGTTGGGGGTAGGGAACTGCACGCCCGGTGACGGGATGGCACCCGAGCTTGCAGTTCCAGTAGCCGCTGTCCCAGTAATGCGTGCAGCAGTGATTGCCGAGATCTGGCACTTGAGTTCCACTAATGTATTCTTTAAACTATCTGTAGGGGCCCACAGGGTAGTTGGTGGAACAGAAGCAGACGGGGCATCAAGAATAGACAAAAGCTGTACCGCTGACAGCAGCGCTTGCGTGGTCGCATCTTGCATAGGTGCTTGAGCAGTGGCGGGGGTGGAAAGGGGTGCACTGCCCTGCACTTGGAAGGCGGGAGTAAGGACCACTTGGGCTGTGGTCTGCACCGCTTGGGTTGCAGGAAGTGTTGTTAAAGTTGACAATGCCTGCCATATATCAGTTAAAATGGACATGACCCCCAAATTAGGTGCAGGAACTTCCTTCACTTCTACCAGAGGTAGTGGATTGAGGCTGGGCCAAAGTATCCCCCGTTGATGACTGTGCGGGATTGGTGGGTAATGAGGGGACAGCGGAAGCCTGCTGCGCTGCAGTCTCAGACACCCCCCACAGGAATGTCTGGAACCTGTTTCCTGACTCTGCGCTTTACAGGAGGGAACACAGCATGGGGGGAACATGAGAGCACCTAGGGCGGTCTCCCTCTGTCCCATTGTTTTCCCTATCTGATGCAGAGTCCTCACTGTCGGATTCCCCTTCCCCTAATTTGCCCAAGCCTAATTTTAACAATTGTGACAGTTCGGGGTCCTTCCCTTTTCTCTTTCCAACCTTACTGCGATTGCAAGCCATGACCACAGATGTACTTTAACAGTGTTACAAAATGGAATTAATTGTGGACAGATCACTCTTGTGTCTTTAAATGCGCAAAAATATGTAAAAAACACAGTACTACTTTTTCCCCTCCCTGCAATTTTTCACTTAGCCCAGATCCTGAAGAGTGTTCCTGGTCCAGAACGGGCCGACCTTGTTTGCACACTTGAAAAAAATGCTAGTGGGCCGCCCGGCCAGGTCAGGAAGGCAAGGGCAATTTAAATCTATAGGTAGGGATCAGGATTCAAGGGGAACTTAAATCAATAGTTGGGGAATGTATGTAAACAAATAACTGCCTGAATAGAAAAGCTCAGATAGGGTCTTCCACAATGCCGACAACAAAGAGGAGCAGGGGGCACCAGGCAAGGCTCCCCGTTAACGCCTACTCACAGTACCCTATCCCGGGGGGTAAACGTCGGGGCTATAAGTGGCCAGAAGAATGGGCCTGAGCAGTGTGCGCACTGCCAATTGATCTCAAAGAGTGCTGCGAAGAACGGCCCGGGTAGCGTGCGCACTGCAAATTGGCTGAAGAAAACAGGCCTGAGCAGCGCTGGAGCCCCCGATGTGGCGTTTAGTGGAGCAGAATTGTGCACCGGACGTTCCAAATGTGCCCAGTGCTGCAGGCTCCGGCGGGGACAAAGGATCCAGGTTCCTGATGCGGCGTGTGAAAGTAGAGTTGCGCACCCGTTGTTCCAGGTGCCCCAACTGCCGACGTCACATCCAGAAAAGGCCGGGCCCTTTCTGGGGGGCGCACTTAAATAGCCCCCCTATCAGATGTGCGCCAGCGGGCAGACCTGGAAGTGACACGGCCCGCGCAACTCCCTTACATGCACTTCAGTCCTCACACCTCGCGAGGTGAAAGGGCGAAAGTGGCCAAGGCCAGCCCGATGCACGACTAATGCGCAAGGTTCATGCCACGGGAGCCCAGTGATCTAAGGGGCTGCGCCCCCCCATTTTGGGGGAGCGCTCTACTGTGTGTGTTTGGCCAGCCGTCTCGGGCTGGCCAAACACACATACACACAGTGCTCTCTCCAGCCAAGCAACATGGTCCAGAGCCTGGAGAGAGCCTGCACAGACTCCCAGTCTGCCTGGGAGCACCCTGGCTGGGTGCTCCCAGCCAATCCTGACACTGCTCTGAGCAGCGTCAGGATTGGGCGCAGGGCAGGCAGGGAGTCTTTACCTGCAGCAGCGATGGGAGAGGAGCGGCGTGGGAGCAAAGCAGGTAAGTGATTAAAAAAAAAAGTATGAATTTTCTCCCACGCACCTCATCGCTTCCTGCCCCCGACAAAGCCCAGTGAGCCGCTCCTGATATATATATATGTGTATATGTATATATATATGTATATATATATACACACATATATATATACATATATAACGTAGTGCAGTTATAGTTAGGGCCTTGTTTCTATAACGTTTTTTGTTCTACTAATAACTTATGCACCATTTGAAAAATCTTCCCAAAATTTACGAAAAAAATATGACGCACACTTCAGCGTGTCTGGAAAGTTTCGGGGTGATCCGTTAAGTGGGGACTGAGAAAAAAGGGGAGTCCCAAAACACTTTATCCCCATGCATTTTTCTATAGGGATTTTTAACCTCTTATGTGCGGGCGTCGGCCACTGGTCGACACCCACACTACCTCCCTGGTGCGGGTCACGACCAGTGGCCGACACCAGGGAGGGGGTTAATAAATCCTCGGGTGCGTCGCACCAGAGGATTTATTTCTTATTTTTTTGATCCCTGGGAGACACGGAAGCTCTTCCGTGTCTCACCCGCCCCCGCACAGCTGCGATCGGGGGCCAGGAAACACCACTAGACACCAGGGATTTCACTTGGGGGGTCGGCCCCCTCGGAAAACGGGCCACCCCCGGGGCATATTTAAAAAAAAAAGGTAGGTGCCCCCTGGAGGGGGCGCGATCGCGCCCCCCCAGGGGCGAAATTTTTAAAAAAATAAAAATAAATGGACAGGGGGTCGCCCGTGGGCAGGGCGACCCCCTGTGGGGGCAATATTTTTTTTAGTAGTTGTAGGGTTTCCCTGGGGGCCATTTTGGCCCCCAAGGAAACCATACAACAACTAAAAAAAAAATATATATATATATATATATATATATATATATATATATATATATATATATAGATCTAGGTATATAGATATATCTATGTAGATATATCTATGTACATGGATATATCTATAGATAGATCTATAGATATATAGAGATATATGTATATATATATATATATATATATAGATCTATCTATAGATATATCTATGTATATATATATATATATATATATATATATATATATATATATATATATATATCACTTTTGTCAATATGTGTGTGGTTTCCCTGGGGGCTGCGATCGGCCCCCAGGAAAACCAGACCCACATTTAAAAGTGATATATATATATATATATGGATTTGCCACCAGTTGTCTTGCAGTTGCAGCTTGCGTCTTCAAAGCAATGCACATACTTCAACTGACGCTTTTCAACTGTAGCTTTTAGGCAGCAATAAAAAAGTCAAGTAAGTATTGTGATTATGTTTCTGCTACAAAAGGGTCAGACTTGTCTAGTGGCAGTTTTAGTGCCATAAAGAAGCACAGAAGGTTTATATGCCTACTGCAAAGATCAAATCTGTATTTTATGTAAATAGCTGAGTACATTAGTAAAGTCAGCCATTACCTGCGCTATAATACAAATTAAATGTATGTGCGGGGTGGAGGGTGGCTATGGAGAGATGAAGGGCACTTTTTCTGGGTGGTAATGAGGGAATCCGTGGAGGAGGGAGTGGGAGCACCAATAATGATTGTTGGACTGAGCGCAGGAGGTGCTAAAGACTGTGACGAATGGTATGTGACAAGGTGTTTTTTGAGTGTCTTGAAAGAACGTGCTGATTGAGGGAAGAAGCGCAGGTAAGGTGGCCTCTACTGTTGCACATATCTCACACACACCATCGATTTTGTGACTGTCTACGTAGGCTAATGTTTTAGAGCAACAGTTTAGCCAATAGCAGAGATGGCATCTTGATGGATGACTGCTGCTGTCACTCGGGTTATAGAGGACAGCTCTGACATAGGATCAGAGACTGAGACATCAGATACTGAGACAGCATCTGAGGGATAGGACAATGGCGCAGACTCTGGGAGTGATTTTTCAGTCGGAGGAGTCCCATTCGATAACTCCTCTTCCAGTACATTATGAGGGAGGTGATGAGGAAAGTCCTGCTGTCCCTTCGCAAGCAGTCTGTGCAACTGGGTAATAGTGCGTTAGCCCAAGACATAGAGCAGGCGAATGCGGCGGCAAGCAGAGAGAGAGAGTGTTCTCTTGGGAGCTCCCCAATTTAGTTCAGCCCCAAATTCCACTGTCCAAATCGTATTGTGGAGACATCAAAATTATCTATCACAAAACAAACTGGTTTTGTAAGGCAGGCACCTGTGTTTTTGGTTCTGGGTTCGGCGGCCATATAGAGAAACACACTAAACCCAAACATTTCTGGAAACTAGACATTCGGGGGAGTCCACAGAGGTGTAACTTGTGTGGATTCCCCAAAGTTTTCTCACCCAGAATACCCTGCAAAGCTGAAATGTTGAATAAAAACTCTATTTTCCTCGCATTTCTGTCACACAAACTACAGGAATATGCTGGGATCCACAAAATTCCCACCACCCAGTGATTCCTCACCTGTCCTGATAAAAACACTACCCCACTTGAGTGCCTACACCTAGTGCCTGCATCAGGAATGGATCACCCCAGGGTCAACAGCTGCCCCATGTAAGGACCAACATTGACCGTTGTGTGATCTATTCCTGTCGCGGGCACCAGGCCTACCCACACAAGTGTGGTACCATTTTTAGCGGGATACTTGGGGAAACGCTGGGTGGAAAGAAATTTGTGGCTCCTCTCAGATTCCAGAACTTTCTGTCACCGAAATGAGAGGAAAAAGTGTTTTTTTGGCCAAATTTTGATGTTTGCAAAGGATTCTGGGTAATAGAACCTGGTCAGAGCCCCACAAGTCACCCCATCCTGGATTCCCCTGGGTTTCTAGTTTTCAAAAATACGCTGGTTTGCTAGGTGTCCCCAGGTGCCGGCTGAGCTAGAGGCCAAAATCCACAGGTAGGCACTGTTTTCTATGAAAAAATGTGATGTGTCCACGTTGTGTTTTGGGGCATTTCCTGTCGTGGGCGCTAGGCCTACCCACACAAGTGAGGTATCATTTGTATCGGGAGACTTGGGGGAACGCTGGGTGGAAGGAAATTTGTGGCTCCTCTCAGATTCTAGCACTTTCTGTCACCGAAATGTGAGGAAAACGTGTTTTTTTGGCCACATTTTGAGGTTTGCAAAGGATTCTGGGTAACAGAACCTGGTCAGAGCCCCACAAGTCACCCCTTCTTGGATTCCCCTAGGTCTCTAGTTTTCAAAAATGCACAGGTTTAGTAGGTTTCCCTAGGTGCCGGCTGAGCTAGAGGCCAAAATCTATAGGTAGGCACTTTGCAAAAAACAGCTCTGTTTTCTGTCAAAAAATGGGATGTGTCCACGTTGTGTTTTGGGGCATTTCCTGTTGCCGGCGCTAGGCCTACCCACACAAGTGAGGTATCATTTTTATCGGGAGACTTGGGGGAACATAGAATAGCAAAACAAGTGTTATTGCCCCTTATCTTTCTCTACATTTTTTCCTTCCAAATATAGGAGATTGTGTAAAAAAGATGTCTATTTGAGAAATGCCCTGCAATTCACATGCTAGTATGGGCACCCCGGAATTCAGAAATGTGCAAGTAACCACTGCTCCTCAAAACCTTATCTTGAGCCCATTTTGGAAATGCAAAGGTTTTCTTGATACCTATTTTTCACTCTTCATATTTCAGCAAATGAATTGCTGTATACCCAGTATAGAATGAAAACCAACTGCAGGGTTCAGCTCATTTATTGGCTCTGGGTACCTAGGGTTCTTGATGAACCTACAAGCCCTATATATCCCCGTAACCAGAAGAGTGCAGCAGACATAACGGTATATTGCTTTAAAAAATCTAACATTGCAGGAAAAAGTTACAGAGTAAAACATAAAGAAAAATGGCTGTTGTTTTCAGCTCAATTTCAATACTTTTTTATTTCAGCTGTTATTTTCTGTAGAAACACCTTGTAGGATCTACACAAATGACCCCTTGCTGAATTCAGAATTTTGTCTACTTTTCAGAAATATTTAGCTTTCCGGGATCCAGCATTGGTTTCACACCCATTCCTGTCACTAACTGGAAGGAGGCTGAAAGCACCAAAAATAGTAAAAATGGGGTATGTCCCAGTAAAATGCCAAATTTGTGTTGAAAAATGTGGTTTTCTGATTCAAGTCTGCCCGTTCCTGAATGGTGGAAAGATCGTGATTTTAGCACCAGAAACCCTTTGTTGATGCCATTTTCAGGGAAAAAACCACAAGCCTTCTTCGGCTGCCCTTTTTTTCCATTTTTTTGAAATTTTCACTGTATTTTGGCTAATTTCTTGGTCTCCTCCTGGGGAAACCACAAACTCTGGGTACCATTAGAATCACTAGGATGTTTGAAAAAAAGGACGCAAATTTGGCGTGGATAGCTTATGTGGACAAAAAGTTATGAAGGCCTAAGCGCGAACTACCCCAAATAGCCAAAAAAGGGCTCAGCACTGGGGGGGGGGAAACGGCCCAGCTAAGGGGTTAACAGGAATACCGCCCGAACCACTGGACCAAATTGCACCAAATTTGTCAGAAAGGTAGCTCTTGGTCCAGAAAGCGACCTTTTTGTTATTTGGTGTAAATCTGTTCAGTAGTTTTTGAGTAATTAACGAAAAAACACATATGTATTTATAGGGTTGCAAAGGCTCTGCAAACCCTCCTGATCTCGTGCTGAGATCTGATTGGCTGACAACACTTCAACAAGGAAGTGTTGGCAGCCATGTTGGAGCTGGGCTTCAACCGAGTCTCATAAAAAAAGCTTAAAAAAAGAAAAGGGGCCAGGGTAAGGACACCCTGACCCCTTAGCTCTGTTGTTAGTGTCCCAGAGGGACATACCCCAGTGCAAAAAAGCATTAAAAAAAAAAAAAAAACTGCGGAAGACGCAACAGATCCATGGAGACATGGCGGCTCCCGCTCTTGTTTAAATGCATCCCACAGGTGGGCCAAATCCAAGGGGTATTGAAATTTTGAATGTGGGGGGGCGTCCAGTCCCCCGCAGCACAGGGTCTGCCAACTCCCCGGGGATAACCTTTTAACAAATGCTGGGGGCCTAACACAACCCCTGGGACTACCACCTCCCCGGGGCTCAAATGCAGGGGGGACGCCTGGCCCCACCACAGCCCTAGAACTGCCACCTCCCTGAGGTTAAAGTCTCATCAAATGCGGGGGCGTGGACTGCCACCTGTCTGGGGCACATATAAATGAAATGTGTGGGGGGGGTCGCACGGCTCCCCCACATCCCTGGGACCACAACCCAGCGTCTACTTGAAATGTTGGAGGGAGGCCGTGCAGCCCCCCTCTTGGAGCCAATAATGCCCCTGGGGACTGCCACCCCCCAGGCCAGCTTCTGCTATGTCCTGGGGTGCCCACCCCCAAGACATAAGTGTTTGCTGTGACTCGGCGGGAGCCTTGACAGCTCCCACTAAGTCTAAGCAAACACTCCGGTTCCAGCAAGTGAGAACTGTCAACCACATGCCCCCCCTCCACAGGAATAATATATATTAACACCGGGCCCTGGGGCATGGGGTCCCCGGGGCCAAAATCGGCAAGGGGAGGGGGACTGTGTGGCCCCCTAAAAAAAAAGAATAGAAGACTGGGCCATAGGGGATGGGGTCCCTGGGTCCAAGATCAGCCTTGGGAGGGGGGGTACGTGGCCACCCTCCCCGCAAAAAATACATATATTAACGCCGGGGGAAGGGGTCTGGTGCTGAAATCAGCTGGGGTAGGGTGGCTGCATGGCCTCCCTCCCCTCAAACAAAACTAATATTAGAAGTCCGGTGTGATGGGGATGGGGTCCCGAGACTGAAATCAGCTGGGGGGATGGGGGTTAGGGGCACGCAAATTGGGGAATTCAAAATTGGTGATTGCCCATGTATGTCTTATGTTTTGACATAGAGCAACAGCTGGTAGGCTGATGTTGTTAACATTTACCTCTAAGTACAATCTGCACACGCAAATTACTGTCCTGGATCTCATATCCAGAGGGCATCCTATGGTCTGAGAGACATATAGTTTGAAAACTAACTGTGGAGTGAAGTGACTAGGGGTTGCTGATTGTGTTTACTGTTTAGAATTAGAAAAATAGTGATTCATATTTAGTAAATAGTTGATATGTTTATATTTTTCATGCTGATGGTGAGTGCAGTGTGTATGAGTGAAGTGGCCACTGTGTGATGTTGTGGTGTAATGTTGCGTAATGTTCTTTTAATGTGTTTTGTATAATTGACAAAGACAAAAATTGCAAAATTTTCCTGCTTTAAAAAATATTTGTGTACGTTTTAAAAGAAGAGTAGTATTTGACCAGATAGGTAAAAATGTTAAATTTAGACATATTGGGAAGACGAGTAATTAGGAGACTCATTTAGCACATTTTCAGAAGGTTTTTACCAATACTCAGAGAAAATTACAACAATATTGTTTAGAATAGTTTAAAGCCACCCAAAAACATACCTATCCCTGGCTAAAAGAAGAGACATCTGATGATAAAATAATTGACTATTTTGTGACATTTCTTAGGAGTAAATATGAAGGAACTAAATTACAAAAAAGAGAAACTATTGTAGCTTCGTGGCAAATATTTTTTGAAAAATCTCAGGACCCCTTAAAAATTAATACCCCTAGTGCCCCATCTGTTTCCCCAACCCATACGGATCTATGGGTACCTCCCCCCAGGTACCCAGTATTTTCCCACTGGTCCAGCGACAAGAAGTCGCAGTGGGATTTGAGAACCTTAAAAATGAGACCCCTTCACAATCCACACAAACTGTCCCTATTGTTGCTCCACAAATGCCAAAGCCAAAATATGTGTGCACACCTAGGCAGCAAGCAAAGATGAGTGAATCACAGTTTTTACGATAATTAGAAGCACAGTCCACCCTACATTTAGACCCAGTCTCTCCCTAGGAAGACAGAAGCAAAGAACAAAGTCCAGGGAATAGTGATGACCAGTCACACATTTCATCAGCAACATTACATTTGTTGCAGAGGAGGGACACAACTGGAAGGGTAGTTAGGGAACAAATGTCTACCTCGCAGTGAAAAAAAGCAGTTGATGTTAGATGGAGTGACTATGTGAACAGAACTGCTAGTATGGCACGATGGCCAGCATCCCAAGAAAAAGATAGAACTGAAGGTAGTTTACCACGTTGGCAGAAGGAGAAGAGGAACATAATAGTTTCACCAGAAAGTGTTCAAGAGTGATTATCACAAAGTGAGAATAGGGGAAATAAAAGGGAAGGGAGGAAAGAATATCATGATTACTTTTTAAGACAGATTAAGGGAGATTTTGGGAAAGTAACCAATAGGATAGAGGCTTTACATAAGTGTGTGGATAGCTTGAGTGAGCTGCTTCGACCCCCAAAAGTTAAGCACTCTATCTATGATATTGATATTCAAGAAAGACCCCTTATTGATCTGGATCACACAAAAAGTTAAAGGGTATTATCTGATTGTGTTCATATTAGAAAGGGAGAACAGGAGATGTTTTCCAAAGTTAGGAAAGCTTGGGCGACGGAGCTTGAGAGATTGTGATTTTAGGAAACATATGGCCAACCAGACCCATGGATGGGATCTTGTGAGGCTATGAGAGGATTGACACTACAGGATAGACCAGTGCAGCAAATGAGTATTCAATCAGTTTTGTACAGTACAGATCTCACCCTTAGTGAGATAGTTGCAAAAGGAGAGAATAGCTGGAATGTTGTGCCATATGTAGAGAAGTCAGTGGATTGGACTTAACGACTAGCATCACAGATGAGTCCATGGCCACCAGAAGAATCTTTTGATCCACATGATATGGCAAATGCAGAAGATTGCATTCTTTATGGGGAGGGAGATCCCGACTGGGATTATCTGTGACTGGGATGTTTGTGTGTATGCAGAATTATGCTAGACAGCATAATCCCCAGCGTTCTACCACTTTCTTTCAGATGTCCCTGATACACAAGTGATATGGGGCACCTCAATGCATTCCATGGCCACAAATGGACAAATCTTTAAAAAAAATGTTGCCTGCTAACAGAGGGAGCAGGGAAATGGATTAAAGCTTTTGAAAAACCAACTGCAGGTATTACCTTACAAGTAAGGGACATAAAAAGTCTGCTTGGTTCTCCATTGGAGATGAAACGGACATTGTTTTTAAAAAGGCTGGAGTAAGAAATGTTTCTCTCACTGAAACAAGATATGATGGGTCTCCATTTAATTTAGTAAGGGCAGAGATTTGGAATCAGTTGAGGAAGATGTATCCTGATAGGTCAGATACTGGATCTTTCATGACTTGGTCAATGCAGCCAAATGAGGATCCCACTCAGTTCCTTAATAGGATGAAAGAGAAATGGATCCAAGAAGTAGGCCAGGATTTGGGAGATACCAGGAAGTAAAACCGTATTATTTTATAACATGGTGAAAAAAGGGTTACCTCTAAAATAGATGATAGCCTAAAAAATATAGTGGCATTAGAAGCCACACCGTGGACAGAGATACAAGCACACATAATTGATTTTTATAAGAAGAAACAGGAAAAAGAGATTATTTCTATGGGAGGATATGCACAATGAAGATGCCAGCAGAGAATTTCTATGTGTGCAGTATTGTCAGAGGCGCACAGGCCAGGTGATGAACCCACTATGACGGCAGCTATAATGACAAAAGGTATGCATTCCTCAGGGATACAGGAGCAACTAGTGAAGATGGAAGTAGAAGGGAGGTACACTGATGGCTGTTTATTATTTTCTCCAGCTGCCCCAGCTAACTTATTAGGAAGAAATTTCATGGCCAAATTAAATGTGAGTATTCATTTTGAATCTGATGGTACCATGATTTTTTTTGACCGTGGAGTTTCACATTCCAGGGAGATGGCAGTAATAGTAGATTCCTCCACTGGAGACCAAATCAGAGCACGACCTGTCGATATATGGAGGCATCTACAACAGCGGTATATACAATCATAGCAGAGACACCAGAGTTATTGGGAAAGGAGGTTCACTTACCTAAAGAATTCCTCTTTTGGCAGCAAGGGCAAGACTTTTAGGATGTTTAGTAACCAGATTTTAACCACACATTTTTGTATTATTTATTTTTGTATTATTTTTTCATCTTTTCACTCTGGTCAATATTTAGTAAGGTGGACAATAAGAACAGTATGATTTGGGGAACTTATAGTCCCTAACTAATGGCCCATTTGGGCCTGTTTTGATTATAACAGGGACTCTAGCCCACTTGGGCAGTATTTTGTAACAGTTACTAATTGGACCATTTTTCTGATTTTTCTGACAAGGAGGGAAGTAAAATTATGCTATAAAAAAATGATGGTGTAAATTATGGTCAACAATCACGGTATATTTATGAAATAAGGTTGTTACAAGTCAAGTTCCCCCATGTGTCAAAAAAATTATTGTATGATTGGATATATATATACAACATTTATTATGATATTTGTTGGATGTTTATTTATGACAATGATTCTAATTGTAACCAAAAGGTACTTTACTTTTTCTTTGTGTTCCTATTTCAAAAATATGAAGGTTAATCAGGATTCAGATTGTGTGTAATACTATTCTAAGATGGTGTCCACACTAGTACTATGGCATTGGTCCTTTTATTGTTTCTATTTTATTTAAATTTGTTTGGTAACTACACTCCCGTTACCCGTGCCAAAGATCTATTTTGACCAAAACGCGTCGGGAGAGGCTTACAATAAATGAATCTTTGCACTTTACAAGGCTGAAGCTTCCCTCTAATGATGCTGTATCTATTATTTACAGATGGTAGACTGCTAGGTTGTGTTTTAAAGACATAAGTACCAGATTGTGCTTTTTGTTATTTGGTGTAAATCCGTTCAGTAATTTTGGAGATATTTAACGGCAAATAAATTTGTACATCTGTGGCTGTGAATCATTTGCAAAATTCGTGAATTTGTGTGAATACAGGGGTGAAAAGTAGCGTTGCTGACCGCGACCTGACTGGAAAGTTGAGACCATCATTTTATTTCACGGGACACAGTCCCTGGAGGTGAAAACTCAAATTGAAAGTTGCATAAGGGGACAGGGTGAAGGTACCCTGATCCCAGTGGTGTGATATAAGTATGTTTTAGGGGTAAATTATAGGTTTAGTATAATTATGCATCACAGTACGTGATATTCGTGAAAATTTGTGATTTTTTGCGAATTCCCATTAATTATTTGGAAAATATTCACGATTATGAAAAAAATCAGAAAGAAACCCCCCAGACTCATTCATATACTTATTAATTCACTCGTATATGCACTCAGAGGCTCAGGCACCCACTCACACATTACTCAGACACTCATTCACCCACTCACACATCCACTGACAGAGACAGGCCCTGTGGTCAACCTGTGCTGCGCACGGCCAACGGCCATTTGTGGAGCGGGGTTGAATGGTTATAATGGCTTAGCTGAAAGGCCATGCGTGGAGGTCAGAATAACGTATATTAATTAAAATTACTTTATATAAAAACATAGAAATTCACTGAAAAAAACAAAGCTTACATTGACGTTATAGTTAGGTTCTGAATTTATTCGTCAAAACCATAGACATTCAGCAGTTAGAGTTCTTTCAAGTAACTATAACTCGTGCCCTAAGGTAACTATAACTCACACCTTCGCCATGCACAGCTTATTACTCCACATATTATATCATTGATGAGATCTTGTATGGCATCTTTGATATCACTGCAATGTTTTCAGTAACATTATTGATAAGAAAACTATGCATGGCAAAGGAGCGAATTATTGTTACTTGAAAGAACTCTATTGCTACTGAATTTCTATGGTTTTGTACGAGTAAATTCAGAACCTAGAGTCCTTAGGGTCCACTGACTCTGGCTTCACAATAGTGAGGTCAAAAAAATATACAGAGGGCCCTATCTTAATCTTATCCTTCATTTCCTCTGTTAAGTGCAAACCCAGCTGGTTACATAGGGCCAATACTTGATCATGTAATTTGCTAAGAGTGACTTGATCCTCATCTTTGGCTTCCTTTGTACCAATTACAGCTGGGCAGCTGTGGGCATGGGGGACTCTGCCAGTGCCATAACCTTTATAGAGGGTGCGTTTTGGACCAAATCACAGGCCAACCTGAGGTTGGGTTGGTAGCTACCTGCCTAACAATCTCTTATGGCTGCCTATGGTCTTAGTACTTCATGTGAAATCCATTAGTTACAGTTTACTGAGCTAACTGTAACTCATGCCCCTGCCATGCCCTGGCATGGCCTCACAAATCATATCACATCTCTTATTAAAGGTTCAATGACATTATTGTTGACATCACTGATGACATGCAAACTTGCCAAATCATGTCTTGTTGATTACCCACAAAAGTTCAGATATCTGTAAATGCTTTGCTACAGGGCGACTGTTGTACGTTGTAGAGGCTAGCTCTCCTAAGAGGCTTTTAACTCTCTGACAGGATTGGTCACCACATCGAAAAGGGTACTTAGAAATGAATACTGTAGACACCAGGTAGTTGCCCGCCCATGTGTGCTCGATTGTCCACAAGAGTTCGGCTATCTGCAAAGTGTTCAGTACAGGATGAAGCCGGCACATAGTAGGGTCCTCACCACCTAAGGGACGTTGGGTGTGTAGAGGGAGTGGGCTCTCTCTGGAGCGGTTCTGCACAGGATAAAAAGTGTTTACATATTACCCTAGGTACTTTCAAATCCAGATGTAGCTGATTACCTACAAGAGGTCGGCTTTCTGCGAAGGATGCAGTACAGGGCAAAGGCTGTGCATAGTAGGGGACATCACCTACTGGGGCTTGGGTGTGAGGATGGAGTGGGTTCTCCATCAAAAGTTGGCCACCAGGCAAAGATTGTCTGCAGCACAGGCTTACCTACTTATGTCTGGTCCATTGCCCATAGGAATTGGTTATCCACAAAATATTTGGTACAGGGCAAAGGCTGTGGACAGGAGCACCTTGGTTCACCAAAGAGAGCTTGTGTGTGTGTGAATGGTAATTTATGGCTGGGCTCCTGGTTTTATGGGATTTATTTTTTTAACATTTCCATTTGTATTTATCTATATTTATTTTGTGCCCATCTTATTGGTATTTATACATATTTATTTTGTGAGTTGTGAACAGATAACTCATATATTTTTGCATTTATTTAATAGATAAACATGCACTCATACCTTGATGCCTGCCAGGTTTTAGCACATTG
Organism: Pleurodeles waltl; assembly: GCF_031143425.1. Taxonomy (NCBI): domain Eukaryota; kingdom Metazoa; phylum Chordata; class Amphibia; order Caudata; family Salamandridae; genus Pleurodeles; species Pleurodeles waltl. The sequence continues at coordinate 156,559,392 of NC_090447.1, forward strand.
CATAGCCAAAAATAATAAAATAATAAACCCACATTAAACAATTTAACATAATAGCACAAATACATGTTGAGCTATGCAATACTTTAAGAAAATCTCATTGAGCTTTGTAACTCTCCAAGCTACCAATATGTACAGCTATCAGCCTGAAAGTCATTAAACTCAGACTAAAGAATCACAGAAAAGAAGCCAAATTATCTGTAATGTTTCTGCCCTTAAAAGTATATATAGACAGGAAACACAATGTTTTCTGTCTGTATTTACCTGTACAAATCAGTAAAAAACAGGGAGTCCTATTTAGGGTACACACAGTTCTGCACTATTTAGCACTTAACTTCGTATCTGAAATCCTCTACTGGTTTATAGGTTAATTTAGATAGTTATAGGTTCAATGAAGTCAGCAATCATGTTATCAGTTATGTCATCAATTGTCATTTGAGATTTCATCACTGATATCATTAATGATGTCATTTGAGATTCCATCACTAGTGTCATTAATGGAGTCATTAAACATGTCATGAGTGATCTGATAAGTGAGGTCATAAAAAGGGCATGTCAGGGGCGCAAGTTATAAATAAATAGCCCAGTAAACTATGACTGTTAAGTGGTTTTTGTTTTGTGTTTCAAATATGACATTATGACTGACATCACCTAACTATAATGTCACTTTAACCTTTGCTTTGTTCAGGTTCTGTGTTTTTTAAAAAGTGAACCAGGATATAAGTTCCATAACCACCCTCTGCAGGCTACAACAACCATGTCCACCTGAAGCCAAGTGCTGTGGTCAAGCTGCCACAGGGGGCTAAACCATCCACAGGCAGACAACAGCCCACAGGTCTCTACACCACGTCACCCTTTTTAAAAATATTGTTTTACGCTTCTGCGGGAGGGCACTGGGGCTTGCTTTTTGCCATGGGACCATGACAGCCTTTTTCCTTTTTGTCTCCATGGAGGGTTTCCCGGGACTCCCCACAAGGGCTAGGGAGTAAGGGTATCCCTACCCTGCACCCTTCTATGTTTTTATACTGTTGGAAATGGCCTTTTCTGCATTGTTTCACCTGACGTTTTGCCTCTGACTTTGTGTTTTTTGATCTTGTGCTAAATTTCATTCATGCTGGCTTTAGGACTCTGGGCACTTTACCATGCTGACCAGCGCTAAAATGCAAGTGCTCTCCTTCTAAACTATACTGGTAATTGGTGTATCCATGATTAACATATTTTATTTACTAGTATATCCCTAGTACAGTGCACTGTGTGTACCCAGGGCCTGTAAATCAAATCTTACTAATGGGCCTGCAGCACTGATTCTGCCACCCACATGAGTAGCCATGTAAACATGTCTCAGACCTGCCACTGCTGTGTGTGTGAGGGCAGTTTTAACTGTCAGTTCAACCTGGCAAGTGTACCCACTTGCCAGGCCCAAACCTTCCCTTTTACCACATGTAAGCCACCCAAGTCACCCCCATGGGCAGGGTGCAGTATAATTAAAAGGTAGGACACATACTGCTGTGTTTTACATGTCCTCATAGTGAAATACTGCTACATTTGGTTTTCCCTATTGCAAGGCCTATCCCTCCCATAGGTTAACATGGGGATTGCCTATTTATCAAGCCTCAGGGACCAAGTCCCTGAGTCCTGTAATGGGGGCCTCTACAGTTCTCTTCATGTTGCAGCCAGCCAAATACCAGCTCTTGGTCCCACAGGTCTGACCTATTAGAATGCTTTATTTTGCTGTTGTTTAGGGTCGAGAGTGCATGCGCTCTAGCCTGCTGTAATTTCTCTCTGGGCTTTTAACCGTGCCCACTGCACGCCCATCAGTTTAGTTGGTTTATGGGCTTGCCTTTTAAAAATCGCTTGATTTTATTTGTGAAAGGCATGCATACATCATGCCTTTTTCAGTGTTTAGCCCTGCTCGAGTGCACCGGGCAACTACTGAAAACATATGAGGTTCCATGTTTTCGGCATGGTTTCTGGCCTACCATTTCTTTTTATTTCCTACGCAGTGCGATCTCGCTGCACATTTGCCGATATGTTTGACTGCAAGCGAACTTCTGTTTCATTTTGTGTGCTCCTTCACGCTCATGGCGTGGTGCTTTAAATCAGCTTGCTTATGTAAAACTGTATTACTTTTCATTTTAATTTTATGTGGCAATAAAAGTCCGGTTAGGACTTCACAACGCTAATAGCTCTAAGTCGAGCAAATGCGAGACCCATTGAATTGCAAATGCTTGTTTACCAAGGGACTCCCACGGGAGCCCCTCAGTGAGTGATATAACTTTTTTTTTAACATTAATTTTCTCTAAAATGTCTAACCAGATTTTTACCAAACCACAAAAAGTATATTTTCTGGATCAAGAACTAGCTTTCTGCCAAATTGAGTTTAATTCTGTTCAGCTGTTGTCTCTGTATTGTTGTCTATTATTCCCTATTGAAACTGCAGGGGAAAAAGCATTTTGCCTCCCCACTTTCCATGGCCCGTGTTGAACTCTGATCCCACCCACCTCGACCTCTCTTGACGTCTATATCTAATAACCAACATATATAATTTTAAAAGGATATATATACTTTCCAAGCGCCTCTTACCCCAGTCCCTGTGGCAGCGGTGCATGTGCGGGTGAGGCAGCACAAAAGCCCCAATCCTGCGCTGAATCACACGCACTCCAAACAGAGTTGCCAAAAACACAGTTTATTTTACAAACTTGTCTAAATTCATCGTCAGCAAAAGAAAACCATCCTACGCGTTTCGGCACACCTGGCGCCTTGATGACAGGCATACACACTTGCACTCTGATCCTACCAACCTCGACCTCCCTCAGCGCCTTTTTCTAATAACCAAGATGTATAATAACCAACATATATAATTCAAAAATTATATATATATATATATATATATATATATATATATATATATATATATATATATATATATATATATACATATACATATATACATATATATATATATATATATACATATATATATATATATATATATATATATGTATATATATATATATATATTGAAAAAACAAAGGTAAAGGTGTCTGTATAGTTAGGTATGGTACGATTATAGTGTATGTTTAAAACAACCTAGAAACAACAAGAGGTTAAAGTGACATTGTAGTCAGGTGTTGAATAAGAAAGTTGCCAGTTATAGATTACTGAGCTAACTGTAACTTGTACCCCTGCCAGTCACTGCTTATAACCTCACATATTACATTACTCATGAAATGTTAAATTACATAATTGATCAGATCACAAATGTTTCTTGGTCCCTGCTTGAAACATCAGTGAAAAACATTCAAGGTAGGAGCTGAGGTGAGTGAACTTTTTCTTGGAATCTTTCGTGCAGACTCATCAAATTGCATCAAAGGTAACAGAAAAACAAAAAACTTTCTTAATATGACCTAGCTATAGCTACACAGTGGCAAGCTGATACATTTTCTTGATAATTATTCCTGCACACTGCCTGGGAATAGGCTTGCTAGACACTCTGGAACTAAAGACTTTGTCAATGTGCTAACCCGAAATAACCAGTTTGACTGCAACCACCTGCAACCCACTGAGCACTATACATATGTGGTGCTTTTCAGGTAACTGTCAATCTTATAAGAAATCACAGAGACAGTTTGTGGAATTTAAACCCTCTTTAATAATGGGAAGGGATTCTCAATATTTTAAAGGATCAAAACCATGTCATAGTACACACAATATGAATAACTATTATAAAATCACAAATCAATCATTTAGTGATGGCCAAATTTAGCAATAAGATGAACGACAAATAATACTGTAGCATATTGGTAAAAACATAATCTTCCATAACATTGGAATTACTAGCTGAACCGTCATCCTTTTGGTAGACTAAACGTCCCCTAGCACCAAACCAAAGGAAAAGGCCTACTTCTGAGTTTCTTAGATGGCTCACACCCACATACCTTCTCTGCTAATTATGCCAATGTTTAGTGAAAGTCATCTCTGTCTTTTCACACTCTGGCCCTCATTACTAGTTTGGTGGCCCGAGGACTGCCGCGGTGGAGGAGGCAGTCTCACTGCTGCGGGCCCAGTGGAGTAGACTGGCCTATTATGACCATGGCGGTGTCCTGAACGGAACACAGCCAAGTCACCGCCAAAACCGCCAGTGCGGATGGGCCGCCGCAGCTGGCAGTAGACATCTCCAGGCCAGTGGGAAGCATGTTTCCACCGACCATATTATGAGGTCGCACACCGCCAGGATCTCCGCCTCGGTTGCCACATCATGAAAAGCCTAGTGGCAACGAAACACATAAAAGGGGACACTCACCTTCAGGAACACAGGCACATCCGCTGCCGCCATGGAACCAGAACTGGAAGTATTCCCAATGCTCCTGCTGGCCATACAACTCGAGAACCAGCGATGGTGACAGAGACATCAACCGTAAGTACACCCGCCTAGTGCACACTGGAGGGAAGGCCATTAGTACACCCCCACACACAACACACACATACCTGGCACGGCTAAAGGCTGCCACACACACATGCAAACAAACACCCATACCAACACACACACACACACACACATACACACATTCACACACAAACCACACACGTACCAACACACACACACCAAATTGCACATATGCTACACATACATGTGGAAGGAAAGCCAGGACAAGTATATTACCCTCAACAGCAAGGGGTCCCTGGTGCAGATATATTAAAGGGCAATGGAAACATACTTACCATAGAGGCCTGTTGGTATGAAGGTGTGCCTTTGATGGGTGAAGGGAGAGGGCTGTGGGATTAGGAACAGGTAGTTGGAGGGGGGACGGAAGAAGAAGGGACACTGGCTGCCGTCAATGAGGAGGCTAGAGCCTGAAAGGATCTCTGCAGGGTAGCCAGGGCACCGTGAATGCCTTCAAGGTAGGCATTGGACTGCTGCATCTGTGATGCCAGTACTTGGATGGCATTCACGATGGTTGACTGCCCAACAAAGATGGACCTCAGGAGGTCAATAGCCTCCTCATCTAGGGCAGTAGGGCTGACTCGGGCAGAGGCAGAGGTGTCTGTGGTGAAAGTGATGCCCACCCTCCTGGGTGAGTGGGCACGGTGCTGATAAGTGGGTTGGCAGACAAGAATGGAGCTGGGATGGTCCCAGATGGGTCCACCACAACCAGGGAGCATCCACCAGAGGAGGAATCTGAAGATGTTGTTGTCGATCCTGTCTCCTCCGTGGTACTCCCCTCGCATCCCACTGGTCACCTCGGCTCCGCTGGTATCAGCCTCCTGGGTACCGTGGGCTGCAGCTTCCCCACTCGCCGGTGCCCCTTCTCCTTCTCCTTCGCCTGATGATGCTGATGCACCCAAAGGCAGAGGAGGAAACAGAGGGTGGGTGGCAGAGAAAGACAGGGTGCAATGGGTCAATACCAACCTTACATTCACACAGAGTAAAATCATAATAATTTGCTGCTATGCCATGGCAGGTCATGTCGTCACCTGTACATGCTACAACAGTAGGACACCATGGGAGAAACTACAACAATGCTGAAGTAAACTGCTGATGGTGGAACAGTAGCACTCATGTACTTGATGAGGGTCATACTAGTCACACTTACCCAGTGCCTGGCACATTCTCATGGTCGTGTATGGAGAAATTTCCTGCACTCCTTACTCGACAGAATCCTTCATGGGTAAGTAGCATGCCTACTAATCCATTGACAAATAGCACAGTGACATCTGGGACCACTGTGCCTATCTACACATACAGTACATGGCAGCTGAGTGAGGACTCACTAATGACCTCTGTCACAGTGGTAGGCTGATACTGATGGCAATGCCCTGACACCTCCGGTGTACTGATGCTGACGGTAGCAGCTGGGCTCTTAAACCTTAATGAGGCCACACAAATCCCACATTGGAAGTAAAAGCTCTCATAAGTCACTGTCTGCATGGTTTGGGCACACATCTATGAATCTAATCCTGCCAGGGTGGCTCATACCCATTGTCGGCGTGCAACTACCAATGACCTACGCTACATCTTCCCACTAGTAGTCAACCCAAAGTCATACAAGCATAACATTGTTGAGGTGTAAGTGTGTACTCATTCCCTGTTGGCTGCTGTGCTGCCCTCAAGCACCCATCCACCTCATTGTTGCCAAGATACGGGCCAACAGGGGGTCAGGGTCCGACGGACACCCCTCTCTCGTTGGGAGGATGTGCACAGCTGGGCCTCTGCGGTCTTACGTGCCCAGCGTCTCAGGTCCTCCTACCGCTTTCTGCAGTGAGTGCTCCTCCGCCTATGGACCCCCAGTGTCCGCACTTGCTTAGGGATGGTACACCAAATCCCCTTCTTCTGATGGTCGCTGACCTGCAGGGGTGACACAGACAGACGGACAAAGTCATGTAGAGTGGCATTACAGGGTCAGCAGTGGACATCACCCATCAGACACATCTCATGACCACACTCACGTGTCATCACGCCACTAACACTCAGACTCATCACCCATCTCCATGCATCCATTCCATCTACCACGTTCCAACGTCTTTCATCCTCACACACATCACTATCAAACAGGATTCTGACATAGGACTCGCCTGCTGCTCTGGCACCCCATACACCTGTTCATACAGGGGTAGGACCCGGTCCACAAGCTTGTCCAGCTCCTCCTGGGTGAAGGCTGGGGCCCTCTGTCCTGCAGGACGTGGCATATTGGCTTCCAGAGTTAGTACACAGCAGCACACGCATTGGAGGTCTTGCTTGCACGAGTGTCTGGAGTCAAGTGAGCTATGCCACAGTAAATGGCGGTCACGCCCGCCTCGTACATGACCGTCACCACCAGCAGTGATCACCATTGGCCCCAGTCTCCCATAGGCAGCAATGTTATCCAATGAGGAATTGCATGGTGGATGAGACCGCCTACCGCCATGACGTCTAACGCCGGCGGAATGAGGTCACTTCCATCTGTCCTGTGCATGCAGGACAGGCGGCTGCCATTTTACAAGCAATAAGTGATTAGTAGATTAATTTTAGGTGCGTCATGGATGAAATATAGTCACAACTGCATAAATTGACAATGTCCACACATTGCATACATCAAGTTTTAAATTCGCCCCCCTCCTATTCCCAGACAAGGTGCAATGGTGATGATGAGATATGCCTCTGTGCACAGGACCCTAGTCGACCTTGCTACCTTGGAAGAGAGACACGTCATGTAGACATATCGTCTGAACGGTCAGACCATCATGGAGCTGTATACCCCTTTGGAGCCTGATCTGTTGCCTGCCATACGTATCCCAATGTCATCGCTCCCTTAGTGCAAGTGTTGTCAGTTCTCTACTTCCTTGCCTCAGGGTCGTTTCAGATGACAGTGGGCTTGGGAGCAGGGATGTCACAGCCCATGTTCAGCAATGTGTTGAAGGATGTACTGTGGGCTTTGCTCAGACATCTGCCCTGCTACATCAGGTTCCCCCAACATGCGGATTTGGCCACTGTTAAAGTTGCCTTCTACAATTTGGCATATGTCCCTCATGTGATAGGGGACATAGATGGCACTCACATTGCCTTGGTACCACCCAGGATAAATGAACAAGTGTTCAGAAACCTTGAAAAACCTTTATTCCATAAATGTCCAGGTGGTGTGTCTCGCTGACCAATATATCTCCCAGGTTACGGCCAAGTTCCCTGGTTCTGTGCAGGACTCATACATTCTGTGGAAGTCCCACACAGGATGGCACAACTACAGAGGGACCGGGCCTGGCTCATCTGTATGTATCCAATAGTATGTGTGCCACTGTAATCTCGCCCCTCTTCACAAACTGTCCTGTGTTCCCATTGCTATTGTCTTACCTTTGTGCACACAGGTGACTCTGGCTACCCTGACCTTCCCTGGCTGCTGACACCTGTGAGATATCCGACTACAGATGGTGAAAACCATTTCAATTAGGCCCATGGCAGGAAGAGGCATGTCAAGGAGAGGACCTTTAGGCTACTGAAGGCCAGATTCCGCTGTCTACACGTCTCCAGAGGTGGTCTACTCTACAAAGCACTTAAAGTTTGCCAGATTGTTGTTGCCTGCTGCATGCTACACAATCTGGCCCTGAGGCACCACATCGATTGATTGCTGGATGTAGAGGAGGTGGCATCTAGGCCAGTGGCTGATGAAGGGGACATGGTGAGTGATGAGGAGGAAGATGATGAAGATGCAGCTGACTCTAGAGTAGAGTTAATTCAATAATACTTCCCATGAGAAACAGGTATGTGTCAAGTGTTTTGTATGTGACCTGTGCTCCTGTCTGCCTTGTGACATAGCTCCTCCTGGTGTCTGTCATCAGTGGAGGTGTTGAGTGCAGCTCTCCCTCTGGGTGGTTTTAGGGGGGAACATTTAGCCCATCAGGGAAGGTGTTACTCTTCAATGGCAGTGCTATTTTCACTCTGCTGTTGTGTTGCATCACTCATGCAATTTATTGTCCATGTGCTATATTCCCTGTACTGCTTTGTCAACTGCAATTGTAGTGTCAAACATAGTGGCGTCATTAGTATTGCTATTTATCCTCACAGTCCACAATGGGAGAGTGTGTAACGCAACTGTTACTGACTGTGGAACAGAAGTTGAGTTTTGTTAGCTGTGAGGGAAGGACCATTGGGTATGGATGTCTTGGAAATGTAGATCTGACATGGGCATATGGTTTGAGATTCCACCTGCCAAATCACACTAGACACTGTACTGCATGTGTGTTGAGTGGCCAACATTGACTCCTACCATGATAGTTGTCCCTGTCTTGGTCTATTTGCAGGGCATTCTTGTGGTGCAACTCTGGTTCCTGCCTTGCCTGGTGGCTCCCTTGACACATGTATCCAGAATATGTCTGCTCTACTATCAAGCTTGCTGCATATTGCTCCCCCTTCTGTCTATCTCACAGACACTTGCAGGACAATAATTTGACTGTAATGACATGTTATACAACATAAACTCTTACTTATTATAATAATGACATGTGGGCAGTAGCTGTGCGCAAATGTGTTTAATGTTATTCACAAGTGCAATGGGTGATGAGTGGGGTAATGGTGGATGAAAATATTCAGAGTTGTTGTCCCAGCTGTAGGTAGTCCAGGTCCAGTATCCAAGGGGCCACGGGAAAATGGAGACATGGCATTTGACAGTCAACAGGGTGTGTCAGACAAGGAAGAATGTTCAGGAGAGGGTCATTTACTGGCAGTGGTCTTGGTCTTGGCATTAGGTCCTGCAAGATGTCTGGATGGACCTCCTCACTTGTGTGGGGGTTCCTCAGCAACAGGGGGAGAGGTGCTGGTGGTCTGTGGGTCCTCTGGCAGGGCCTCCATTCCACTAGCTGCCGCAGAAGTGGAGGGCTCTGATGGAATGTGACTACTGGAAGGGAGCTGCTGGTGGGTGGTGGATGCATGCAGGGTGGTGGTCAGTTCCTTCAGTACCCCTGCAGTGGAGGTAATGGTGGCAGTGAGGGTCTACCACTGCTGCCTGGTGGTATTCCTTCTGCAGCATCTGGTTCTCTTAGATGGTTGCGAGGATCTCGCTCATAGTGTCCTGGGACTGGTGGTATGCTCCCAGGACTTGGGAGATAGCCTCCCAGCCAGTTGTTTGGTGTGGGTGCCCCAGCCTGTGGACCACAGGTGCTCCCTCACTGCCCCTGGCCCCTGTCCCCCTGGCACAGTGTGCTCACTCCCAGTTGCACCAGAACCATCATCGTCTTCGGTGTGAAACCTTGACTCTGGTCCCTGTTCTGTGGGGCACACTGCTGATTGACCTGTCCTTGGGACACAGTTTGGTGATGAAAGGTTGGATGTGCTATAGTATCCACATGGGTGGGGGACTCCGATGTGTCCATGGTGGGGCTGGTGGTGGTTGACTGACCAGTTGTCCCAGATGGCCCAGGCAAGTCGTCAATAGCCAGACATCAACTGGGGCCTTCATCCTGGGGAGGGCTGTCTATCTCTGGCTTCAGCCGCCGGGTGGCAGTGGCAGCGTGACCTGTGGATGGAAAGGGAGGGAATTAATTGTGCAGATGTACTTGCTCGTATCATCATCTTATGCATGGAGTAGCTTGACTTGCTTTCCAGTAATGGCAATGACAGCTGCAGCACTGCAGACATTGCTTGCGGGTGACATATTGTGGCATTGTTTCCATTTTCCATTGATAGTTGAGAATTGTGGATAGCTTTGCTGTCATTGCCATGTGTTGGAATGCAGCTGAAGCATCCAGTTGGTGTGGCATGTGCTATGGTTTTCCATGCAGGTGTTCTACTGTGAAGTGGGACTGTGAAGGTTTGGGACCGTCTCTCTCCCGCATTGTGGGAGTTGTGGTGCTTGGAATTGTGATTGGTATCTGTGCATTAGGGAGGGACTGTGTGGGGATAGTGGCAGTGGGGTGGTGTGGCATGCAGGTGAGGGGTGTGGGATGTAGGAAAGTACCATCTTGCCTGGCATGTTACCCCCATTTTTCACTGTATATATGTTGTTTTAGTTGTATGTGTCACTGGGACCCTGCTAGTCAGGGCCCCAGTGCTCATAAGTGTGCCTGAATGTGTTACCTGTGTTATGACTAACTGTCTCACTGAGGCTCTGCTAATCAGAACCTCAGTGGTTATGCTCTCTCATTTCTTTCAAATTGTCACTAACAGGCTAGTGACCAATTTTACCAATTTACATTGGCTTACTGGAACACCCTTATAATTCCCTAGTATATGGTACTGAGGTACCCAGGGTATTGGGGTTCCAGGAGATCCCTATGGGCTACAGCATTTCTTTTGCCACCCATAGGGAGCTCTGACAATTCTTACACAGGCCTGCCACTGCAGCCTGAGTGAAATAACGTCCACGTTATTTCACAGCCATTTTACACTGCACTTAAGTAACTTATAAGTCACCTATATGTCTAACCTTTACCTGGTAAAGGTCGGGTGCTAAGTTACTTAGTGTGAGGGCACCCTGGCACTAGCCAAGGTGCCCCCACATTGTTCAGGGCCAATTCCCCAGACTTTGTGAGTGCGGGGACACCATTACACGCGTGCACTACATATAGGTCACTACCTATATGTAGCTTCACAATGGTAACTCCGAATATGGCCATGTAATATGTCTATCTTCATGGAATTGCCCCCTCTATGCCATCCTGGCATAGTTGGCACAATCCCATGATCCCAGTGGTCTGTAGCACAGACCCTGGTACTGCCAAACTGCCTTTCCCGGGGTTTCACTGCAGCTGCTGCTGCTGCCAACCCCTCAGACAGGCATCTGCCCTCCTGGGGTCCAGCCAGGCCTGGCCCAGGATGGCAGAACAAAGGACTTCCTCTGAGAGAGGGTGTTACACCCTCTCCCTTTGGAAAATGGTGTGAAGGCAGGGGAGGAGTAACCTCCCCCAGCCTCTGGAAATGCTTTCATGGGCACATTTGGTGCCCATTTCTGCATAAGCCAGTCTACACCGGTTCAGGGACCCCTTAGCCCTGCTCTGGCGCGAAACTGGACAAAGGAAAGGGGAGTGACCACTCCCCTGACCTGTACCTCCCCTGAGAGGTGCCCAGAGCTCCTCCAGTGTGCTCCAGACCTTTGCCATCTTGGAAACAGAGGTGCTGCTGGCACACTGGACTGCTCTGAGTGGCCAGTGCCATCAGGTGACGTCAGAGACTCCTTCTGATAGGCTCCTTCAGGTGTTGCTAGCCTATCCTCTCTCCTAGGTAGCCAAACCCTCTTTTCTGGCTATTTAGGGCCTCTGTCTCTTGGGATTCCTTAGATAATGAATGCAAGAGCTCATCTGAGTTCCTCTGCATCTCTCTCTTCACCTTCTGCCAAGGAATCGACTGCTGACCGCGCTGGAAGCCTGCAAAACTGCAACATAGTAGCAAAGACGACTACTGCAACTCTGTAACGCTGATCCTGCCGCCTTCTCGACTGTTTTCCTGGTGGTGCATGTTGTGGGGGTAGTCTGCCTCCTCTCTACACTAGAAGCTCCGAAGAAATCTCCCGTGGGTCGACGGAATCGTCCCCCTGCAACCGCAGGCACCAAAGAACTGCATCACCGGTACCTTGGGTCTCCTCTCAGCACGACGAGCGAGGTCCCTTGAATCCAGCAACTCTGTCCAAGTGACTCCCGCAGTCCAGTGGCTCTTCAGTCCACGTTTGGTGGAGGTAAGTCCTTGCCTCCCCACGCCAGACTGCATTGTTGGAAACCGCGACTTTTGCAGCTACTCCGGCCTCCGTGCACTTCCGGCGGAAATCCTTTGTGCACAGTCCAGCCTGGGTCCACGGCACTCTAACCTGCATTGCACGACCTTCTAAGTTGTTCTCCGGCGACGTGGGACTCCTTTGTGCAACTTTGGGTGAGCAGCGTTTCACGCATCCTCGTAGTGCCTGTTTCTGGCTCTTCTCCGGGTGCTACCTGCTGCTGAGAGGGCTCCTTGTCTTGCTCGATGTCCCCTCTGTCCCCTGACGCAATTTGCGACATCCTGGTCCCTCCTGGGCCACAACAGCATCCAAAAACCCTTACCACACGATTTGCAGCTAGCAAGGCTTGTTGGCGGTTTTTCAGCGGGAAAACACTTCTGCACGACTCTCCACGGCGTGAGGGATCCGTCTTTCAAAGGGGAAGGCTCTAGCCCTTGTCGTTCTTGCAGAAACCTACGCTTCTACTGTCCAGTAGCAGCATCTTTGCACCCACAGCTGGCATTTCCTGGGCATCTGCCCATCTCCGACTTGCTTGTGACTTTTGGACTTGGTCCCCTTGTTCCACAGGTACCCTCGACTGGAAATCCATTGTTGTTGCATTGTTGGTTTGTGTCTTTCCTGCAGAATTCCCCTATCACAACTTCTATGTCCTTTGGGGAACTTTAGTGCACTTTGCACTCACTTTTCAGGGTCTTGGGGTGGGCTATTTTTCTAACCCTTACTATTTTCTAATAGTCCCAGCGACCCTCTACAAGGTCACATAGGTTTGGGGTCCATTCATGGTTCGCATTCCACTTTTGGAGTATATGGTTTGTGTTGCCCCTATCCCTATGTTTCTCCATTGCATCCTATTGTAACTATACATTGTTTGCACTGTTTTCTAATACTATTACTGCATATTTTGGTATTGTGTACATATATCTTGTGTATATTTGCTATCCTCATACTGAGGGTACTCACTGAGATACTTTTGGCATATTGTCATAAAAATAAAGTACCTTTATTTTTAGTATATCTGTGTATTGTGTTTTCTTATGATATTGTGCATATGACACTAAGTGGTACTGTAGGAGCTTCACTCGTCTCCTAGTTCAGCCTAAGCTGCTCTGCTAAGCTACCATTATCTATCAGCCTATGCTGCTAGACACCCTATACACTAATAAGGGATAACTGGGCCTGGTGCAAGGTGCAAGTACCCCTAGGTACTCACTACAAGCCAGTCCAGCCTCCTACATTGGTTGTGCAGCAGTGGGATAAGTGCTTTGAGACTACTTACCACTCTTGTCATTGTACTTTTCATAAGAGAAAAATATACAAAACAAGTTTAGTGTATGTACACATAACAAAAAAGTTTTGCATTTCCTCGTTTCACTCTTTTCTAAAGTGCTGAAAAGTACTTCTAAACTTTCAAAAAGTTCTTAAAAGTTAAAAAAGTTTTTTTTTTCTGTCTTTCTAAAAGCTCTAAAAACTTTTTTTTCTCACTTTTTCTATCACTTTAACTCTCTCTAAAAATGTCTGGCACAGGCCAAAATGTTGATCTGTCCAAACTTGCATATGATCACCTTAGCTGGAAAGGAGCAAGGAGTCTCTGCATAGAGAGAGGTTTGAGTGTAGGGAAGAATCCTTCTTTGGAATTATTGCTTAACATGCTTAGAGAACATGATAAGGCCATAGGGGCCACATATGTTGAAAAAGTAGCAAATGGTTCCCAATCTGATCCAGGGACTCCCTCAGGAAAAGATTCAGGAAAGAAACTTCCTAGCCTGCCCATTACTAGACAGTCTAGCATAGTTGGTACAGATGCTGGGTCACATCATACAGATGGTGTGCTCTCACATTACACTGTTAGCCAAGCTGTTAGGGTGCCTTCTGTAAGGGACAGGTCTCCTTCTGTCCATTCTCACCATACTTCTGTGTCTAGGAATGTCCCTCCCACCCGCCCTGATGACAGATTGTTAGAAAGGGAGCTCAATAGATTGAGAGTGGAACAAACCAGACTGAAGCTCAAGAAGCAACAGCTGGATTTGGATAGACAGTCCTTAGAAGTAGAGAAGGAGAGACAGAAACTGGGTTTAGAAAACCATGGTGGCAGCAGCAGTATTCCCAATAGTCATCCTGCAAAAGAGCATGATTCTAGGAATCTGCACAATATAGTTCCCCCTTATAAGGAGGGGGATGACATTAACAAGTGGTTTGCTGCACTTGAGAGGGCCTGTGTTGTACAGGATGTCCCTCAAATGCAGTGGGCTGCTATCCTATGGCTATCATTGGAAAGGGTAGGGATAGGCTCCTTACTGTGAGAGAAAGTGATGCCAATAATTTTACAGTTCTTAACCACTGAACAATACAGGATAAAGTTCAGAGAGACCAAAAAGGAGTCTTCACAAGACTGGGTTGATTTCATTGACCATTCAGTGAAGGCCTTGGAGGGGTGGTTACATGGCAGTAAAGTTACTGATTATGACAGCCTGTATAACTTGATCCTGAGAGAGCATATTCTTAATAATTGTGTGTCTGATTTGTTGCACCAGTACTTGGTGGACTCTGATCTGACCTCTCCCCAAGAATTGGGAAAGAAGGCAGACAAATGGGTCAGAACAAGGGTGAACAGAAAAGTTCATACAGGGGGTGACAAAGATGGCAACAAGAAGAAGGATGGTAAGTCTTCTGACAAGGGTGGGGACAAATCTAAAAATGAGTCTTCATCAGGTCCACAAAAACACTCTGGTGGGGGTGGTGGGCCCAAATCCTCTTCAAATCAAAACAAAGAAAAGAAACCATGGTGCTATTTATGTAAAATAAAAGGCCATTGGACAACAGATCCCAGTTGTCCAAAGAAAAGCACCAAGCCTCCTACCACTACAACCCCTACTGCTACACCTAGTGTCCCTACTAATAGCAGTGGTGGTGGGAGCAAACCTACTAATAGCCAATCCAAGGGAGTAGCTGGGCTCACTTTTGGTAATTTAGTTGGGGTTGGTCTGATTAGGGAGACCACAGAGGCTGTGTTAGTCTCTGAGGGGGCTATTGATTTAGCCACCTTAGTTGCTTGTCCCCTTAATATGGATAAGTACAAACAACTACCCCTAATAAATGGTGTTGAGGTTCAGGCCTACAGGGACACTGGAGCCAGTGTGACTATGGTCATAGAGAAACTGGTCCACCCTGAACAACACCTACTTGGTCACCAGTACCAAGTAACCGATGCTCACAACAACACACTTAGCCACCCCATGGCTGTTGTAAATCTCAACTGGGGGGGGGGTTACTGGTCCAAAGAAAGTTGTGGTAGCTTCAGATTTACCTGTAGACTGTCTATTAGGGAATGATTTGGAGACATCAGCTTGGTCAGATGTGGAGTTGGAGGCCCATGCAGCAATGCTGGGCATCCCAGGGCATATTTTTGCTTTAACCAGGGCTCAGGCCAAAAAGCAAAAAGGACAGGGTGACTTGGATCCTGGAACAATGGACCAAGTGCTCCCTAAAGCTAGGGCTAGTAGAAGTAAAGCACTTCCTACTATCCCTCCCTCTACAGTGGATTCTAATTCTGAGGAAGAAGAATTTCCACCCTGTGCAGAACCTACACCAGAGGAGCTGGAAGCAGACACTGCTGAGCTTTTGGGTGAAGGGGGGCCTGCCAGGGAGGAGCTGAGTGTGGCACAGCATACCTGTCCCACACTAGAGGGTCTAAGACAGCAAGCTGTCAAACAAGCTAATGGGGATGTCAGTGACTCTCACAGAGTTTACTGGGAGGACAACCTCTTGTACACTGAAGCAAGGGATCCTAAACCTGGAACTGCCAGGAGGTTAGTGATTCCTCAGGAGTACAGAGAGTTCCTCCTAACTCTAGCCCACGACATTCCCCTAGCTGGGCATCTAGGACAAATGAAAACTTGGGACAGGCTTGTTCCCTTGTTTCATTGGCCTAGAATGTCTGAGGACACAAAAGAATTTTGTAAGTCCTGTGAAACCTGTCAAGCCAGTGGCAAGACAGGTGGCACCCCAAAGGCACCCCTTATTCCACTGCCTGTGGTTGGGCTTCCCTTTGAAAGTGTAGGGGTTGACATAGTTGGCCCCCTTGACCCTCCTACTGCTTCAGGCAATAGGTTTATCTTGGTGGTAGTGGACCATGCCACAAGATATCCTGAAGCAATTCCTTTAAGGACCACTACAGCACCTGCAGTGGCAAAGGCCCTCCTAGGAATATTTTCCAGGGTGGGCTTCCCAAAGGAAGTAGTATCAGACAGGGGAAGCAATTTCATGTCTGCTTACTTAAAGGCCATGTGGAAGGAGTGTGGTGTGACTTACAAGTTCACTACACCCTATCATCCACAAACTAATGGACTGGTAGAGAGATTTAACAAAACTCTCAAAGGCATGATTATGGGACTCCCTGAAAAACTCCGCAGGAGATGGGATATCCTTTTACCATGCCTCCTTTTTGCCTACAGGGAGGTACCCCAGAAAGGAGTGGGCTTCAGCCCCTTTGAACTCCTCTTTGGACACCCTGTTAGGGGTCCACTAACACTTGTCAAGGAGGGTTGGGAACAACCTTTAAAAGCTCCAAAGCAAGATATTGTGGATTATGTACTTGGCCTCAGATCAAGGATGGCTGAGTATATGAAAAAGGCCAGTAAAAACCTTCAGGCCAGCCAAGAGCTCCAGAAGCAATGGCATGATCAGAAGGCTGTTTTGGTTCAGTACCAACCAGGGCAGAAAGTGTGGGTCTTGGAGCCTGTGGCCCCAAGAGCACTCCAAGATAAATGGAGTGGACCCCACATAATTGTTGAAAAGAAGGGTGAAGTCACCTACTTAGTTGACTTAGGCACTGCCAGGAGTCCCCTTAGGGTGCTCCATGTCAATCGCCTAAAACCCTACTATGACAGGGCTGATCTCACCCTGCTCATGGCAACTGATGAGGGACAGGAAGAAGACAGTGATCCTCTACCTGATCTCTTCTCTTCCACAGAACAAGATGCTCTTGTGGAAGGTGTAGTTTTGGCTGATTGTCTTACTGCTGAGCAGAAAGACCATTGCATAAATCTCCTGGGTCAGTTTTCTGAACTCTTCTCTACTGTGCCAGGTACCACTTCTTGGTGTGAGCACACTATAGATACTGGAGACAGCTTGCCTGTCAAAAGTAAGATCTATAGGCAGCCTGACCATGTCAGGGACTGCATAAAGCAAGAGGTGCAGAAAATGTTAGAACTGGGAGTGGTTGAGCACTCTGAAAGTCCATGGGCCTCTCCTGTGGTACTGGTACCAAAACCTCATTCCAAGGATGGAAAGAAGGAAATGCGGTTTTGTGTAGATTATAGAGGTCTCAACCAGGTAACCAAAACTGATGCTCACCCTATACCCAGGGCAGATGAGCTCATAGATACACTGGCATCTGCCAAGTATCTAAGCACTTTTGATTTGACTGCAGGGTATTGGCAGATCAAATTATCAGAAGATGCTAAACCTAAAACTGCATTTTCAACCATTGGAGGCCATTACCAATTCACAGTAATGCCTTTTGGATTGAAAAATGCACCTGCCACTTTTCAAAGGTTGGTGAACACAGTCCTGCAAGGGCTGGAAGCTTTTAGTGCAGCATATTTGGACGATATAGCTGTCTTTAGCTCCAGTTGGGATGATCACCTGGTCCACCTATGGAAAGTTTTAGAGGCCCTGCAAAAGGCAGGCCTCACTATCAAGGCTTCAAAGTGCCAAATAGGGCAGGGGAAGGTGGTTTATCTGGGACACCTTGTTGGTGGGGAACAGATTGCACCACTTCAGGGGAAAATCCAAACTATTATAGATTGGGTTCCCCCTACTACTCAGACTCAGGTGAGAGCCTTCCTAGGCCTCACTGGGTATTACAGGAGGTTCATTAAGAACTATGGCTCCATTGCAGCCCCTCTTAATGACCTCACATCCAAAAAGATGCCTAAAAAGGTATTGTGGACAGCTAGCTGTCAGAAAGCTTTTGAGGAGCTGAAGCAGGCCATGTGCTCTGCACCTGTCCTGAAAAGCCCTTGTTACTCTAAAAAATTCTATGTCCAAACTGATGCATCTGAATTAGGAGTAGGGGCAATCCTATCACAACTTAATTCTGAGGGCCAGGATCAACCTGTTGCTTTTATTAGTAGGAGGTTGACCCCTAGAGAAAAGCGTTGGTCTGCCATTGAGAGGGAGGCCTTTGCTGTGGTCTGGGCACTGAAGAAGTTGAGGCCATACTTGTTTGGCACTCACTTCATTGTTCAGACTGACCACAAACCTCTACTTTGGCTAAAACAAATGAAAGGTGAAAATCCTAAATTATTGAGGTGGTCCATATCCCTACAGGGAATGGACTATACAGTGGAACATAGACCTGGGAGTAGCCACTCCAATGCAGATGGACTCTCCAGATATTTCCACTTAGACAATGAAGACTCATCAGGTCATGGCTAGTCTTATTGTCCTTCGTTTGGGGGGGGGTTGTGTAGGAAAGTACCATCTTGCCTGGCATGTTACCCCCATTTTTCACTGTATATATGTTGTTTTAGTTGTATGTGTCACTGGGACCCTGCTAGTCAGGGCCCCAGTGCTCATAAGTGTGCCTGAATGTGTTACCTGTGTTATGACTAACTGTCTCACTGAGGCTCTGCTAATCAGAACCTCAGTGGTTATGCTCTCTCATTTCTTTCAAATTGTCACTAACAGGCTAGTGACCAATTTTACCAATTTACATTGGCTTACTGGAACACCCTTATAATTCCCTAGTATATGGTACTGAGGTACCCAGGGTATTGGGGTTCCAGGAGATCCCTATGGGCTACAGCATTTCTTTTGCCACCCATAGGGAGCTCTGACAATTCTTACACAGGCCTGCCACTGCAGCCTGAGTGAAATAACGTCCACGTTATTTCACAGCCATTTTACACTGCACTTAAGTAACTTATAAGTCACCTATATGTCTAACCTTTACCTGGTAAAGGTTGGGTGCTAAGTTACTTAGTGTGAGGGCACCCTGGCACTAGCCAAGGTGCCCCCACATTGTTCAGGGCCAATTCCCGGACTTTGTGAGTGCGGGGACACCATTACACGCGTGCACTACATATAGGTCACTACCAATATGTAGCTTCACAATGGTAACTCCGAATATGGCCATGTAATATGTCTATGATCATGGAATTGCCCCCTCTATGCCATCCTGGCATAGTTGGCACAATCCCATGATCCCAGTGGTCTGTAGCACAGACCCTGGTACTGCCAAACTGCCTTTCCCGGGGTTTTACTGCAGCTGCTGCTGCTGCCAACCCCTCAGACAGGCATCTGCCCTCCTGGGGTCCAGCCAGGCCTGGCCCAGGATGGCAGAACAAAGGACTTCCTCTGAGAGAGGGTGTTACACCCTCTCCCTTTGGAAAATGGTGTGAAGGCAGGGGAGGAGTAGCCTCCCCCAGCCTCTGGAAATGCTTTCATGGGCACATTTGGTGCCCATTTCTGCATAAGCCAGTCTACACCGGTTCAGGGACCCCTTAGCCCTGCTCTGGCGCAAAACTGGACAAAGGAAAGGGGAGTGACCACTCCCCTGACCTGTACCTCCCCTGGGAGGTGCCCAGAGCTCCTCCAGTGTGCTCCAGACCTCTGCCATCTTGGAAACAGAGGTGCTGCTGGCACACTGGACTGCTCTGAGTGGCCAGTGCCATCAGGTGACGTCAGAGACTCCTTCTGATAGGCTCCTTCAGGTGTTGCTAGCCTATCCTCTCTCCTAGGTAGCCAAACCCTCTTTTCTGGCTATTTAGGGTCTCTGTCTCTTGGGATTCCTTAGATAACGAATGCAAGAGCTCATCCGAGTTCCTCTGCATCTCTCTCTTCACCTTCTGCCAAGGAATCGACTGCTGACCGCGCTGGAAGCCTGCAAAACTGCAACATAGTAGCAAAGACGACTACTGCAACTCTGTAACGCTGATCCTGCCGCCTTCTCGACTGTTTTCCTGGTGGTGCATGCTGTGGGGGTAGTCTGCCTCCTCTCTGCACTAGAAGCTCCAAAGAAATCTCCCGTGGGTCGACGGAATCGTCCCCCTGCAACCGCAGGCACCAAAGAACTGCATCACCGGTACCTTGGGTCTCCTCTCAGCACAACGAGTGAGGTCCCTTGAATCCAGCAACTCTGTCCAAGTGACTCCCACAGTCCAGTGGCTCTTCAGTCCAAGTTTGGTGGAGGTAAGTCCTTGCCTCCCCACGCCAGACTGCATTGTTGGAAACCGCGACTTTTGCAGCTACTCCGGCCTCCGTGCACTTCCGGCGGAAATCCTTTGTGCACAGTCCAGCCTGGGTCCACGGCACTCTAACCTGCATTGCACGGCCTTCTAAGTTGTTCTCCGGCGACGTGGGACTCCTTTGTGCAACTTTGGGTGAGCACTGTTTCACGCATCCTCGTAGTGCCTGTTTCTTGCACTTCTCTGGGTGCTGCCTGCTGCTGAGAGGGCTTCTTGTCTTGCTCGACGTCCCCTCTGTCACCTGACGCAATTTGCGACATCCTGGTCCCTCCTGGGCCACAGCAGCATCCAAAAACCCTTACCGCACGATTTGCAGCTAGCAAGGCTTGTTGGCGGTCTTTCGGCGGGAAAACACTTCTGCACAACTCTCCACGGCGTGAGGGATCCGTCCTCCAAAGGGGAAGTCTCTAGACCTTGTCCTTCTTGCAGAAACCTACGCTTCTACTGTCCAGTAGCAGCATCTTTGCACCCACAGCTGGCATTTCCTGGGCATCTGCCCATCTCCGACTTGCTTGTGACTTTTGGACTTGGTCCCCTTGTTCCACAGGTACCCTCGACTGGAAATCCATCGTTGTTGCATTGTTGGTTTGTGTCTTTCCTGCAGAATTCCCCTATCACGACTTCTATGTCCTATGGGGAACTTTAGTGCACTTTGCACTCACTTTTCAGGGTCTTGGGGTGGGCTATTTTTCTAACCCTTACTATTTTCTAATAGTCCCAGCGACCCTCTACAAGGTCACATAGGTTTGGGGTCCATTCGTGGTTCGCATTCCACTTTTGGAGTATATGGTTTGTGTTGCCCCTATCCCTATGTTTCTCCATTGCATCCTATTGTAACTATACATTGTTTGCACTGTTTTCTAATACTATTACTGCATATTTTGGTATTGTGTACATATATCTTGTGTATATTTGCTATCCTCATACTGAGGGTACTCACTGAGATACTTTTGGCATATTGTCATAAAAATAAAGTACCTTTATTTTTAGTATATCTGTGTATTGTGTTTTCTTATGATATTGTGCATATGACACTAAGTGGTACTGTAGGAGCTTCACTCGTCTCCTAGTTCAGCCTAAGCTGCTCTGCTAAGCTACCATTATCTATCAGCCTATGCTGCTAGACACCCTATACACTAATAAGGGATAACTGGGCCTGGTGCAAGGTGCAAGTACCCCTAGGTACTCACTACAAGCCAGTCCAGCCTCCTACATGGATTGGGGGTGTGCAGAAGTGTGAGATGGGGTGGATTAGGGAGTGATGGGTGGTGGGGACGCATGCTGAACATGAGTGGTTGGTGCCTGGGGAGTGTTGCTGACTTACCAGAGCCTAGTCCTTTGATGATTCCAGCCAGGCCCTCAGGATGCATGATGTCCAAGACCTTCTCCTCCCACGATGTGAACTCAGGGAGAGGAGGGGGGGCCCACCTCCATTCTTGTTGATGGCAATCTGGTGTCTGGGTGCCATGGAACACACCTTCCTCCGAGGGTCGTTCCACCTCTTCCTGATGTCCTCCCTTGTGTGTGGATGGTTTCCTATTGAGTTGACCCTGTCAACGATCCTCCATCATAACTCAATTTTCCTGGCTATCAAGGTTTGCTGGACTTGAGCTCCAAACAGTTGTGGCTCTAGCCTGAAGATTTCCTCTACCATGACCCTCAACTCATCATCTGTGAAACGTTGCTTCTGACGAACATGGTTGTTGTGTTGTGGGTGGGGATGTGTGTTGTGTGTGTAGGGTGCAGTGTAGGGTGCTTGGTGGGGTGGGTGTGTTTGGTTGTGTGTGCTGGTGGTAGCTGATGTATGTGTGCAGTGGCGATGTGTGTATTGTGTTGCTGGTGCAGTTGTGTGGTGTGTGATGCGTGGAAAGTGTGTTGGTGCCTATGGTATGCATGTGCAGTGTCCTCCATTGGTGTGCTTCTCAATGTCTCTGTTAGTAGTTGAGGTTGCAAAGGATTGTGGGGGGTGTGAGAGTGTGTTATATAGTGCAGTGATCAGGTGTGTGTGATGTGTCTCAGGTGTGGGGTATTCAGACTGTCCAATGTGGTGTTGGGTTCTGGTGGAGCTGATTTTTAGACCGCAGCAATTCACACCGCCAATGGTTTTCCACCGTGCAATGACCACTGTGCTAATTTGTGGGTTGTAATATGGAGGGTGGGGTGTTGTCGGTGTGGCGGTGCTCGTGGTGGATCGTCTCTCTCCCACCCTCGTCCGGCCTGGTGGTTTGGGATTTGTGGCTGTATTTGAGCGGTCTTCAGTTTGTGACTTATAATACAGTGGTCACTGTACCTCCATCACTGGTGGTCTTTTGGCTGCCGCCAGCACGGTGGTCTTGCCAAAAGACCGCCAAACCTGTAATGAGGGCCTCTGTTTTCCGTTCATGAAACATGTTTATACATTATGGAATCTTCTAGCATTTAAACCTTGGCACTCTTTCACTTACTTACATTCTGTGAAACCGTGCTTTATGTTTTAAAACAATAAACCAGAAATTAAGTGATCATTTTCCATGAAACTATGTCTATTATTCAAAACAATCACTGGAACAAGATATTTGATTCATTAGAAATAACACGAATATATTCAAGCAGATTTGATTAAAACATGACAATGGATAATAGCATAAGTACATATGCATCTTATATTTTGACACCCAGAGGTCAAAGTACATTAGAAAGAGTATGGGAACTATGAACTTGAGTGCAATGGAGGCGGAGTCAAATGCATGGCTAAAAAAAACATATTCTGATCTATTTTCTTGGTCTTTCACCTTCAAGTAACTGCTTATAAAATAACACAGAACTTATATGAAAAATAAATGCAAGTTAAACTAATTAAATAAACTATATTATGTTATGAAATCTGTTAGTTAATGTGATCACTTCAGATGTCTCTGTGTGTGTATCCAGAGAGCCACAGAATTGAATCCTGGTTGGTGCAGTAGGAAAGAGTCAATTGTGTATGGTTAGCACTACGAGGTTCCAGCATGTAACAGAAAGCACTATGAATATGTAAGCCATTATTTTAAACTTGCATTGCACATAGTATAAGATAGCCAGTTAGAAAATGTGCAAACAAATTTAGGTTTAGGTTAAAAAGTGCTTTCAAAATATAATTTTTATAATACACAATCAGACTGCATGTAGTTCCACCCTTTTTTATGTATCCGTTAAAAACATGCACATCAGAGCTCAACTGTTAAGACCCTTACATTACCTCTTAAAATAGCTCCAATTGACACTATCAATTAAAATCAGTAATGACTTCTAAACAGCCTTTTCATGTACAGATTAACCAATTTCATACATTTACATTTCTTTGAGGCAGGAGGCATCCTTGCAAAAAGGATTGTGTCTGTCCCTCACTCCGCTTCACAGCACAAGAGACTCCCTCCCTTCCATTTCAGTTGAGGTATCTCATCTGTCTGAATTAATAATCCAGGGACGGATGTCTTTTCAGAAAAAAGTAGGGGAACTGTTTTTTTATATTATAAAAGTATGAGCATGGCGTTCACCCTGACCCCACCCACCTCGACTTCTCTTGACACCCATATCTAATAACCAACATATATAATCTAAAAAGGATAATACCTAAAGGGTAAAAATATGATAATTTAACATCTTTGGAATGACCGAATGTATATGTGATTAATATATATGCATATAGCAGGGATAAATGAAATAAGCTGGCAATTAAATTTCAATGCTACTGTGTTTTGGAGCTAGGTACAAATATTTTCAAAAGAGTACAAACCTTCCAATTTTAAAAACTGTCACTTATGGACAGGATGATTTCTTTACAATGGAACACAAAAGAGGCCAAAACACTTCGGTGCAATCTCATCAATTTTTCCCAGATGTTGACAACAGAGAATTTGCCAAATTCCTTTCCAGAAAATGAGGAAGTCAACATCATAGATGGAAATGGTGTCACTGGTGAATACAAAGAATGCAAAGCTGTTTTGGTCATCAGCCTGGTACAATTGGATCTAACATTTCAAACCCTGCTGATGGTGAAAAATGTGCATTTTGTAGAGCAGCACCAATTGAGTCAGCAAATGCAGAAACTGACAGTGGTCCAATTCTCACCAGAGTTTGCATCAATCACAATGGTAAAGGTGCTGTTGACAATGATGGATCGCCATGTAAGGTTTCTCCAGCAACCACTTACTGCATTGCAGTACAATACTCTTGATGCATTATTGTAGGTCTCATCATTTCTGTCATGTTAAGCACCACAATGAGTGGTTGTTCTAGCAGAATATCCATGAAAATTGTTTCAAAAGAGTTCATGCACCAAAATATGGGTCTCACTTGAGGAGCCTGGAATTTGGGATCATTTTTCACTTTTATTGTTCAACAATTCTGCTCCAGAGTATAACTCAATTATTTCACAACATTGTTGTTCATTCGGGTGGTCGTCACCTCCATTCACATCAGCAGTAATGTTGATGTTATTTCTTTACTGGGAAGAAATTAAAAATAGCACAACTGTCTATCAGCAGAGTAGTTGAAATTCCAACAGGCTGTTTTGAAAACAATGAACTGGAGACATAAATAATGAATAAAAAAATAGCCTTAAATCCCATCAATAAATCAGATTCAATTGTCTTAAAAACCTGGACTTTTCCTGTTTTTTTTTTATGCATGGAAGATGGTGTGCAACAAGGCAGCAAAGTGTGTCAGAAACTGTGTCTGCAGAAGCTGGTGAATTTCAGAAGCAGATCGGTCTGTTTGAATGGCAACAACGTCTGCCAAGGAGGTTAAATAGATACTTTTCTGTGTTAAGATGGCAACAAGCGTATTTAATTTATGAAATCATACATTTATCATATACATTTTTGGCCAAGGAATACTTTCAAACAACTTCTTTGGAGAAGGGTAAAATGTTGCACATCAACATTTTACTGTGTTTTGAAAAGGTCAAATGAAAGTATAACTGAGTCAACCCACAGCAACTTTTATGTATTCTGATTAGGTAAGAACCATGTCCTAGCACTATCTGATAAGAAGGAATTAATGAGGCAGTTGCTGCAAGTAAATTGCATGCAAGGCAGAGCATCCAAGGGTTACAAGCCCCATTCAGAGTGACAGAAATACAGAGGAGTGAGTGTTCTAGTGTGTTTGCGCATGCAGAGTTGCTTACGAATGACAGATTGTCTCTTGTCTAACAATGGCAGTCTAAAGGGAAATTCCAATTATGGTAGAGAAAAGCACTAGGTATGTTTTCCTACCAGCCTAAAGTAGCTTTTTTCTGAAAATCATAATAATGAATGGCAGGGAAAGTACTCCATGTATGAGCCACATGAGGTGTTTGTCTTCTGCTACAGAAAAAGAGGTACTCTCTATCTCTTCTGTGGACAAGAGAGTATACCATGTGTCCCTTTTTGCAATCTATTTCAACTTCACATTATAAGGATTGAACATGGCAGATTCATTTATGAGCTGCTAGGGTAATTTGGTGGTCTACAAAGTCTGTAATGCCCAGTTTAGATGTGTTAATGCTCACATCTGAGCCTACCCCTGTTGTAAAATGCTTATAGCTTCCCTCAGGAGATTGAGGGCAGAAAAGATAATGGTTGAAATTGTATTAAACGACAAATGTGGTTTTAGTTTTAATGATGGTTTTAAATATCTTATTTTTATGTTTATTTGTGTGACACGTGTTAATTCTTCTCATGTTGTGCTTTTAAGGCATATGTTGCTGAAATAAAGCTTTTTGAATTTGAATTTGGTTGGGACGTGTATACTCGTTTGAAGAGTTTTTTTAAACAATTGTCAATCAGTTTAAATGTAGTAAGCATTATTTGTTTATCAGTTTCTGTTTTCATGCTGCTTCACTCTCAGAATATAATTGCTCCTCCTTTTAGTAGTATATATTACAGTGGATATTGACTGTTTAATTTTCATGGAGTGTGGACCTCAGAGACAGTTACTCAAATTTATATTTGCGCTAATTTAGGCAAATGTTCTTTCACAGCACTTAGAATGGGCTGTAATAACCACAGTGTGATACTATCTGTTGTTCCTATCATAGGGGAATATACATTATTTTGTCTTTTTGCCAATAGATCACCATCTTTAGAAACAAACCTATGCATTTACACATCAACACCAATTCACCATTGGGCTATTCCATCTGAGTTAAATTGTATGGACCATTCTGTATCATGTACAAGGCTCACTATCATTAATATCTTTTTTCCATTTCTATCTTAAAATTCCATGCCGAATGGTGTGAGTATAGCAGTCATACTCTCAGAGCAGACATAGCATTTATGAACTCCGTAGCGGCAAATGCCGGACTGCTGTCTAAATGAAGGTATAAGCTGTTCCAATTGCTACTAGGTACCACAAGTGTTCAGTGACCACTTGACCATTGGCAGTCTTTTGTGGCCACACCCAAAGGAATCTAGAGCATGAATCAACGTTAACTAATATATATTTATATGGAATACCACTCTGGAGTGGCTCGATATTGTCGAGGAAGATTACCCTAAACGGTTTATCTGAGATAGTAGGGGGAATCTGTGCTAGTCTTACAAAGAGTGAGTGTTTTCTTTGTTGACAAATATTGCATTGCTGCATGTATGTCTTTGTAAGCATCAGTTAATGTGGCCACCAGTATCATTACTCTTGCATTGATATAGTTGCACTAATGCCCTCATGAGCTGCTCTAATTAGATTTAATCTAGCTCACTCATTTGGAATATATCTATCTCCTAAACTAGGTATAAAAACCAAAAGAACATTATCTGTGGTGAGGGTGTGACAATATTTAGAGGGCAAACTTAGAGGGAAAAACTGTTTTTGCAGCCAAGCCTGCTCACCCTTTGCATTAATTCCTTCAGTTTTATGGGCCATGGTGTGCTGTACATGTACCAAAGGAAGCTTGTCCTGTAGAACACCTATCTTTCCCCAAAGTTGTTTACTTTTTATTGATTTCCCCTTTGCATTGCTGAATCTGTTCAAGCACCAATAAGGTAAATCTACTTTGCATACTTGAATACAGAACACAGAATCTGACATAACAAGTGTGGAAATTGATGGATCATCCTTTTGAAGGGAAGGTAGGAGGGCATACATTTCTGATAATTATGCAGTGGAATCACCCAACATGTTAGTGTTTGTGTGTGTGTGTTAGAAATGGGGTTCTTTGGTTGGCAGTCAGGTTACCCCCTGTCCAAGCAAGGACTCTCAGTCTAGTCAGGGCAATGGAGAAGCACACTTAGATAACCCCTGCATGCCCCCTTGGTAGCTTGGCACAAGCAGTCAGGTTTATCTCAGAAGCAGTGTATAAAGTATTTGTACCAACACACACAGTAATACAGTGAAAACACTACAAAATGGACGCCACACCAGTTTAGAAACATAGGTAATATTTATCTAAATCAAACAAGACCAAAACATCAAAAATCCATCATACACAAGTCAAGATATTAATTTTCAAAAGAATAAGAGTCTTACTCTATAGAAAACAATGGAAATGTTGATTTTACACAAGGTACCTGGTTTGTGTCAAAAATAAAACCTCGCGGAAGAGTGTGCATCGGAAAAGTCAGCAATGCGTCGACTCCTTACTCGCAAGTAAAGCCGTGTGTTGTTTCTTCTCCGGTCAGGTAGGTGATGCACCCTTTTTTTCCCTGTCAGGAGAGTGATGCATCGATTTCTGGACAGGGCCCCTCGGATCCATGCAGGTTCACGATGACTTTGACGCCAAGGGACAATATGTGTGAAATCCAGTCGCACGGTGTTAGAAAACTATGCTGCCTGGGGATTGCGTCGTTAGCCGCAGCCGTAAGCAGGTGTTGAAACATTTCTCCAGCCGCTATGCGTCGATCTCCCAGCCTCAAAGCAAGTGGAGCGTTGATTCTTGCCACAAGCCGTTTATCAGCCGCATTGCAGATGGTGTGTCGAAAATTTCCCTACACTGCGTTCTGTGTGTGGATTTCAGCTCTTGTTCTGTCAACCTCACCTTTCAAGGGCCCAGGGACTGGATAGGGCACCACTTGGCAGGGCAGGAATCTCAGCAGAGAGTCCAGGTGCTGGCAGGGGAAGTCTTTGATGGCCCTGAGACTTCAAGCTCAGTTCAAGCCCTTGGAGATTCTTCTTCAAGCAGGAATGCACAACAAAGTCCAGTCTTTGTCCCCTTTCACAGGCAGAAGCAGGAATAGCAGGATAGCCCAACAAAGCACAGACACGGGCAGGGGTAGCACTTCTCCTGCGCTCTTCAGCTTTTCTCCATGGCAGAGGTTCCTTTTGGTTCCAGAAGTGATCTAAAGTCTGGGGTTTTGGGTCCACTACTTACACCCCGTTCTGCCTTTAAAGTAGGAAAACCTCAAAGGAAAGTCTCTGTTATTCACAAGATCCTGCCTTGCCCAGGCCAGGCCCCAGACACACACCAGGGGGGTAGGAGACTGCATTGGGTGAGGGCAGGCACAGCCCATTCAGGTGTAAGTGACCACTCCTCACTCCACTCTAGCTCAGATGTCTCATCAGGATATGCAGGTTACACCCTGGCTCCCTTTGTGTCACTGTCTAGAGGAGATTCACAAACAGCCCAACTCTCAGTCTGACCCAGACAGGGAATCCACAAACAGGCAGAGACAGAATGATTTATGCAAGAAAATGCCTACTTTCTAAAAGTGGCATTTTCAAACTAACAATCTAAAAACCATCTTCACTAAAAGATATATTTTTAAATTGTGAGTTCAGAGACCCTAAATTCCAAATTTCTATCTGCACTCAAAGGGAAACTGCACTTTAAGGATATTTAAAGGCAGCCCCCCTGGTAACCTATGAGAGAGACAGGCCTTGCAACAGTGAAAACCGAATCTGGCAGTATTTCACTGTTAGGACATGTAAAACACACCAGTACATGTCCCACCTTTAATATACACTGCACCCTACCCATGGGGCTACCTAGGGCCTACCTTAAGGCTGCCTTACATGTATTAAAAGGGAAGGTTTAGGACTGGCACGTGAGTACGCTTGCCAGGTCGAATTGGCAGGTTAAAATTGCGCACACAGAAACTGCAGTTGCAGATCTGAGCCGTGTTCACAGGGCTACTAATGTGGGTGGCGCAAACAGTGCTGCAGGAAAAGCCAATTACACATATTTTACACAGAAGCATGTGCACTTTAGCACTGGTCAGCAGTGGTAAAGTGCCCAGAGTACCATGAACAGCAAAAACAGGGTCCAGCACACAGTCAAAACATGGGAAGCAGAGGCAAAAAAGACAGGGGAGACCACACCAAGGATGCCAGGTCTAACAGTGTGCATAGCACCTTGATGTCACCACCTTGAAACACTCCCTGCACTGCAGCATGAGCTTGTTTAGTACCCTCCACAGGATGTACTTCTTCAGTAGCTTTCAATTGCCCAATATGTTGTCTGTATATCGCCACCACTGTACCAGACGTTGTTTCATTCCCTATTTTGTAAATATTTTTCTTTTTTAATTTTATGCATAAAATGATTAGTGTATGACGGAGCCATCTTGCTGTAAATCAAAATTATATGCAATATTTGTAGAATTAGTACTCCTTTATTATCACATTTTTCATGTTGTAATAACAAATCTTCAAGAGCTTCTTTACCTTTCCTCATGACGATGCCCCATGTCAATGTAATATCTTCATTGGTCTACTACCCAAACCCACCCAGGATAAGTCTAAGAATTGATTGAGCCCATACATTTAATAATTGTTAGAGAAGAGACACTAGGCACACAGAAAACAATAGCTGCCTCACGATCTGTCTCTTCCAGACTCTCACATCTCTTTCTACTGGGTGACCATCGGAGGGTCAGACAATGATAGGAAGAGGCACGATTTAGAAGGTTGGGTCAGCATGTATCATTGTTCAGAGTGAGCCGATTCCACACCCTGAGTCTGGGAGAATTATTGCTTTTGGCAGCACCAGCTTGACCTCACACCTGTCTCACACCAGCGCTTAATTTGAGCTGGTGAAATTGTCAACACCGGGACTCATGACAGCCAGTCACCTGTTGGTGTTGTCCGTAAAATAGCTTGGGTGGCAGGTATTAGTCATTTTTAACATATACAATGTATGAATTGTCATTAGTAGTGCAATGGGTGGAGCAAGCAGCAGTGACCTCCTGACATTTCTTTGCAAATTAAGTACTGCCTCACACACATGACATACTGCCACTGGAGAAATTGCACGTTCAGACAAGAGAGATATTGTTAAATTTATCATATTTTACCAGTCTCTAATCTTGGACAGCAGCAATGATAATAATATGGTAAAAGGTGCATCACTATAGGTGCAGAAATCCTTTCACTATGAATCATGATGTAATAGCTAAAGTTGCTGATACCCTCTGATATCTAGAAAATATAATGAGTGAACTCAATTTAGCATGAAATATTACTGAAGAATCAGCAGTGCATATGTTATAAACATATATGCAGTAAAGCATATCAGTAGGGTATTCACAGTGAATGTTAGCTTATATGCCTTTGCTGTGGACTTCCATGCAGCATTAGAGTCTGTCAATTGGTTTTGTTTATTGCAGAGCTTGTAATTTTAAATATTTCCCCACCCCTTCTTTTGCTGATAAAAAGCCTGCACTATCATATTTAGACCACAGTATATTTTAGTAGGGGTTATGTCAGGAGTAGTATTGAGAGTGAAAGCAAATTATAGGAGGGGGTTCATCCTTTGCACGTATGCTATCTGCACTCTAGTTATCTTATTGCCCATTTACTCTTGTGGCTGTAAAGGCTTTATATCTGAGATCAATGTAAGCTTTATGCATAAACCTAGTCATCTTTGATAGAACTCCCAAAGGATTGCAGCAGCTTGGTACTCTACAAAAATATTGCTTGAGAAATATTTTGTTCATAACCTAGAGCACGCATTGTTTCTTTCAGTAGCAAATGCCTAACTTAAAAATTCATGTTAGGTTGTTTCTCTTTGGCAGTAGTTGATTTGTACAAATACACAGGAGCTATGTTCAGAAGATATTCCACTTTCATGTTAGAGAGCCCTTTGCTTTAGCAGCATCTCCGATTATAAGTATTTTGAGTTGAAGTCCTGGAAAAGGGCTCTCACACTTATGCAGTCAGGAGTAATCAGGTGTTTGCATTTTGAATTAGGTCTCATAGAGCGTACATTTTAGCTCTTTCCCTCATCTCACTGAACTCACCAGACTGTGACAAGTTTAAGCTTATCAACGTAAATGAGAGAAAAACGAACGTAGAAAGCTGCACTGACACGCATTTTAAATGTGCAATTTGCTTGTATTTCACAGTTCGACATAGGTACCTTTTTGATTAAATCACATGCTATTGAAGCTGATTTTAAAGTGCAATTTAGACTCTAAACTAATAGCTTATGTCGAAACAAATTTGAATTTCTTGCGTTTTATGAAAGATTAATGACTTTGAAATTATGTGCAAGAGAGAAAAATGCACTTCTCTGTTACACCTAATGTAATGCAATAACAATCTTTTCCATTTATAGGAAATGTTTTACATATATTGATGAAATATTATTCATAACAAATGTATAAGTTTCCATTGTAAATGTATTTTAGTAGAAATGTATTATTCAACTGCATTTTACATTTCTCTTCTGTTAGCATAACTAAGGCATACAGAGCTTGCATTTTGCAGTCATGTAAAAGTATTGAATTATTTTTCATAATGTGGAGTCTTCTTTCAGATTTAATTCCCATGATAAACAAAGTCCCATTAGTAAAAGTCTATTGTTCAACTGTAGAAGAACTGTACCCATTTGGCCTTGGGAGGTTTCTAGTACTGGAACATGAACTGAAATAGTGTACATTTGTTTTAATCTGTTTGGAGTCACACGGAAAGGAAATGTTCCCATGACAGCCTTGGAAAAATGTCGAACTGTTGCAACCTGAAGTCTGATGATTGATTCTAATTGGATGTTGCCCTTTTAATGTAAAATGGACCAACACCTTGGAGTGTTTCATGTGGATTAATATAGTATTGGTTGATCAAACTTTGTTCACAAGAGAGCAGCCCAAGATCAGAAGTAGCCCTTGTCCTGTCTTGGTCAGAGACAGACACTTTCCTGACGCTTGCAGATGCCTTGCTGACCAGATGCTTTGCTGGCAAAGATTCCCTGAATGCTGTATTCCTCGGAGAGGTATCTTCCACTCTGCCATTTGGTATTGCCCCTTGAAACACCCTTTTAGCTTAGAAACACCATTTTGCTGATGCTTATTTGTTTTTCTTTTTAGTTAGTGTCCGGTAGACCGAGTTATTTCTTTTTCAAAATGACTTTTGTCCCTTTTTTGTATTTTTGTATTTTGCCCACATGTGTTCCTCCCCACACATGTATTTCACTAATTTGGTTAGCCATAGAGTTGAACTTGCCCAGCAAAAGATTATTGACTTAAATGAATTTGAATTGACTAAATGATTGTGCAATCTGAGCAACGTGTTATTACTGTGTTACAGGTACATCTACTGACTTTCTGTATCATTCTTCTTGAATGGTTAGTTTTACTGACGTTAGTACGTCTGAATTTATTTCATCGCTTTGGGCAACCCTTGGTGATTATGTATTTCTATAACTTGGTTTTACACATAGTCTACATGACTTTGAGTTTATGTTTGTAATAAAGCTTTGAACTATATTTCTGATTGGAGTTTTCCTTCCCTGGCCACATTGGTCATGGTGACTAAATAATTGGAGTGGTATTGATGTAATTGTTGATGGTTCACCACATATCTTTCTGAGTCCAAAGGCCCATCGGCTTGTTGTGTATTTGATTCCTGCAAAGGATGAAAAATGCTCCCGCAGTTCTGTGTTCCCTAAAATGAGACACAATTAACCAGACTATATTTTTCAGTGTCTTTGAATACACAAAAGAATCAAACAGTAGCTGGCTTGTGCCATCTGTTTAGGAGTGAAACTCAGTGAGACCAACCTTAAATCAATTTTTCTGTAAAAGATCCTAGCACTGTCCCTGAGCCAAATGCATTCAAGGTGAAGCTCAAGACATGTCACATCAGGCATCCTTCGAAAATGTTATGCGTTGCAACATGAGTAAATCCTCTCGGCTTCACTGTAGTGTTTATGAAAGGTACTTGGAGGCCAATGAGTATTTATAATTGATGAGTACCAATGCGCTGGATAGCATTTGAAATCCGTTATATATCAGTAGCGCCAAGAGACTCTTCAGAGGCCAAAGTGTACTGCACAAATACACCTATTATGTTTCTATTTTGTCCATGCTTCTGTTGCTGCATCTTGGGCAAATGACTAGGAGATTTTCTCATAGTGTGTTGAAACTAAATTAGATTTGGCATTTTATACACTTTATGTGGTTCTTATTACTCTGAGTTCCTTTCGTAAAGTAGGTTGTATCAATACTCTTTATTTTAAAGTTGCCATATCAGAACATTCAAAGGAGGGTTTGCCCTTGACATGTCTAGTCTTGTTGCAGCTTTATTTGTTGGCTCGTAATTACAGTCAGTTATGCAGTAATAGTTTGAACTCTTTTTTTGTGTCTCTGGCTGTTTTAAATGCATTATGCATTCATTTTTCTGGTATGTGTCTTATTGAATTCAGGTGGTTTCAACATATTCGTTTCTGTGGACAACATATTTTTGGTTAATAAACATCTTTGTGTGATTTTGTTCACAGTACCAACTTTTACGTTTTCAACACATACGAGTTATGAGTTGGGTCTCCAAATGTAAGCTTGTGACTGTAATCTGGTACTCAATGCACTGCTGCCAAACATTGAGAGAGCCTGCTTTGCCTGTTCATGTGTTGTATCGCAACCGCATCCCAGGGAAGGGCACCTAACGCCAGGACTAGGCACCAGACATTAAGGATACACAATACATCAAGCCTGGGAGATTTAAGAAAGGGCAATTATCCTACTATGAATGGCAACATTTATCTCAAGAATGCCCACAATAGAGCAAACAGTTTAACCATAAGGCCTGGAGGAGTCGTAGCTTGTGAAGGAGCCAGGGCCACCATAATGGCAGTTAGGGTCTACAACATTGCCCAGAGAAACAAGTTTATTAGAACCATATATATACAAACAAAATATATAGTAGATAACACATGCCTTAAATACAGTTAAACAGGCCACGGAGAGTACAGAGTTCAAAACATCAGTGCATTACAAACTTCAATTTTATCAGGCAAATACATCTACAGCAGGAATAGGCATGTCAAAGAGAAGGGCGCACAGGAGGATGGAATTGGACTGGACATGTACTGCCCCGGATAGAGGAGCTTGTGGAAACTGAGGATAAGAGCAAGCCTCAGCTATCTGAATCTTTAACTTGAGAAGTGGAGCCTGTTGTGGGGCCACAGGAGTCTGTAGATGGCTGGTGGGGTTCCAAAATGGTGACTCTTCCGTCTTTGTTCAGCCAAACACACTCAGGTGCAACTTACACCAGGGCATAGACCATGTCTGTAGTTTCGCTTTCACTGATCACAGCAGCATTATAGTTCTCAAGACCGAGGAAATGTGCCTTGATCCCAGCAATTTGCTTACATGGGCCGGCAATATCAGAGAACAGATGGCAAATTCAATAGAGGAGTGTGTTTGGACCAGTCTTCACTTTGCTTGATGCCTGCTTCCTCTCATGTTTCAAAATTCACAGAGGGCATGTTCCTCCACACACATTTTCAAAATGTTTTAAGTATAACGGCTAAGGGCCAAATTCACAGAAGCATTTATGAGTATTTGAAGTAGTACTACAGGAGTACTCTTTTACATACTCTTACATGTCATAGTGAATCAGACATGAAACATCCAACTCCCTACTAGTAAAAGTTGCAATGAGGACATAGTCCTTTATATATTACTAATTGTATATAAATATTTCCTTAATATTCTAATTTTAATCACATTTTAGAATATTTTTATGGCCAATTCACATAGGCATGTAAGAGTATATAAAATAGCACATTGAAGTACTACTTTACGTAGTCCAAAATGCCTTTGTGAATGTCCTCTTTAGTATGATCCCCTTTGAAGAAAATATATATCCCCTGCAATCAGTAACAAACACGATGTGAAGGGTAAAATAACAATAATGTGGCGAATCCGGAAGGGAGGAAGTCGGAGGAATGGTAGTTGAATTGACCTGTGCTATTGGCTGTATCACGTAACAGGTTTGTGCCAGTGGTATTTGAATTTGTATGCAGTAACAATTGTTGCTAGTATTTTAATTTGTTGTCCAAAATGTTTATTGAAATATCACTGACAATGAAAAATGTATCACACAGTGCAATAAGGCGATGACATCAAGCACTTTGCAGTTTAATATGGAAAAGTAAATATATAGCCAACAACTTCTATCATGTTTTACGTGATAAAGCCAACACCGCAGATGAATGTTAACACTGCCAGCACAAACCATATATGTGATCTATCCCCGGGGTCTGTATCATGTTCCATTTTTAGGTCACAGCAGCCAGACAATACAGTTTTCTGGTGTGCTAAAGACATCTTGGGGACAGTCAGAAAGCTGGCCGAGGAATGCATTCCGCCTGTTGCTTACCATTGGCTTTGTGGTTTGTAACTCACATTTTCTGACTTCATATTTGCTGGCTTTATTTGCTTTAGGCTGTCCATCTTTAGTTTGTCCCTCTCATTGCCCACACTTTGTTTACTGTATTCTTCCATGAACTTGCTTTCTGTAAACAGGCCTTTGAATCTTGCTCTCATGGTGTCACATTTGCTGTGCATTCAAAGACAGAGGTCAGAAGTTAGGCTTTTTCTTCCAGGAAGCCTGGTGTTTATTTTTCTTTCTCTGCTTCAAAGTAAGAGATTTTATGTGACAATCCTGCTGAGTACCCATGTAAGAGGAGAGGGTGTGGTATGTTTTTTTTTACAAGCACACAACAAAAAAATGAACTGTGCTGTTGTTTCAGAATATATCAGAATTAGTATAAATGAAGCACATTTTTGTAATTCTGAAGTGTAGTTTAAATAAATATTTGAATGTGATCAAAACATATGAATACACTAGGTGATAACATTTGCACACATTGTTGTTTGTGTGCAGTAAAACTGTATTTCGGTGCAAATTTAATGGTCATTTCAATTGAAAATGTGTTGTCTGTAAAGGCAGTGCGCTACCACACCATGTATACCTCACACTATGCCACTCCACTCCACTCTATGCTCTTCCACTCTATGCCATGCCACTCCATTCTATGCCACTCCACTCTTCGACATGCCACTTTGCTCTACGCCACTCCACTCTAAGACACTCTGCTATATTCCACTTGACTCCAGTACACCCCAGACAATCCACAACACGCCACTCCACTCTATGCCCCTCCACACCACATACCATACTCCACTCTACCCCACTCCAATCCACCCCACTCCAGTGTACCACAGTCTAGCCCACCATACTACACTTCGCTACAATCCTACCTGCAATCTACCCCACTCCACCCCACCACAATCTACCCAACATCACTCCAATTTATCACACTTCAATCTACTCCCCTCTAGCCCAATGAGCCCTATTCCACTCCAATCTACCCCACTCCACTTCACTCTATACCAGTCTACCACACTCCACTCTACCCCACTCCACTCCAATCTAGCCCAACTCCACTTCAATCTACTCCACTCCAATCTACCTCACTACACTCAGTCTAACCAAATCAACCCCATCCCACTCCAATCTACCCAATCTACCACATTCCACACACATCGACCCCACTCTGCTCCTATCTACCACAGTCTACCCCACTCCACTCCCATCCACTCCAATCTACCCTAATCAACCCAAGTCCAATGTACCCGAAGCCACCTCACTCCACTCCAATCCACTCCACTCCAATCTACCCCACTCCTCTCTACCCCAGTCATATTTACCCCACTCCATTCCAATTTACTTCACACCATTCCAAACTCCACTGCAACCTATCCAACTCCTATTCACTCCAATCTTTCTACTCTACTCCATTGTACCACACTCTACTACAATCTACCCTGCTCCAATCTACCCCACTCTATCCCACTTCAATCTACCACAATCTCCCCCACTCTACTCCAATCTACCACACTCCAATCCACCAAATCTACCTTAGTCCACTCCAATCTACCCCACTCCACTCTGCCATAATCCACTCCACTCTACCTAAATCCACCCAGTCCACTTTATTTCAGTCTACCCCACTGCAATCTACAACAGTCCACTCTAGTCTAACCCACTCCACCCCACTCCAGTCTACCCACCTCACTCCACCAAATCTACCCTACTCCAATCTACCCCTCCCAATCTGCCCTATCCCAATGTACCCAACTCCAATCTACCCCTATCTACTTCACTCCATTCCAATCTCCCCCACTCTACCCCCAAGCTATCCCACTTTGCCCCACTCCAACCCACCCTACTGAAATGTGCCCCACACCACTCTACTCCACTCCAATCCATCCCACTCCACTTCATTCTACTCCACTCAATTAACCTTGTTCAATCTATCCCACCCCAGTTAACCCTACCCCATTCCAATCTACCCTACTCTAATCCACCCAATCTACCCCACTCCAACCTACTCTACCCCACTCCAATCTACCCCACTCCACTCTTCCCCAATATACCTTACTTCGCTCCAATCTTGACTCCACTCCAATCTATCCAACTCCACTCCAACCCATTCCACTCCAATCTACCTCACTACTCTCTACCCCAATCTACCCCCTCCAAGATACCAACTCAGATCCATCCAATCTATCTCATTCCACTCTTCCCCAATCTCCACATTCCACTTCACTCCAGTCTACCACATTTCACTCAAATCTACCCCACTCTAGTCCAATCTAACCACTACACCCCTATCTACCCCACTCCAATCTAATATACCCCACTCCACCCCAAACTACTCTATTCCAATCTACCCTATCCCATACATCCCACTCTAATATAAACCAATCCAATCTACCCCACTTCACTCCAATCTACCCTACCATAAGCCACCCAATCTGTCCTATTCCAAACTACAACCATTCCACTCTACCCAACTCAGGGACAGCTCCTCCGTTAGGCAGGAGGAGCGTCAACCCCCCCAGCAGCAGAAGCTGTAAAACGTTCACAACGAGGGGATAATAAACCATGGCCCATATTTATACTTTTTGACGCAAAACTGCGCCAACGCAGTTTTGCGTCAAAAAAATTAGCGCCGGCTAACGCCATTCTGAAGCACCATGCGGGTGCCGTATTTATTCAATGACGTTAGCCGGCATTAGCCGCCGGCGCTGTCTGGTGTGCGTTAAAAAAAACGACGTACACCAGGCAGCGCCGGCGTAGGGGGAAAATGGCGTATGGGCGTCCACAAATGGTGCAAGTCAGGCTGAGGCAAAAAAATCGCCACAACCCGATTTGCGCCATTTTTTTACGACGCCCATCCCCCATTGAAATGACTCCTGTCTTAGCAAAGACAGGAGTCATGCCCCCTTGCCCAATGGCCATGCCCAGGGGACTTCTGTCCCCTGGGCATGGTCATTGGGAATAGTGGCATGTAGGGGGGCACAAATCAGGCCCCCCTATGCCACACAAAATTTTTTAAAAAAATACTTACCTGGACTTACCTTAATGTCCCTGGGGTGGGTCCCTCCATCCTTGGGTGTCCTCCTGGGGTGGGCAAGGGTGGCAGGGGGTGTCCCTGGGGGCAGGGGAGGGCACCTCTGGGCTCATTCTGAGCCCACAGGTCCCTTAACGCCTGCCCTGACCCAGGTGCTAAAATCCGGCGCAAATGCGGGTTTTTTAGACCCGCTCACTCCCGGGCGTCATTTTTGCCCGGGAGTATAAATACGACGCATATGCATTGCAGTCATTTTTTAAGACGGGAACGCCTACCTTGCATATCATTAACGCAAGGAAGGTGTTCACGCAAAAAAATGACGCTAACTCCATGAACTTTGGCGCTAGACGCGTCTAATGCCAAAGTATAAATATGGAGTTAGTTTTGCGTCGAAAAAAACAACGCAAATTCGGCGCAAACGGAGTATAAATATGCCCCCATGTTTATTATCCCCTCGTTGTGAAAGGGGTGGGGAATCTGAGTTGAGGAACAGTGCACTCCCCCTCACTGCGCATGTATGTTTGGCCGGCTGAGAGAGCCTCCACAGGCTCCCAGTCTGCCTGGGCGCTCCCAGACAATCCTCACGCTGCTTGAGCAGCGTGAGGATTGGCCACAGAGCAGGCTGGGAGCCTGTGCCTGCCTGCAGCCAGCAAAGGAGAGGGGCGGAGCGGGGAGTGGGGGAGAAAAGGTAAGTGTTCATTTAAAAAAATATATATATATTTTATAACATTTTAGATCCCCCTCTCACACCCACCCTCCCGTGCGCATCACCTGCCCCACTCCTTATCAGCGAAGCGAGCCGCGACAGACCCAACTCTACCCTAATGTACCCCACTCCACTCCAATCTACCTCAGTCGACTGCACACCACTCTTACCCATTTTACCCCACTCCACTCCAATCTACCTCAATAAATCCCACTTTACTCTACCCCAATCTACCTCACTCCAATTTACTCCACTCTACTCCAATCTAGCTAACTCCCTTCCAATGTACCCCGCTCTACCCCAATCTACTCGACTGCCCCCAAATCTACCTCAATTCAATCTACTCCACTCCCCCACTTCAATCTACCCCAATATACTTCTCTCAGTTTGATCCACTCCACTCCAATCTACCCCACTCTTCCCAATCTGCTCCACTATATCCCAGTCTACACCACTCCACCTCACTCCAATCTACCACACCCCATCCTAATCTATCCCACTCCTCCAATCTACCCTACTCTACCCCACTCCAATCTACCAAACTCCACTCAAATCTACCATTTCTAATCCAGTCTAACCCACTCAACCCCACTCCAATGTATCCACTCCACCCCAATCTACTGCATTCCAATTTACTCCTCCCCAATCCACCCACACCAACCTACATCCATAGTCTCCACTCCAGTCTACTCCACCCCACTGCAATCTACCCCACCCCACTCTACCCCACTCCAGTCCATTCCAGTCCACTACAATCTACTCCACTCCACTACAGTCTACCCCACTCCACTACAATCTACACCACTCCACTCCAATCTACCCCACTCCAGTCATCCCTCTTCACTCTACTCTACTTCACTACAATCTACTCCACTCCAATCTCCCCATTGCAATTTACCCCACTCCAGTCTACCCCTATCTACTCCATTCCACTCCACTCCAATCCACCCCATCCCACTCTACCATGATTATCCTACTTCACCCCACTGCAATCTACCCTACCGCACTGTACTCCACTCCATTCCAATCTCTGCCAACTCTACCCCAATCTACCCCACTTCACCCTACTCATCACCAACCACTGCAATCTACCCCACCCCACTCTACTCAACTCTAATCTGCCCCACTCCACTCTAACGCACTCAATCATCCCCTTTCAATCCCCCACTCACATTCAGCCCAATCCTTCGCAATCTACCCTACTCTAATCCATCCACTCTACCCCACTAAACTCCTTTCCAATCTACCCCTCCACTCTTCGCCAATCTACCTCACTCCACTCCAATCTTGACTTCACACCAATCTATCCATCTCCACTCCACCCCATTCCAATCCAATCTACCCCACTCCTCTCTTCCCCAATCCACACCCTCCAACATACCCACTCAAATCAACCCAATCTACCCCATTCCACTCTACCCCAATTTCCACACTCCACTTCACCCCAGTCTACTACATTTCACTCAAATCAACCTTACTCCAGTCAAATCTAACCATGCCACCCCTATCCAGCCCACTCCACTCTACTCCAAGCTACTCCACCCTATACACCTCACTCCAATATATCCCACTTCAATCTACCCCACTCCATTCTACACCACCCCAACCCAGTCTACCCCACACCACTCTATCCAATTCTACTCCAGCATTCTCTGCTCCGTTCTACCCACTCCAACCCCACTCCAAATTACCCCACTCCAATCTACCATAATATTATCCACCCAATTTATCCTACTCCAATCTACACCATTCCACTCTTCGTCACTCCACACTAATCTACCCCACTCCAATCTACCTCTCCCCAATCTACCCACCGATTCTACCCCACCCAAATCCACCCCTATCTACTGCATTCCAATCTATTATATTCCACTCCAGTCTACCTCCCTCTACCTCAGTCTACCTCACTTCACCATACCCCGCACCACCCCACCCCACTGCAACTTACCCCACCCCACTATACCCCACTCCAATCCACCCCACTCCACTCCAATCTACCCCATTCCACTACAGTCTACCCACCATCACATATTACCCTGCCCCAATCTACCCCAATCCAATCTCCCCACTCTATACCAATCTACCCTACTCTAATACACTCCATCTACCTCACTTCACTCCACCCTAATCTCACCCACTACACCACCCCACTCCAATCTACCCCACTCCACTCCACTTTTCCCCAGTCTATCTCATCCCACTCCAATATCAACTCTAATCTAGACAACTCCACTCCACCCCACTCCAATCTACCCCACTCCACTCCATCCTAACCTACCTCACTGTTATCTACCCATTCCAATCCACTCAACCTACCTCACTCCACTCTACCCCCAATCTACCACACTCGGTTCCACTCTACTTAATCTAGCCCACTCCACTTCACTCCAATCTACCACATGCCAACCAAATCTACCCCACACCAGCCTGATCTAACCCACTCCACCCCAATCTATTCCACTCCATCCCACTCAAATCGACCCTCCCCCGCTCCACCCCAAAATACCATACTCCAATCTAACCCATCCAATTTGCCCAACTTCAATCTACCCTGATCTACTCCACTCCACTCCAATCTACTCCACTCCAATCTACCCCATCCCAATGTACCCAACACCAATCTACTCCTATCTACTCCACTCCAATCTACTCCTCTCCACTCCAATCTTTCCCCACTCTACCTCAATTTACCCCACTTCACCCCATCCCACCCCTCTACAATCGAGCACAACACACTCTACACCACTCCAATCCACCCATTCCACTCCAATCTACTCCACACAATCATCCC
Source organism: Pleurodeles waltl (assembly GCF_031143425.1). Taxonomy (NCBI): domain Eukaryota; kingdom Metazoa; phylum Chordata; class Amphibia; order Caudata; family Salamandridae; genus Pleurodeles; species Pleurodeles waltl. The sequence continues at coordinate 156,601,885 of NC_090447.1, forward strand.
TCTCCATACCAATCTACCTTACTCTAATCCATCCAATCTACCCCACTCCACCCTAATCTCCCCCACTACACCCCACTCCAATCGCCACCACTAAACTCCACTTTTCCCCAGTCTACCTCACTCCACTCCAATTTTGACTATCCAATTCTATCCAATTTCACTCGACTCCATTCCACTCCAATCTACCCCACTCCACTCCATCCCAATCCAATCCACCCCACTCCAATCTACCTTACCACTCTCCAGCCCGAACTACCCTGTTACAATCTACCCCATCCAGTCCTCCCCACTCGAATCTACCCCAATCTACTCCGCTCAACTCTACACTACCCAAACCCAACCTTCCCTACTCCAATCTATCCTACCCCTCCTAATCTACCCCACACCTCTCTATCAAACTCCATTCCAACCTACTCCACCCCAGTCTATCCTACTCTATTCCAATCGATCTCAATCTACCCCACTCCAATCCACCCCACTACACTCAATCTACCCTACCATGATCCACCCAATTGATGTCACTCCAGTCTATCCCACTACACTTTACTGACTCCACACTAATCTACCCAACTCCACACTACTCCTCTCCACTCCAATCTATCCACTCCACTCCATTCTACCCCACTCCACCCCAATCTACCTCACTCCACCCAATCTATCCCAATTCAATCTACCCCACTACCCTACTCTAATGTACCCCAATCTACTCCACTCCGATCTACCGCACTCTACCCTACTCTACCCCAAACCACTCTGCTCCAATCTACCCTAGTTTAACCCTGCTCCATTCCATTCTACCCTACTATAATTCACCCAATCTATTCCCCTCCACTCTACTCTACCCTACTCCACTCTACCCCAATCCATCCCACTTTTATTTTCCCACTCCATTCCACTCAATTTACCCTACACCATTCCACCCTACTCAATCTACCCCACTCCACTTCACTCCAATCTGCTGCATGCAACCCAAATCTGCCCCACTCCAGTGCAATCTAATCCACTCCACTCTATTCCACACAATCTACCCTACCCCGCTCCACCTCAAACTACCCTACTCCAATCTATGCCATCTAATTTGCCCCAGTCCAATCTACCCCACTTCAATCGCTCCACTCCAATCTACTCCACTCCAGTCTACCCAGATTCCAATGTTACCCCTCTAATCTATCCCTATCTACTCCATTCCAATCTACTCCACTCCAATATCCCCCACTCTACCCCACTTCACCCCTCCCCACTGCAATATACACCACCCGACTCCACTCCATTCCACCCCACTCCAATCTTCCCCACTCAGTTATTCCTTTTAAGTCTACCTCACTCCAATCTACCCCACTACATTCCAATCTGCCCTAAATGAATCCACCCTATCTACCCCACCCCACTCCACATTAGTCTACCTCGCTACACTCCACTACAATCTACACCATTCCACTCATCCTCAGTTCACCTCACTCCACTCTTGACTCCATTTGAATCTATCCAACTCCACTCCACCATATTCCATACCAATCTGTCCCACTCCGCTCCACCCCAATCAACCTCACCCCAATCTACCCTATCTCACTCCACCCCCAAACTACCCTATTCCAGTCTACCCCATCCAACCCGGCCCAGTTCAATCTACCCCACTCCAATCTACCCCAATCTACTTCACTCCAATCTACCACACCCTAACCCAATCTTACCCACTCAAATTAACCCCACAGACCCCAATCTACCCCATGCCACACTATCCAACTCCACTCCAACTTACTCCATTCCAGTCTACCTCACTCCATTCCAATCCACCCCAATCTACCCTAATCCAAACTATCCCACTCCTATCTCTTGCACTCCAAACTACCCACTCTATTCTAACCTACCCTACCAAAATGCACCCAATTGAGCTCAATCCAATCCATCCCACTCTACTCTATCACACTCCACCCTTATCTATCCTACTCCACTCTACTCCACTCCAATCTACGCCAGTCCATTCCAATCTACCCAACTTCACTCCAATACATCCCAATCCAGTGCACTCCACTCTTCCCCAATCTACCCCTCTCTACTCCAATCTACTCCAATAAACTTCACTCCACTCCAGTCTGCCAACTCCACCCCAAACTACCCCATTTCATTCTACCCCACTGCCCTTCTCTAATCTACCCTATTATACTCCACTCTAATCTACTCCACTCCAATTTACCCCGTTTTGCCCCATCTACACCAATCTACCCCACTCCACATCAAATCTATCTACACCACTCCCCAGTCTGCCCCACTCACTCTGCTCCAATCTACCCCATTCCACACTACGCCAATCAACCACACTCACTCTACCCCAATCTACCCATTTCCACTCTACTCGAATCTATCCCACCCCACTCTACACCACTAACTTTTAGCCATGCAGAACAGCATACACACTGGTGTACAACACTAAAACACATTGCCAAAGCCAATAGCTCTTGTATAGGTGAGACGTGTTGGCTTTGCCAATGCTTGTTCTGTGATGTGCCGGTCTCTTTTTGGCGTCCTTAGCGCATTCATTAACTTGAAATATCTCCGAGTTCGTGTGTGTTCTGCTGACAACAAAGCTTGGAAACAAAAGGCAGGAAATGATTGATGATTACATTGTGTGGCAGGAGATACAGATACGGTGAGAGGGCCTGGGCAGATTTCCTTCTCCTCTAGTACTCCAAGAACACTTACAGATGACGAAGGCATGAGCTGAAGCTGCACAGGGTTCTGGGCTGACTAACTCACGTTGTTGCGGCACTCTTAAACAGTTAACTCAGATTCGTGGAGCTGGTGAGAAATTGGCGGATCACCCTGACTGAAGATAAGAAAACACAGAAGCTCATTCATTGAAAATTATTTGTAACATCTGTTCTGCTCAGAGTCTCTCACGCTTACCAGCTGCTGCTGACGAGGGGAGGGAGCCCGAGGATTCACATTACGCTTCCGTAAGCGGACAGGACAGTGGTGCAAAAGCTCCAATTTACCAGTTCCTATTTCTGATTTTATTGTTTTTATATACAGCACCTGTTGCGGGTGAAGTGCCCTCTGTGGCACCTTCTGCAACAACAGGCCGTGCTGAAAGGAATGGAACTCATGGATTTAGATTTTCAGCAAAAAATATAGGAGTTATTGTCAGGTTCTGAGCAGAGCTCACAACGTGGGTTTGGCAGTTTTCCAAACCAGTCATTTGATGCTGAAATACTTTCTTCTTTGACGCCTTCTGAATTACGTGCTGCGTCACGCAACGGCCGGAGGGACTCGAGGAGCAGAGTGGGCATGCAGAACCAATCACGTATGTGTATGATGTCAAGAATGAGAGTGCTATATTTATAAAGTATATTATGTGGCTCCAAAAACAGCGCAATGAACACATAGGACGGATGGGCTGTCCAAGAGCACACGTTGTAAGGCGAGAGCAGAAAATCAATAAAAACAAAGGCCCCGATTTAGGTCCTTGCAGACAGGCTGCTCTGTCACAAACGTGACGCCCTATTACAATTTCCATAGGATATAATACAAATAATAAACCCCTTGGAATGCAAGTTTCATTCTGATGAATGAAACAATGATTGCTCAAAGCCATGCAGTCAGGAATAGTTAATATGAAACCCCTTGACAGATTTGAAGTGATTCCTAGAACATAAAAAATAAGGACTTAGATTTATTAAATAAAAATGCAGTCTTGAAATTTGGCATCCTACTGGTCTTATAATGATGGATATGTTTATGGTGCAACTGATCCTGACTGAACATTTTTAGGCGTTTTCTGCAGACTGCTTTAACTGTCTATTGACAAGACTTAATGTCTCCAGTACATTACATCTGCTTTGCGTGGACTTTGAGTGAGAGTCTATCTCATCCAAGGATGGCTTTGTTGCCTACCCCACTTCTGATCCTTATTTGATGGCTGTCCTCCCTATTTTTGTACATTTCAGTCTTGCACTGCTCTGAAAGTGAGGTCAGACATTGCTTTGTATTGTCTGGAAAGGACTATTTTTCTCCCTGCTCCCCCTATGCCCCTCTTTCCTACCCTTGCGTGCTCCCCATCCAGCAACCTCTGGGACCACTTTGTTTACTTTAAAGTAATTTTTATTCAGTTTTTGCCACCTGCCATGCTTTTGGCAGGCGGCATCTTAACATGTTTGTACCACTTCAGAATTCTTGTGTGTGCTCATGTACTGGCACTTATGAATGGATTTGTTTTATTTTAATAAATCCCATTCAAAGATGGCAGTCGCAGATGCGCACGCATCCACAGTGGACATCTGTAGAATTTAGAAGTATATTACAAATTAATTCAACGATGACCCCCGTGGATGTGTGTGCCTTAGGAAAGGCTACCTTTGACTGACATTTGTTAAAACATTACAAATGCATTCAAAGATGGACCCTGAGGATGCACATGCATTTTAGATGACCTTCTTTGAATGGCATTTGGGAAATTATTATAAATGTCTTCAAAGATGGCCACAGTGGCCATCTTTGGATGCATTTGTAGTGGTTTTCAACCCACTCCAAACAGCCGAAGTGGATGCACACTAAACATCAATTGGCAAAGTCCATAGGTATCAAAGCCAAACCCTACTGATTTTTCCTATGCTTATTAGCAGCTGGAGACTGATTAAATTTCTATGTGAACGTTCACATACATTGTCTCCAAGCTTCTCAGACTAAGCTCTGTGCTGGATCTCTCTTTTTCTGCTGCTTTGGATATTTAGGAGCAGATTCCTATGTAAGAGAGAAAGGTTTGTTTGACCAAGATTGTAAGCTGGCTAAAAAAGCTCCACAATTCATGTTTTCAATTCATAGTAGCACTTTCAAGGCACTAATCAAGGCAGGACATGGGTATGGGATCACTTTCATCAAAAGAAGAGTGATTTATTTGACTCTCAATGGTCAAGTATGGAATGTGATATTGGATTTGCTGCTTCAAGAACTTTCAGGACACTGCTTTCCAAAGCTGTGGCCATTAGAACCAAAGGTTCTTTTCAAAGCATGAGCAAATATATATTGAATACATCAAAAATGTATTTGCTCCTTCATCCATTCTAACATTAGATATCCTGGCCACAGGCTGCCTAAAACACAATGACTATTGAAAACGTTGAAACCCTTCTAATAAGCTTAAAAGCGGTTGGTTTCTCAAAACCAGATGAGATATCCAATAAGAAGTTACCTTTTAATTCCACCTGGCTGGCTGCCTTTTACACAATTTGTAAGGAAATGCCTCTCTTTGCATGATCACCGTCAAAGTTTTGGACTGATGCTGTTGTTTTTTCAACTTTGATATCCAGACCTCAGTGCCAGAGCTCAGAGCATTGAAAGTGGTTTAAGTTAACTTACTTACAATTCACTGGTAAATGGTACCAGGGGTACCCATGGCCTGTAAGTTAAAGAATCCTTCAGGGACTGCAGCACTCAATGTGCCACCACAAGTGTGACAAAGTAAAACATGTCTCCCAGTCCACCCCTGCAGACTGATGGAGCAGGTTGAAACTGCTAACTCAACTTTTCCATTTAGGCTAATGACAAAGTCTAAACCTTCCTTTTCTATATGTCACCCCTAAGGTAGGCCTGGTGAGCGCTAATGCAGGGTGCTGTATGTTAAAAAGTTGGCCATGTGTTTTTATACCTCCTAACAGTAAAAGTCCCAAATTGACATTTTTACTATAGAAAGGTTAGTAGCCCCATTGGCAATTACAGGGGAACATGCTGACTCAGCTGTGCTAAATTGTGAGATGGACTACAAAACTTGGTATCAAAAGAATTGTTGCATTAAACCTGACTTGAAGCCCAAGTCAAATGTAAGAAAGTTAAATATTTGTTTCCCAAGTTTTCTAGTGGCCATTTATGATTGTTGGCCAAGGGACAGCATTCTTCCCTCTAGGGGAGCAGGGGTGTAGCTCCAGTGAGGGGTGTTTGGGGTGTGACACTCCGCTGATAAATGGAATCTGTTGTGTTTATTTGGGTCCAAAGTCCTCCAGTCAGGGTAGCAGTGTCTGTGGTTGGGTTTCCACTTGGAGTAGCAACCCTGCTAGCAAAGATGCACAGCTCTATGAAACTCTGCGGTTTGCATACACGCAGCCTCCTTTTACTTCTCACACAACATATGCCAAAAATAAACAAAGAACTGGATGGCTTGTATGTGGTGCAGAGAAGCATTTACATTTAAAACTATTTTCATCCATTGTGCCATTTCAATGGCAGTGATGGTTGGGAAATCTCTGTTTCATACTCCCTGAATCTAACTGACTAATTTACACTTCTGCTGGGGAGACGTGTGAATGTCAGGACAGGGCACAATAGAAGCCTCTCTCTCACTTGCCAGAAAGTCAAACAGGGTATGACCCCAAAAGGTGAGCTTCAAAGGGGAAGCAGCCTTTGAAGGACAAATGGTGGACACTCACAAGAGGGGCTGCATTTTTGTTCTCGTAGACAGGTTGGTGTCAGGAACGTAGAGGGGGAAACAGTCACCAAACCAGTTTTTCTGTGGGCGTGTAGCCCTCAGGTACTCACACATTTAGGGTAGGCTACCAAGCTCCAAGAAGGGTTCTGTCATCTTGAGAGTGGGCATAATAGTGCATTCTGGGATAACTAGAGGCCATAGTTAGCAGGAAGTCGCCATCAGGCGGAAGGGAACTTGGTAGCTCATTGGCTAGTAGTCATTGCACCCTCAAAGAAAGGTGTGTGCATAAAAGTGGCACCCCTGGCACCCAGATTTCAGATCACATCTGCACTGGAGAGAGGACCGAAGAAGGACTGCCCTTCAGTTGCCTGGACCCGGCAAAAGAGGCTGCACCAAAGAATGGACTGCTCCTTCTGATCATTTGGCTAGCAAAGAGAAGACTGTGCCTGTGGAGCCCTACTTGAGGAAAGTCATCTCCAAACCCCAAGTAGAAGAGGTGAACTCCAAGAGCTAGTTGGCTGACTTCCTGGTAAAGCTTCAGGGCCAGGACAGATGAAGAAGCCTGTTTTGGTGAGTTTGTAGCCACAAATGGTTGATCGCTACTGAGCACTGAAGTTCAGGGAGAGCGAGCACTCAAAAGTTGCACCTGAGTCTTGTCGCAGTGCAGTTTGGTTGCCCAAGACAGTCACTAGCCCTCAGTTAAAGGGAACCACTGGTTTTGCTATTACCAGAGACCAATAAACCAATGGCAACTGTTTTTTGGATTGACTTCATCTGGACTTTAGGATATCAAAATTTGTGGCCAAAGTCGCCCTGCCATGTTTATGGACTGAGGAGTGGCCTCAGGGAACCCTCAATGACCAGATCAGCATCCACAACATCCTTCAGCATCTTCAGCATAATGTATCCCTTGAGTCAGAACAACTCCATTGATCTCTACGGCTGTTCACCCATGGAGTCTTGAACTTGACTGGAGATTCTTTTGACTGCAACGTAACTGTCTTTTTAAGCCTTACTGGCCCCTGTGACCTGCTTCGTGCCAGAGCTGGTCATCCAAAGTGGGCCAAACACAACTTTATAAACGTTTTCAAAACTTTTCAATGTACCCGCTAACTGCAGGAGTTGCCAATGCTTGCAGCGATTTACAATTTATTTAACAATGTATAGCTCTGTAACCCTCTGGTGGATTTTATTCATTTTGGTGTTTAAAAATTCATAAAAATAGGATCTATTTTTATAAATTGGTGCTGGATTTCCCTCCTGTTGTCTTTCTTTCTTATGCAATTGTTTTGGTCATCTAAATGCTTTGCACTTGTTCCTTTGAGCTAAGGTTTTACAAAGAGCCTGATGGAACCCAAGACAGATTAGTGAGTTTATTACACAGTGAGGTCGCACAACCACACCATATATTGAACTGCTTTTCTCACACAATTCATTTAGAATTTCTATGGATTAAGGTTCTCTCCTTGTCTTGTGGCTTGAAGCATTGGACGTTCCAATTTATAATAAAAAGAGCCATTTCGACAATCTTGTGCCTTTCAAACATATTTCACTTTTAAGTTTCATTGGCAATGTGTTTGCACCCTTAATTGTGCACTGTTTTCTATCATGCAACATCATATTTTGGAAATGTAACTACATTTTGGAATAAACTGACCCTGCATTTAGAAATCAAGAACATAATCTCAAATTTAGGAAAGACATCAAAACTGCCTTTTAAAAAAAGCTTTCAATTTACCTCATAATGCCTGATCTCTTATTATTTATATGCTGAACTATTATCCTCACTCCTTCAAATCTGCCTGGGTCTTGGAGCTACCCTGCCTATTGACTGATTAAGACAATCCAGGTTATTCCCTCGCTGTTCATCTTTTCTGTTCTTGTGAACACTTTCTTCTGCCTTTCCTTCATCTATTCATCCCCATTCTTCTCTTACTGTAAGGGAGCTCTGTGAGCTAACCATGTTCTTGGGATCAAATAGGAGCAATCCACTCTGCTGCCTCTCACAGCTACCTTGTAGTTGACATTCACGCATAACAATAGCAACATAGTCCAGTCTAAGAACCCAAATCAGATAAACTTAATCCTGTTGAAGAAATGATAAAAGTATTCTTTATGTATCTGTAAGAAAATCAATAAAATATCTTTAAAAAAATATATATGAATCCATTGGAAAGTAAATGAGTTTTGGCAAGGACATCCTAGATTCATATAACAAATCCTGGCAGCAGTAACTTTGTATCTCAAATGCCTACCTAGTAAATACATGCTGGTTCATGAGGGAAGTTATACCCAAATACCCTCTGCGATATTCCAAGGTAGCCACCGTCTCTCAGACTATTCAAGAGTTCTTGGATAGCTGGGAATTGTATTTCATCGTCAAAATGCTGCCATAAAGCGCAGTCCAGATTACACCAATTCCGCAACAACCATTTTTCCTTTTCTAAAAGAAACACAGCTCATGCGGGTTTGGAGTAGCGCTCCCTGTAGGAAATCTGACTTTTCTGAGTGGTCAACATATTTGTTTGCCTTTTACTGGACCCTGCTTATTTGCTGGATTTAGAACTCTGTGCACGCTACCCCTGCTTATCATAAGTAAAGTGCCTGTGTTCCTCCTTTAAACATGGTTGACTCACGGTGCACTTCATTTTGAAAGCAAGAATACAGGATGCCAAGACAATCCCTGTGTACCCACAGTCTGGTTGCTGAAGAATCCTGCTTTTGTCCTAACAGACATCTGTCTCTGGGGTTGTTGTGGCTAAACTTGATTTTAGAACTACATCTGTGAGGGCACTAGGATTACCATAGTACCCTCCCAACTCACACCCCCAAGCCTCATAGCCCAGGTTTAGCATGGCCAAAGGTTTTGGCCATCTGGAAAATGACAAAAGTGAGTTGGTCCCAGATAACATTTACCATGTTGGTTAGAGCATGTCCAGCAGTCATTCCCACACACTAGCTCGTGCCAGGTAGAAATGTGGTATCTCCAGGCACTGGACTGTACCTGCTGTCTGTGACCTGAGAGGAGCCTCGAAGGACTAGATCTGCTCTCTCATGTACCCAGGACAAAGAAGTGGGTTCCAAGGGCTGATCTACTGTTCAAGCTACAGGGAAATAACAAGTTGCAAGAGGCCTTTCCTGCAACTGACCAGCAGTAGTGGATTGGGCTCTACTGTTGGCATCTGTCTGAGACTCTGTCAGCCTCAGCTGCGGTCCTGGGAGGAGGGTTTAGAAATGTACTATTGTGGTGGATTGTGACTTACAGGACTTGGTCAAAAGGTAAACTCTTAATCAGGATGAACCCTATTTTTGTATCCGACTCGCACACCAGTGTGGATGGCCTCAGATCATGGCTGGGTCTCGGTCTACCTCAACCATTGTCTAACATTATCACTCTGTGCTTCTTGCCACTATTCCTACTTAAAACTTTAAGACCCTTATATTATCACTGGTTCCTCTTATTGTATTTTTGTCATTTTAGTGTCATTTTGTTTATTACATTTTACACTATTTTTCTAATTCAGTTTGTGATTTTTATTGTGTTGCTTTTTAACTTTATTACTGTTTTGGTGCTGCTCCATCCTTTACACATTGCCCTAAGTGAAGCTGTCTGCTCTCTGCCATAGCTACCAGCGGGTTGAGGTCAGGGTAATTTCACCCTTACAAGGATTGTGATCATTCCTTTAGGTGGGTATTCACCCTGGCAAAAACTATAATCCAATTTCTTACAATTGTGTATAACTCAGACCCCACTTAAGGAAAACTGCGAAGCCTTATATTTTGCTATTTGATGTTAAGCCCAGCAGGTCAAAATAAACATTTCTGTTTGCAACATACGATTTAGTTTTGTGTAGAGTTAGAAGAATTACCAGTTTGGTCCATATGTTGAATATGTGTGCTAATGAGGGGCATTGGTAACTAATTATCATACTCTCTTAAAGTCAAAGAACATTGCACTAATTACAGGGATATTTTTAGGTATCCAGCAGATAATATTGCTGAAAGGCATGAATTAGTACTTAGGTACGCTTTATTTATTATTAAGCTGTGCTATGTCGCATCAATGTAGAGTGGCCTAACTTTCATCAGATCTCAAATGTCAGATTAGTTCAGAATGCTACTTTAAATTACATAAGACTAGAGTTTTTTGGGGGAGTGGCTGGCAAGAGGGCAGAGCAGATGTAGCCTTTCTGAGGCCTGTGCCCTTTGCATGTATTCTGCATAACCCTGCCCCGTATGATGTCATCACTGTACTCCTGAAAGACCACATTAACTTTGGGGACTGTGCTATCTGTGGTAAAGTGGGTGCCAAAATAACTTTGCCCGCTTTCATCGATTTAGCTGCATGAAACTGTCAGGGCCTGTTTCTTTTCCGAAACATCGCAAGATGGCCACCCCATTGCAAGCTCAAAATAATATCCTGGGATGGGCCTGCAAATTGTGATGGCTGTGAGCTGATCCACTGTTCTGAGTTCCGCCTGATAGTTAGGAGGCACTGGCAGAACAGGCCTCAGCTATGTGCGCAGACAAAGTGGACGGTGGACCTCCACAAGATGAGAAACGCGCCCCATTTGTTTAGCTGACAGAGGATTGCATGAACAAGCTCATTGGAAGATGTCTGTGAAGCCCCAAGTAGTTGCATAGTACGGATGAAGTAGGAGATCTGATACTTGATTCTCACCCGGAAGACTATATTTGATCAATGGGGTGACCCTTACTGGTGCACGTGTGAAAAAATGCACCTACTGCGAAGGCCTGTCCCTGTGCTGACCCCTGCCCAGATGGGTGCTCCCTCCCCGTGCCACTCAAAGTAGGCAGGGTGATCTGCACCACAGTCTGGGCACCTGCAGTACTGAGCTATCCTCAGAGTGGAGTGTTTTGCCACTGGTGCGTTGAAGCTGCGGCCATAGTGCCTTCAGAAGCTCTTGCCATGGAACTGCTAAAAGGTTCCTGGGGCTACTAATCCACTATAATGAACTGTTGTATAGCACACAATTTTATCAGATAGTGTAGTGATGCTAAATAGCTAACATTGGAAACACTCACATGCACACAGCTGGAAGTGACCAAATTGTGGTTCACCAACTGGCACATGCTGTTCGGGCCTGAATATGCTGCCACCATGGTTAAAGAGAAACTGGTGAAGCCCACGCAATGAAACAAGATTCTTGAGCACACTACAGCTCCAGGTGGCAGGTAGGATGACTCCCTGTCCCCCGTTCCGAACAACGGACGCCCCTCCTGGAGCCTTCACTGGTGTATCTTTTATCCACAATCACAGAATCGCACACAGTGCTAGAGTACAAAATGGGCACTATCTCAGTTGCAAAAGACCTCATCAGAACAGTTCTCAGGAAAGCATTTAACACGACTAAGGCCATAGGGGAAGCAGTATAGACCGTAATGGCCCAAGTACAGGAGATGGGTGACACTATCATTAAGCTCTAGGACTCCAACTGTACACTTGGTGAAATGGTTGAGGATGCAGAGGGGAAGTCCAGACAAAATAATCCATGATTTCTTGGCTACCTGGGGTGCTGCAAGAGCTCCTCTGTTGAACTTTTTCTTAAACAATGGATCCTTGAAACCCTCCAACCTAAGCCCTCTCAAAGCTATTCACCATTGGAAGAGCACATATGTCCCTGTTACTCCCTCCAAGATTGGGTGTCCTGCCTTGAAGAAAAACAGTTTGTTTCTTGAACTATAAATATTGGATCATCCATTTCGCAAAGTTTAGGTGGCAAAGTTGTAGCCCAATTTGAAGGTCTAGTGATCTAGTTCTTTCCTGATTACATACAGTAGATATGGCTCCTATGGAAATTCTTTGACACAATAAAGAGCCACCTACACAGCTACAACCTGAAATAACTGCTACTGTTCCTTACCAACCTCAGTAATTGTGGATGGAAAGTTGACCTTCTTTCAATCCCTGGAACTGGACTGAATGATAAGAAAGACCTTGTAGATCGCAGATGAAAGTGATACTTAGTACATTATACTTTTGATCAAAGTGAGCCCGTAACAAGCTCACAGGATTTAGAGAATGATTCAACCATGCACACACGGCACAAAAATAATCATCGACAAAGATGACATGCAGCCCCGAATATCCTTCAGCATATATACCCTGCACGATCCCTCGTTGTCCGCGCTGCGCCTTCAGCTGACTTCTTTCATATAGTATGGCAATGTAGCGCCCTGGAATCATACTGGAAGAGTATGGTGACGGCCTTGGAGGGAGCCTCCAAGTGGACACTGGTACATACCTCCAGGGTGATACTGTTGAGACTGCTTCCTACACCAAAGGGGAAAAACCTAAGCTGCCCATTTATATTGTTGGGACTCCTGTTGGCAAAGCGTCACATTGCAAGCAAGTGGCTTAGTCCTGTTGCTCCTAGGTATGGGGACTGGCATCGGGATTTCACCAAATGGGCAGTGGCAGAAGAGGTTCGGATAAAACATGTCCGCACAGATGCAACACTGGCGGATGATATAGTGGCTTGGACACAGTTGCTGCAGGATCTGAGAGCACCAAATACTCCATCAGATATGGTAGGGGATGGCTAAATTAGTTGAATGTGCCTGGCTCTGTTGTGACTGTGTGAAGCATGAATGACTGGAGAGAGGGGGGATTAGTGTCAATAAACCTTGCAAATGAGGGTGCCAAAAGCGGCGAAAAGCTTATTGGGTCTAGAAATGCAAAGTGGAACGTATCATAGATATTGCGTGTATAATTATTTCAAAGGACTGAGAAGTACTATGAGCAGTAGGGAGGGTGGGAGGCATGTTTTTTTTTTTTTACCTATTTCACCTGTTTGCAATCATACTACCGGCTATTGTCTGAATTTCTACAGAAGGTCAATGTAACAATCATGTGATGTGCCGATTGTTTGTGGTGTGTGCTGTACAAAATAATAAAAATATATGTTTAAAAAAAAACAAAGACGACATGCTCACCACTGGAAACTGCCCTCATCACTACATCAGAACATAAGACTGGCTCTAAACAGAGGAGACATGGAGGTCCTTATCCTCCTGCTCCTTTAGCATTTTACACAGTCTCCGATTCCATGCTCATCCAATGCCTACAGAACATTGGAATCCAAGGACATGCACTTGATTGGATCTGCTTCTTCCTGATTGGAAGGACTAAGTCAGTCAACCTGGCACTGTACACCTCGGACGCCCATGACCACATATGTGGACTTCCGCAAGGATCAGCTCTGTACACGACCCTCTTCACTGCATATACGATCCCTTTCACCAGCAACATTCGCTCTCACAATATCAACAACCTCTCCTATGCTGATGACGCATTTCATTCTCTCGCTCTCAGACAAGACTCTCGGTACACAGCTCAAGTTCAATGCCTGCTTCTCCAAAATCACCCACTGGATGAAGACCAACTGTCTAAAGCTGAACACCGACAACACCGAAGTTGTGATCTTTGGTAAGATCACATCACTGTGGAATTTCACCTTGTGACCAACAGAGCTCGGCTATAAACCTTCCCCGCCCCACCAACACCTATGCCAAAAACCTGGGGTTCATCATCGACAGCAAACCTGACATGATCGTCTACGTGAATGCTATCACCGCCTCATGCTTCATTACCCTGAAGATGCTGAGGAAGGTTTTCAAACGGTCCCCAATCAGCACTCAGAAAACGGCCATGAACACCCTGTTTACAAGCAAGCAGGAATACAAGATCGATAAAAAATTCACCGAAAGGCTGAAGAACAATCAGAACTTAGCAGTCAGAATCACTCAGAGCCGCCCAGGCTGCACTCACATCACATCCCACCTGAAGGAGCTGAACTGGCTCCCCATTCACAAATGAGTGCAATTAAACTCCTCACGCACACTTTGAAGGCACTACATAACCCTGGCCCAGCATACCTTAACAGGCGCATCTGTTGTCACTAACCTTCCAGACACCTCTACTCAACTGAACTCTATTTGCACACATCCCACTCATAAGGAAAATCAGATAGATGGTCAATCCTTCTCCTACTTTGCTCCTAAAGTGTACAACTACCTGCCACTACACATAAGAGACTCCTCCTCACTTCTTGAATTCTGCAAAAAGCTGAAGACCCGGCTTTTTGAGTAGTCCCTCGATCCTAGGTGTAGCTAGACTCACACCTTCTCAACACCAGGATACCCTCCCAGGTGATACTGCGCTCTAGAAATCTGGTAACATAACATAACCATGGCTTAAAGCCAATTAGAACATTGGAATGCTGGGGGCTCCATTGAAAACAATGGAGTGCTGCGGGCTTTTACTGGCCGGTAAAAGCCCGCAGCGCCAACATTCCAATGTTCGCTTTGTTCACAGCAACAGCTGTGAACAAAGCCTCACGGAGCCCGAGGGGATTTTAATCCCCTCGGGCTCCGTGAACATTTTTTTTTTTTAATAGAACATTCTGCCCTGTGTGGCAGAATGTTCAAATAGCCTTAGAACCCGCCGTAGCGGGCTCTACCGGCTATTATAGGCCCTTTCCCTTGTTAAATGCCCTCGCCTTCGGCTCGGGCATTTAACGCGGGGAGTGGGCCTTTAATAGCCGGTAGAGCCCACTACGGCGGGTTCTAAGGCTAGAGTAGTCAAGCTTCCGGTTGTTTGAAATCCAGGGGTGACTTGAATATGGATCTATGATTCCATCCTGAGGAGGGCAGCCCCTTGGAGGTGTATTTTTGCCTTTCTTTCTATGACCTAGCCCTTCAAGCTGGTGGAACCACCACAGGCCCATCTTCCTCCACTTATTAGGAGGTTTAACCAGCAGCTGTGGGAGGTAATTACTCACATATGTTTTTGTACACTGTTAGTTTAATGTATTGTTATTGTAATGTTTTTCTTCTTCTACGGGTCATGGTGGGGGGGAAGTTTCCTGCCCATAAACTTATATCTAATTATAGAATTGGCCTTAGGGTAAATAAATAAATGGTCACAATGCCCATTAGTAATTCTAGGTCTGGGGTAGGAAATAGGGTTTTCCTTCATTCTGTGCATATATTGAAACTGAGCACTGTAATGGTGTTGTGTGCTAGCTGATGCAGACAGAAACCGAGACATGTGACCCTGCTCTGACATGATAGGGACTGTAGAGGGATGACCTGAAATATCAAGAGAGAAATGATTACACTAAAAGCAGCAGGATGTTCTCCCTCATAAGACATAGGAAGGCTACTATGGCCTTTCTCCAGGACACTTACCAGGAAAGCTTCAAAACATACAAGATCAGGAAAAAGTGAAGAAGGAAGATGATTGCTGCAAAGTACTCCTTTTATTCTAGAGAGCGTTGATGTGAATTGTGGTGAAGGTCAGTCTTCAGGTCCAGGCAACCAAAACAAACCCTGAAAGGAGGTTTGAATGGCAATGAAATAGATTTTTTAGGTTTATGCATCTGCAATCCCAGATGTGTTACTGTTTCCGGAAGTGAATTGTTAACTGCATATCTGCATCTGGCAATGACATGGGTTAAGTGTGTAATCCCAAGCTCACTTGATAAAGCTCCCCTAAGACAGAGACACAATAATAATGAGACAGGTAAAAGAAACTAATTTCCAATTTGATTTGTTTGATATCTGGAGGTTACAACAGACGGCCTTCTTCTACTCTTTTATTTTCCCTCCTCTCATGGTTTTTATAGCAGAATTTTCTATATATTTGCCAAAAGGACACAGGCGTACCTGCGCCGAGACTCAGCGTATCTGAGCAGGTTTTGTCTGGTCACTCCCATTCTGACCTTTCTGTACTACTGAGGGGCTATCACTCTAAGACACCAACACTGAGGCTCCAGTGCAGAAAACTTGGCCAACCTGGGGTTCAGACAATTGGAGCCAGAAGAACTAACTACTTTATGCACCTTGCTAACCATTGTATGGAACACTATCAAAGTAGTGCTGAGAGGGGTGTGTATAGGGTACATAGATGGGGTGCTACAGTGAAGTGCATAAATAAGGCTGAGGATGATGTTGACCATACGGAAAGTGTGGTGATGTGACAGCCTGCCCAGACAGCAGGGAAGATAGATCCCCATCGTAAACTGGGTAATTATATATTGCCTTTGACAAATTTTCATGCATGTCCTTTAGGCAGTGTCTCTGCAGAGAAGGAGACAATCGAGGAAACATCTGTCATGATTGGTGTGCAGGGAGAAGCTCCAAGAAACCATCCTCCAGATGACAGATGCTGAAGCTGGGCATCAGCAGGAATATCTGTGGGGACACTACACGCAGGAGCATCCTGCCAGACAGGGAGAATAGACATAACTATCTGTTAGGGATTGGGTTCTCTCGACTCATTCCTGAGCAGAAAGAAGAACTAGGTGCCCTATTAGAAAAGCAAGAACTGAGGGATCTACTTGAAGGGATGCCCGAGGGCAGGAGGCCTCGACCAAACATTCATTTCTACAGAATTGAATAAACTGCCTTTGCCACCCTTAGGAGCATGACATTTGTGAAGAAAACACTACTTGTGGTGGTCTTGAAACCAGATGAAGACCGCATGAAGTGCATGTTCTACAAAAAGTCTCCATGCTGGATGTTGATCTAAAGTAAGGTCCTCACCAACCAAATCGTCAGCATGCTCCATCATTTGATACATTAGGACAAATCCAAATTCATCCCTCGGGAACACCACTGTGAATTTAAAAAGATGATCTTGCATCCAGCTCCTCTTATACTTAAGAGGAAAAGGCTATGTAGCGTTAGCCTTAGATATTAAAAAGGCCCTTAGTGCTGTATATTGGGGCTATTTGTTTGATGTACTACATAAACCTAACTTTGGACTGGCGTACATGGCGTGGATTAGATTGTTATATGACTCCCCCATTACAAGAGCTGAAACTGGTAAAATGATCTTTGATTGCTAGGAACTCCAGGAAGCCACTAGAAAAAGATGCCCATGGTCACCTCTGCTCTTTGTCTTGGCCATAGGGCTAATAGCAGCTTTATTAAGAAGCGACCTAATAGCCTGGGGCATCAAAATGGGGTGTGCTAAACAGGTGATCTCCATCTCCACGTATGCAGATGGCACTCTGCTGTTCTTAAGACCTCTCAAAGTGTGTATTTCCTGATATAGACATTCAGGGGAAATGTCTGGGCATGTAACCCCACCAAATCACACCTGCTACTGATGGAAACCTTGTCAGAGAGGCCTATAGATGAACTGCCAGACCTGGGTCTGGAGTGTCAGGTTGACAGCCTTTGATGTCTGCGATGACAAGAGACCCAAGCGACTCCTTGAAACTTGATATAGGTAGGGGTCTGGAACAAACTAAACAAATGGTTCCAATTTGGACAGGTCTATCTCCTTATCATTGCTTGGAGGCACAGCTATAATAAAGATGACAATATTACCCGGGTGTTTATATGTCTTCTAGGCATTGTTTAGCAGAATACACCAAACATATTTTAAGGAATGCAGCAACTGTTGTACTTATTAAACTGGAAAGATAAAACAACCATGAGTGTGGTTGGAGTTAAAAAACTGCTGCAGGAAAAAGTGGGAGCCATCCTCCCTCACTTGGAGTTCTGCTGCTTGGATACCCGATTGCAGCATCTGGTGACGTGGCTAGATCCATCTCCCAAGCAGAAGTTCCAAATGGAACTCAAATAAGTCAAATAGTTAAAGGGCTAAGTCAAATACTCATGCTATGGTGGAAGATTGTTCCTGGCTGCACTCATCTGGTCTGGCATATGTTAGACATATGCTCATGCACCACCTGGGAAATCCCATAGAAAACACTTTTTCATACTGATGTACTCACACAGTGCTACCTGGAACTCTATACACTGAACAGGGATACAGAGAGGGCAAGATGTATGGAAGGATTTGATATAAAAAACTCTCAATGATGAATGATCACAGATAAACTTGAGGATTAAAGACAAATGGAAACTTGACTTATCCCACCATCTGGCAGACAAGGCCTACTGGAAAACAGTACTGGGGAAACTCAATGCAAGCTCTCACAATGCCAGGTTTAAACTAATACAGTGCATGTGTCTTCATGAAATATACTTCACCTCGATAGTGCTTAACAAAATCTACCAACACCGACCTAATTCATGTTCCTGGTGCAGTGCCCCCAGGGCCGACTTGTTACACGTGCCATGAAACTGTGTAAATGTAGAGAAATACTGGGATTAAGCCATACGGAGATTGGAGAAAGTTGTTAGCAACATGGTACAAAAAACTTTGGAATGCTGTCCCCTAGAGGTACAAACCACCCCCCAGAAAGAGAAAACTGAAACTCAGACCTGCAGCTCTGGGACTAGTCTTGGCAAAGAGACATTTTGCAAAACACTGGACACAGGAAGTGGGCTCAAGGGTGGCGAATTGGCAAGAAGACCCTTGCAAATGGGCATTGCCAGAGGATGAAAAATGTCTGGTTCACACTTATGGCAGATTAGCAGTAGACTTGAAGTATTGATCTCCTGAAACCAGGAGTGTATCCTTAGCCTTTTAAGAGGGCTAAAGTTATTTAGGTTATTAATCTGAAAGTGGGAAATCATGCCCTGTCACGCTGATAGACAGATCTGTAACAGCTAGCCACAGATACCAAATTTTTCTTATGGTGATTATGTTTCACTATTCATTCTGCTTGCATGCCAACCCATGAAGCATTATCTGTTCTGTTATGCTTAAAAACCTATAAAAGTCAGTCGCAGCTCACAGGTGTGAAAAGGGGCAGGGTGGTGTGCAGGGGGGAAGCAGGGGGGGTGGCAGGGGGTAAATATTAATATATTTTTTAAAAAATATAAAAATAAACTTACTTTTACGGCGTGCAGCACCACGCTCCACTCCTCTACTGGCTGGAGGCAGGCACAGGCTCCCAGCTTGCCCTGCTGCCAATCGGAGCAGCGTCAGGATTGGCTGGGAGCATCCAGCCAGGGCGCTTCCAGGGAGACCGGGAACCTGTGCAGGCTCTCTCCAGCCCAGCAACTGTGTTGCTGGGCTGGAGAGAGCCCTCTGTGCATGTGTGTTTGGCCGGCTGAGCACTCCCCCTCACACTCGTCACCCCTGTGGCCCTGCCCCTTTACAAGGAAATGATAACAAACACTGTTTGTTATAATTTCCTTGTAAAGGTTTTGCAGCTGCCGCTGCTGGTGGGGGGCAACACTCCTCCACCCTCATGGAGGAGCTGCCCCTGATAAAAGTGTTATAAAAAAATCAGACTTACTCAGGAAAGACGAAAAATATTGGTGGGTGCTAGTCCACAAGATGCGACTTTGCTCTCTGCATCTCTGTCTCTAACCTGCTGTCCTCCTAAATACCTGACATTAATAGAACTTCTGTAAAAAGTAAATACTACAATGGAAAGATAGGCTAGTTGATAAATGAGTCAACATTGCAAAAATGCACAAAATGTTTGCACATTTTCACAAACTAACCAAAGTGATTATGAAAGGTGGGGTTCCACCTGAAAACATGGGATGTAGCTAAGATAGCTGTATTCGTTAAAAAGGATTCCTCTTCGACATGGTTCTTCTTTTTGTCCCATCTCATTAAGGTTGATGGAAATGTTTCCAACATCGCGATTTGGCAAAGTCATAGGCAATTTGGCAGTTTGGGTTTATCCCTACACGGGCACTGGAAGTCATGTGAGCATGGCTTTTGGACTACTATCCAGAAATCAATGGTCCTTTTAAATGGTAAATAAGCCCTTGACAGAGGGCCTGATTTAGATATTGCCAGAAGGGTTATTCTGTCACAATGGTGACGGATATCCCACCCCCCAAGTCTAAATCCCATAGGAACTAATGGGATTTAAATTTCGGCTGAGGGGATATCCGTCACTGTTGTGACGCAGTAAGCTATCTACCAACATCTAAATCAGGCCCTTAGAGTTTGGTGGCTGGATTAATCCGTCACAAACAAACAGATATCCCAACCGCCGTATTGCGATTCCCATACGATGTAATGAGATCGTAATATGGCGACAGGATATCCGTCACGTTTGTGACATAGCAGCCCCATCCGCAAAACTCTAAATGAGGCACAGAGCCTATTGGCAGCTTGCGGGTAGTGCTACATACATTTGATATTGAGACAACGTTTACTAAATGGATCCAGTCTCTCTATAGAAAACCAAAGGCAGTAATCTCCATCAAAATCTTCATTAATCGTAGCTCCACCGTGCTCAAAGTGGGTTGGTACTCCATGAAATGAAGTTGTATTAACACAACCATCAGGCATGAGGAAGCTCATAATGCATCTATTTTCACACTATCACTTTCAGATATTTACCTGAAAGTGGCATGAAAATGCTAAATCAGCCATTATAGTTACCCATCAACCTTCAAAGAAGTAAAGCTTAAAACCTTATGAACTGGTGTTGAAGTCTGAAGTGATATGTTCAAGGCCTACACTGTAACAAGGGTGGTCCTTTCGAATAATGGATGAAGGCTAAGGTCAATTTTCCAATTACAGTATATTGCACAACTGTGCCAGGGTTGGACATTCAAGACTATCCACTAAATCGCTTCTCAGGCCACCCTTAAGTTAATGTGTTTTTTACATTTTCCAGCCTTTTTTTAAATCAGGAATTTTAGGGAGAGGACAATTATCAATTTGTCTAATTGCTGAATTTTTCATTTTATGGAAGGAAGATGTCATTGCTGCCCGCCTTTTATGAGTTCTTGTGAAAATGATACAATTAAGTTTACAGCAAACAATTCCAACATTGCGGGACTAGGCTGTTTCAGAGGATATCCAATTCTATCGCACCTCATATGTGTTTAGAATTTGAAACGTTGTTTCAAGCAAATGTTGGGAGGGATAACATCCAAAAAGTGGGGTCTACTAGTGTGAGTAATGTCCATATAATTGCTGCATGTCCAACGCTAACGTCTTTTTGGCAATCTTTTTCCAAACATTGAGTAAAAAGATGGCACAGGTAATGTATTCTAACGTTACAGTGGTTATGTTGGGTACTTCAAGGGTTTGAGAAAGTGACTCAATTTTGTTCGTGATTGT
Organism: Pleurodeles waltl; assembly: GCF_031143425.1. Taxonomy (NCBI): domain Eukaryota; kingdom Metazoa; phylum Chordata; class Amphibia; order Caudata; family Salamandridae; genus Pleurodeles; species Pleurodeles waltl. Next base: position 156,623,283 of record NC_090447.1, read on the forward strand.
GTTTTGCCAGATAATTGCACACTGTTGAGCACAGCACCTCCCATTTTGTACGAATAAAAATATAATTCTAAATTAATTAATTACTATAGTATTCCTCAGCGTTTGGATGATGCATCTGCCACTTTATGAGCATGCTTTTTATGATATAAGTATGGATCTGTAGCTTTAAATTAATATAAACATTCAATTTATACATGTAGATTTGTGCATATAATTTGTGCGCAGTAAGTGCACTGCAACATTTCTAGTGATAAAAAGTAAACAAACTAAGAAGTCAAGAAGTTGGAGTTGACTGGGGGTGATTGGCATAAGCGCTCCGATGGCAAAATATTTCAGGATTCCATGTAAACTCCCACATAGGGATCCCAGCATTGTGGAGCTGACAACTGTACCTTATTTACGGAGGCCTTGCACCTGTTCCAGTGCTTAATTTGTAAATAAAAAGGTACCAGTGCCCAAAGTTCTCTGAAATACGGGCTGCTGCAATTAAATGTGCGAACCTGGAATACTGAGGCAGCGTGATCCTGAGGCCACCTCGGACCTCTTCAATCCAGTTACAGCCACTCCCTGCCCCTTCAGCTCACTCTTGCAGCTTTCTGCTTTCTCCCATTGTGACGCTTTTTCGTTTTTCTCTTCCTCCGTCTTTCCAATATGTGTTCTTTGCTCGCAGCACATGCGTGAGGCAGAAAAATAAGTGCCGGCCCTAAAAAATAAGTGCTGGTGCCTCGCACCGGAAACAACAAGCACAAATTAAGCACTGACCTGTGCTGATTGGGACTGTAAGACTTTAATCATGACCCTTGAAGGGGATGATGTCGCTGTAGCTTTACCTTTGTTGAAACGCACGCTGGAAGGACTTCTTTTTAAGGAAAAAGATAACAGGAAGCTCGCTAAGGTTCTAATCCATTCTGCCATCATGCATGACAAGAACCAGTGCTTTAAGTGGTGTTGCACGGCGCTTTCTAAAGGTAGTGGGGCGAGGAACTATAACTAAGAACCCTCTAAAAGTGCTGTTGGCCATATAAACAAGGGCTTAGCATACTACATTGAAACAGAATCTTGTGGTGGACAAATCCGTACATAATCTTACTGCACAAAGAATAATCGAAATCAGCAGGCAACAAGATAATTAACAGTTTACATAGCACATAGTCCTGGACGATAACAATTAAATATTTAACATATACATTTAAGTGTTAAAATTGTTTGCTATCACTGCCTTTGGACAACTGAGTTTATAGGAGAAGACTATAGGAGCGGCATATAAGATGTAAAAACTGTTCTTTATATCATCTCCAAACTAAGGGCGTAGTGGAGAAATTCAATAGAACGCTAGAGGAAGCTTTACAAATTTCTAAGGCCTGTGGCCGAAGTCAAAAGGAAGAGTTGTGGGAGAAAATATAGGTGGGCAAACACTGTTCGAGTTACTTTGTTGAAGACGACCTAATACCAGTGCTTGAAATGGAAAAATTAAAGTGCCGGTACTCTGAATCAGAGTACCTGCTTGTTTCTAAGAAGTGCCGGTACTCTCCAATTGAAAGTATTACGTTTTTCTTGAGATGTGCCGGTACTCTCCCTCTCAAAATAAAAAAGTGCCGGTACTCAGTACCGGACAGTACCGGTACTCAGTACCGGACAGTACCGGCCCATTTAAAGCACTGCCTAATACTAGTGTTTGGGACGCACAGAGAACTTTCTCCACAAGGGAAGCCTGACTCCCGGGGACGCCTACACACCCCAGGCAGCACCGCAGGCCCACCCCTCGGAATCATGCCACTCACGCCTGGAGCCGCTTTAAGGAAGCACAACTTCCCACTGCACGGGACGTGCAGAGAACTTTCTCCACAGGGGAGCCTGACTCCCAGGGATGCCTACACACCCCAGGCAGCACCGCGGCCAGATGACCTGACCCTCGGCATCACACCACTCACACCCAGAGGTGCTTTAAGGAAGTGCGACTTCCCGCTGTGCGGGGCACGTGCCCAGGCAAAGACAGGGCCAAGAGCTAGCCCGTCTTCTCCCATCATTGACAGGAAGAGACAAGGCTGGACTCCGTCTCTTCATTCTCACTCCCTAAACTTTGTTTAGACTTATTCGGGCCCTCAGAGCCTTGAGGTAATTATAATGGGAAAGCGCAAACTGCAGAATAGTAAGAGAGTATTCCCGAAGACCAAAAAAGTAACTACAATCAACTCTTTTTTAACTCTGACCATTGGAGTGATTGCAAAAGCAATTGACTTGTCTGAGAGGAGGCTATCAATGGATCCGGGGGAGAGCCCAAGTGGTGGTATGCATGTGGGCCCTTCTCTGTTACCAAATTCTTTTCACCATCCAATAGTGCCCCCAATAATTTGACTCTGGGACACCAAGAAACTCATCTAAGGGAGGTAGTAGTTGGGAAGGATCATTTGGATGATTTGCTAGTACAGGTCTCCCATACAACCAAAGAAAGTGCCCTGGCAGGAAAAAAGAAACGTCAAACTAAGCAACCAGAGACAATAAGCTCCATGAGTAGCAAGGTGGGGGCCCTGGGTGGCAACCAGGGACAGACATCGTCCCCTCAGGAGTGGGACATTATCCTGGATAAATATAAGCACATTGTTGATCAGTGTTTGGCTCCTGTATTAGAAAGGTTTCTCAAATTGGAGATGTCGATTCTTGCCCTGAATAGACCAGAATCCTTAGCATCTACTCATGGGACCTCTGCTTTGAAGGGGAGAAGGTTTGAGGAAACCTGCACACAGGGGGTTGAGGTCACAAGTGAGCCTGACCTTATGGTGGGGGGGTCATTCTACCCTTGGAGTCTTGTCTAATCTTTTACCCAATGCCCAATTCCGCCAACCTCATGCATCTGGGTCATTGATAGGAAATGTCAGGTGTTTCCCGTCTCGGGATGTTAGGGGGGAAATGGTAAACCAGGAGCAATCTATAGAGGGGGTCTCTAGAAACAGTGGTTTTGAGGATGTTTGACATATCCCAGCTAAGAGATTGCCCTATTTGAATCTGCCGCCTGACTGTTGTCCATATGTCGCAGTATTATCAGGAGTTCCCCCTCTTGAGTCATCTCAGGTTGAGACAACTGAAAACTTGCAGAATAAAGTCTGTCATTGGTTGAGTCAAAATGCAAACTTCCACCCTATGGAATCGAAGGATATTTTATTTGTGTGAAGAGTTGACTGGATTGGTCCACAGAAGAAGTCTATGGAGGGAGACTGTGTGGTGATTAATTGCAGAGCACCTGATATGGCGGGGAGGCAGATTTTTTACTGCCAGGCAACCACCTAAGATGGGACTGGGTACTAGGATTTTGCCACTAGGTTTTTTCTATAAGCCTGTGACCCTGTTAACCCCCGGGGGCGTTAATCACCTGGAGCAGAGACCAGGGACATGCCCCATCCCTACCATCCCCATCAGGATTAGATTCTCCCCTCTGTCCAACCTAGGTGAAATTGATTGACAAATCATTACTGTGCCCACAGGGGCTTCGTTGGGGCTAATTCTGATGTTTGTGGCCCACAGGTGGGAAATACCACATATACAGATAGGGAACGTAGTGTCCTCTGGTGGAATTGTGCAGGTCTTGGGAATAAAATCTCTGACCCCCAATGGGTTATGTTTATTTCCCAGTATGATATTATATTACTCCAAGAAACATGGGTCAGGAGTTGTTCTCCGTGGAGGGTTTTGAGACCTATGTCATCCCAGCAACTCCCTCACTAGGCTTAAGAGCCAGGAGAGGCTTGGCTTTATGATTCGGAGTATCCGCTCAGCTGCGAGTTGTACCGATTTCTCTTAGGCACAGTGGAATGCAGGTATTATGGGTCGTGGTTTCCGCAGACTTTCAGTTTTTTTATTGTAAATTTTTATAATTCAGTAAATCACATGGGATGTCAGATTAGGATTTTATTTCAAGCTCTATCGATTCTAGGGGAAAGGGCTGCCAATAGGCTGTGCTCTTTTAATGTTTTTTTAGCAGGGGACTTTAACGCCAAGATAGGTACGGTTCCTACTGATGTAAATCCCTTTCTTATGGAAGAAGGGGCATCGATTGGGGTGCCTCCTGACCCTAGAAGTACACTGCTGATCACCGAATTGAGGGCTGGCCTTCGCAACATGTTGAAGAGAGCATGGCAAGCTGCGATTTATACAAATCCACATTCGTAGGGTGTGGAAAGGGACCATACTTGATTATATTTTTACCTCCAGCAGTTTTGCAGATATTTTAACCAAGGGGCGAGTTCATGGCCCAATGCAAAGTGATCATAATGCTGTCGAAGATAGAATGGTTATTCCTGCTGCAGGGATTAAGAATGTGGCTCTAGGTGTGACTGGGCTGACCCCAAAGGATCAGGGTAGGAGGCTTAGTTGGCGGAAAATTCAGATTCCCATTTTACTGGTAGAGGTTGTTAAGAGATGCAGGAATGTGCTTTTTAGCTCCCTCCTATAGTATGAGGCTCCGCCACTTGTCATTCTGGCAGACTTTCAGCTTTTGAACAGTACCCTTAGATCCATTATGTTGGATTTGCAAAGACCTGTAGAGGACCATAAAGAGGGGTGGTTTGATAAAAACTGCAGAAGTGCTAGTAAGCGCTTGCATACAGCCCTTAAGAATAAGCCCAGGGACCCCCAGTCTATCAGCGCAGCTAGGGCTGCTTATGAATAGGCAATTAAAAAAAGGAAGTAATGCCTCAAAGAAGAGAGGTGGGAGCAGTTAGTGGGTGCATGTAAGCCTGGGATGCGAGGACCTTTTGGAATATAGTGAATGGAAAGCCTGCTTATCAAGTTTCCCCTGACAATGTAGGGACTACCATATCCACCCAAAAATGGGTTGCCCTTTTTGAGAGGGTTTAGGGGCATATTTATACTCCGTTTGCGCCGATTTTGCGTCGTTTTTTTCGACGCAAATTCGACGCAAAACTAACTCTATATTTATACTTTGGCGTTAGACGCGTCTAGCGCCAAAGTTCATGGAGTTAGCGTCATTTTTTTGCGTGAACACCTTCCTTGCGTTAATGATATGCAAGGTAGGCGTTCCCGTCTTAAAAAATGACTCCGATGCATATGCGTCGTATTTATACTCCCGGGCAAAAATGACGCCCGGGAGTGGGCGGGTCTAAAAAACCTGCATTAGCGCCGGATTTTAGCGCCTGGGTCAGGGCAGGCGTTAAGGGACCTGTGGGCTCAGAATGAGCCCAGAGGTGCCCTCCCCTGCCCCCAGGGACACCCCCTGCCACCCTTGCCCACCCCAGGAGGACACCCAAGGATGGAGGGACCCACCCCAGGGACATTAAGGTAAGTTCAGGTAAGTATTTTTTTTTTATTTTTTTTGTGGCATAGGGGGGCCTGATTTGTGCCCCCCTACATGCCACTATGCCCAATGACCATGCCCAGGGGACATAAGTCCCCTGGGCATGGCCATTGGGCAAGGGGGCATGACTCCTGTCTTTGCTAAGACAGGAGTCATTTCAATGGGGGTTGGGAGTCGTAAAAAAATGGCCCAAATCGGGTTGAGACGATTTTTTTGCCTCAGCCTGACTTGCACCATTTGTGGACGCCCATACTCCAATTTCCCCCTACGCCGGCGCTGCCTGGTGTATGTCGTTTTTTTTAACGCACACCAGACAGCGCCGGCGGCTAACGCCGGCTAACGTCATTCAATAAATACGGCGCCCGCATGGCGCTTCAGAATGGCGTTAGCCGGCGCTAATTTTTTTGCCGCAAAACTGCGTTGGCGCAGTTTTGCGTCAAAAAGTATAAATATGGCCCTTAATCTCTGGACAGCACAGAACAACTGGTGGAGGTGTACGAAGTAGTTTCTTTTCCTTTGGTCTAAATTTTTATTTGGAAGAGGTTCAGTATGCCACTATAGGAAGCCCCACTAATAAAGCCCCTGGCCCTGACGGTGTTCCTATGGATCTATACAAACAAAATGTCATCATGTGGGCCCTGTTACTGACCAATGTACTTAATGCTGCCATGCAAACTGGTATACCTAATTCATGGAAGTCGGCAGTAATAGTGCCGGTTTAAAAAAAAAAAGGCTGTAGGCAAGACCCAGGTTGTTATCGCCCTATTTCTTTGTGGATTCCACTGTCACGATAGTGGGGCGTATTGTTCTTCTTTGTCTTGAAGAATGGATTTAAGAAAATAATACAATTTGCCCGGCTCAGTTAGGATTCTGAGTGGGCACAGGGACAATGAAACAGTGTCTTAACCTCAATCTACTGATGGGCAAATATGCAGTGGCCAAGAAGGGAGCTGTATTGTTTGGCATTTATGGACCTTAGCTGTGCTTTTGCTAGGGGTCAATTTTGGAAGGCCTTGGGGTGCCCCAACTCTTGGTAAACTTTGTCCGGGGCCTGCATCTTGATGCTAATGCCTCAGTAAGATTTGAGATGGCAGGGAAAAGCTCTGATGTTTTCAAACTATCAAGGGGTGTTAGGCAGGGGTGTGTCATGGCACCAATTGTATTTTTACTACATATTAATGGCTTGAACTTGCACCTGGTTTCTCATGGCAAAGACTTTTTGAAAGTGAAAAACCTCCCGGTCCCATCACTATTATAGGTGGATGATGCAGTTATCTTTCCCTCACACTGAATGGCCTCAAAGCTCTGGTGGATCTGTTTGTTGATTTTATGGGTGACTTGCAACTGGATGTAAAAACCTCAAAAATGCATTTTATGATATGTGGGAAGTGGAATCCGAAACTTAGACCTGTTACAATCAAGGGTCAGGTGATATCAAGGGTGACCTCCTTCTCCCATCTGGGGGTTACATTTGATGAGCACTGTACTTGGATTCAATGTCTCGCAAACCGATGTCTACGTTTTGAACAGTCTTGCGGGCGCTCTTTAGATTGCTCGGATGGCTGGGAGTAAACCTGTTTTACCTCTGCTGCAGATCTACAAGATGAAAGGTTTACTCATACTATTTTATGGCATGGGTATTTGGGGGAATTCAAATTGTAAGGTTATTTAACATGAAGAAAACCGCTCTGCAGAAAATTATTAGGGATGGAGTTGGGTTTGGATTTTGCAGAAGTTCATGCAAAAATTGCCTTTGGAGATAATAGTCTGGAGTTGGAAATCGACTGCTTTTAATAGGGAAGTTATTGAGGATTGCCTAGGTTGTGATTTAGGCCACAAAATACATGGCTTAATTATATCAGATCTACAGCCCATTTAATGGGCCACCCTGAACTATTTTATAATCCAGAATCGTTACAACGGGCAGATAGAAAGATTGTGAAGGAGTTGTTATCTGTGCAGTGTGGCGAAAACAGAGTAAACTTGTCCCTGGGTAGCCACTCGGCCAGGACTTTGATGATTTTAAATACCACTTCTGAACTGGAACCTTATCTTTCCTTTGTGAGAAACCTATGGGCAAGACTTATTTTTACTAGGTTTAAATTAGGTTCTGTCCGATGTAACCTATTCTTCCCACCTGGAGAATATGAGCCCTCTGTGATTAAGATTTGTCCTTATGATAATGTTTCACCTCAGACTTTAGAGCATTTGGTGCTGTTTTGTAGTTACTACAACCCATTTAGAAGAAGATTTTTCCTGCATGTTCTTACAGTCAAAGGATTTTATCAATATCGGCCTGCTTTTATATATTTACAAATGTTGAATGAACCCATTGTTTCTTTGGCAGACTCTAATTTTTTAAAGAATGTATTACGTTGGAATAAGATTATGAATTTTGGGCCTTAAATGTTTGAGGTCTTTTAAACAGCATATTGTATAGCTGTTTAGAATTCACAGCACTGATATGACAACGCTTTTAATGTGTATGGTTTTTTAATGGTTTTAATGGTTTAATGCTTGTGGCTATTTATTATCTGACTATTGAAGTTTGTGATTTTTGTGCTTTATGATTATTTTTAATAGTCAAAATAAAGGTTAAAAAAAGTGTTTCCCCTCTGTGAATGAAAAGGAATGTTGATCACAGTGAAACTGCTTGGAGTCAACGTAAACAAACGATTACTGATAACTGGCTGTTGAGAGAGAAAGATAACCAGGTACAGAGGAAAGCTTGCCATGATACACGTAAAGGTGTGATAGATGTGAAAGTGGCTGTTGGTGACATGGTTGTTGTTAGGTTGCCTGTACATTATTGCAACAACTCTAAGTTCAGCAAACTCACCCACGAGGTTACATTGTTTCAGGATGCTGTAAAGTTGCTGGATGGGCATATTTGAAATTTAAAATTAATTGCTGTGATTAAGAAAAAATATGTATAATTGTTCTGCTTTGCCTTCCTTTTGTGTGTTTTCTCCCTTATATTACCCTTTATCTGTGTGTTATGTTGTTTGTTTTATATTTAGGGGAGGATGTGTGTTATCTGCTCTACTCTTCTCTGGGATTCATGTCAGGTCATTGTGTTCTGCATTCTGTATTCCATGTTGAAATCTGTTATGATTAGAAGTGAGGCAGTTAGTAATGGAAGCTGTGAATGGGTATTGGATTCTTGCTGATAGGATAAACTTCACACGTGTTTATCTACTTTCTGGAGTCTTGGATTATAGTTATCTTGGTACACGCCACACTGGCGTGTTCCGGACATAAATAAGACACCATGACAAAGGCATGCATGTACGTCACAGTGGAAGGGACTGGCACGCTGATCAGTTGCACTATGGTTCAGTAACTGAGAGTGATACATTTTGCGCAGCATTTGAGAGGTCACCAGTGTAAATATCTTCTGTGAAGCTTTGACCAACCTTTCCAGGGGCTAGAGTGCCTACAGAGCACAGTAGTCAAACTGCACATAGGTAAATCTGTGAGGCAAATGCCATGTGATACTGCCAAGTCTACCTCCACCTCCAGCTTAAGAAACTAGGAAACATTTACATAATTGAGATGGTATCTTGGCCACCCCTCTGGGTAATTCCAATGGTGATGTCAACAAAACCCAAGCAGCCAGGAGCTGTCCATATTTGCATTGATAGTGAATTACCAAATAGCTCCATCAAGCGAAAAAGACACCTGATGCCAGCACTAGGTTACATCACTGCTAACCTCAATGAGACATAATGGTTCTCTAAGTTGGACCTAAATGCTGGCTATCATCAGCTGCTACAAGATCCACCCCGACAGACCATTACAATGTTTTCTACTCATGTGGGTTCAAGGAGTAATAGAATACTCAGTTTTCGAGTATTGTGTGCTGCTGAAGTATTTCAAAATGCCATCAGGTGGACCCTATCAGTACTGGAGGGGGAACATAAACATCAGAAACAGAGTGAAGGATGAACACCAACATTGTTTAAGAACTGCCCTAAAGAAACGGTCAGAACAAGCCTGACACAACACAAGGAAAAATGTGTATTCTTCAAAGACTGTGTCCAGTTCTATGGGTATATGTTCTCGAAAAAAAAGCATTAGCATTGATCCTATCAAGTCAGATTATAATCACAATGGCCCTTCTCCAAATTAGTCTGTGCAGTGAGAATGTTTCTGGGCATGACAAACGTTTGTGGATGTTACCTACCTGTGCTGCCCACGCTGAAGGAGCATTAAGGGCACACTCCAAAAAAACACACTAAGTGGGGATGGGCACAGGTCCATGACGAATTGTTCCAGTGCATCAGACACCCTAATGCATGCACATTTCATTTCTCAAAAACGCTAGGGATCTGACAGTAGAGGCTAGCCCATGGAGCAATGGTCTGTACTAGTACAAGATGTGATTCAAGGTGTATGGCACCTAATGAGTTATCAGGTATGGCACTCTGTGAGACAGTCAAAATATTCTCAAATTGAGAGAGAGGCCCTTGTAATAAAGATGGAGTTCAACATTTTCATCACTACCCTTATGGGGGAGGAATTAGAGTAGTCACAGACCATAAGCCATTAATTCATCTGTTTGGTGGAACATCTCAACACCCACCACACTAGATTGAAAAGTGGGTAATGCAATTACAGGAATACCACTTAAATGTAATTTACAAGCTGACAACAAACAACCTGGTGGACTACCTCTCCAGACACCGAATATCCAGGGAAGCACAAAAAGAAGGGAGATAAGAGTGTGTCAGAATAATGGCACAAGAATGCTTGCTCAAGAGCCAGCAATTGAAACTGCTGACAATGAGTGAACCTGCTGACAATGAGTGACTTCAGAGTGCACATCGGATACTGGAAGACATTTCTAGCAAACATAAGGAACATTATCACATATTATCAATGAACCCTATTGCAGCTATTGAGAGTTTGTGCACAGCTTACCACAACACCGAGAAACTGGTGCTGAAAGGTCATAGAATTGAAGTCCCTATGACCTTCCATTAGAGGGTTGTTGCCTTGGCACATCAAGGCCACCAAGGCATGGCAAAGAGAAAAAATCAGCTGAGAGAAAAACTCTGTTTCCCGGGGATCGACAAGACGGTTGAAGGATATGAAATAGGGTTCAATTCATGTCAGCTCAACAATGGAATAGAGTGCCTGTCTCTGGTAATCATGGAAGAACAAGGGCAGGAACCTTAGGCAAAAGTCAGTTCTAACCAATGTGCATTCCTGGACAGATGGCAAGCCCCGGAACTTATGGACTATTACTCGAAATTCCCAATGATGAAAGCGGTGACATTCACAACATGTGACCATATCAAACCAAATCTTGAAATATATGAAATACTGAAGGAATTGAAGACTGATAATTGACCGCCTTTTTATGTGTAGACTTTTAAAATAACCCCCAACAACTGGGGGTACACCATCACAAAATAAGACCCCATAGGCACCAACTCAATGGAGAGGTAGACACTTCATGTGCTCTTTGAATAAAGCCCTCTGCATAAGAAGGCTGCATTAGAGTTGAATCCATTGAAGAGACTGAGTAGTGCCAGTACTAGCTTTTGAGGGTGTGTCCCTTACCACACTGCTATTTGGTCGGCAGATATTAGACACCAACCAGAGGACCCTTCAGTGGCAACCCCGACACCTGATGATGTAACCTATCACCATAGGCAGAGAGATGCCAACAATCAAGACAGACAAAAAGGAGAACCCTACCTGCGGGGATGGAGCAGGTGGCCAGGTGTTAGTATGGGCTACACACCCCAGGTGCAAGTGTCAAACACCGGAGAAGGGGCCTTGGACTATGGTGGAGGTAAAGGTAACCATGGACTCAGCTCAGAGGGGTTCAGAGACAATCACTCCAAATATCTCTGTATTCATGCGAATCCCAGCTTCACCTGTCAAAGATTCTACAAGTGCAGTGGTTCTCATTGGTTTCATTCAATTATTCTTACAATGATCTGCCAAAATGGCTGCCTGCAATCAATGGTGTTTTTGCATTGTTTGAGGGCAGCCATTTTGGCTGATCCATGTGTGAATGATACCAATGAGAACCATTGTACAAGTGGAATTCTTGATAGCCCAGGTTCCGATGGTTGTAAGGGCGGCTCTTGTTCTACGATAACCTCACCTGTCAAAATGGCAGAGCACTCATTTTTCTCACCAAGTCTAGTTGATGATCTGGATGACATGTAGTGGGAGTGGCAAAAAACATCCAGGTCAGTCATCCGTCAGTCTATAGACAGTGAGCAAGCTGAAGAGAACAGAGGGCAATGTTTGGAACATCCGGTGATGGCTTGTAGTCTCCCACAGAAGGCCAAAGATATGACCTCACACCAAATCCCAAGTTGAGTCAGAGACTAAAGGATTCTGCTTGTTGACAAGTCACCTGGGGAGGCCTTCACAACTCATCTGTTTTGTGTGTCTTAGATTTGTCTTACATTCCAAATTGGGGAGAGATATAGTGAGCCATCCGGACACCACGTGCAGCATACTAAATGTTACATGTCACGAGGGCCGGGCTCGGCCCGAGGGATTTATAAAAGAAGCCGGGCCGCTCTTGGTTCTTAGCCAGTTACCCCACACCAGTGAGTGCAGTGGCCTTTATTTATCAATGTTAGACCCAGTGGGGATGTAACAGATAAACCTGGCCTAAAATGTTCAATAATATAACAGAGCCGCGTTACATGGTGTATGTATATGTGTCTTGTAAAACAGAGCAGGTAATCCAGTCAGAAGTTTTAAAAATAGTTCTCTACACTGTGTTTTGTTAAAAGTCAGTGACCGTTTTCCCACTGATTATTTGAACTGAAGTTTCAATGATCACACCCAACACATCGATAAAACTCGTGGGACCATAGTACACAAAATTTGCACCGATACAAAAAGAGGGCAACACACATTTTGCACTTATTACTCTCGTGTAATGTGAAGTAGTGCAAACATTTTTTGTCCCAGAGCATACTACAGAAAGGTTTTTATATGGGGAAACTGAGAAAATAATTGATAAACATAGACAGTACAAGTTATTGCATATACATTTTACTTGTGTCATAGAGATCTTATGAAAAATAGCAAACTGAATTTGCATTTTTGATACTCTTGTAATAAAAAATTGAATGCACTAACTTGATTTCAAACACACCCATCGTTCTCATTTGTACATTGAGAAAATACCCCTTTTTCAAACACAAACAATAGTGCAAAACTAGTTTGTGCCAAGATTGCCCTTGATCAAACACTGTTTGCTCTCTTCCCTACTACAACATCACATAAAATGGTGCTATAATGCATTTGCAATTTTTTCCACCAGTGCAAAGTTTTACTATGGACCGCAGTAAATAAAATCTCGCAGTGAAAAGAAGGCTGTGAAGGCTAAAATAATTATACTTTTTCTAATGGTGTGAGATAATGCATAATGTGTTTTGCTGATCCAGCTCGGTGTTGCAGCAGCAACAGGATGGCGTCTGTCCAAGCTTTCTCTATGAAGTGTTGGGTCATTCCTCTGTCACTTGCCTGTGGAATGGATACAATAAAGGGAAGTGTTGAGGTGATTGGTTGTTTGACAGACGGTCTACACCCTTCCGGTCTCCGCTGAGGAAATCGGACAACCTTAGCTAAACTCAATTTATCTGTGTTAGTTCAAACATCAGACATGGAAATATGTGCTTAATTCTGGATTAGCTCAACTGAACTGACAGCATTTCTGTTTCTGGTTGGCTTTAAAATTCCATGAAGGGATTTTCTGTGAATAGTGTTTTTCCAAATTATTGTTTTCCCTTTGATAACCCCTAGACCACGAAGTATGACTAACTTGGAGCCTGGATAAAGCTGTTCAGTTGGGTCTGTTAACTCCCTTGCTAATCCATCCACTACAGGAATCTGTGTTTGACCTCCTGATCACAGGTTCGAATACCAAGGCGTAAACTCAGCCTTTCATATTGGTTGGGACAACTCAGCATATAAGCCTTCTAAAGTCGATACATGTCACTAGTTTATGCTCCATTAACATATAAAGAATCTGTAACGCATGTATTGGATGCTGGTGTGTCTTCCAATATTTTAAAATGTGTATAGTTAGCCTCCTTTTAGACACTCTAGACCTCAATCCAGGTTTTCCTGTACTAACAGGTGCAAAACAATTATGGTCCAAATACCGTTACTTCCTAGTATTGGGTGTATGTTTTTACCTGTTTATTACGTTTGCAGTAAAAGTTGGGAATAACATGTGCAACTGCTTAGTTGCTCAATTTTGAGCATGGTATTAGGGTTACCTCTCAATTTTGCCCTTGCAACTTAAATCCAGGTAGGACCTGGAACCAATCTCAAGGTCAATAATTGAGAGCAGTATTTGCAGTCACCCTGTCGTAGGTGCAAAGTGAAAAACCATGTTACACGTGCCTTGCTACTAGGTTTGACCAAAACTCGTCTTTAGGCATCTGCAAGACTTGTATTTAAAAAATCATAAATAGTACAAAGAGGGGCTTTGGGTGAGCCATCTTTCTGCAGTGGTCCGTTAAACTGCCAATCACATTTTTCTTCAGCCTACCCCAGTATATACAGCGTGGTCAGCCTACTTCAGCCATTGGCTCTCTTGCACTGTGAGTGACAACAGTTAACTTTTAAAACATTTGCATATCTCCTTTCAAAAGTGGTGCATTTCACTGGCAGAGCTGGTGGGTCAATATCTACTTTTAGGTTTATTCATTTATTTATTGCTCTGCCAATGTTTTTGTTTGCTGTGGGCCTACCAGCTTTGCATAGCCATCTTTTATTTCTTAAAAGTTTAATTTCATTTACATATGCTTATTTGTTTGGGCCTTGCCAATGATATTTTTTAAGCAAAGGCCTTGCAGCACTCCATAGGCATTTTTACTTTTCTATTTTATCATGTTAATGTTGAATGCATATGCCTGCAAAATAAATAATAAATACAAATTGCAGGCTTGCCAAGACCAGATCTACAGGCTTTGCCAATGCTTGTTCACTTTCCTCGTAACTCAGAATAACACCTGAAGAACTTTCCTGAGATTCACCTACTGTATTCATAGTCATACTTGTATATTTAGCACTGTTCAACGCCTTTCTGACACTGACTGCCTGAAACCCAGAGTTCCAGTATCAATTTAACAGGGCCAGCAGAGATTTAACAACTATAGTGAAGAACATTAGGGCCCGAGCTAAGTCTCCATTTTAGATTTCACGTTTTAGCATGACATCTTTTTTCTAATGGTATCTTTTTACATGTTTACATTTATATTATTATGTACTGAGACGATATTGTGCATGCAGCTTCTTCCTAGTAAGCGTTGTTGCCATGTAGTCTATACACTCTGTCCAAAGCTAGCACAGCTCTGGGCTCCAGACTAATCATCGCATCAGCTCTGCACCTTTGACACAGTGTGATATGAGCAGTGCGTTTATTATATAAAAAGTCTCTGTGCTATATTTGGTAGAGGAGCACTTCTGCTGGGATTATCCTTGAACGCTGTGCACTGTGACTGAGATGCAGCCCTGCTGACTCTGACCTCCATCCTGCAAAGGACTATAGCCTGCTCTACATCAGACCAGCTTCCTGGCACATTATACACAGGTATGGAGGGGTTAGGCTATCCCAATGGATCTGGAAGAGGGTACTCCAGCTATGCTCTCAATAGTGTAGGTAGTAGCAGATAGGAATGTAACAACATAGTAACATAGTATTTGTTATCTTTTTCCTCATTCTGATAATGCTGGCTGCAGCACTTTGTTTCAACCGCCTAATAATTGCAGCTCATGCTTTTTATTCAAGAATACAATTGTTGCAATTAATATTTGAAAAAACATTTTTGTATCTTTCTTGTGTTCACCTTGGACATGCAGAGTAACAATGAAAGGGTAGAACTGTTTGCACAATTTCCTTAGGAATAAGAGTGCGCATGTTTGAGGTTGCTGATAGCATCTGGTACCCTGGTAAGGTTAAGGGTTTAGATGGATCACTGTGAGCTAGATAGGAAACAGGGTAGACATTTCCTGATGGTATAGATTGACTAAGTCCCTATATCCTGAAATTCATGTTGACTTAACACAGTCCTACTTAATTCATAGGAACCGTATAACATGGCGCCACTAACATTCTAGGTAAGATACTTATTTCATGGGTCTCCTGAGTAGTTCTTGCGTGTGTCCAAGGTCCCCTTTCCATCTTTATATGGAGACATCTGTTATGTAAGGGATCAATTCACCTCAGCTCAATAGAAAAACCCTAATTTTGTCTTAAGGGTGTTCAAGCTTGAACCTTGAATCAGAGTTTCTGGTTCACCTCACTATAGTATTTTCCTTACTTTGAATTCCATTCATTAGAATATGGTGCTAGCAGTTAACATTCCTTTTAATTATAGACATGCAGTTACAGCACGTTTACTGGCACAAGGACTCCCTATTGCGGGTGGAGATGTTACCTTTGTGGTTTCGCACACGAAGCTTATAAATGGGAAGTATTTTATTCCTGGGATCATTTCCTGCAGTTGATGCCAACTCACAGACATTTAACAAGTATACTCATGCTGCATTACCAGGATAATATAGACCTTATGACTACTGAGAAATAGCATGAACATTTCAGGAACATCAGAATTGGTTCCAAGGTGCAGTTCCACACACATTACAAAATATAAGACTGGGTCCTTTCAGCAATGATGGGGCAACCTGGCCAGTTGTAGCCGGCTACACACTGTACCCAAATTTAGCACCATTAAATAATGGGTACCGCCGTCCTCCGCATACAGGTGTAGTTAGGCTGTATAGCTGTTTAACACAGTTTGTTATGCGTACAATAACAACTGCCCCGGCAAGGGCTGTTCAAGATGTGCAGTTGCAGTTAGCTGTGCCTGCAATTAGCCTTGTTACTATCAAAGCAATTATGGGTAAGGTTCCCACCAAGCAGAAGGAAAGTCTGCTCTGGATTGCACACAAAAAAACAGCTTGAAGCTGTGTTTTCCCACATAGGACCCCAAGACAAACATAGAACTTCCCACAATGTACCTACTACTTGGTACAGTTCCCCGTATAGAAGATTGTGCCACTTGGGGCACAGCCTTTGCTGCCATATATACCATAGCACTTGGTACACCGTCCATTGCTGTTTTGCTTGAAGTGCTAAAGCAGATTCAAAATGAATACGGGCTGTCCCTACCCTGGATTTGGAGAGGGGAAATTAACAGGTAACTTTGCCACAGTTTCCTCAATTATTTTAAATAATATCAATGGGGAGGCAGCGGTGCTGGCTGTATGCCAATGCCTCACACAAGTTTCTGTTGTGAACGAAGAACGCATATTACCAAAAATATTGCTGCAACCTATACATCTATAGGTAGGGATAATTTGGGAGCCAGGCTTAGTGAGCCACAGATTAAAGGCAGGATCAGATAATACCAAACAGACACCTGAGTCTTTTAAAAAAAATCAGGGACAAAATAAAAAATAAGGATAAAACAAACAGGTGGGGTAGATCTCCGCAACCAGTCGACTGACAAACTTTATATTTAAATAACAGTTGTAGTGTCCTCCTCAGCCTGGTATCCACTGAATGACTAGGCCACACACAGAGCTGTAAATCACACATCTTAATTCCTCTGCGTGTACCTGTGAACTCCAACATTCTACACCAAGCTTTCATTACAATCTATTCTAGCGATTAGGTCACACTGGTACAGAGTCCTCGGGAAGCCAGAAAGGTTCAATTTTAATCATGGAAGACACTACATCTTCCCCTCTGTTAAATGAAAATCATTGGGCATACCCAGATATCTACATATAGAAACATTGTACAACTATATCTCTTCAATTAGTCTTCTTGGCACTTTGAGCAGTGGACCTGATCTGGTTACTGGAAGCTTAAAATGTCATGTTCAATGTTCGAAATCACTAAAGATGGTAAGGAATCAGCTCCAGTCACTGAGTTGTCAGAATCAGTCTTTCTGTCACCATCTCAAGTTGAAGGCCAATGAAATACAGGCCTGAAGTGAGAAGATGCTCTGGTAATAGACTTTGCAAGGCGTTGGAAGTCACCATGTGTCCTTTGGTAGACACTACTTGGAAAGGTTATGCGTCGTAAGGAGCATCAGATTTACTCTTCCATAACTGTCAAGTGATCACCAAATCTTCTTTCCTGAATGAGAGATCTTTTGCATGTCACCTCTTGTCTGCATAAACTTTCATTTCCTATTTGTGAACCAAGTCCCTTTGTTCTCTTTCTGTGGTCCATTGAGGTAACTTGGTTGACATTGCCGTCCTGAACATCAAAGTTGCAGTACTTTCACCTGTGCTCAAGTGTCAGAGAATAAGCTTTGGAGGATAATTTAATACTGTCTTTAAACGAAGCTCCTTAAGAGTTGCATGCTGCACTGTTTCCTTTACGTACTCATAAAATGCCCAAAAAGTCCATTGGCCTTGGCCCTTATGGTGTGATGTTCTGATGCTTGATGTTCACATGCTCCAGAACTTATTTTAATTTTTTAATGTTGAAGGGTGATCCATTGTCAGACATGACAATGGCTAGTATGCCCCACGTTGCAAAGATGCCATCAAGTTTTTGAACTATTCTATCATGTGTTGTAAATGAAAGATCTTCGATCAAAGGAAAAGGTGAATATTCATCTGCAATCACAAATAAATGATGCCCATTGTCAAGTGGACCAAATAAATCAATGGCTATTCTCTCCCAGGCATGTCTAGGGAGCTCTAACATGTATGTTGAGTAACTTTAATTGACAAGCAATTGCATATGTTAAAGGCCCTGAGTTCATTTTCAACTCTTTCATCTAAGTATGGAAACCAAACTTGGTCTTGGAGAGGTCTCTTTGTAGCCACAATACTGCAATGTCCTTTGTGATTCACTTTGATCACCTTTTGTTGTAGACTCTCCAGAATCTGGTTCCTTGTTCTTCGTAGTTTAATTCCTTCCTGAGTTATGGACAATTCATCTTTAACAGTTTTTGTCTTTGTGATATTCACCATCATTACTGTGAGGTTGAATATGTTTATTCCGCAATTGATGTGTAATTCTGAGCCTGATTTAGAACTCAGTGCATGGGTTACTCTGTCACAACAGTGAGGGATATCCCATCTGCCAAAATCTAAATCCCATAGGACATAATGGAATTTAGATTTCGGTGGACGGGATATCCATCTCTGTTGTGATGGAGTAATCTGTCTGCCGAGTTCTAAATTAGACCCTATGTCCCTTAAGCAGCTTACTGTAATGAGTCGTAGCAGTGACATTCTGGGCTACGGACATAGCAGCTGGTCTACTGGACTTGACAATGAAACTGATGTAGGCCTCAGCCATCTTGGATGGAGTACCATGACCCTGGTTAGGCACTCTTGAAAAGTAGTCTGCAGGATTTTGATAGTTTCCTGGTTGATGCACAATTGTATAATCATATTCTTGCAATCACAGTCCCCATCATTCAAGAGGAGGCATCTTAGTTTTTAGATTGCTGAAGATGGTCAGCAAAGCTTGATGATCAGTCACCAGCATAAAAGGCTTTCCGTACAGTAATACTTGGAAATGTTCACAAGCCTTTCCTACAGCCAAACATTACCTCTAAGGTTGTGAATAAACACGTTCTGTTTGAGACAAACGTCTACTAGCATAGGACACAATATGGTGTCTAGCATTTGAGCATCCACCTTGTTGTGCATGTATAGCGCCTTACTAGACCAAGCTAGCGTCAACCACAATCTCTGTATGGAGCTTTGGATTGAGGTACGCCATTTCTGTAGCATTTTCAATGTGTTTGATTCTTTTAAAACGTCTTTCACATTCATGTGACCATCTAAAAGGAACATTTGTCTTCGTTAACTCTCATAATGGAGCACTAACATTGTCAAAGCTCTTCATGCATCTTGAACAGTAACAGGCCATTCCCCCGAAAGAACGTACCATTGAAACATCTTGTGAGAGTTCAGCATTTGTCAAAGCTTGTACTTTTGCATGACCAGGGGTCATACCCCCAATAGAAAAGATACGGCCAAAGAATTTCAGTTTTGTCTTGTTGAACTCACATTTGCCTGCATTTAAGGTCAATCCTGCATCATTCAGTAATTGACATACTTGTGTGAGGGCTCTACTGTGCTCCTTCTGTTAGCTCCAAAGACTAATATGTCATCACTATAAATAAATTCACAAGAGGTTGCATAATGCATCGTATGACATCTTGGAAAAGTTCTGCAGCTGATGACACACCAAAACTAAGTCTCTTGTATCTAAACTAACCAGCATGTGTATAAAACGTTGTGATATATCTGCAGCTTTCTTCAAGTTCTAACTGATGATAACCTTTATTCAAATCAAGTTGAGAAAAGACCTTGGCACCATTGAATTGTGTTATGATGTCAGCACTATGCGGTACAGGATGTCGTTCTCGTTCAATTGTTTTGTTTGCCTGGTGCATGTCAACGCATAGGTGCACAGCTCCTTCATGGTCCTTTTTAGGCACTACTACTATGGGAGAAACCCATGGTTTTGGACCAGTTGAATGTTCAATAATGTCATGCTTAAGTAATTATTCAAGATCTTTTTCAACAGCTTCTTGTAAATGAAAAGCAACTCATCTATGGCTCTGAGAACAGGATGGACATCCTCATTAATATGTAGCTTTACTTTCATAGTATACAACTTTCCTAAACCACGAAACAATGAAGGGAATTGACTTACTATTTTGTGATGAGCATTCATGTTGTAATTCACCAAAATCAGTCCAATGTCAGCAGCTGTGTTGAAACTGAGCAAGCAGGCACTTGCCACTGTACCCTGAATAGATGCTTGTACTTTTGTTTTCTTATGTTTCCCTGTTGCTATAAACGAACCTCGACTGTTCATGGGTGTCAATGCAGTCCAAGTGTATACTTTGGTCTTTATAGGCAGAAGCCATGGTAATGGAGACAGTTCATTATTCATTTCTTCAGGCCTTACATTTATTGATGTATCACTAACAATAATGAACGGTAATGAACATCCATTTATTTTCAATGTAATCTTTGGACAGTGTTTGTATGATTTTGTTGCTTTGACATGTCGACTTTTCTTTGACTGATTTTTCTCCTCACAGGCAACAAGTCCGACATGTGCACATTTTTCTGAGGTAAGAATTGACATGACACAATCACCATCTTCACTTTCACCTATTATTGAGGCAGAAGAACTGTTTGACAATGATTTAGATGACAATCAACTTTGTTTGGTAGTTATTTGCCTCAACTAATGTCGCTGTTTGGCCTTGTGGGCGCACATCATATGGTCCTTCTAAAACATTTTGGTGCCCATTTTGATGCCATATTCTCCTTCGCTATGTACATCTGCACAAAATGGTTCTCGTTACCACAGCCTTTGAATATCTGACCAATGGCAGGACATTTTCCTTTTGTTTGGAAACTCAAATCCACATCTGATACATAACTTCTTTATGTGCGTAGACATCATTTTGTATCCTTCAGTCTTTTGTTTCAAATTACTTTTCACACTCATGACTGACTCCCGGGCACCTCTAGGCACGTGCCGGCAGCTTGCCTTGCAGCACGTTCCTCAACTTTGGAAGCCATCAACACTGCTCCAAACTCTGGGTTCCTCTCAGCATTTGTCGTCTGAATGACTCTGACAAGCATGCATTGATCACTCTAAGCTGAATGTATTCCATCATTAAATTCATTGAACTTACAGTGTTTGGTGAGTGTGTTGAGTCTTTCCAAAAATCGTTCCATTAACTCTTTGACATTCTTGACTGAAAACATATCGTTCATAGTCAACGTTTGGTACTGGATTGAACTTGAGATTCAACACATTCTTAATCTGACGGTATGTGACTTCTTCGTCAGTTCTTGGCATTTTCTTTACGACTTCTTTCACACCAGCAGGATTTTTGAGATATTTTATCATCTTCCTGTAATCAGTCTCTTTAAGTACATCAATGAAATCTTCAAATGTCTTCATCCAGGAGGTCCAACATTCTAAACCAAGCTTTTATTACATTCTATTCTAGTGATTATGTCACACTGGTACAGAATCCTCGGGGGAGCCACAAAAATTCTGTTCTAAATTATGCAAGATACTAAAACCGTAATACACTTAAGCAGCCTGAGAGGTATTAATATACTGTGTCATACCTATATGCTCTAGCCCACAAGTGCAACCACAGTGCCAAATAAAACATGAAGCTAAAGGCTCAGTGGCTGAGATTCTCTCACAATTAGAGTACCAAGGTGTGATTGAATCCTGTGTATCTCTCATGAATATTCAGTTTTTTCCTGTCATGAAACCAGATCATTCCTATTGTACACTCTTAGACTATAGGCATTTGCACATCTGATACACACTCTTTTGCAATTCAAATTCCCACATTATGGCTTTAATGAACAATATTATCCGTAAAAAATATAAAACAATATTGGACATTTTCAATCGGGGTTTCTGCCAAAAAATAGCACCCAAAAGCAGAGACTTAACTGGGTTTACAGCAAGGGGGGGTCCAGAGAAAATTCTGCCAACTCCCAAGACTGTTTGCTGCCCGAGTAACATCAGTTCTACAAGAAATTGACTCAGAAGCAATGTCCTACATTGATGACATATACCTCACGCACGATGAATTGATCACATATTAATCTAGAGTAGGTCACAGAATTTTGAGAGTCACTGAACATGGCTACAAATTCGATTTTCAAAAACCCAAAATTGCTTTCCTCAGTGACCTATTTTTGGGATACGAGTTATCCAACATAGGCAAAAGCCTTACACCACATTTCTTGGAGAAATGTACTCTCTTTCAATCACTAAACACCATAAAAAGCTGCAATCACCTTTGGTCTTTCTGAACGTTGGGAGAACATACATACCAGGCTATTCACAATGAGCTAAACTGTTGTACAGTTTAATTCAACCTGACTTCTCCAGCATACGTTGGACATCAGAACACACACAGATTCTCAGAACACTGCAGACTGGCATGCTTGCATCTAGACACCTATGCACTAGTGTCAACAGAACTAAGTTGGTGTTTCACTTAATTGTTGCGCCCACTGGTTATGCATATGACATCATTAATGAGGTGATACTGTGCTGATTACTTCCAAATCACATTTATGCTCCAATGCTGAAATGCGTTTTGCATCAACAGAAAAAATATTGACTGTAGTTCAGGCAACTATTATAATGAAAAGACCACTGGCTCAGCGGTAACACATAATCGTTGTAACTCCCATTCCAGCCTTAGAAACTGTCACCAAGGCAAGCATTCCTAACAGGAACGCCTTCAATCCACGATGGATACAATGGACCACCTCCTTAACCTCTTCAGTGCGGGCGCCAGCCGCACTACCTCCCTGGTGTGGGTCACAACCAGTGGCCGACACCAGGGATGCATTGCACCAGAGGATTTAGTTTAAATTGAATTACCCGTTGGGAGACACGGAAGACTTATAATAAATACATTGACAGGGGGTCAGTGAGCAGGGTAAGCCTCTGTGGGGGCAATTGTTTTTTAATAGTTATATGGTTTCCCTGGGGGGCACTATGGCCCTCAGGAAAACCATACAGCTATTAAAAAAATATATAGATCTATATATATGTATATATATGGATATAGGTACATATATATCTATATATAGATATGTATATCCATATATATAGATATGTATATATAGCTATGTATATATATATATATATATATATATATATATATATATATATATATATATATATATATATATAGAGAGAGAGAGAGAGAGAGAGAGAGATATGCCACTTTTGTCAATGCGTGTGTGGTTTCCCTGGGGGCTGTGCTCGAGGAAAACCAGACCCACACATAAAAGTGATCTCTTTACACATATATATATATATATATATATATATATATATATATATATATATATATATATATATATATGACGCATTTCAACTGTAGCTTTTAGGAAGCAATAAAAAAGTCAAGTAACTCTTGTGATTATGTTTCAGCTACAAAAGGATCTGGCTTTTGTCTAGCGACAGTTTTGATGCCATAAAGTAGCATAGAAGGTTTATATGCCTACTGCAAAGATCAAATCTGTATTTTATGTAAATAGCTGAGTGGATTAGTGAAGGCAGTCATTACCTGCGCTATAATACAAATGAAATGTATGTGCAAGGGGGGCTATGGAGTGGTGAGGGGCACTTTTGCTGGGTGGTAGTGAGGGAATCCGAAGAGGAGGTCATGGGAGTGGGAGCACCAATAATGATTGTTGGACTGGGCGCCAGAGGTGCTAAAGACTGTGATGATTGGTATGTGACAAGGTGAAGTAATAGTGTGTCTTTTTTGTTTTTTTGAGTGTCTTGAGAGAACGTTCTGACTGAGGGAAGAAGCAAAGATAAGGTGACTGACCTTTACTGTTGCAAGCTTCACACACACACCCACCAGCAATTTTGTGACTGTCTACGTAGGCTAGTGTTTTAGAGCAAGAGTTTAGCCAGTAGCAGAGATGGCATCTCGTTGGATGACTGCTGCTCAAGCCCTAACTCGGGTTATAGAGGACAGCTCTGATGTAGGATCAGAGACTGAGACAGCAGATACTGAGACAGCATCTGAGGGATAGGGCAATGGCGGAGACTCTGGGACTGATTTTTCCGACAACTCCTCTTCCAGTGATTCTGAGGAAGGTGATGAGGACAGTCCTGCTGTCCCATCGCAAGCACAGTCTCTGCAGCAGGACAATAGCAGGTTAGCCCAACCCAGAGAGCAGGTGCATGTGGCAGCAAGCACAGAGAGAGTGCTCTCTTGGGAGCTCCCCAATTTAGTTCAGCCCCAAATTTCACCTCCTAAATCATATTGTGGAGACACCAAAATTATCTATCACAAAACAACCTGGTTTTGTAAGGCAGGCACCTGCGTTTTTGGTCCCGGGCTCGGCAGCCATGTAGGAAAACCTACCAAACCCAGACATTTCTGGAAACTAGACACCCGGGGGAGTCCACTGAGGTGTGACGTGTGTGGATTCCCCAAAGTTTTCTTACCCAGAATACCCTGCAAAGGGGAAATGTTGAATAACAACTCTATTTTTTCTTGCATTTCCGTCACACAAACTACAGGAATACGCTGGGATCCACAAAATTCCTACCACCCAGTGTTTCCCCACCTGTCCTGATAAAAACGCTACCCCACTTGAGTGCCTGTACATAGTGCCTACATCAGGAATGGATCACCCTGAATTCCCGACACTCCTAATGTGTCAGTCATATTACTGTGTCCAGTCTTATAGTGAAAATGTACATTATTAGTGCCTGAATGGATTTGAAGATTCTAAAGGAAATGCTACCAAGCATGAATTGCATTGGGGGAAAGTGGCACACCTTAAAGATTGCTGGCCACAGGCTTGTGTAATTCATACTTTGAGTCATCAGTGTGTTGGAGTACATGATGCAAAGAATTCACTGGCTGGTGAAATTGCCAAAGCAGCAGTTCATACTGCTGTTGTAGCTGCGATTACTCAGTTACACATGAAGGTGGATGATAACATCTTGGCTCCAGTCACTGCTTCGTTACTTAAAGCATATCCCGCAAAATATTCCTATTTGTTGAATGTGCAAAACATTCCTTTTGCTTGCATTCTTGGGGGAGGGGGTGATCAAGTAATACCCAGACAGGACCGCAGGCTAGAATGAATCATTGCTGCTCATGAGGGATTCATGTCTGCCCATGCAGGTGTGGCAGCTACAGTTTCCTTACTACATAACGGCTATGGTGGCATGGTCTGTACAAACAAACAAAACAATATGTCCTCATTTGTGTCATTTGCCAGAAAATTAAAAGTTCCACTGCAGCTCACCTACCGCAGACACCCCTCTTAGTTTCATGCAAAGCACTTCAATGTGTCTATTTGGATCATTGTGGACTTCTGCACTCAAACAGTGTGTTTACATTTATTCTATTGGCTGTTGATTCATAGACCGCCAGGGTTGTAATGACCCCCTAGGTGTCATGGTAAGAAGAATAAAGTGAGATTACTCACGCCCAAGAATCCACCTTTACATATAGCTGTTGAGATACGTAATGTGATTCAAGATTCAAAAGATTCAGCTAAAGAGCTTAATAAGTCTGATGACACAGTTTTGTTGATTAAAGCCAATCAGTCTTTTATGAGCAGGCCATCAGTTAAAACTAAAGCAATAGATAAAAAAACCTTCAAGTTCTGGCAATATATGCTATTGGTGTGGATCCTAGTTCCACATAGCTTCATACAAGCAATATCCGGTTCTTACCAAAGAGTGTAACAAATGTGGGGTTACAGATCGTTTTGCCTGGATGTGTCATTTGAATGTAAATAAAGGTAAAGTGAATTTAGTAACTGAAGACTGTGACCAGGGTTTATCTGATTAAATTAATAATTTATTACTGTGTGTAATAGTACAAGGGCAGGATGCATCTAATGTGATTGGCAAAGTTTTGTCACAAGAAACTGTAAACAATGAATTCAATAATTTGGTATATTGTATTAGAGTTCATGAAGATGACATAGCTGTATCCAAGGATACCGTAGAGATATTCATAGTGGCAGAGTTAATGATATCTTTATTGACAGACTCAGGATCCAAAATCACTATCATTTCCAAAAATTCTGTTCTTAAGTACAATGTCAATGAGGTGTTATTACCACCAGATGTTTTCCCTCAGGGATAAGATGGTACCAAAATTGATTTGGTGGGTTTCTTTGAAGGTATATGTCTCACATAATGTACCAAATATCCTTGGGTGGCACCATAAAGCCTGTTTGAGCATTATGCTTAAACTGAGTGGTGTGTATCAAGTTTTGACAGTTAGTCAAATGAAGATGCACGTTTATGACTTACACACTCTGCTTAAGAAACATGTCAACATTTTTGATGAACAATTAGGGATGTTGAATGGATTTAAACATGTTATTAAATTAAAAGATGGGAGTGTTCCTGTGAAACACAAATTAAGGGGTGTGCCATTGAGCATGAGAGATAGTTTGGAGAGGTGTTAGACAATCTATGCAACGATTGGGTGACTGAACCAATAGAGTCATCTCTGTGGCTTTCACCTGTTGTGGTGTCAAAAAAAAGAACAATGAAAGCAGGAGGTGCACTGATCTGAGGAGCTTGAAGCAAGCAATTTGGGTAGATGGTCATCCCCTACCTAAAACTGAGGAAATTATATGTACATTGTCTGGAGTTAATGTATTTTCAAAACGTGATCTGCGGTCAGCGTATCATCAGGTTGTATTGGCAAAATTCAGGATGTCTTTCGGGCTTGCTTCCACTGCAGCGGTTTTTCAGAGAATCATGTGTGAAGTTGTGAAAGGACTAGATGGTGTGCTTGTGTTTCAAGATGATGTATTGGTTTTTGGAAAAGATATTTCTGAACATCATGCTAGATTGAATGCTGTTTTGACTGCAATGAAGGGGTGGGGATTGAAACTGAAGAGAGACAAGTGTGAGTTTGGTGTGCAGAGAGTGGAGTATTTGGGCCATGATATCTCTGGGCCATGTTATTGGTTCACGTCCAGGATTATTGAAGGCCATTGAAGATGTACTGGTTCCCTTGGATAAAGAACAATTAAAGGTGTTGCTGGCAATGTGCGAATATTACATCAAATTAGTCAGGAACATTTCCACCATTGCTGAACCTCTTCTTGCATTGTCATAAAAATGCAAGGTTTGTGTGGGGTGACTCACACATGGTTGCTTTCAAAGAGCTCAAGAAGGGTTTGACCAATGCTCCTTTACTGAGTCCATTCAATCCTGGAAAAATGTTCATGATACCAGAGAATGCAAGTGCTGTTGGACAATGAGCGCAGATAATGAACGTGCTGTGGCATTTGTGTCTTGCACGCTCAGACCCCCTTACAGACAGTCTTCGGTTATAGACTGTGAAATGCTCACATGTGTTTGGCCAATTGAGCGATTTATGGCCTCTGTGTGGAGTACTAGATTTAGGTTAAGGTCTGATCACAAGTCAGTAATACCTATTCTGAATGGTACAAATGTACATTCTTCTAAGGCTACAGCAAGACTAGTCAGATTGACTATGAAGCTACTCGAGTATGATTTTGCCCATTACAAGAGAAGAAGAAGTACTGTATGAGCCACAAGATGTGGAATGTTTGGTGGCCAATGTATTCTGGTTAGACACCAAATGTGTAAGTGAAAGAGAGTGGAGATCTGCTCTTGACCAGGATTTGGTGTTGAATAAGGTGGTGAATACACAATCAGAACATTCATTCTAGGATGGATTGCTATCCAGAACAAAAAATTAATTCCTCCTAGTGTTGACACGGAGAAACTGATGGGCACAAGTCATGAGGGTCATCTAGGTATGACAATGACTAAAAAGAGATTGAGAGAAACCTTTTGGTGGCCCAGGATGGACAGGAATGTGGATGATTGGATTGGAAAATGCATGAATTGTCAGTCGAATGACAAAGAATTAAAATGCCTAACCTGACTCATGGTCATTCATGAAACTCCTCAGATAGTGTGGGAAAGAGTGAGTATAGGTTTTTGGGGGCTTTTCAAATTCTGCCTTATACTCAGAGATTTGTTATTGTTTTGACTGACCAACTATCTAAGTGGCTTGAATTAAGTTTATTGGAGGACGTAATACCAAAAGGGTTATAACTTTCCTCACTGATGCCTTTGCAAAAGAACCCTTCCCTCAGAACTGTTATCAGACAATGGAATGTGGTTTGTTTAATTGGAAATGGATGCATTGTTAAGGGGTGCAGGGATCAAACACAAGAGGTGTACACTTTATCATCCCCAACGGAATGGTCAGATTGAAATGGCCAAAAGGTTAGTCTCTGACTGTGTCAGAGGAGCTGTACTGGAAGGTGTTGATATAGGGGATGCTATGCGTGCTATACTGTGGTCGCATCACAGCACTCCGCATAGTGTGACTGGTGTTACACCTTTTGCAGCATTGAGGGGCACAGGTACTCAAGATTTGTTGAGGTCAGCTCTGTTGAAGAATCTGCCCAAATACAATTCCAGCAGTGTCATTGCAAATGATGTGGAGATGGCCAGGAATAGACTCAAAGAAAGTCAAACTAAGAGTTAAAAAAGGTATGATGTTATCAAAGGGACTAAAATGGCAGTGACTGAGAGGAGTGATTGTGTGCGTGTGAAATTGCCTGATGCTAAATGTGTCAAGTGAAACTTGAGGAAGTGAGTAATAAAGGTTCTGCTGTAAGATTGCAGAATGGACAGTAGTGGAATTTTGCAAGATTTATCAAGGTGAAGGACCCTGTATAGACTTGTAAAGAATCTGTTGGAAACGAAAGGCCTGATTTAGATTTTGGCAGTAACAGTCCCGCCATCGGTTTTCTGACTGAAAACCCGTCCACTGCAATTACGGTCCACCCACTCGTTTTACATGTTGGCTGTCCCACATACTTTAACCCACCCAAGTCCTGCCCACTCTGCCAAGGATTCCCATCTACCGCAACGGGGCCAGAGGAAATCGTAGCCGATGGGGGGACTCCAGCTACACTGACCGACAAGCAGATTTGGATGTGCCTCACCAGAAAGCAAAAAGTGGCAGTCTGACCTCCACTTCTGACTTGGTGGATTGGGAGGAAGAAGGGGTGAAAACTCACATTTTCTCCTGATCTAACTTCCATTTCCAGCTGGATAGGACTGGACAGGATCCTCCATTGCTGCTGCCACGGGACCACGGAGAACACAAAACCCTCCATCACTGGACAAGAAGGATGACAACCCGCATTGGCTGTGTACATTGTGAGGTCACTGCACATGGGCACGGGACCACCGCGGGCATATACATGTCATAGTAATATTTTATAATTACTGTGACATGCATCTATGGGGACGCGAGTGGGTCAGACATGGTTGGGGACATACTAGCACACAACACATATCGCATACATCCACAACTGTCATTATGGTGCCAGTATTCATTGCCAAATGAATGCTGGCACCACAATGATGGTACAATCACACTTGTCAACTGTGTCCATGTGTGCACATTGCAAGGGGACATGTACCTGTCATGTTGTGCTTCCAGGTGTGTGTGAGAGTCAGTACATATATGTGTGTGTGCGATGTGAATGGCTGGGTAAGGTTGAGGGTGATGTAGTGGGTGATGTGGTTGTGTCAGCATGTGTGCCACTTGCATATGGCACGGATGTTATTGTGTATGTTGTGTTGTGTTGCTGCGTGCTACATTCAGGTGCATTTTGTTGTGTGGTGGTCAATGTCTTGATGTGTGTAGCTGTGCTTGTGTGTGTGTGTTTGTGTAGATGAGTTTGTAGTTGTGATGGTTTTTGTGGTTGTGTCATGTGTGGGTGCCATGTTAATAGTATGTGTATGTTGTGTTATGGATGTACATCTATGTGTGTTTGCAGCATGTACGTGTTGTGGTGTGGTGCAATGGAAATGGATAATGGTGTGTATGTTGTGTGTTGTGTCATGTGCGATGCAGGACATCATATGTGCAAAGGGTAGAGTGTGTGTGTGTGTGTGAGACTTAATTCCATTTCGCAGCCACTGCCATTGTCCAATGTCCATTGGGTCCAACAATGTCCTCCCTCCGTCAGCAAACTGCCGGCAGTACACCGCATGTACAACTGTAACATCTAAATATTGCCGTCGGGAACCTGCCTGTCTGAGTGCTATTAAGAGTACTCCGTTGTGGCGTTCGGCAGCTTAGCCACAATACATCTAAATATGGCTGGCAGAACGACGTCAACTTGGCGATTTTTTCCGGACCTGCCGCAGTGGCACTTTGGAGGTAATACCCATGGACGTCAGTTCGCCAAAATGCTAGGGGTAACGGAATTGTGATCACACACCCTTTGACCTTCACTTTCACATACACATACTTTCACACATTCACACTCTATTACATAAACACTCTCACCTTCAAACACGCGCAAAATATATATTTAAAATAATTTTTTACTCACCTCAGCTGCCAGGGCAAGTTCTATTCCAGCTAATTGTACTCCATTTTTATTATAATAATAGCGAAAAAAAATATTTTCTTCATTGTTAGTGTAATAAAAACTTGAAAGGGAGAATGGCGCCACAAAGGACATCCATATGGAAGAGCTATAGACGAGCTGCTGCTCTATTCCAGGCACTGGTCTTGCCCCCAGGGGTCGCAAAAGCAGTGCCAGGGGTCACAAGGGGCAAGTGAGGGGTCATAGCTGTGACCCATGTCAGACCCTAAATGACATCCATGATAACACGCCAAGATCTAAATCAGGCTTAAAGTGTTGAATGGTACTACATCATCTACTGTGGAGAAGTGTGTCTGAAAAATCCCAGAAAGATTCAAATACGTTGAGATGACTTGAATTGTAGTTTTTTTTAAATCACATTTAACAGTTCTTTTTAGTTATACGGGTTTTCATTGACATTCAGTGGTAATTATTGCTTTACTTTAGGACTTCAGTGTAGTTTTTGTTACATCATTTAGTTTCACTTCTGTGTATTGTATCATGGTGCAAGTTTCATCTGTTTTCGTGTGATGGGAAAAGGGGGAGGTGTGTTACCTCTGCACATATCTATGGGCCAGAGGTGTCAAATGGTTTAACCTATTCTGTGTCTATGGGAAAATGCTTTAGTACATATGGCCCTATGTCGGGGGAGCTGGCTCTTGACACTTCTGTGCTGTATCGCCTGCTCTGACATTCGTTTGGAATGTTGAGCGGTGGTGTGGCAGTTGGAGGTGCTGGTGACCTGTAGGTGCTGGTGAGTGGCTATCCACAAGAAGCTGGTATCTTAATTCAATAAAGAACTTTTCCTATGTTGATATGTGTGGAGTTCATGTCCCCCCTGCATCAAAAAGACTTCTAACTCACCTGCTGCAGCTCCTGGACCCATCTTCAACCGGCTCCTGACCCCCAAGATGTGCCTCTCCAGTCCTGGGCCTTTGGAAGTGGTTTTTGGCTCATGAAATCAACCATTTGGGCTCTTCACAACTGCGAACACACCTGTTCTTCCAGGAAACGCATGACTCACCCGAAGAATCAGTATGAACCGCCGCTAGTTCATCTCTTTGCAAGAGGCATCGGCTTAACCATCCTCGACACCCGGCCAACTCTTTGTGCCTGCAGACCACCATCAGCAACGCTCTCCTTGCTCCCAGTGAACTTTTTTCCTGCGGATGAGACTTTTGGCCTAATTCTTGAGAAGGTAAAACTTCAAGTGGACTTACCTAGGACCATATCTAAACCCGTTTGCCATTGGCCTGAACATTTGGATTTAACCAGGTCCAGTGTATCCAGCTATCCCTGGTTGGAAATGTATGCTTCAAAGCTCAATATTACAATTTAATCCTTAAAAATGTATAACTCAAGTTCTACTTATTGGATTTTTGTTGTTTAGGTCTTGTTTTGTTCATAAAAGTAAGCTTCTTTGTAGCCAGGTGTGGTGTCTTTTTGGGTGGTGTTTTATCTGTTTTACTGCTTGAAGTGTTGCACGTACACATTACATATTGCCTCTTAAGTTAAGCCTGACTGCTCTGTGCCAAGCGACCAGAGGGTGAGCACAGGTTAGTTTAGTGTATCTGACTTACCCTTACTAGGATTGTCGTTCCTGCCTGGATAGGGTGCATACCTCTGCCAACCAGAAGCCCAATTTCTAACACTGATGGTGTGTTCAAATTCATTCTACTAGTTATGGATTCATGTTCAAGATTCCTATAGGTGTGGCCACAGTGATGGGCTGATGCCCAAACTGTTATTAAAGATTTGAAAGCCTTTTTGGGGACATATGCAGAAGCGATATTCTACTCAGACCAGGGTCCTGCATTTGACTCTAAGGATTACAGGGCTACCATGGGAACCCTGGGGGTTGCTGTGCATTACTCCTCTCCTTATCATCCTGAGAGACATTTGATAGTGGAAAGACAGAACTGTGACTTATTAAAGCAGTTCTTAACAGATAGAGTATTAGGTTCAGGTTGTATTTGGGCCAATCACTTGTATGGGGTCCAGAGAGCTTTAAATAATCTGCCTAGAAGATCTTTGGGAGGCAGGTCCTTTTTGGCACCCAGATGTACCTTCCAGATCTCGATAACCCTGGCACAGTGGCTGCAGATACTCCTTAAAAATAAATTAACATTTTGCTGTGATTCAGGAACTACAAGACTTCGGGGAGGAGCGCTCAAATTAAATTTACACTCTGCCACTGATGTCTCCTGTGAAGGAGCAGCTAGCAACTTCTGGCTGGAATCCTAACGCTGTCATACCAAGCACCTGTGCTAATCCTTGGCATTCAAGGTACCAGAACTGTGATTTTGTTACCGCCTTTTGGTTGTAAATACAAACTATGTGTTTCTGTTGATCTGATCAAGCTATATCATCTGGCTGGTCCTACACAGTAGGCTAGGAAAGCTCCTGAGTAGTTACCTGCTGCCCCTCACTACAGTGAAGGAGATTCTCCTACAAGCATTAAGTAATACCAATATAGATTCTCCCTGGTTGGGGGCTTCAGATGCTAAACTTTCACTAATTTCTGTTGCTAATGCTAATACAGGACACACATCAGATGTAAGTCTACTGCTACTCCTAACAATTAAGCTGTTTATTACCAACCACCTCTGATGCATGTCTACCAGTTCTCCTTTACCAAATGAGGTCCCTGCTTTTTACAGACTGCCTCTGGTTACTTTGTCGACATTGATGATTTTTCTTCAAATTCCTCGTATTCTTTACTGCATGGTATGTGTGCATTTCTCCTTTGGTTGAAACAGAGTTATCTGATTCCTCCATGGTCCTATATTTGAATTTCAATTTCACAGTTTTTCCTATTCATTTGGCTTGGATTTTTTTACAGTTTTCTTCTTGCTTCTGAATGGACATAACCTTCCAGAATGCTCTGCTGCAGAAATGGTTTTTGAAGTGGTGAAGTCTCATTCTTCTTCAAATAAAGTGCGAAGAGTCCTGTTGCTTGTGAACATTTCTGCATTTCTTGTCTCTGGTGGAATTGTTTGGGATAAGGTCCAATTTGATGTTTTTGGTCCTACAGAAACTCTACAAATTCCTCATGTGTTTAAGGTCCCTATGGATGACATAATTACTCCAGGTTCAATATCTGATAACTGGGACGCAGAGACTGTTAAACACATGCGTTCTCAATAAGATTCTTTTACAATTGTTGAAAATGAAGATTTGTATTTAAATTCTGTGTATTACGTTTTGTTATTATCACTATACTCATCACTATTTACACAGAGCTAGTACTTCATTTTTCAATTACACACAATGGGAACATTTCCCGACACCACCAGTGGGTAGTTTAAAAACATTGTTGAAAAAGTGTGCATATTTCTCTGGTCAAAGCCCTCTAGACCTAGTACCTTATTATAATAAGCTTACCCCTTCCTCAGCAAAGAAAAATATGCCGACCCAAAGTAAATTAATTTATTCTGACTCATTTATTTCCCAATTGACACTACAGGGCTATGAGTATTGGAAAGGCTACATCAGTGCTTAATTTGTCCATAAAAACATGTTGGTGCCCAAAGCTTTCTTCTGAAACACGCGGCTGCTGCAATTAAATGTGTGAGCACAGAATACTGAGGCAGCATAACCCTTAAGCCACCTTGGGCCTCTTTAATCCATTACAGCCACTCCTTGCCCCTTTAGCTCACTGTTGCAGATTTCTGCTTTCTCCCTTTGTGATGCTTTTTTGTTTTTCTCTTCCTCTATCTTTCCCATATGTGTCTTTTGCTCACAGTAAATGCCTGATGCGGAAAAATAAGTGCCAGCTCCCAAAAATAAGTGCTGGTGCCCCTCACTGGAAACCACCGCCTCAAATTAAGCACTGGACAACATTGATTTGAAATTGATTTGAGGAACATGACACTGGCAAATCCAGGGCATTCATGCTCTATTTAGAGATTGTCTGATCTTTAGACAAATGATCTTTCCGAATAGCATAGTGCAATAAACTCCGTGCCTGGCTCTGGCTAAAATTAAAGAAATGAACACACCTAGAATTCCCTCTATTTCACATCTTCACAATTGGCAACACTGCAAATTTTAAGGAACAACAGCTCATTAGCACGTTACAGAATGGCACATACAACTCTCCAATTTCAGGATGAAACGGGTGGTTAATGTAGCCAGTCAACACTAATGGTTGTAACACACGTTTTTTAAACTCCTCAACGGGTTTCAAAGCTTGCAGATGAGACCCCAGCATATGCAGTTACAACATTTAGGGGAGGTTACCACATACAGCATAGGAAAGTAATGCCAGCAATGATTACAGCATTCCACCTTATCTGCACCTATCTCTACTTTCCACTGACATGGATTTACAATATTCCTAGATCACCACGTTCTAAATGTTTCTTATATGCCATATACAATGATATCTGGAAAATTTCTCAGCAAGAAGCTGCTAAGCGCTTAAGACAAATTGACATGGCTAATTTGGGGAAAAAGCATTGGCTTTTGTGGATAATGGCATGACTACATTGTCGACTCACAATTATTTTTTACCCTAAAAGAAAAGGTCCAAAATTCCCTTCCTGTGTGAATGCCCTATGGAAGGTATTTAATGGTGGGAACTCAAATAGGGGGTATGTACCACATTCCCCCTCAGAGAATGAGAATCCAAAACTGGTTGAAAATGAAAACCCATGTGAGTAGTTCTTAAGAGAAGAGTAATTCTTCATGCTGATTTTTTAATAATTGAGTAATAATGTGGTCCATATATTGGTTGGAAGAAAAATAAAGAAGAAACTTGATGAGTTGCGGAAAGATCACAGTCTTTATTCATTGGTTCATAGATACATTCGAAGATGATTGGCGAATGTAGATCAAAACACAGCCGACACGTGTTTCGCCCTCTATGGTGAGTCCACCTAGGGCTTTCTCAAGGCTGTAATCAATTGAAAATAAGCAAATTAGTTGTTTAGGTGGACCTAATAAGTATTGGTGAGTTAGGGACATGTGTTGTGGCATGCAGGGCTGTTACCAGTCCGTGCCTTTCTTCCTAGATTTGCGTGATATAAGTGATGGTTAGAAGTGGGACAGAAGGTCTGAAAGTACCCAAGAGAAAGTTCATTTAGAGTGTAATATTAAGTAAAACTAGTAAAAGAGAAAAAAAGAAAATTTCTCAGCAAGAAGCTGCTAAGCGCTTAAGACAAATTGACATGGCTAATTTGGGAAAAAAGCATTGGCTTTTTGTGGATAATGGCATGACTACATTGTCGACTCGCAATTATTATTTGAATAATATTGTATCATCTGCATTTGATATCATACAGAATTACATGTTTCTTCTTGAGCATGGGCAAAGTCAGTTGAGATCAATTGTGCAGCTGAGTTTAACATTGCAGGTGTGAAAATCAAACTGTGTGCCATGGAAATGTCTGGACACAACAGAGTTGTTTTTGCCTTATAATTTAACATGCATACAAAGACTGATGGCAAAAAAAGATGCAACTTATACAATGTTGAACATAAAGCTTTTTACAAAATTGCCCTTTTCGGTAGCTGAAACGCCATCTGCTGTGTTGTTTATTCACAGGTTAATTTTTTTTAAACCAATTTTAATGTTTCATTTTACATCTTATTTGAAACTTTTCTAAGTAGGCACAGATGAAGCTATGGGGGAGAGTTTTGTTCACAAAACCAGCTTTTTGCCCTTCAATTACAGTTGCTTTTGTGGGAAACTGAAGTCTTCCTTGGCAGAAACAGCCATTCATTGATTTGTAAAGAGGTGACACTTTATTGGGCTTGGAATACTTCCATTGCTAATTTAGAATGTTATTTGAAGGGCGACCCAGTATCCTTGATTTGGCCAGTGTTCGATTACTTTCAAATGGAAGTTATTTGATCCTGAACGACCAAGGTTCTCATGGGATGAAGCCAGGTTCTCATATGTGGTTACAGATTCCAGGGTACTGACTTGCTGTAATAACATGTTATTTTCACCCACAAACACGAATAATGAAGTTACCTTGTGGCCGTCCATTCCTATTTTTAACATTTACTTTGATAAGCAGACTGAGGGCCAGATGTATCAAGTTCCCGGGTTGCATTTCTTAAATAGTGATTTTTAAGAAATCGCTATTTCAGAAATGCAAAATGCGTTGTATGAAAATTGTGAGTCGGTAATAGCGATTTCTTAACATTCGCAATAGCAATTTGCAAGGAGTTGCAAATATCGATTCGCAAAAAATAGCGAAAAAGTATTTGCAAATCGAAAATTGCGAAAACGGCAACCTGGAACAGCCTGATGACATCACAACCAGGAAGTGAGTCAGTCCATGCTGTTTCCAGAAGCCCCACCCACAGGAGCAGGCAGAGAGAACCAGCTAAGCACCAGGGAGGCAGTCTTAAGAGCCAGCCAGGACCAAACAGGATTATGGCTTCTGATGGGA